>NC_072383.2:66830000-67520000 GCF_028885625.2 Pongo pygmaeus | reverse complement strand
AAACCCTATCCAAGTAGAGATGTCAAATAGACAACTGTATATAAAACAAGTCTTAGAGGAAAGGTGAGGGCTAGATAGAGGTAGTGGAGCTATCAACCAAAAGAAGGAAGCCATGTTACTGGATGAACTTGGCTAGGAACTTAACCTTGGCTAGGTCCAGAATTCCACCCTCTTTCCATGCAGAGACAGCAGGCTTTCTCACCTGCCCCATCTCTCCTCCTCCTGTCACCAGGAGATTCCTGGTGCTGTACTGAAGGAAGAATGCCTGCCCTCCTTGCTCACAGGGAGGTTTGATTTGAGTGGCAGGTGCATTCCTGGGAGCGACAAGGTCAGCTTCTACTATCACTACAGAAAGTTCACCACTTCCAACTCTAAGGCTGATTTCTCTCTCAGTTCATGGCTAGAAACTCACAGATCAGCAAAGTAGGAAGTGGCATTTCTGCTTCCTCTTCACATGCCACAGGCACACAATATTGGAATTGTGATGTCTAGTGAAATGGTGAACTCCCAGGTCCAGGAGTGTCCTGATGGTCTAACACTAATGATGAAGGTGATGGTGATGCTGCTAATCACTAACACTGACCATTTACCATGTGCTAGACTTGTAATAAAAATTTTACCCAGATTGTCCCATTTAATGCTCAGACTAATCCTATAAAGTTCTACTGTTCTTCTACTGTTTCCCCCATTTTAAAAAGAAGGAAATTTATAGAAAAGACTGGTCTCTTCCTGGTTATCTAATCTCCTTCTAACTCCTTGAGATGGACATAAGCTGTACAAGAGGAAAAGGGAAAAATTATAAATATATGTTTTGCATTATAAAGTAAATGTGTCACATGTTTTGGAAAAAAATGGAAAGAAAAAGAAATCACCCATTATCATTTGAACATGCTTCCTTCCAATCTTTTTCTTTCTCCTTTCATCTTTTTTCATAACTGTAATCAAGGTATAACCTAAATTAATATACATATATAAAGGTATAATATACATTCTCCATTGAATTTTTTTTTTTTTTTTTGAGACAGGGTATCACTCTGTCACCCAGGCTGGAGTGCAGTGGCACGATCACAGCTTACTGCAAACCCTGCCTCCTGGGCTTAAGTGATCCTCCCACCCCAGCCTCTGGAGTAGCTGGGACCTCAGGTGTGCACCACCATGCCCAGCTAATTTTTGTATTTTTTGGTAGAGACGGGGTTTTGCCATGTTGCCCAAACTGTCCATTGAATAATATTTTTAAAGATTTTTTTTCAAGCACTTTCTATTCTTAAATGTGATTTCCACAGTTTTGAGTCAAGGTGTATTTGTCCATTCTCTCACTCCTATAAAGAAATACCTAAGACTCGGTACTTTATAAGAAGAGAGGTTTAATTGGCTCACGATTCTGCAAGCTGTACAGGAAGCATAGTAGCTTCTCCTTCTGGGGAGGCCTCAAGAAACTTATAATCATGGTGGAAGGCAAAGGGGGAGCCGGCATGTTTTTACATGGCAGGGGCAGGAGTGGGGGCGGGGAGGCGCCACACACTTTAAAACAAACAGATCAAGATAGAACTCACTCACTATCATGAGAATAGCACCAAGGGGGCAATCTGCCCCCATGATCCAATCGCCTCCACCAGACCCCACCCCCAGCATAGGCGATTACAATTCCATGTGAGATTTGGGCAGGGACACAGATCCAAACCATATCACAAGGCAATAGGTATTTGCTTGGACATCCAGGACAGTCTGCACCAGACTTCCATGGCAGGAGCTCTGTCTCATCCCAGCCTGGCCTAGCGCTCCTCCCACAGAGCCAGGAGACTGAGTGTGGACGTGAAACCTCAGGACAGGTGACAGGGTCCATCTGAATGCACTATACTCAGGGCAGGTGTCCCAGAGGGAACAAGTGGGGTCTTGTGGCTGCCTCACTTCCAACAGAGGCTAGCCCCAGGGCATGAGCCCCAGGGCAGACATCCACGGGGCTTGGGATCCTTTTGTTCTGGACGCCAGAGGAACATGGCTATGTAGCAGATCCCTCCACAATTTTTTTTCTCCTTTTTCTGCAGTTTCCTAAAAAGTGCCACCCTTACTCATTCATCAGAAGCTTCTGAGTCTGCCTCTTGCAGTACGAAGACATTCCCCACTGGGCATAGTCCCTGTGAGGCTGTGGCTTCCAGGTCAGGCTCCCAAGTCTGCCACTTACTCACTCTGGGCCTGGGCACTACTTAACCTCTCTGACCTGCTTCCTTATCTGAAAATGAGGCTAATAATCGTTCATACCTCACAGAGTTGCTAGGAGGGTTAAATGGGCATTTTCCTGGGTACCAAGCATGTAGTGGGGGTTCAACAAATGGTGGCTGTTGTTCTAGAAACTTTCTCCATATAGACAGCCCATGAAGGAAGCCATGGATCGTTGTCTGTGCAGTGGGTAGCTGGGCGTGGAAACAGCACATCCTTCATCTGGAATGTCCAGACCCCTGCATCCTCTCAGCACTATTCAGGCGCCAGGCGGAGAGGGAGACTGCCTGAAGGCCCTCCTGCTCCCCCCGCTGCTCTCCCCAGTTTCCGTATCCTATTTCCTAAGGACACAGGAAGAACTTTACCAGGGGTAAGACCAAATTATGTAAACACTCAGACCGGAGCAATAAGAGGCCAGCCATGGTGCTGACAAGGGGTCCTGGGAGCCTCCTGCTCCAGGTGTCACCCCCCTATTTCTTCACCTGACAGTGGAGACTATTTGTGTGTCTACCTTGTCACCTAGTGGTGGTGTTCAGATGAGATTATATCCCTCAGCACGGTGATGGCATGGGGTCAACTCTTATTATTAGAAATAACTTCGTGGGCCAGGAGCTGTGGCTCATGCCAGTAATCCCAGCACTTTGGGAGGCCGAGGTGGGTGGATCACCTGAGGTCAGGAGTTTGAGACCAGCCTGACCAACATGGCGAAACCCCATCTCTACTGAAAATACAAAAATTAGCCAAGCCTGATGGCGCATGCCTGTAGTCCCAGCTACTCCAGAGGCTGAGGCAGGAGAGTCACTAGAACCTGGGAGGCGGAGGTTGCAGTGAGCCGAGATCGCGCCACTGCACTCCAGCCTGGGCGATGGAGTGAGACTCCATCTCAAAAAAAAGGAAGAAAGAAAGAAAGAGCTTCGTGGAATCCATCCCCCAGCCTAAACACTGTTTTGCACTCAAGAATCTCAGCTGTTTCTTAGGACAGAAATCCAACCTAATCCAAACATCATAGCTAATGTTTATTGAGTCTACATGCAGGCGCCAGCCCTATTCCTCATGCCTTCCATGAATCTCTTTGTTTAACCCTCACATCAACCTGGTCATGGAAGTCCTACTGTTTTGTGCTTCACAAACTAAGAAGCCAAGGCAGAGAGGTTTAATGACTTGCCTCAAGTCATCAAAAGCTAAGAAGTAGCAAAACAGTCTCCAAAAACCCCAAACACTGACAACACCAAGTGCACTGGAGGATATGGAACAACAGGAGCTTTTATTTATTGCTGGTGGGAAACCAAAATGGTACAGCTACTTTGGAAGACAGCTTGGCAGTTTCTTATAAAACTAAACCTACTCTTACCCTATGATCCAGCAATCACGCTTCTTGTTATTCATCCAGATGAATTGCAAATTTATGTCCGCACAAAAACCTGCACAGATGTTCATAGCAGCTTTATTCATAATTGCCAAAACTTAGAAGCAACCAAGATACCCTTCAGTGGGTGAATGAACAAATCACTGTGGTATATCCGGACAATGGAATCTCATTTAGTTCTAGAAAGAAATGAGTTATCAAGCCATGAAAATACATAAAGATAAGTTAAATGCATTTGACTAAGTGAAAGAAGCTGATCTGAAAAGGCTACATACTGTAGGGTTCCAATTGTATGATATTGTGGAAAAGGCAAAAATATGGAGACAGTAAAAAGATCAGTGGTTTCTGGGGGGGAGGGATGGATGAATAGGCAGAGCACAGAGGATTTTTAGGGCAGTGAAAATATTCCATATGATACCACAATGAGGGAAACATATGTCAAAAGCCATAGAAGCTACAACACCAAGAGTGAACCCTAATGTAAACTATGGACTTTGAGTGATAATGACATGTCAATATGGGTTCATCAGCTGTAAGAAATATTCTCTGGAGGGGAATAGCAGGGGAGGAGACAAGGGGTATACAGGAACTCTCTGCACTTTCTGCTCAATTTTCTGTGAACCTAAAACTACTCTAAAAGAATTAAGTTTGAGGCCGGGTGTGGTGGCTCATACCTGTAATCCCAGCCGTTTTAGGAGTCCAAGGTGAGACGATCCTTGAGGCCAGGAGTTCAAGACTAGGCTGGACAATGTAGTGAGACCCTCACCTCTACAAAAGAAAAAAAATAGAATTATGTTTTGTTAATTTAAAACAAACAAAAGAGAACAGGCTTCAAACCCAGGAAGTTTGGCTCTGAAGCATACCCATTAACCACTATGCTATACTACCCTCGACTTGCAATGGAAGGAAAAATCCAACTGTTTTTAGAAGTTATACACACACACACACACACACACACACACACACACACATAAAGGAAACTGCTGGGTTTTAGAATACAGTGACAGAGGCCGAGCACAGTGGCTCACTGTGCTCCCAAAGTAATCCCAGCACTTTGGGAGGCCAAGGCGGGCAAATCACAAGGTCAAGAGATCAAGACCATCCTGGCCAACATGGTGAAACCCTGTCTCTACTAAAAATACAAAAATTAGCAGGGCATGATGGCGCATACCTGTAATCCCAGCTACTCGGGAGGCTGAGGCAGGAGGGTGGTGGAGGTTGCAGTGATCCGAGATCAAGCCACTGCACTCCAGTTTGGGCAACAAGAGCGAAACTCTGTCTTAAAAAAAAAAAAGAATACAGTGACAGAACAGGTCGCCACCCCTCCCTGATCCATTCCATCCAGGCAAGGCTTGGAGGCTGATTAGGCCGACTCTGGCCTCACGCGCAGTGTTTGATAACAAGCACCTGACGCGTGGCGTGATGCCAGCCTCCCCAGGGCGCTTTGGTCTGGAAACAGCTGTGAGTAATCTGGAGCACCCGGAGCAAAAAGCTTTATCAGTCAGCCTGCCCCAAAAGCTGCTGCAAAGACTATCTGCTGGTGCGGTCATGCCTCCAACTGCCCTATTTTTAGTGAAACGCATTCTTTGCAGGGCTGTGCTTCTGATGAAGGAGCAAGCCGACTCGGTCTTAAGACATACATAGTGACAACCAAGCCACTTCCACTCATCTGCCTGATTTAGGGTTTTCTGCAGGTTTATGAACCAGCTTTCAAGGCATGTAACTAGGTTTATTGAGTGCTAGTGGATTCCCCACTTGGTGGGAACCCAGTGGAATAACACTTTATGCCCTGGAAAAGGGGACATGAGACATGGTAAGGTACTGCTCAAACAATAGCATCTTGCCAACATTTCAAAGAACGCCATTCAAAGTCAATAAAAAGCTGTCTTTGCTTTGTAAGGAAGTAAATAGCTACATTAGAGACCATAGGACTACTTTATGTGTTATGTGTTATATATTGTGGTAGGAGGAAGAGTTGAAGGAGGGGACAGTGAACCAGCAGGGTATACAGTCGGCCCAGCCAGCTTTAGGTCTTCCTGACAGCAAACCAGGAGGCCAGACAGGACCCAGGAAGTGAGGAATCAGTACCAGAGCTTGCTCAGGCTTAGCTCACTTGAGCATTTATCAGCACACCCTGGAACAGTCACAGCCCAATACCTGATTACAACATGAATAAGAAAAGAATAATCATACAAACCAGTTTTCAAGCACCTTCCATGTGCAAAATATTTAAACACATTATCATTTTTTAACCTCAGGAAAACCTCATGCAGTGGGTGTTCTTATTCCAATTTTGCAGAATTGAGGCTCAGAGAAGGTAAACAATTTTTCCTTGTCAGTGGCAGAGCTGATAGTATGACTCAAATTTTTCTGACTACAAAGCCCATGCTTCCTCTTTCCATTTGTCATGCTGGCCCCTCTGAGCATCTTGGCCATTACACAAAAGGGTGGCTGGGCCAAGGTCTTTGCCTGGCCAGACGCTGTGGCTCAAGTCTGTAATCCCAGCACTTTGGAAGGCTGAAGCAGGTGGATCACTTGAGCCCAGGAGTTCAAAACCTGCCATGGGCAACATGGCAAAATCCTGTCTCTACAAAGAATACAAAAATTGCCTGGACATGGTGGTGCATGCCTGTGGTCCCAGCTACTCGGGAGGCTGAGGCAGGAGGGTTGCTTGAGCCTGGAAAGCTAAGACTGCAGTATGCTGAGATCACACCACTGCATTCCAGCCTGGGCGATAGAGTGAAACCTTGTCTAAAAAAAAAAAAAAAAAAAAAATTATTTGCCAATTTTAGTTTTGTGGCCCAGCATTTAACTAAAATTAAAACAATGTTTTTCTCAAGCATGATCCCACCCCACTTGCCCCACCGTTAACCTACATTTGCAGCGGAGCGATACAACATGTTCAGTGACGTCAGAGTCACCCAGTGAGAAGTCCATGCTGCCAAGCCTGTTGTGATCCTTTGGGGTGATCTGGTCTGACTCTCTTGTTTCCAGATGATGGGAGAAGATCATGAGAAGTTAAACTACTTGCTCAAGGTTACGCAGCAATTTAAAAAATTCAAATGCAGATCTTTACAGTGCAAGTCCAGGACCCTCCTCACAATACCACTCCCAGTCCCGTCAGTAGGACTCCAACAGGGCAGGATTCAGCAAAGCTCCACACTGAACCCTACCGTCTGAAAGTCACCTGAGACAGACCATATTGAACCAATGCCACTTCTCCCTCCACACGCTCCAACAAAAGAAAAGCACTGCTGAGCCCCTTGGGGAATCCAGGTTGGTTTGTGGCGTTTCAGAGCCAGATGTCCACAGATCCCCAGTCAATTCACAGAATCCACTCACTTAATTATGTAAGTGCTCTTATATCATCTGGGCACATAAATACACTTCCGGAGGAAACAGTCTCAGATAGCAAGCTCAAAGAGAAAGGTCCAGCTGGTGGTCTGTCCTGAACTCCTCCAGGGTCCCTGCTTCTCAGACATGATGCCTGCTGGACATGAGTTGGATCAAAGAAATCCTAAAAGGAGAGAAAAAGATGAGTGAGCTCACGGTGTCAGTCCCCTGCCCAGTTTCAAATCATCCCATTCCAGAGTCAGCCCCGCTGTGTTGGGGGGATGAGAGGTGACAACTAAGGAGAGACAACGTCAAGGCCTTACACTATGCCAAGGTCCCCTTACCTCCCCATGCCCATGACAATCGGAAAGCACGGCAGAGCCACCAAGATCAGCTTCACTGCTCTCGTTCAGCAGCCTCTCTCTGCTCCTCAGGCTTCTTGGTAGCTCATTGGTTCCCAAAGTTGTGAGGTTGCTCAATTCCAGGAAGTTCTAAGTTGGCAGGAGTTTTATGGATATGGCTGGAGCTGACCACAGATTTGGGCAAATATTGACATTCTTTGAAGATGTGAGATGATACCAGACAAGTACTATGTTGGCAACAGAGAAAGTTGGGAGGGCTGGCGGGAGGAAACTGACATGTATTCAGTTTCAGCTGTATTTCAGGTACTGTCATTTAATCCTTACCATGATTTTATTTTATTTTTTAAGACAGAGTCTTGCTCTGTCACCCAAGCTGCTGTGCAATGGCATAATCTTGGCTCACTGCAACCGCCACCTCCTGGGTTCAAGGGATTTTCCTGCCTCAGCCTCCCAAGTAGCTGGGGATTACAGGCGTGCACCACCATGCCCTGCTAATTTTTTGTATTTTTAGTAGAGACGGGGGTTTCACCATGCTGGCCAGGCTGGTTTTGAACTCCTGACCTCAAGTGATCCACCCACCTCGGTCTCCTAAAGTGTTAGGATTACAGGCGTAAGCCACTGCGGCCGGCCCCTTACCATGATAATTATTATTATCATCTCCATTTACTTCTCTCTGTTTAATTTAGTTATCATTACTATCTCCATCTGACAAATGTAGAAAGACTTTCAAAGAGGTTAAGCAATGTCTCCAAGGCCATACAGTTGGGAAATGGTAGAAATGAAATTCTATCCCAAATCCAACTGACTGCCAACCCACACACATCATACATTCCAATGCCAGGCACTGTGGGTTTCCTTCCTCACCTCCCTTTTCTTGCTTGCTGGAAGAAAGAACCCTGGTTGTACTGAGACAGCAATATGCACAGCCCCAGGTGGCCCCAGATGGCATCTACCATCTCTGAAACCACCTCTAGCTACTGGCCCTGTTGCTTGAGCTGCAGCTCAGAATCTGTTTCCACACAGAAACCATCTTACACACAGCAGTCAGTAAGACTACAATCACCGTACCATCACAATACTGTTGTTCTATGAATTAAGCCAACTTTTATAGACTGATGTAAAACACCATAATTCATAGCATTATTTCTACTGGAAAATGCATTGCAAGATCCACCAGCCCCCACCTCCAACTCCATCAAAAAACAAACAAACAAAAACAAAACAAAAAGCCTTATAGGAGACTTCATGCATCTTTTATAAGGCTTATAGTTGATTCAAATTTCATGAGTCCCAACCCAAAGCTGCCTGCACATTATCAGCCCTTTACTTGTCAAGCAGATCTGGAAATATCAAAGCTGCCAAAGGAAATTCTTGAAAGTATAGTTGTATTTGATCCCACCCCACTTTATTAAATTGAAAGAAAACCTTCCCTGAGACTGAAGACAAAATGTATTCCAGTCAGGAAGATAAAATACTAGTTGTTGTATCTATTTTATGATGACGGGGATGCACTTCCCTGGAAGACAGCTGGCTGGCAGTATGGCCCAGGAGTTCTCAACCTCAGCACCACTGACATTTTGGTCCAGATAAGCTTTGCTGCCGGCAGCTGTCCTGTGCAATGCAGGATGTTTACCAGCATCCTAGGCCCTACTCACTAGATGCCAGAAGCACCCTCACAGTGTGACAACCAAAAATGTCTTCAGACATTGCCAACTGTCCCCTGGCAGAGGCTGATACATTTGGAGGACGTACTTAGAAGACTGCATTAAGCCCAACGGAACCATGGAAACTCTCTAATGAAGCAGTGCTGATCTGTGGGGTTTTGTTGTTTTTGTTCTTTGTTTTTGTCCAAAGGCCACTCTGAGACTGATGTGCGTTCTGATGGCAAATCCTACCTTTGTGAAGTAGGGAGCAGATGGTCACCAAAATGGACCAAAGCATCCTCTGGCTGTAATCCTGGGCCAGGCCTCTCTCCAGGCCATCAGGAAGCCCAGCTTCAGAGAGCACATCCCCTCATTGCCGGTTCCTGGGGACTATAAAGCAGAACTCTACCAAGGCCCATTCTCCTGACCTTGGTTCCTTTCGCACACTTACAGGCTATAAAATGCCGCCCCTGGCTGGGTGCAGTAGCTCATGCCTGTAATCCCAGCACTTTGGGAGGCCGAGGCGGGTGGATCACTTGAGGTCAGGAGTTCGAGGCCAGCCTGGCCAACATGGCAAAACCCCATCTCCACTAAAAATACAAAAAAATTAGCTGGGTGTGGTGGAGCAGGCCTGTAATCCCAGCTACTCAGGAGGCTGAGGCACAAGAATGGCTTGAACCCAAGAGGCAGAAGTTGCAGTGAGCCAAGATTATGCCATTACACTCCAGCCTAGGGATAGAATGAGACTTTGTCTGAAAAAAAAAAAAAAAAAAAGGCCACCCTTCCCTCCCACTTGGGCTGAACTTTGCCCCGGCTCCTCATCCTGTGAGTTGATGATGGAATTCCTTCAGGATTCAAGTTTCATTTCACGGCGATTATTGAAGCTCACTTTTCTCAGAATAATTGTCGTAGCACAGCAGTTGCTGTTGAACAGTTTCCAGCAGTTCAGCATTGAAAGAGAATCTAATTAACTTACAGCATATCTTGGGAGACTTCTCTGGCATCCTGCTCTGGCTGCATCCATAGAGCAGGCTCAGCACATTTTCATAGTGGTAGGCTAAAGTCTCAAGGGAAGTCTTTAGCTTCCTCACTCTCATTGTTTTCTGAAAGTCAAAGATTGGAGCTTATCTTATAGTTACCAACCAAATGTGAATTCGTTTCTGGGATTTTCCAACCCTGTGTATATCTTAATAACTCTTCTGATAAATTTTATAAGTTCTTCTCAGAACCACTCTCCTTTATCTCAATGATAATCAAGAGTAGAAAAAATGTTATTTATTCATAAATATATATTGTCAAGTCACTGGGTGCCAGCGATTTGAGTTTACGTTAGTAAGCTAAGAGTAATGCATCTTTTGTTCATTCATTCATTCATTCAGATGCTCTGGGAGGGCAGGAAATTGTGTCCATTGTGCACCCCTTATTTATTGAATAGATGAATGCCTATATTGTTTGAAGTGCTGCTGTTAGTGCTAAAAATACAATAGTGAACAGAATTGGCACAATCTCTGGCCTCAGGGAGTTTACAGTCCAGCAGGGAAGCAAGAGAACTAAGAAATAAAACCATCACAATTGTGATAAGTGCTAACATGGAGAGAAACTGGGAGTAGAGGCAGCCTAGCTTAAATAGCGTGGTCAGGAAGACCCTCCTTGACAGCTGTGGGACGATGGGAGTGAACTACAGGCTAGTTATGGTGAGTATCTGTGATTTTTTTTTTTTTTGACTGACAGCTCTCCACGTTTGGGGAGCTTCTCACCTTATAAATCTTGGTGGTGGAAAATGACAACTCCGCATTATAGAAGCCGAAAGCTGAACCCCAGCCTCCCTTGTGGCTCAGCTGTGGCATGTGATCAATGAGTCTTCCCCGTTGGCCCCGATTCAACTTTTAGTGATACAAAAAAGCAGGACTTGGGCAAAATCCCTTCTGAAGAGGGAGGTAGCCATGGTGGGGGCTACACCAGGTTCGGAGGCAGCAGCCAGCACCAGTGGGCTCGGAAGTACAAGCAGTGAGGGGCTGGGCCCAGAGGCAGTGACAATGATACCGTCACAAGACCAGTTCTGCACGGCAATTTAGGACTTTTGTCCTAGCTATAGCATCCAAGCCCAGTTCCGCAGCACAGGCAAGGAGGTCTGTGAGCTTCCTAACATAATAAATTCCTTTTCATCCAAATCATTCAAAGACAGTTTCTATTGCACTGAAATTAAGAACCATAACACTAGAACTGCACCTTGAAGTATTTGAAGACCCAACATTAATTAGCTTAAAGCCAAGGTTTGGGCAAACACCTCCATGGAGCAGTTGAATTCAAATCCAACAGGTGCAAATGGTCAGACCCAAGCTTGGTGGGACAAGGTTGCTTCTGGACTGCTCTTCTGGAAGGCCCAGGATTCCACCTGTGGGGCTCTTCTCTATGTCCAGCATCAGCGTCACCATGATTTCAAACCAAGGAGAAGCCAGCTGCACCTCAAAGCTAACTAATTGGAAAACAGAACAGTTCACTTTATGGTTTTTATTTTCAACACTTTTTCTTCTATCTTTTGCAATACGGTTTGTAAAAATTCAAGCCCTATTTTTCCTCTGTTCTCACAACACCACCACAACAATCATCAACAAAGAAGACTTCTGTGACCCCAAAATATGTGTGGGGATTTCTCCCCACCAGCCAGCAAGGGAGCAGCGTTGCAGTGGAAATCAGCTGGGTGTCCTCCAATTCAATTCCGACTCTGCCTTGCTGGTGAGAGTATCAGATCCCACAGGTTGAGGGCTCAGTCCCCAAAAGAGCCACCCTGCCTTCAGACACGAGTCACAAGTTCCAGCCTCCAGAACTTCTGATTGATCAGCTTCAAGTTAAGGTTCCCACAACTGCCCTCTAGGTTCAATTAATTTGCTGGAGCAGCTCACCGAACTCAGGGAAACACTTGCAGTTACCGGTTTATTATAAAGGATATCACAAAGGGTACAGATGAAGAGATGCATACGGCACAGCATGGGGGAAGAGGTGTGGAGCTTCCACGTCCTCCCTGGGCACAGCCCATCAGGAACCTCCACGTGCTTAGCTAGCTGGAAGCTCCCTGGACCCTCTCCTCTTGGGCCTTTTATGGAGACTTCACTGATTGACAATCTTCATGATTGACAATCATTTAGAAATGAGATTTGACAAAAAGGATATGATCTAAACCCAGCAAGGCCCATCTGTTCAGATTTTTCTTGGCCTCTGTGCAGCCTTCTTTCCTCCAGGGAATGAAGCAAAACCCTCTCTGGAATGAGGGTCTTATGACCCACAAGCAGATTCGAGTCCTGAGCTTCTGTTACCTTAGACCTGCTCTTGGCACCTAAAGTGCCCCAACATTACAACAAAGGACTGTGACAGGGGCTATGGGAGTTATGAGCCAGGAACCACGGGTGAAAACTTATATATACAGTTACAATATCACTAATACGCATTGTTTTTTCTTTGGGATGTAGGTGTGTACGCATGAGTGTGTTTTCCTTTTGGTATAGGCTGTTTTCAGTTTTTCTGGGGGTCACCTTGATCATTTTATTCCCGACGATGCGGGTTTCATACGGGGGCTGAACCCAGTAGGGAATAATCCACCATCAGCCTTGTCCCTACTCCTCCTTCCTCACACATGCTCTATGAAATCCCTACCCACACCCCAGCCCCTGGATCACATCTTGGGTAGATCGTACAGCTTTCTCGACACTTTTGGGATTTAAAATTTTCAGTCAAATGTACGTCAAAACTTTAAAGTCTCATCCAAACTTTTAATATCTCATTCAATTTAAAACTTCCTTCCTTCTCCCAGGTGAGGCCTGGCCTGTGGCTTAGGGATCAACAATGAGAAAGAGCTGGGGTTGGGGAGAGGGTCTCCAGGCTGAGTAGGGGGAGTGAGGGGGACGGGGATACAGAGCCTGCTGTTTTCCTTCTTTGCTCCATGTCTTCTGCCCTGGCCCCCCCTCCTAGACCCTCCAGGCTTGGGCACAGGAGGACGAGACTGTTTCACTCACTGGTTCTGTTTTCAGTTCCCCTTAGGCAGATACGTGCCTTCTGTTGCAACAGATGCACAAATACTGGCCCTTTCCTCGAGGTGCTCCCGTGGGTCCTTTGGAGACACCCTCCAACCGGGGCGCTCCGCACTGCACTCCTTGGGACAGCGATGCACTCTTGGCCAGGCTCCTGTGGCTCTCCCTGCTCCACCTTCACCGCCAGCATAGCCAGCTGTCACCTGAAATCTTCCTGTTTCCTTTGCCGGGGCTGTTGGTTCCTGGATTCTGTGTCTTCCATTTTGATAAAACACTTCCTTGAGTAGCTTTCTGAGAATTTGTGCATGAGAGGGAAACTTTTTGACACCTTTTCTGCTTGAAAAAAAAAAAAAGTCATTCTAAATCCTACTTTTACTGGGCGTGAGATTCTATACTGGAGATTATTTTACCTTAGAATTTTGAAGGCATTGCTCTGTTATCTTCTACTTTCCAATAGTGGTACTGAAATGCCCAATGATGTTCTCGTTTCTGGCTGTGTGTGTGTGTACTCTGTTGTCTTCTATCTAGAAACCTTTGGGCTCTTCTTTTCAGAGTGATGAAATTTTACAGTGGTGTTGGTCTTTTTCATTTATTGTGCTATGAAGTTGACAAGTTCACCAGAGAACTCATATATGTCAGCCCTAGAAAACTCTTTCATGTACCTCTTTCATAATTGTCTCTTTTTTTTCTTTTCTTTTTGTGTGTGTGTGTGTGTGTGTGTGTGTGTGTGTGTGAGATGAAGTCTTGCTCTTGTCACCCAGACTGGAGTGCAGTGGTACGATCTTGGCTCACTGCAACCTCTGTCTCCTGGGTTCAAGGAATTCTCCTGCCTCAGCTTCCCAAGTAGCTGGGACTACAGGTGCCTGCCACCACGCCCGGCTAATTTTTGTATTTTTAGTAGAGAGGGGGTTTCACCATGTTGGCCAGGCTGGTCTCGAACTCCTGACCTCAGGTGATCCCCCACCTCAGTCTCCCAAAAAGCGGGATTACAGGCATGAGCCCCCATGCCCAGCCTCTCTTTTTAAATTTAATTTTATTTTTGAGACAGGGTCTCACTCTGTCACTCAGTCTGGAGCACAATGTCACAATCATGGCTCACTGCAGCCTCGATCTCCTAGGCTCAAGCAATCCTCCCACCTCAGCCTCCCAAGTAGCTGGGACTACAGGTGAGCACGCCACTACACCTAGTTAATTTTTTAATTTTTTGTAGAGCCAGGGTTTCCCTATGTTGCCCAGGCTGGTCTTAAACTTCTCACCTTAGCATCCCAAATTGCTGGGATTATTGGCATAAGCCACCACACCCAGCATTTTCTTCAACTTTTGATGAGATATTCTCAAGCCTTCTATTATATTTTTTAATTTTATTTTTTAAATTGTGGTAAAATATGCAAAAATTTCCCATCTTAACCAGGTAAGGTGGCTCACACCTGTAATCCTAGCACTTTGGGAGGCAGAGGCAGGTGGATCACCTGAGGTCAGGAGTTCAAGACCAGCCTGGCCAAAATGGTGAAACCCCGTCTCTACTAAAAATACAAAAAAAAAAAAAAAAAGCTGGGCATAGTGGCACACCCCTGTAGTCCCAGCTATTCAGGAGGCTGAGGCAGGAGAATCACTTGAACATGGAAGGCAGAGGTTTCAGTGAGCTGAAATCATGCCATTGCACTCCAGCCTAGGCAACAAGAGTGAAACTCCGTCTCACAAAAAAAAAAAAAAAAGATCCTGTTTTTATTTTTATTTTCTTTGGATATATACCCAGAAGTGGAATTGTTGGATCATTTGGTAATTCTATTTTTAATTTTTTGAGGAAACACCTACTGTTTTTCTTCTATTTTATTTTTAATTGTGCTTTTTTCATATCTTTATTTCCAAGAGCCCTTTCTTATTCTTAGAATATTTCTTTCTTTCTAATAGCATCCTACTCTTTTTATGGTTGTTATGTCATCCAAGAAAGGCACAGTATTTGGAACACAGACTGTAGAGCAAGATGATCTGGGTTCAGATCCCTGCTCGGCTACGTGCTAGCTTGTTCAGGTTGCATAAACTCCTTGTTCCCCGATTTCTTTCTTTATCAAGTGGAAACAATAACAGTACATACATTTTAGGATTGCTGTAAGGATTAAATGACCTAATAATACCACACCCAGCACGCAAGTGCTATCGTTAACTCTCTGAAAATATTACGTTATAGTTTATTATTTTCTTCTATTCGTTTCATTTTTTTGTCTTGATTTTAAACATTCTTATTTCAATCTCTGATTTTCATGTACGAGATCTTCTTCAAGTGTTTTGTTATCTAAAGTGCTACCATGGAAATTCCGTTTGGCGGGGCAAAGTTTGTCACCTTGTGTGGTTCAACAGGAGCCTACCCTGATAGAATTGTACACTGTGTGAGATCAAGATTTTATCTATCTTGTTACTCATTTGATTACCTGCATCTAAAGCATAGTAGGTGTTCAGTCAATACTTGATAATATCATTAAACCTCTCTGACCCACACACAGTTTTCTCATCTGAAAAGTTAGGTAAAACATATTTATCTGGCTGGTGTTGTAAGAATAGATAATATATATAAGGCACCTGGTAGCAACATTATTATCATTATCATTTCTAGGGATGACACTAGGGCAGCTGCTTCATAACCATTTGTGGTTACCACTGACCATGCTAAATATAGCAGCAAAGCAGAGTTGACAGGCCAGTTATTTTAATACAAATAAGCAAAGCAAGAAGAAGGCTCAAGATAATAGCCCTTGACATTCAATGTGTAGAAAGTCCAGGAAGAACACTGGCTTCAGTCATGACCTGTGAGCAGAAAGTGGGTAGCTCTGCTGCATCACCAAACAGCTCTGTAGAATCGCCATTCACGAGGTGCTTCTCGACGGTGTGGTCCGTTACAAGCAATTCAGCAGCAAAGTCATTGGACGTGGAGCAAGGGTGTGCCAGGCCCCCTCACCTACCCTGAAACTCTATTCAGGGAGCAGGTAGGCTGATGGATTGGTTGTTTTGGGACTAGAGTTTTTAAATTTAAAATGATAAGTGCCTCTAGTTTTTTTAAAAAATCAAGAGTACAAAAGGACGTAAATGGAAAAGTCAGCATCCCTATCACCCACAAACCCTCAGGTAGATTTTCCAGAGTTAATCACCATTATTTCTTACAGATATTTTTATGCACACACAAAGATATATTTTTTCACAGATGGGAATCATTAAAAAACTATTCTGAAATTTGCTTTTTTCCCTCCCTACTTTATTTATCCGGAATCACTTCCCATATCAGTATATGTGGATTTACCTCTTTATTTTTAACAACTGCTGTATGTATAAAGTAATATAACAGATAAGCCCCCAATCTCAATGACTTCACATAATTAATATTTATTTCTCATTTACCTCAATCCAATTGGGGATCAAGTGGGAGTGAGGAGGGTAAGGAGATGTTTTGCTCTTAGCACTTATTCAGGAATCCAGGATGACCACGGCCCTGCCACCTTCAACATATGACTTCCACATACTTGGTGGCCCCTAAAGTCACTCTGGGTGACAACATCCAGCCAGTAGAGGGGGAAGGAGAGTGTGGAGAAGGGCGAAAGGTTTGTTTTACAATGAGCCAAGTCTAGAGGTGACATCTAACACTTCTGCCCACATTACTTTGGCCAGAACTTGAAGAGTTTCCCCTGTAGACCAGCACGAGGAAATTGTCCTGGCTGGACAGCTGCTTGTCTGGAACAACTGGACACTATGGAAGGGAAGCACAAACCTTTAATGGGTGGTCAAACAAACCTGACACAGGTGCACTGTAGGAATACATCCGAATTTATTTAACATGCAGAAGGCTAGCTTGCTTCTCTTTCTTCTGCTTTTCTACTTATCTTTTGTCAAAGGCAAGTTTTTAAACTGTGGAAAGATATCATCTGATAAGAACGAAGACATGAGAAAGTAGACACTTGTAACCATTGCTGGTGGGTGTGTGTACTGGTTCAGATTTGGTGGGGTACAGAGGAGCCATCAATGAAAAACCTGTAAATGATGCATATCTATGATCCAGCAATACTTTTTTTTTTTTTTTTTTGAGACGGAGTCTTGCTCTGTCGCCCAGGCTGGAGTGCAGTGGCGCGATCTCGGCTCACTGCAAGCTCCGCCTCCCGGGTTCACGCCATTCTCCTGCCTCAGCCTCCCAAGTACTTGGGATTACAGGTGTGTGCCACCACACCCAGCTAATTTTTGTTTTTTCTAGTAGAGACGGGGTTTTACCATGTAGCCTAAGCTGACCTCAAACTCCTGGACTTAAGTGATCTGCTCACCTTGGCCTCCCAAAGTGCTGGGATTACAGGCATGAGCCACCACACCAGGCCTGCTCCAGCAACACTTCTAAGGACGGTTTCTAAAGAAATGAGTGGATTGCTGCTCACATCTGTATGCACATGGATGTTTACAATAGTCATGCATTGTAAACAACTTAGATGCCTAACCACAGAGAACTGTTTAAATTACTGTACATCCATATAATGGAATACTATGCAGGTGTTTAAAATAATTGCAGAGATACCTGCAAACATAAAAATATGTCCATGATATGTCATGATTAAAAAATAAGATTCCTGGCCAAGTGCCATTGCTCACGCCTGTAATCCCAGCAATTTGAGAGGCCGGGGCATGCAGATCGCTTGAGCCCAAGAGTTCAAGACCAGCCTGGGCAACATGGCAAAACCTCATCTCTACAAAAAATACAAAAATTAGCTGGGCATGGTGGTGTGCACCTGTAGTTCCAGCTACTCAGGAGGCTGAGGTGTGAGGATTGCTGGAACCAGGGAAGTAGAGGCTGTAGTGAGCCAAGATTGCACCACTGCACTCCCGCCTGTGTGACAGAATGAGACCCTGTCCAAAAAAAAAAAGCTCCTAAAGTGCAATTTTAAAAAACAAATGATTACTTATAGCAAAAAGGCTAGAGGACACATGCAAATGTGTACAGTATTTATCTCTGGGTAACAGAACTATGGGTGTTTTTCATTTTCTTCTTTTACACCTTTATGTAATGTGTTAATATTTTATCATTAGGGAAAAAAAACAGCAAAGCTATTTTCAGCTTGAAATGAAAAAAAGTTGATAAAAGGGATTGGGGCTTAGGTGATTAAAGGCAAGCATGTGAGTCAGACATGGCCTCCCAGCCCCTGCCAGACTGTTGCGCTGTCGCTGGACACTCAAGTTGCTATCAGGAGCACTTTTCTCTGTCAAAGTGACTGGCTTTTGTCATGCAATCCCCAAGTTATAATGGGAGGGTAGGATAGGCCCCAGAGCAGTCAGCTGAGCCAGCCCCGCTCAGTGAGTCTGTCCTCTGGGGCTCACCATGCCCCCAGCCTCCGCATGGGGAACACCATCAGGGCCCTCGTGGCCTTCATCCCTGCTGACCGTTGCCAGAACTATGTGGTCAGGGACCTCCGTGAGATGCCGCTGGACAAGATGGTGGATCTGAGTGGGAGCCAGTTACGCCGCTTTCCCCTGCACGTGTGCTCCTTCAGGGAGCTGGTCAAGCTCTACCTGAGCGACAACCACCTCAATAGCCTGCCTCCGGAGTTGGGGCAGCTACAGAACCTGCAGATTCTGGCCTTGGATTTCAACAACTTCAAGGCTCTGCCCCAGGTGGTGTGCACCTTGAAACAGCTCTGCATCCTCTACCTGGGCAACAACAAACTCTGCGACCTCCCCAGTGAGCTGAGCCTGCTCCAGAACCTCAGGACCCTGTGGATCGAGGCCAACTGCCTCACCCAGCTGCCGGATGTGGTCTGTGAGCTGCGTCTCCTTAAGACTCTACATGCCGGCTCCAACGCCCTGCGTTTGCTGCCAGGCCAGCTCCGGCACCTCCAGGAGCTGAGGACCATCTGGCTCTCAGGCAACCGGCTAACTGACTTTCCCGCTGTGCTGCTTCACATGCCCTTCCTGGAGGTGATTGATGTGGACTGGAACAGCATCCGTTACTTCCCCAGCCTGGCCCACCTGTCAAGTCTGAAGCTGGTCATCTATGACCACAATCCTTGCAGGAACGCACCCAAGGTGGCCAAAGGTGTGCGCCGTGTGGGGAGATGGGCAGAGGAGACGCCAGAGCCCGACCCTAGAAAAGCCAGGCGCTATGCGTTGGTCAGAGAGGAAAGCCAGGAGCTACAGACACCAGTCCCTCTACTTCCTCCTACCAACTCCTGAGGAGCTTCAGTTGCAAGTCAATGCCAAGGACCCAACTGCAGCATGTTCTGGAAGCCTCTCCATTGGAGTGGAAAGGATGGCTCTGGGTCATTTGGGAGTGGCTCTGCTAGTAGAGACTGATGGAGAGAGCCAGGTGGAATGCCATAAATCACACTGAGAAAATATTTCTGGCGAACAGCTCCTCTTCCAGAGGGGAGTTATGTGCCAATGATGGCATGACAATCCAGAGATCATAACTTCTTTGGAAGAAAACAGCTTCTCCACACAGATATTTTGAAACACTGAAGAGCAAAAGGGGCTGGGACACTCTGAACTCCTGCACTCTCTAGAAGTGACTGGTCATGAGGCTCATGAGCTCCTCAAATAAGGTATTTGTCATAGAACTAAATATTCTGGTGGTCTGTCCCTTTGCAGACATATTTTCTTTACTGTAAATGACCATAAACAGTATCAATGTATCACTTAGGCCACTGAAAAGGACATTTCTACCTAGGCAATCAGTCAGATTCACAGAAAAAAGTTGTTTGTTGTTGTAAAGGCTCAAGAGGAAACTCTTTCCCCAGCAGTTTAGTGCCTGCTGAAAAGATCCCTGATGGACAATACTTCTTGGTGGACTCCAGCTGCCCCTTTTATTATTATTAGAGACAAGGTCTCACTCTGTTGCTAGGCTGGAGTGCAGTGGCACAATCATGGCTCACTGCAACCCCGAACTACTGGGCTCAAGCCTTCCTCCTGCCTCAGCCTGCCCAGTAACTGGTACTACAGATGTGTGCACCTGGCTAAGTCTTTAATTTTTTCGTAGAGATCAGGTCTTGCTATGCTGCCCAAGCTAGTTTCAAACTCCTGGGCTCAAGCGATGCTCCTGCTTCAGCCTCCCAAAGTGCTGGGGTTACAGGCATGAGCCACCACACCCAGCCTTCAGCTGTCACCTTAAACTTGACAGTGGCTCATGCTGATTTAGTTCATTTTCCCTAAAAGGTTTGTCCCAAGATCTGCTCCCAACAGTTTACTGTCACTGACAATGTTGGAAATCATCTGGAAAAGAGAACCTCTGTGGCAATGCGGTCTCATTAAAGTCAAGCCTTGTTGTGATTCCTGTCTACCTCCCTGAAGCAAAGCCCTTCTGTTTATTCACACTAATGAGCCAGAGCTGAGCTAAATTGAATCCCTGTCCTTGGAGGAAAACCACATTTCCAGAAGCATGTTAGTTTAAAGGTAGTAGGTGAGAAATGTGTTCACTTGAAACAAGCACTTTGAAATTTGAATAGCAAGTTGTAGTGTATATAGGAAGTCTCTGCCTCTTTCGCCTAGTATCTCTGCCTTTGTTTCAATTTGTTTTGATTTTTACAGACTGTTTTGACAATGTATAAACCAGGTATTTTGTTTTTTGGAAGTATGTAAATTGTGACCTTCCCACAAATATATAAACTTTAAAGAAATTGTTGTCAGTGGGTAATTTAATAATACAATTCTTTATGTATTTGAATGTTTTCAGCAAACAAGGACACAAAAAGTGTCATCTTAACTAAAACACACAAGTTTTTAAAAGGACCTTTTCCATAAAAGCATCTTAACCCAACAAAGTTTGGTTCTAAAATGACATTACACGCAGACCTATTTTCATGTATGTCTTCCTACCAGAAATATTTCCTGCTAAACTAGAGGATGATATTGCATAATTCCTTCCTATCGCCACCTCCCATCTGCAGAGCATTTGCAACCCATTGATCAGACTGCCAAAAAAGGTCCCTGTAATCATTTAATGTAATAGGTTTAAACTTTCAGGTCAAACATATTTAACTCCTTTAGAAACAAGTCCATATTTCTGTTAGACAGTTAGGATTTATCTCATTCCTAATGACGGAAGCCAAATTATACTCAGCTGATGCTAGAAACTTTTGTCAACAGAACTTGCATTCTAAACTTAATCTATAGCAAGGTTTATAGATTGCTGACTTTCTTTTGACCCTGTCTTACCCTTCCCAAGATTAATCAGCCATTCTGTAGTTGCAGACTATAACCATAAAACAGAGTGAAGCCAATTGATCCATACAGAACTGTCATCTAAAGAGCTAACTGGTCTGAATCAGTAGTCAAATTATAAACATTTTGGCCCATAATCAAGCTGTTTTCTTCCAGAACAATCAATACACAACGAACATTTCTCAAATGGTATGGTCAAGTGTTCGCTGTTGAATTTGCTTTCCAAAAATGTTTTCACTGTAGATTTTCAATCAATTTTTTTTTTTTTCGAGACGTTGTCTTGCTCTGTTGCCCAGGCCGGAGTGCAGTGGCGCTATCTCGGCTCACTGCAAGCTCCGCCTCCCGAGTTCACGCCATTCTCCTGCCTCAGCCTCCCTCAGCCTCCCGAGTAGCTGGGACTACAGGCGCCCGCCACCATGCCCGGCTAATTTTTGTGTATTTTTAATAGAGACAGGGTTTCACTGTGTTAGCCAGGATGGTCTCGAGCTCCTGACCTCGTGATCCACCCACCTCGGCCTCCCAAAGTGCTGGGATTACAGGTGTGAGGCACCGCGCCCAGCCTTCCATCAATTTTATAAAGTATATAAATACATACTTACATCTCTATAACCCTTCTAATAGTTTCTGGAAATGTTGACACAATTAGAAAGTAAAATAAGAAAATGTTGAAGCACCAAATGTAACTTTTTTGCTCCTGATTTTTAAGTCTTGAAACTCAAAGTGTTAATGCATCAAAGGGAAAATGTCTTCCAGAAGTTTACATAGGATTTTAGATTCCATAAAGAGTGATGCCAACTGAAATCTTTAACATGGAATCAATGGAAATGAATCAGCAACCAAGTTTGCTTCTTTATTTTGTCCTAAAATGCATCATCTCTAGAGTTTGTAATTTTCACTTAAAAGTGGGTTTGTGCCCTAACAATCAACTGAACTCAAACTAAAGGCACATATCCAACACCGTGAACCAGAAGCAATGCAGCATAGCGGCTAAGAGCATGGCCCTTCAGACTACCTGGGTTCAAATCCTAGGCTTGCCAGGTACTAGTCAGTTATCATCTATGTGCCTCAGTTTCCTCATCAGTAAAATCATAACAGTTTCTGCAGAGCACTGTAAGGATTAAACCAATTACTGTGTATAAAATGCATAGAACAGTGCCTGGCATGTGACAGTGAAGGTTTATATAAAATGTTCTTTTACTAAGTATTACACCATGCAGCACAACACCTATATTTACCCTAAAAGCAAGTGTAATTCCTTGATTTTTTTTTTTAAAGTGGCATCCCATGATTTGAAGGAGAAAAAAAACAGTGGCAATAGAACAAAAAAGCTGTTTTCCCTTCAGAAAATTTTCAACCATAATATCTAAAGTCCTGAATATAAGACATATAACCACAAATGCTCCTGGCTTACCAAAATAGGAAAACACAGGGATGATTACCAAGGATGCATTTGCAAATTTCTAAATGAATATACTTTGATCCTTATCTATTATTCTAGAATTAATCACCAAAGTACTTGAAAACACGGGACTATTCCTTGGCATTAAATCCGTTTCTAAATGGGCAGGAGGCATGTGACTGAAGACATCGGTCCTGTTAGATACTTTTACTCTGCCTTTTGCCTGTTTTTTTTTTTTTTAAGCATACTATTTGTCATCTCCGTACCATAGAAAGGATACTACTAATATTTGAAAACAACAAGGTATGCATGCCTTTCTTTCCTTGTGGACCGTCCACTTCTGGCAAACACTAAGCAGGACTTATCATTGAATCATCCAACACACTTCTTGTACAGTTCCAACACACTTCTTGAAGATGGGAGATTTTATCATGTACCCAGCCCATGGGACAGGAGGAAAAGCTGACACGTGGAACGCTGCTAGAGGCCAGGTACTTTCCTCAGGTTAAGTTAATTCATGTAATCTTTTCAATACTCCTTTGAAAAGAGCTATTATATACTGCTCACAATTTTAAAATCACAAATTTGAAATCAGGGTTATCTTTAGTCTTTTTATTGAGAATCTGAAAAGTTCTATAGTAATTCCGATTTTTTTTTTTTTTTTTTTTTTTGAGACAGAGTCTCGCTCTGTCACCCAGGCTGGAGTGCAGTGGCGTAATCTCGGCTCACTGCAAGCCCCACCTCCCAGGTTCACACCATTCTCCTGCCTCAGCCTCCCGAGTAGCTGGGACTACAGGCGCCCGCCACCACACCTGGCTAATTTTTTGTATTTTTTAGTAGAGACAGGGTTTCACCATGTTAGCCAGGATGGTCTCAATCTCCTGACCTCGTGATCCACCTGCCTCGGCCTCCCAAAGTGCTGGAATTACAGGTGTGAGCCATCGTGCCCAGCCAGTAATTCTGATTTTTAAAAAGGTTCTCTTAATATCTTCTATTGATCTAATATGCTAATACGGCACACAGCAGACTTTTATAAAGGGTTTTGTACAGAGTATTTTGTTGACTTCTATTATTCGGAGCCCTGGCAAGAAACTGCATTCACCCCATGTGATTACATGGAGAGACTTTAGTGAAGACAGGGTGAAGTGGGGGAAAAAAACAAGTAATAGCAACCCAGACACTCACAATAGCAGCAGCTGTTATCACCTGTAAGACTAAACAGGGTAAAAAAACGTTTTGGCCGGGCCAGAGCAAGACTCCGTCTCAAAAAAAAAAAAAAAAAAAATCATTTCCCAAATCCATTAAGAGCTAAGAGCCATGGTAAGAGGTGCTGCCTAACGAAGACATAGTAGCAGGTCTTGCAGGGATGCAGTTACCTCCAGAGACAAAGAGCAAAGGCAGGAAGAGAATAGATTGTCTCCCTATCTCCTGCCAGTGCATCCTCAGTTAAAGCAATAGAAAACCAATCCACAGGGAGCTGTGGGCAAGGCAGCTAGCTAGCAGGGGTAAGCCTGCACAGCCTCAGTGCAGGCAAAGACTGGATTTGGGGTTGAGGAGTGTAAAATACCAAACCCAAATTATCCTTCCTCAGAGAAAAACTGAAGGTTAACTAGGATAGATTTTAAGTTCCTAAGCACTTAGACAAATTTCTATGCAGTAACAATTAATTTACATTCCAACTTTCTCTTTTCATGTCACAAGTCTTGTGAAAACAAAAACCCACTGCTTCCATACTTGCTATTTCTGAGTTAAAAGAAACTCCATCCGTCACTCATACACTGTTGGTGGGAATGTAAATTAGCTCCACCTTTATGAAGAACAGTATGGAGGTATCTCAAATAAATAAAGTTACAACTACCATTTGACCAAGCAATCCCACTACTGTGTATCTATCCCAAGGAAAATAAATCATTTTATCAAAGACACCTGCAGTCGCAGCACTATTTACACTAGCAAAATCACAAAGCCAAACACAAGCCACCAAAAGTGGACTGGACTTTTAAGAATGTGGTATATACACACCAATGGAATACAACACAGCCATAAAAAAGAAAAACAAATGTCCTTTGCAGCAACACGGATGGAGCTAGAGGCCATTATCCTAAGTGAACACAGAAGCAGAAAATCAAATATTACATGTTCTCATTTGTAAGTGGGAACTAAACAAAAGTGACATGCAGACAGAAATACGGAGGAAATGGACTCTGGGGACTCCAAAGTGTGGAGGGTAAGACAGACATGAGGGTTGAAGTTAAGCTACTGGGCCCGGTGTCCAATATTTGGGTGACGGATGTGCTAGAAGCCCAACCCTCACCATCACACATAATACCCTTGTAACAAAGCAGCACATGTACCCCAAATCTAAAATTGTAAAAACTCCATCCTAAAACCGTTAACAGGAGTTAGGTCTAGGTCATACTTACCTCTGAACCTGGAAAGATATTTGTGAACTTGAGATTTTTCTAAAGACAACCATCAGTAAGGGCTTCGAAATATATGAAGGCAAGGTATGGCTATATTCTTGAATATAGCAGTTTGCATATTTTTACCTTTTTAATCTTGTTTATTGGCCAATCTGTTTTAAGGTCTTTGGAGAAAATATGCCTAACTCCATGCCATCTGGCCCCTCAGGATAAACTCACCTGTCCCACCACATCCTTTGTGGGTTCTGTCATATGCTCTCCTGCTCCACCTACCTCAGTTGTGAGGATTACAATGTGTGATAAAGCACTTAAAAATACCACACAGCAGATGGTATTGCTATTCAATCAGTAAAATTCTAATACCACATTCTTCTAGTTTTAATCGCATCTACAAATATTAAAATATTGAGACAAATTCTTAGATGTCTCAACCTCCCCTCCTTCCCACAACAAAAAAATGTTTGGTCTATCAGTGTTTCTTTAAAAATCCTTTGCTCCTTTATGGGAATGTCCATGTTAGCACAGATGTCCAATAAAAACTCAACCTGTTGGGCTCTTACTTCTTGTGTATTCTGCTACATACTGATGCATTATTAACAGCCTCCAAATCTAGAGTTGCCTATAAACCAGCCAACTCAGTCCATACTTACACCCATTCTCATTCTCTTATCTACTTACCCAAAACAAAAAACCCTTAAAAAAAAAAAAAAAAACCCTATCAATAACAATACTTAAGTCTAACCATACTCTTCTTCAGAGAAATTACCTTAAAAAGCACTGGAAAGAGGTGCTGAGAACCAGCCTGGGCAGCACAGCAAAACCTGTCTCTACAATTAAAAAAAAAAAGAAATCAGCCAGGCATGAT
Organism: Pongo pygmaeus; assembly: GCF_028885625.2. Classification (NCBI taxonomy): domain Eukaryota; kingdom Metazoa; phylum Chordata; class Mammalia; order Primates; family Hominidae; genus Pongo; species Pongo pygmaeus. Next base: position 67,494,189 of record NC_072383.2, on the reverse strand, counting down.
GCCATGCACCTATAGTCCCAGCTACTTGGGAGGGTGAAAGAATCGCTTAAGCCCAGGAGGCAGAGGCTATAGTGAGCCGTGATCACACAACTGTACTCTAGCCTGGGGGACAGAGTGAGATCCTGTCTCAAAAAAAAAAAGATACTTAGAGCACATCATCTTGCAACTTTAAAATATGACTTTTTCAAACTTAAAAACATCACATAACACAGAGACCAGCCTGGCCAACATGGCAAAATCCCATTCTCTACTAAAAATACAAAAATTAGCCGGTCATGGTGGCGGACTATCATGTAATCCCACCTACTCGAAAGGCTGAGGCAGGAAAATCATTAGAAACTGCAAGGTGGAGGTTGCAGTGACCCGTGATCGCACCACACTGCACTCCAGCCTGGTGGACAGAGCGAGACTCCGTCTCAAAAAAAAAAAAAATCACACCACAGAAAGCATCGTAATTTTTTTCAGTGCAAGAGACAGCACTTAGACTACACAAAATTAAATGAGTACTAGTTTATGGCATTTTCACTAAACAAAATTAAATGGATAAATTAAATCCCAAGCAACTGGGATTACAGGCGCCCACCACTATGCCCAGCTAATTTTTGTATTTTTAGTAGAGATGGGGTTTCACCATGTTGCCCAGGCTGGTCTTGAACTCCTGACCTCAAGTGATCCACCCGGCCTTGGCCTCCCAATATCAGGATTACAGGCATGAGCCACCACACCCAGCCATGATTGAGTGTTCTTATGGCCCAGCAACAAAACCAAAAGATTAATATATGGTGTGTTTATCACATTTGACTTGGGCTTATATTAATCAAGATAATTATTTCAAAAATGTAGATGGCCAATCATTAATTAAGCTGGAAAATGCCATATTGAAAATAATCATTAATTTCCATTAAGTAGAGTTCAAACAGAATACACACATATAAGACATAAGAACCAAGTAACTGTTCAAATTTTTATTTTAATGCACAATATGAGAAATGAACTTTTTTAAATCAACTGATTTGTATGGAAAATGACACGGCAAATAAATTAGACCTATGTTAAAGAGAAGGTCAGCTAAATATCCAAACTTAAGGATATAATGGGCACCGATAAACAGATTCCACAGTCTTCTTTAATAGACTATCTTTCAAACACAACTTTGCTAGAAACTGGTCCAAAGATCAACAGCACGTGGGAATGCTTAACAGGGGTGGTGATCAGGGACACGTTTCCTGTGAGAGTAAGAAAAAAGTCAAAAGTGAAAAATGAAGAGCATGATTTTATCCAAAGTATTATACTAAACACAAACACAACTAGAATCCTGTATTAAAACTGTTATAACTCTGCAATGGTTTGCATGTGTGCAAACTCCTATAACACTCACATTGAAACTGAATCCCCAATGTGGCAGTATTGGAAGTTGGGCTTTTAAGAGGTGACCAAGTTATGTCATGGGCTAATGGGTTATATAGGATGGGACTGCTGGCTTTAGGTGAGGAGGAAGACAGACCTGAGCTAGCCACTCAGCCCGCTCCTCCATGTGATGCCCTGCACCACATCAGGACTGTTCTGCCTTGGGACTCTGCAGACATCCCCACCAACATGAAGCACCTTCTGTTCTCATCTTTTATTCTTTGATGACCATACAATAAGGGGGCATAGAACAATCTTTTGGGAAGATGGGATAAGGGTACTAGTAAATTTGTACTTAATGCTTGTTCAAGGATCTAAAGCTTGAGAAACACTGCTTTTAGAGGCAAACACAACAGTTAAGAGAAGCTGAAGAAGCTTAAGAACAGACCAAAGAGTACAGCATTATACAGGGATCATATAAAGAGATAAACTTTTCACCCTTGGTAGCTTATGGGGGGACTAGGATGCTAACCATTGTCAAGAGTTATGAAGCAGCTGTCACAGGGCACTGATCTGAAAAAAAAAGTACTCTGGAGATTAATAAGGAATATGAAAAAGAAGCCCATGGTCTGGTAGGTTTGGAAGGCTGAGTTAAACAAAATTCAGTTTCTTTACTGCAAATTACTCAGAATTTGCTAATAAACGATACCTGATCTCTAAAACAGTATCAGACCAAACAAGGTATTATATATTTTTTAAGTGTATTTCAATTGTGGGTGAGGGCACTGACTTATTGTGAAGATTTCTGGGAGTAGGTGTGGCTATATCACCTTGCCCTAGAACACTTTAGTTACAGAACTCAGTTTCCTTTTGCTATCATTCTGTTTAAAGACAATAGAAAGCATCACAGCATCTACTGTCCTCAGTACTTGACCTTTCCAAGCATGGCTCTTTCTGTGCCTTTTCAATCCTAAGAGCTACCTCAGCTGCCCATCCCTCTTTCCCCTTAAGTTTCTCTGTCTTAAGTGTTAAGAGTTGTGATATTTTAAATAACTTATATAATACTTTTATCCAGGCAAAACTGTCTCTGCTTTTCATTAACTCTAATTATAAAATAAATACAGCTCCCTATTTTGTTTTGCTGTTAGTAATTTTTTCTGAGAAAAGTGTTAGGGTACCTGGGTGCCGCTTTGATGATGTTGTCCACACGCAGAATCACCTCTGCTGCTTCAGCTGCACTCAGAAGAACCTGTCGCTTCACTTGAAAACTTTCTGTTATACCCAGGATAGCCATATCTCCAATGGTGCCTTCCCTCATATCTGCAAAGAAAAACCTGTTTACTAAAAAGTAGTTTTAACTAAAGTATCAAAACATCTCTAATGATTTATAATAAAAATTAATCCTATTAATAAAATTAGGACACCCAACTACTTTAACTCAGTAGGTAGATAAGCCTACAAATGAGCTCAAAGAAAGCCTTTAAAAAAATTAAAAGGGGCCGGGTACGGCGGCTCACATCTGTACTCCCAGCACTTTGGGAGGCTGAGGCAGGTAGATCACCTGAGGTCAGGAGTTGGAGACCAGCCTGGCAAACATGGTGAAACCCTGTCTACTAAAAACACAAAAAATTAGCTGGGTATGGTGGTGGGCACCTGTAATCCCAGCTACTCAGGAGGCTGAGGCAGGATAATCACTTGAACCCAGGAGGCGGAGGTGGCAGTGAGCTGAGATCATGCCTCTGCACTCCAGCTTGGGCAACAAGAGTGACACTCTATCTCAAAAAATAAATAAAAGGGGCCAGGATCGGTGGCTCACACCTATAATCCTAGCACTTTGGGAGGCTCAGGCAGGAGGATTGCTTGAGGCCAGCCTGAACAACATAGTGAGACTGCCCCCCCATCTCTAAGAAAATAAAAATAATTTAGTCAGGCATTGTGGCACGTGCCTTTGGCCCTAACTACTTGGAAGGCTGAGGAAGGAGAACTGCTTGAGCCAGGGGTTCAAGGCTACAGTGAATTATAATGGTGCCACTGCACTCCAGCCTGGGGAACAGAGCAAGACCATTGTGTCAGTAATAATAATAATAACAACAACAACAACAATAATGTCAACTACTGATCACCCATATTAATAGAAGACAACAATGTCAAATAATGAAAAACAAATGGAAGAAAATTCATAAGTTACCTACCCAACGTCTCTTCTTGTAAGAATCCTGCTTCATTTTCTCACAGATTAACTGGTGCTCCCTCTAGTTCAATGACAGGATTATCTACCTTCTTAAGACTACTCTATAATGTCCAGCACAGCTTGTCAGAAAGTTTTTCAATATGAATTAAATCTGCCTCATTGGCCACTTTTATCTATGGACTGGAGATCTGTGATCTGTACTCAAGATTATCTTGCAGTAAGTTTACTATGAAATTAGAAGTTAATACTGATTGTATAAGCAACATAATAGTTTATGTTATTTTTCAGAATGTAAGTATTGTTTATATTTAAATCCTATAGTCATTATATACCAAGTAGTTACAAATCTTCTAACCAGTTTTATATGTCTTATAGAATAACAAAGTTTGAGAAATGCTGAGCATATAAAGTCACACACATTTTCCCAGCACATGTAATGATTATGAGGACAAAGTCCAAAAGAGTCTTTTATACGGTTATTGTAACTCTTTATGTTCCAAAAGAAAAAAAAAAAAAGCTTGGTGAAAAGAGTTACTTTTAACAACGGCCACAAAGTTCCCCTTGATTGCTTACCCAATCCAGCAGTGGTATTGCCTTCACTGTGAGCAGCCCTGAGCTGTGCCACCAGGTCTGCACTGTCATACCCTGCATTGTCAGCTATGATGGTTGGCAACTATGAAATGAAGAAAACAAGTAACTACTCACTCTACTGTAAGAACCACTGATTTACTCCTAACTAGGATAGCTTTTTAAAATTATACATTTAGAAATAATGTAAAATCTGCTTCAATTACTGCTCACAAAGAGGAGAAACTCCAGAATCAAATTTAAAAGCAGTATTAACCAGTTCATTTTCTACTCATTTTAAAACTATCAATAACCACAAAACTTAAGTTCGTATCTCTCATTTTGATTAACTTACCATTCTCAGTGCTTTAGCATAAGACTCCATTGCAACAGCTTCTTTGCCTGGTGTTCTATTGGCAAGCTGTGTCACAGCATGAGCCATCAACATCTCAGAACAGCCTACAGATTAAAATTCCAATAAAATACTGCAATGCTTAATTGTCTCCAAGATACTAAATTACTGACTTTAAAATATGCCAAGCATTTTAAAATTTAGTGCAAAGGCAATATAAAGTTTCTATAAGAACCATTAAAACCACTTATGACTTATATTGTACTTTAAGAAATTAAAAATATATTCAACATTTTCTAAATGCTTACCTCCTCCATAAACTGTTCTAGAGTCCTTTACAGTTTGTGCAAGAACACAAAGAGCATCATGCAATGATCTTTCTGCTTCATCTAAAATTTGTTGAGTGGCACCACGCAAAACAATGGTACAAGCCTCACCTAAAATTAAAAGACACAGTGACCACTTAGGGATAAAAAGTTTGCCTTCTATTTATGCAGGTGTTGGGTTATATTACTGGGTTCTGAAAGCTGACCTGTCTTCCTGTATTATACATTCTCCAACAATCAAGGCTCATAATGGTTCTAAGTTATCAAGGAAAAAAACTATGTTGAACATGCACTGTTCACAAAGACACGGTAAATATGAGGCTGACTTCAAGAGACTGAAACAAAATATATATCATGCTTCTGAAGAGTTAAGACTTGTAAGATATGCTATTCTAGTAACTACAATAACCTTTACTTCAACAGAGCCTAGCAAGAATTTAGATACCCTAACCAGGATCTACATAATCACTCACCAAGGGCAACCCCAGAAAAGTGAATGAGTTTGTCTTCTCCAATCATGACTTCCTCAATAAGTTTGCAACTTCCAAGCTTCACCAGTTCTGGGTGATCAAAGGTAGAGGCAATTTCACCACCTATAAACATAAACATTTATTAGTTAAATGCACGGCAGGCTTAAAATTCCTGTTTTCTAATAAGCAGTAATGGATAGTTAATGATAGGTAATGTGTTTAACATTTTAAAAATTGATTGCTGATTATATGCCTGGCACTCTTTTTAAATACTTCATATCGACTAATTATTTAATCTTTAAAACAATCCTCTTGGATAGGCTCCATTATTATCCCATTTTACACACGATAAAAATGAGGCCAAGAGGTTTACTTTCCTATCCAAAGACCTAACTAGGATGAATATAAAAAGCTGGGGTTCAAACCCAAGCAGTCTGGCTTCAGATCTATAAGCACACACTATACAATACTACCTCCCAAAGGTTAAACTTAGTCTTAAAGCAGTTACTTTTGAGTTTAAATTCAGATTCTCTTCTGAATCCAATCTATAAGACTAAGCCCTCATGATACAATTCCCAGCACAAGACATGAAAATATTTGTCCTGTATGTCAACCGCTATACACTTCATGAACTGCTTAATAAGCACCTGATATCTCTAATTATCACAAATGAAATGTCCTAAAAAAACAAGAAATGCATACTAAGAATTTTCCAGACCAAATTTAATAAGAACAAATTAATTTTAGTCCTTATGTCTCATTTCTATTCCTATTTTCCCTCCATCTTCCATGCTGTAAACTGAACAGGTCAGCCACTTCATTCCCTATTTCCTAACTAAGCAAAAGTCAGGTTTCCATTTCAAAATCCTTTTCTCTAGCTGACTACTCTTTTCATAATGTGAACTGTATATATTATCAATCAAACCTTCTTTTCCTATGCCTTACTGATAAATCTGTCAATGCTCTTTTATTTTACAATAAATTCATAAAGACTCTGGTCTTCGAAACTACTAATTTATACTCATAATTTGTATAAAGTTCTTTTTACTTTTGGCTGGGAAAATTCTGAGACTGCTTTGTGTTCTAGATGTGAGACACAACAGATATTTGGGACGTCATATCCAAAAGTAAGACTAACTTGGCTTATGAAACTTTTCACTTCATCCTTCTACATATGAGACTTTTCTTTCTTTCTAAAGAGAGAGTGTCTTGCTACCCTGCCTATACCGGAGCGCAATGACTATTCACCAGGCACCATCATAGCACAACCTCCTGGGCACAAGCAATCTTTCTGCCTCAGCCTCTTGAATAGATCAAACTACTGGCACGTGCCACCATGCCCAGTGCAAGACATTTATTTAATGACACTTGCAAGAACCAATGTCATCATACACCTTTGACAACCACTGAGCTTTTAAGGATGGGAGCCACCATGTGGTCACCTTCATAGACATACAGTTGGTGTACTTAATAAACATTCTTTTGGGTACATAGAGCAATTTCATGTCAAGACCTTACGATATGTTTATCCCATCAATATATTATTACCATTTACTTCTTACATCTTTTTTTTTTTTTTTTTTGAGACGGAGTCTCGCTCTGTCACCCAGGCTGGAGTGCAGTGCTGCCAATCTCAGCTCACTGCAACCTCTACCTCCCGGGTTCAAATGATTCTCCTGCCTCAGCCTCCCGAGTAGCTGGGACTACAGGCACCCACCACCACGCCTGGCTAATTTTTATATTTTTAGTAGAGACAGGGTTTCACCATATTGATCAGGCTGGTCTCAAACTTCAGACCTTGTGATCTGCCCACTTAGGCCTTCCTAAAGTGCTGGGATTACACGCGTGAGCCACTGCACCCGGCCTCTTACATCTTTATTTTGTGGAACTAAAGAATGAATTACATAAACATGAGCATCTTAACTTTTGTTTATTTGTCACCTTAAAGCATCAAGTACACAATGGCACCTAAAGAACTTTAAAGCAGGTAAACCCACTTCAAGTAATTAAAGGAAAATGTCTCTTGGTTAGAAGAAGACTATGCTTCTCAAATGATTAAAAAAAACGTCTTAAGAGATCATTCTGGGATGAGACCAAGTCCACTCTCCAAAGGTTAGTACACTATAATTTCTTCTAATATTCATGGCAGTTCCAAACAGTGTGAAAGCCCTACTGACTTCACAACTCATAACCCAGGTCTCCAGGTCTCCTTAATGCTCATTCCCAAACCAACTTTCCAACCTATTCATTCATTTTCCAGGACCTAGAATCCAGAAAAATGTTAAACTTAGTCTTCCAGGGCTTAGAGTGTACTATGAAAACCATTAACAAAACTATACTTATATCCCTAAATCTGTAAAAATTTAATAATAATTTTTAAACCATTACCACAATAAAGAGCAAACAAGCTACACTTTTTTTTTTTTTTAAAGACAGGGTCTTGCTCTGTCACTTAGGATGGAGTGCAGTGACGTGATCACAGCTCACTGCAGCCTTGAACTCCTGGGCTGAAGAGATCTCCTGCCTCAACCTACCAAGTAGCTAGGACTACAGGCATGTGCCACCATGCCTGGCTAATTTTTTGTAGAGACAGTCTTACTATATTACCCAGGCTGGTCTTGAACTCCTGGCTTCAAGCAATCTTCCTGCCTTGGCCTCTCAAAGCACTGGGATTACAAGCATGAGCCACCGCAACCAGCCTGAACTCTTATGTCACTGTGATGTAGACAGACATGTCTGATTTATAAACACAATTTCTATTTGACACAACTGGAATTATATCACTCATACTTCTATTAAAGGGTACTGAGGCATACTAACTTTCATTATACAATGTTGATTGTTTCACGTATGCTAACGTTTATTACTTTCAGAAATTTTTAAAAATTAACAAAAGCAATGTTAATTGCTCTCCAGCAAACAGTAAATGCTCAATAAAGGTTACTATTGTAACTGTACTACTACAAAGGACACAAAGCATTCAACTACTTACTAAGCAATAAAAACAAATGTACAAACTAGATAAATGTAAGTAGACTTAAGACTTTTTAAAGCTCTAGTTTATGCAGATTTTAACAATGGTCTTACAGGTTTGTGAGAAAAAATATATATTATCTTTTTTTTTTTTTTTTGAGACAGGGTCTCACTGTGTCGCCAAGGCTGGAGCGCAGTGGCACGATCTCCGCTGACTGCAACCTCTGCCTCCCGGGCTCAAGCGATTCTCATCCCTCAGCCTCCCAAGTGGCTAGGATCACAGGTGCTTGCCACCACACCTGGACAATTTTTTTTTTTTTGTAGGGATGTGGTTTCACCATGTTGCCCAGGTTGGTCTGAAACTCCTAAGCTCAAGCGATCTGGCTGCCTGGGCCTCCCAAGTGCTGGGATTACAGGCACAAGCCACTGCACCTGGCCAAAAATCTACCTTTAAAACAGTAACACAATGAAAGAAATCTATACCTATGGCAAATGTGATATATAACTCGGTATCGTAAATGTAATGGATCTATGTATCTAAATTAAAAGCATCCAAGAGTATAGATTTCAGAATAACTGTTGAAATTCTAAACTCCTTAAAGGTAGTTGCATATAGTAACAAGTAACAAATCCAAGAGTGACTATTGTGTTTGTTAGAAAACAATACCTTTTTTCCATACCTGTGACAAGAGCTAGGCGTTCCACACCTGCAAAATCTGCATGCTCAATAGCCATGACACCAGCAGCACCAAAGAGCTGTTCAGGATAATTATAAATTAATTGCCTGAAAATAAAATACATGAAAACATTATGCTCAAAACTGTTACAAGATAAACTACATTAGACTAAAAAACATGTAAACATTTTTACCACAAGTAAAAGAAATGCAAATTAGAACAAGATTGCATTTCTTACCTATATAATTAGTTTATCAATTATAGTACTAATGCATCCATTACTAGTATTGAAAACAACTGTTCTTTATTATAGTAACTGTATAAATCAATCCCGTAATTCTGGCCGCTGTAAGTGTGCATAAATCACAATTTACTGATTACGAAAATCCATAATTTAAGTGAAGTTATGTAAGACAGTTCCTAAGTAAAAAATCATTAATTCAATATAAGTAAATATGAAGTATTCCTTAAACTTCCATGGAAAAAAATCCTTTCTTACAAGCAAACACAGACCTGTTAATAAAGCAATTTATTCCATGCTTAAGAATACGTTCAACTTTCTCTTTCATTTTTTCCTTTTCCGCATGTTCTATTTCTGCAACCTTTGCTGTAGAGTCAACTCTTACCCGGGAACCAAATATCTAAGACAAACAAAGCATAAAGAGAGCATCAGTTTCATTACTTTTTTTTGAGATTGAGTCTCGCTCTGTCGCCCAGGCTGGAGTGCAGTGGAGCAATCTCGGCTCACTGCAACCTCCACCCGCTGGGTTCAAGTGATTCTCCTGCCTCAGCCTTCCAAGCAGCTAGGATTACAGGCGTGCGCCACCACACCCAGCTAATTTTTGTATTTTTAGTAAAGACGGAGTTTCACCATCTCATATTGGTCAGTCTGGCCTTGAACTCCTGACTTTGTGATCTGCCCGCCTGGCCTCCCAAAGTACTGGGATTACAGGCGTGAACCACCATGCCAGGCCTCATTACTCTTCTTAAAGAGTCCCATAACCTATTTCAACATTTTTACCAACGTATATATATATGTATATACACAACAGATTCATACCTATTCGAAGCTTTTTAGTGCAATTGATTCCTGAGTTTACAGAAGCCAGCAATCTTTTTTTTTTTTTTTTTGAGACTTTTGAGATGGAGTTTCACTCGTTGCCCAGGCTCGAGTGCAGTGGTGCAATCTCGGCTCACTGCCACCTCCGCCTCCTGGGTTCAAGTGATTCTCCTGCCTCAGCCTCCCGAATAGCTGGGATTACAGGCATGCGCCACCACGCCCAGCTAATTTTGTATTTTTTTTTTTTTTTTTAGTAGAGACAGGGTTTCTCCATGTTGGTCAGGCTGGTCTCAAACTTCTGATCTCAGATGATCCACCACCTCGGCCTCCCAAATTGCTAGGATTACAGGCATGAGCCACTCTGCCTGGCCAGTAATTTTAATTTTTAAAAAGTAGAGTTACATACCTTTATTTTGTCTGTATCCATACCAGTATTTGCAATAAGAATTTTAGCATTTTCAATTCGTTTTGGTTGATTTACTCCAATTTTTTTATCCAACAGAAAGCCTACAATAAATATAAGAACAGTATCATATTTAATACTTCAAAGCAGCCTTAGTAAATCTTATAAAGCTGTCTATCATATCACTATTTCAAAGAAGCTATTTAAATCCAATTTACCAAGCTCTTAGAAGGCATAAAAGCAAGCTTGTCCAACCCGCCTTATTCTGTTGTTGTTTTGTTTTTAGACTTTTAGCGCCTGAAAGCCATGGATTTTAGTTTGTCTCTAGTGATAAGCAGAAAAGAGGGATGAGGAAGGGGCTTTACCAGCCCAACCAGAAACAGAAACTAGGAACCCAGGACTGTATTCTCTTCCTTGGACACTTCTGGTATAAAGCATCCCACTAGAAGAGTTACTACAAAATCAATTTAATGGGTTACTTAAAAAATAATATATGAAACAGAAAATGTAAGAGCACAGTACAGAGAATAAAATTAAACAGTATTTTGAAATTTTTGTTTCAGATATATACTACACCCACATCTGTATGGGTTGCAATATAAAGACAATAGGTTAAGTCCATTTTTATTAGCTTAAAATCACCACCACAAGAGAAAAACTAAAGATTCAGGTATTGAGGCTGGTGGTAAAAATGGAAAAACCATGGACACTGTGGAGTCAGATAAACCTGACCTTGATCATGCCCCTGCTGCTGGCTATATAACCTTGGACAAATTATCCAACCAGAGATGGTAATTTGTAAAACAGGAATGTAACCAGTAGCAGAGGTGCTAGTTACCAGCCTAGTCCTGCTGCTTTGGAACCATCATACAAACCCAGTACCACCTACCTTTCTAGGCCTTTTTTGGTTACATTAGAACTTTTCCCTTATGAAGCCACCATTATCTTGGGTTTTCTACGCTATTCAAGTGAACCTAATCCTCACTCACCAGGTCATGATGACTAAATGACTAAAGTTCCTATTACAATTCCTAGTACAGAGCAGACATTCAAGAATGGTGCTGCTTGTGCTACTAATATTCTTATTTTAATGCTCCTTCCCTACCACCAGCCCCTATTAGAAATGCTACACAGCGGCCAGGCATGGTGGCTCACGCCTGTAATCCCAGCACTTTGGGAGGCTGAGGCAGGTGGATCACCTTAGGTCAGGAGTTCGAGACCAGCCTGGTCAACATGGCGATACCCTGTCTACTAAAAATACAAAGAAGTTAGCCAGGCATGGTGGCACACGCCTGTAATCCCAGCTACTCGGGAGGCTGAGGCAGGAGAATCGCTTGAACTCAGGAGGCAGAGGTTGCTATGAGGCGAGATCATGCTGCTGCCCTCCAGCCTGGGTGACAAAGCCAGACTCCGTCTCAAAAGAAAAAAAAAAAAAGAAATGCTACACAGCTCTTGTATATAAACTTAACCAAAAGTATTTTCAGAATTATGACTCTCTCTTCAAATAAATCAAGACTATGACACAGAACAAAACCAGGACTCCAAACCACTGGTAAAAACAGAAGTTGTAAAGCACAATCTAATTCTTTTTTTCCCTTCTCTATATGAGAATGCCTATACTTTTTGACAGGCCATTTTGTGAAGTAAATATAATGTGAAGATGATCTGGAAAACTTCACTCTAAACAAAAATGTACTACTAAGAAAGCAGTACTTGTTATGTCTCATTTATCACTCTTTAAGAACTAGATCCTCTTGCCCTATAAACATAGATAATTATTTGTTAAAGAAATTTTTTTTAATTCTTTTCTAAAAAAAACTAGTCATCCCCCAGTATACGAAGGGGACTGGTTCCAAGATGCCCACATACACCAAAATCCACACATACTTAAGTTCCAGGCTGACTGGAACCAGTAGATTTGAAAAGTTGGCCCACTATATATACATGGGTTTCAAATCCTGCAAATACTGCATTTTCCATCCACGTTCGGTTGCACATGTGCAAACCACAGACACAAAGGGCTGACTATATTTATTTAAAAAATCTGCATTGTGAACCTACATAATTCAAACCCATGTTGTTCAATGGTCAACTGTACATCCTCAACAACCAGCTAACACAATGATTTGACTGACCCAGACCCTTCCTGAAGAATACATATAATCCTGGTAAAAGTACCATTTGAGAATAGATGATTTCTAGTAAAAGAAAACTACATTTCCTCTTTATCAGAGACTGCAAATAACTTCATGGTACTTAAGCAAACTCTAGAGATCATCAACAATGCTGGAATAGCGTGGCAAGAGGAGTACACTGTCAATAAAATGACAAATGGTTGCACATATGATATGTCCTTAAATTCAAGTTCACTGGCTTTGTAAAGGGTCACTGATTTCAAAACAGAATTCACTCAGTATGCAGCCCTCAGCATCTAATCAAAGCTTCTTGTATCTGACATTCATACATACCTTCATCTAAATAGGAATCTGCCAAACTTCCTCCTAGCTTCTTGATAATATGAATTGCCTCCAGGTTGCCAGAGCCTTTCAGTCTGAGAACTGCTTCTACAGCTAACTTTGTGAAGTGGTCTTTGTGATGAGTAAGAAGTTTTGAGGATAATGTTGTGCCCGCAATATTCATTAAATCTTGACGGAATTTAACTTCATCGGAACTAAACAAAACCAACAAAAAATACATATTAACCCTACTTTACCTTTCAAACTTTATCTAGATATTCATGTCAATAGATAATTTTACCCTAACTGGTCAAGTCTGTAAGCTATATGAAAAGAATTAAACCTCAGCAGTAATCAAGAAACACAAATTATTTTCCCCACCAAACTGGCAAAATGCCAAACAAAAGGGGGGCACACAAGCATGCAAAAGTCTAATGTTGGCAAGAATGTGAGAAATGGCCGGGCACAGTGGCTCACGCCTGTAATCCTAGCACTTTGGGAGACTGAGGAGGGTGGATCACTTGAGGTCAGTTCAAGACCAGCCTGACCAACATGGTGAAACCCCATCTACACTAAAAATACAAAATTAGCTGGGTATGATGGCACATGCCTGTAGTCCCAGCTACTTGGGAGGCTGAGGCAACAGAATTGCTTGAACCCGGGAGGCAGAGGTTGCAGTCAGCCGAAGTCGTGCCACTGCACTCCATCCTGGGCGACTCTTAAAAGCGAGACTCCGTCTCAAAACAAATAAATAAACAAAAGGACATGAAAAACAAGTATTATTATACAGTTGTGAATGGGCAAATTATTAAAAGTGCCTTAAAACAGTGGTCCCGGACCTTTTTGGCACCAGGGACTGGTTTCATGGGAAGACAATTTTTCCACCTGCTGCTCACCTGCTGTGCAGCCCAGGTTTGGGGGTGCCTTAAAACACCCACACCTACCTTTGGACCCAACAGTTACACTTCTAGAAACCTTTGGGCTATGTCACAATGTCACAAAGTTATTATAAAGCTAAAAATTGTCAAATACACAAATCTCCCCCTACAGATAGGTTAATACAGTCATTCTAGCCAAATATTCAAATATGTAACTCTATTAAAATACTACATAGAAAACTGACATCCAAAAATGTGCTTAATATTTAACTAGGTTAAAAAGAAGCTAACAAATTCTCTATACAGTATTATACTATTTGCTTTATTTGTATATTTTGATGATATATACAAAAAAGACTAAAAACCCAAACTTAACTTTAGTGGCTATCTCTGGAGGCTGATGTAGGTTTGACTGTTGGAGTGGGGTGAGGCAGCAAGATGATCTTTGTGTATGCTTTTCAGTGTCCTATAGATTTCTTGCATTAAGCATGTTATGAAAAAACACTAAATGTTTAGAACAGTAGTACTTTGGTATACAAACCCATGATCAACTGCAGAACTCAACAGCGCCTCTCTTGCAGCCTTAGTGGCTTCTCTCCAACCCGCTATGATGGTCTGTGGATGAATCTTTTTTGCAATTAAAGATTCTGCTTCCTATTAATAAAGTTATAAAACAAGTTATAAATAGAAAATTATTAAGCACTCCTCAATAGTAAAGATAGAGGAAGTAAGGACTTGATTACCTCTGATACTCAAAAACACAGTAGGAAAAAAGAGTTGCTTAGTTGCTCTTACCCTTAATAATTCTGCTGCTAAAACAGTAACAGAAGTAGTGCCATCACCAACTTCATCATCTTGAACCCTTGACATATCTAGAAAAAGAAATTAGTTATTAACTCAAAATTGCTTCTTTGCTTACTAAATTCTCCAAAAATATTCACTACCAATCTAAACTTACCAAGGTTCCTCATCCAACAAATTATTTGGAACTCTGAGGTCTGAAATGCAAGTTTTACCACCAACATACGGGCACTCCTGAAGCTTGTATTTTAACAACGATAATTAAAAACCAGTGGACATCAATTGACACTACGATTGGTCAACACAGCCTATTTATAAAGTCATTTCAAAAATGTTAACAAACAGTATTATTAGGTTGGTGAAAAAGTATATTCAGACTTACCAACTAAAACTTTAGCTGCTGGATTGTCAACACCAATGTTTTTTAGAATAGTGGCACCATCATTAGTTACCATAAGAGAGGCATCTCGTCCACTGCTTAGAAGAATTTTGTCCTAAAGGGAACATAATTGGTTCAAGTTAAGACATAAGCACATCTTGAAGAATGCATGGATCAATCAGTATTCTCATACAGTGCTAGTGTATAAACACTCTGGATGGCTATTTTGTGGTATCCATTCATCAAATGTTTTCAATACATACACCACGTAACCAAACCATGTATCTACCCCTAGAAACATGAGAAGCACAGGTAGACACTAGTTTTTGTTTCAACACTGTAACTGCAAAAACAATGGAAAGAAACTATCAATACAGCCATAATTAAATTATAAAATAATTAAGGTACAGGATAATATTTGACAGTTAAAGGGGCAGTGTTATCTACTTACACTGAAAGGAATTTAAAAGAGCAAGCTACAAAAAAGTATTGATAAATAGTATCTGTTTTATAAAACAGTATCTGTTACATGAGTATAAAATACATAATGAAGTACATATACTTCTACATAAACAGAATATTAGAAGATGTACATGCAAATGATAACAGTACTTGTCATTGGGGAGGAGCATGGGATTGGGGATGGTGATTCTGGGGACTCTGATTTTTACTAAGGAGAACATACTTGTCTTTTATAATTAAACGTTTTAAAGATTAAAAGACATTTTAATACGTTTGTTGTTATATTTCCACCAAGGGCTCTAAAACAATATTAAAATATAAAACTTTTCTATTTTTCTTACCATGCCTTTGGGTCCCAAGGTGCTCTTTACCAAGTCTCCAATGGCGATGGCACCAATAAAAGAAGTCTGGAGTAAAAACCAAGGAGATTATCAGAATCAACTTTACAGTCTTCAAGTAGTTTTATCTTTACTTTTTTTTTTTTTTGAGGCAGAGTGTCGCTCTGTCGCCCAGGCTGGAGTGCAATGGCGGGATCTCAGCTCACTGCAACCTCCGCCTCCTGGGTTCAAGCGATCCTCCTGCCTCAGCCTCCCGAGTAGCTGGGATTACAGGCCCCCGTCACCATGCCCGGCTAATTTTTGTATTTTTAGTAGAAACGGGGTTTCGCCATGTTGGTCAGGCTGGTCTCGCTCTCCTGACCTCAGTTCATCCGCCTACCTCGGCCTCCCAAAGTACTGGGATTACAGGAGTAAGCCACCGCGCCTGGCCTCCAGTTTTATCTTTAAAACAATGGTTATAACAAGGCTTACCAGACGAGCTGTCTCTGCTCTCTCTTCATCAGCTCCTGCCTTGAAGATGTTAACAGGTGCAAGGGAAAGGGACGCCTAAAAAGTAAAACCAAGAGGTATTCCGTTTAAGTACCAATACTCCAACACATATACTGAGGTGCCTTCCACTAGTCTTACAAGTGGATAGCTAAGAGAAAACTCATTTACAATAATGTTTTCAATCAAATGAAGCTTTCATCATCGGAGAAGGCATTTAAATGGGAGAGAGGGACTTGTAGGAGAGCGACATGGCTTTTCGGATTTACAAGGCCCCCAGGAGTATAAACTATACACCAGCGAGATTGACAGTTATGTACAGCGAGACTAAAGACGATCTTGAACTAAGAATGAGGCAGGGAGGGGTTGCAGGCCATCAAGGTGACGCCTGTCGGGCGGGCGAGGGAACGCGGCCTCCATCTTCCACCCTCGGAAGTCTGCGGCCCCTCCACCCTCGGATGGCTCCCACCCCGTCGCTCCAGGCTCCGCCCCTAGAGGGAGGGCGGAGCGGGTCCCACACTAGAAATTTCTTCGCTCGGGGTGAGGCGCGGGCCTGGGCTGCCGGGACTATGTAAAGACCTAGGCAGAAGGAGACGCGGGCTTTGCGGTCCACCCCTCCCCCTCGTGGTGAGCTCCACCCGCTGGCCTGGCGCAGGCCGCACGCCGCACGCCCCACGCATGGCTCGCACCATGTGCGGCGGGCCGGGGAGACAGAAACGGAGCCTACGACCCTAGCAGGACAGAGGAAGCAGTGGGGTGGCAAGAGCACGGCGGAGCAGGGGTAGGGCAAGAGGCAGGGGGGTCAGGCTCACCATGGTTCCGAGGAGTTCCGCACACAAGTGAATCCCCTCACAGCTCGTGCTCTGGGCAAGCAGACAGAACGAAGCCGGAAGTGACGCCACACGCCCTACTGTGGGGGGGCGGGGCCCCGGCCTGTAGTTACCGCCAGCAGGCGTCCCATTTTGATTGGAGCCCCACGGGCCGGAAACGCAGCCTTTGACACTGGAGGGGGCGTGGCCGCCGCTCGAGAACAAAGAGGCGGCTGCCGCGCGGGTTGCCATAGCAATGGAGTTCTTGCTCACACTTTTTATTTTCTTAAATTTAATCTTTAAACACTTGTATTAAAGTCACACATGTACACAAATTAAAGTGTTATATACCAATAATGAAAAACATAATTTATCTACCTCACCACTTCCTGTCTCCAGGAAAACTGCTTTCAACTTTTTCAGTTTTTTGGAGGGGCTATTTACTATCATATTCCCAGATAATATTATTGCTATGTTAATTTTAAACATTATTTACTGAGTATTACAGAAGAAGACTTCCTTTTCTCTTACTGAATTTTCAAACGTTATTTCTAACTGGACGTTGACTGCCCAGGATAAGGCCTTCTGAACTGACAGAGACATTTATAGTATTTTATCTTTGCCCTATTTACTCATTTTCAGGAATTTTTGCATTTCGGTCTTTTTTTTTTTCCTCCAATAGTAGAGACGACTTATTAGTCTTTGTTTATAATAAACTGAAATATTTAGGACTGATCTTGATGTCTGCCAAAACACCCTTACATGTTTTGGCAAACATCAAGATCAGTCCCAAATATTTCAGTTTATTATAGACAAACAGTTTTCTACTTTCTCTAAGTTGACGGATGTCTAAAAATTTGTTCTTTAAAAAGTTTTTCTGTCATCTACTGATAAGCCTCTTTTCTCCCTTTGACTAACTGATCACTTAAGCTCCTCGGCATGGCGCAGTGGCTCACGCCTGTAATCCCAGCACTTTGGGAGGCCGAGGTGGGCGGATCACCTGAGGTCAGGAGTTGGAGACCAGCCTGGCCAACATGGTGAAACCCTGTCTTTACTGAAAATACAAAAATTAGCCGGGCGTGGTGTGCATGCCCGTAATCCCGGCTACTCAGGAGGCTGAGGCAGGAGAATTGCTTGAACCCGGGAGGCAGAGGTTGCAGTGAGCCGAGATCACACCGCTGCACTCCAGCCTGGGCAACAGAGCGAGACTCTGTCTCAAAAAAAAAAAAGACAAACAAAAAACAAAACAAGCTCCTGGATTTTTCTTTTTCTGTTTTTTTTTTTTTTTTTTAGAGATGGGGTCTCCTATGTTCCCCAGGCTGGCCTGGAACTCCTGGGCTCAAGCAATCTTCCTGCCTTGGTCTCCTGAGTAGCTGGGGTCTCCTGGATTTTTGACATTGCTAACATTAATAGGAATTTTCAATTTTTTAGTTGTTTCTACCCTTCAGATTTCCTCTAAGTGGGTTGATTTCCACCAGGGGTTGGCAAGCTGTGAGGAGTCAAACCCAGCCTGCCAATTGTTTTTTGTATGGCCTGAGAGCTAAGAATAGTTTTTACATTTTTAAGTGGTTGAAAGAAATCAAAAATTTCCTGACACATGAAAATCCTGTGAAATTAATATTTCAGTGTCCATAAAGCTTCACTGGAATCCATGGGCATACCCATACATATTTACTCTGTCACAATACAATAGCAGAGTTATGTGCAGAGTTGAGTAGTCATGGCAGGTTGAATGGGCCCACAAAACCTAAAACATGTATTATCTAGTTCTTTACAGAAAAAGTTTGCTGACCGTGGTTTACAGTATTCCTCAGGTCCAACGTGAAAAGGGGGGTTCAGACTGGACAAATTGTTATTTTAAATGTTTTCTGTTCTTTGTAGGAAAATTTGGTCTTCTTTCAGGAAGTGTACTTTCCTAGGCAGATCCCAAATCGCATTCCGGAATGAGAAGATTCACAATAAAAAACTAAGATGCCTGCACAATATTGAAAAAGGTTGTTTTTATTGTGGGCAAAATTACATACCTGGAGATATTTATTATGTCCTCTGGTAGGCAAGCCTGAGACTGTGTGTGATGGGGAAACCAATGACTGCTCCCTGCTGGGCTTTGAATGTAGCCAGAGGCATTTGGATGGGGAGAAGGAGGCAGGCCCTGCCACCTTGTGGAACTGAGGCTAGAGGCAGCCAGGAAGAGACCCTATGATGGGACCCTTGGAAATGCGTCCTTTCTCCATTGTATCTTTTGACCCTTCCTTCGTTCCTGCTTCCCCCTCCTTTGATGACACCTCTACACCTACAGGCTAAACACTCAGCTTCTAGACCCAGACTATATGAGTTTGAATTTCAGCCATTTTACATACTAGCTTTGTAGTCTTGGGTGGGTTTCACAGGCTCTTTAAATCAGTTCATTGAAGGCCATTCAGAGCGTGACAATGTGCTGGCTTACCAAAAACTGTCTCTTTTAGCTGTTTATACTTTTTTTTTTTTTTTTTTGAGACAGAGTTTCACTCTGTCGCTTAGGCTGGAGTGCAATGGCATGATCTCAACTCACTGCAACCTCCGCCTCCCGGGTTCAAGCAATTCTCCTGCCTCAGCCTCCCAAATAGCTGGGACTACAGGCATGCACCACCACAGCTGGCTAATTTTTGTATTTTTAGTAGAGACAGGGTTTAACCATGTTGGCCAGGCTGGTCTCGAACTTCTGACCTCAAGCAATCTGCCCACCTCAGTCTCCCAAAGTGCTGGGATTACAGGCACGAGCCATCACGCCTATTTTTTTTTTTTTTAATTGAGACAGGGTCTTACTCTGTCACCCAGGCGGGAGTGCAGTGGCATGATCTCCACTCACTGCAACCTCTGCCTCCTGACTTCAAGCGATCCTCCCACCTGTCTCCCGAGTAGCTGGAAATACAGGCATGCGCCACACCAGCTAATTTTTTGTATTTTTGGTGGAGACGGGGTTTTGCCATGTTTCTCAGGCTGGTCTTGAACTCCTGAGTTCATGTGATCTGCCCACCTTGGCCTCCCAAAGTGCTGGAATTACAGGCAGAAGCCACTGTGCCCAGTCCATTTATACATTTTATAGTAACTTGTATTAGATAGGTTACAGGGCCTATGGAGATAGTGAGACCTTGGGAATCCATGTTTCTGTGATTAAACACGTTATGTGACTTTCTCCTGGCTCATCTCAAGTCCCTTGGTCTTGGCTTCTCTTAGTTAACCCTTCCTCCTCCCTCCAAGTCTTTGTGGCCCTCTCCTCTCTATGACCCTGTGTCCTCCTCTCTCTTCCGCTTGGTATAATTTGGCTTTCAGTGAATTGGCTTTTTGTTAACTGGTCAGCTTCCAGTTATATAATCTCTCTGTGCCTCAATTTCCTTTTGTGTAAAATGGAGATAATTATCACAGATTAAATAGCTTAGAACAGTGCCTGTTTAGCTTAGCTATTGTTATCATTATATCCCAAGTCTTCTAATAGGCTTTATAAATACAGTAGCCGAGGTTGGGTATGCTTGGCATGATATGAAAGTAGGAAAGCACTGTAGCATATACCATTATTTGATGGCTAGAGGTGATTTGGGAGCAAGGGTAGATTCATTATCTGGAGTGAAATAACTGGCAGAAGTGGCAAACAACCACCAGAACAGAGTTATGGGACTTGTCAACATTCCTCAGGAATACTTAGAATACCTGGGGAAGGAAACCAAATAAAGGACCAGGAGTCCAGAGTCACATTGAGTTGGGTCCACCCAGACACCTAGTGTTTGGGTGGTAGGGAGGTTAGAAGACTTGATATTTCTCCTGTTGCAGACCGTGATAGTTTGTACACAGGAATCAGTCTGTGGAGCACACTTAGAGGAGCACTTTAAAAAAAAAAAAACAGGGTCTCATTATGTTGCCCAGGCTGGACTACAGTGGCACGATCACAGTTCATTGCAGCCTCAACCTCCCAGGCTTAATCTATCCTCCTGCCTCAGTCTGTTGAGTAGCTGGGACTACAAGCACACACCACCACGCCAGTTGATTTTTGTATTTTTTATAGAAACAGGTTTTCACCATGTTGCCCAGGCTGGTCTCAAACTTCTGGGCTGAAGTGATCCACCCTCCTCAGCCTCCCAAAATGCTGGGATTACAGGCATGAGCCACCATGCCCAGCCCCCAAATATATCTTAAATCTCAGTGAACTGACACCATCAACCATCTCAGTCACCCAAACCAGACAACTGGGGGTCATCCTTGACCCCTCCATTTCTGTCATTCCCCTTATCAATCAGAGGTGTTAATTCTTCCTCCTTTAGGCCGTTACATTGGTGGCCCTGAATAAACTACACTTTTGATGTTCATGCTTTTATATGAGCCACTGTAATTCAACAAAATACAACAGAATTGACATTGTGCCAGTTCTGGGCTTAGGCCTCAAGAAAGCCTAGCAGCATCTACTTTTGTGCTCTTGGGAACACTAAGCTGCCATGTAAGAAGACCACATGAAGAAAGACCCAAGACTTCATGGAAGAAAACTAAGGAACACAGCTGAGAGCTATAAGTTCCAGACATGACCTAGTGGAACTGGTCCAGCCAGCCCTCAGCTGCTTGAACCATACTAGCATAGGCACAAAACATGTGAGGAAGCCAGGCCTCCAGACATCATATGAGATGAGCCATCTCTGCTGTGCCCTGCCCATCTCGATCTATAGCAACTTGAGACATTAAATGATTGCTGCTTTAAGCCACTAAATTTTAGGGTGGTTTGTTGCACAGCAGTAAACAATCTAAACGGTGCTTTAACAATGCCTTTGAATACGGATTTATCAGATCTGGCTCCATTTCTGAAAAAGCCTCTTAACCAGTCTCCCTGCTTTATTAAAATACCGTAAGGCCAGCTACTTGGGAGGCAGAGCCAAGAGAATGGCATGAACCTGGGAGGGGGAGCTTGCAGTGAGCCAAGATTGCACCACTGCACTCCATCCAGCCTGGGCGACAGGGAGAGACTCTGTCTCAAAAAACAAAAACAAAAAAACAAAAACAACAACAACAACAAAAATACTGTGCCCTTCACGTATCCATGTTGTCAGAGTAATCTTTCTAAACTATTATTTTTCTGGTGTTTAAAATCCTTCAAGTTCTCTCGCCTAATTTAAACAAAAGCTCTTTAGGATTCTGTGATCTGTTTCTCATTTCTTTCTTCTGTATCCCCCAACCCTGCCTTTGCTCTCCATGCGCTTAGTCATTTGGAACCTCTTGCAACCACTGAATGTCATGATCTTTCTATACCTCTGTGCCTTTGCACATGCTATCCCTTCTCCCTAGGACACCCTCTCTAAGCTACAAAGATTTTCAACAAACCACCTCAGGGATCACCCGCTCCAAGAAGCTTTGCTTGAAAACCTCCACCCCTAGGCTGAGTTGGATGCCCTTCCTTTGTGTGTGTCTTTATCATGCCAGTTACATCAATCATTTGTGGACATGTCCATCTCCTTCATTGTTTAAATAATTTCCATCTTGACCTGTACTCAACTAAGGCTTTGCAATGTCACTCAGTGGCTAAAAACAGGTTTGAAGTCCCAGAGCTGAGAATTACTATTTAGAATGATCACACAGCTAAAACTGTGAGAAAGCCTGTCAAATAGTTACAATTTCATTTTGATATGTTCATTTTGAAAATGGAGGCAGTGATATGAGACTAGGAAAGAAAATGTCACAAAGTTTCAAGTAGTATGTGAAATATAAATACAATAAAACTTTTAAGTAGATATCCAACCAAACGTTTTATTGGGGTTTTATTGCAATCTACTTTCAGCAATAAGGGGAAAGTGAGCATGAAAAGAACTCCAATCAGACTTTATTCAACAAAGCAGCTTTTCATGAATGCTTCAGGTCAGTGTATGATCAGCTCAGCTTCCAGTATCAACTTGAGTACCTCATCATGGATATTTATGCTAGAATGACAACAGTAAGGCATTGCAAAATCCAAAGTCATCTAATATTAAACCATATTTTACATAATTTGTAGGACAGTATACTAATACTCTACAATAAATAAGGATTTAAAAATGTGTTGCTTAGCCCTTGAACTAAATTCAATTACTAGCTTATTCTAAGTACTCCAGTTAATAAACGTTTGATTGTAAAGAACTGTGACTTCTCCAAAGATAAAAAAAATTAGTTATTTGTCATGACAAAAATTAAGCTTAAAAAGCACATTCACACTTGTCCTTAAAAGCATGTTTACATCATATATGAGAAACCTTTTCATGCCTGATGACATGGCTTATACGGCAAAAAACAGTCATATGCAAAGGACAACTAGAGGGCAATCGTCCCATCCCCACTTCCTCCAAAAAGCCACACTCGGCCTCAGTGTAAAAGTTATATTTTATTGCCATGCTACAAAATGTATGAAGTTGGCACTGATAGGGAGAAATAGAGAACAAAGGGTGGGAAGGGATAGAGGGCAAATTATGTTGTTACATATACAACAAGGTTTTATTTTAATTAACAGTGGTTATGTTTTGCCAATATTAAAAATGCAAACCAAAATTTAAAATGCTGATCTGAAACAGCATTAAGATACAATTTATGCATAGTACAGTATCACTTATGTCTTTTATTAGAGAAATATGGAATGTTTATAAAAGAAATTAACCATGGGGGTAAAATTCATATTTCACATACAATTTGGCAATGGTAGTCCCACTGTTAGACAATTTTTTATAAAAGAAAAAATTAAAAATCTAATAAGCTACCTTTATACAAAGTTGCTATATTTATGCCTTTACGTAGGAAAAAAACATTTATAATGCAAATTACGACATACAATAGTCTTACAATATTATACAATGTAATGAAAATAAAACATAACACAAAGTTTGTCCTTTATAAAATGTATATTTTGCATTACTAATGCAAATGTGGCACACTGGTGACTACTGTACTATTTATACCAGTCTGTTTCCATGCTATAACTGTCCAATTGCCATAGAACTGCAATTATAATGATGCTACAAAAGAACTGTGTTATACCCCAAAAAAATGAGGAAGTAGGGATGGGGAAAAGGGATGTAAAGAACAGGAAAGATAGATAGGGTGCTGGTTTGGGCAGAGTATACTGTGGTATGTCATAAAATATTTGTTAATTTTTCAAGCCAAAAACATTTTCTTTACATTCTGTAATTTCGTACCAATGCCTTTATTCAAATTTGGCAAACATCAAGGAAAAGGTAATTAGTACCATATACCTCACACATCAGAAATATGAATGAGATGCCAATACATCAGTTACTTGTGAATGATGTCTCTGATAGTATGTCTATTTCAAGAATGTATGTATTTATACACACACACTACACATTGCACAAAACACTTGGGCATTATAGGTTAGGAATAGCACAGGGGGAATTGGGAAGTACTTTTTCATCTGTTAAAACCTTTACCTTGAGGCAAAAATATGGCGGCACATTGTTGGGAAATTATGAAAACATAAGGCCCCTGTCCCATTTTTAATAGAACATTATTGAGGTACATTTTTATATGCTGTGCCACAGTTTTGGGGAAGGGGAGGAGATAAACAAACACTAGCTTGACTTGTTCTATTTATAACATTGAACGCTGGAGAGGGTCAACATTAGTATCTATAAAAACAAAGACTGCTTGGCAAATTTTCCTAAGTCCCAGATATGATGTATTCTGGATATACTGGGAAGTGAAAAGCTTTTTGCTGAATCTTCAAGAGTAAAGTGCATATCTCATCACTCCACAGCAGCAGTAAATAAAAGGAACTATTTGCCAGTCTTCCTTGGAGGGAGGGAAGGCACCATATTTTCATTTTTAAAAGAAGATGAAACTGGGAAATAAAACACACTAAGAAAAAGCACAGGTAATACCAATATCAGTTTCCAACCCTGGCATGGGATAGATGCTGTTATGATTTGTATGGATAAAACAGTATTCTATTTGGAGGGAAAACATTAACAATGATTATATTTCCAAAACCAAAAAGAAGGATCACATGGTCTACCAACAGAATTATCTAAAATTAGATCTGCCTCAGAAAATCTGAGATATATGGCCACAATTATATGCTAATAAAATATTAATATTTCATTCTAAAATGCACCTAGTAATAGGTACATCCTTCCAGGACACAGCGTAATGCCCATTACTAAACTACTGCAAAGGACAAGTAGTATTCTAAATTACCTTTTATTAAATAGGAACACAAGTGATTTCTAGAAAATATCTAGAAATTAACACCAGTTGTATGTATTTTCCTAATACTCTTATAGTACCTAAAATCAAATTCTTAGCAGACAAATTGGTCCCATTTTCCTTTTTAAAGCACATAGTATTTAAAGCATAAACTGTAATGATTATATTGGAGTTATCTAAAAAAAAATAAAAACTAATTAGAATCCGGGGGAAACAATGAAAAGGATGATGGAAAGAAAGAATAAAGTACCCAACCTCCAAAATGAATAAATAGATCAGCCCTTTCATTTGGAGATTAATGTTCTGCCTTGACTGGTTGTTTCAGAAAAAACTATGTGCAATGGTTCCATTATAATTCTTATTCCACATTACAAAAACTATTACATAAATTTGGCACAATTAGCAATTTACTCAGAAGAAAGGATAAGTGGAACAATATATTAAAAATGGAACCTGCATCACGGAAACTGCACACCTATACCACTGCTCTCTTTTAAGAGAACAGTGAACACTTTAATAAGCACCAAGTTCACAGGGGAACAAAAGAGGGAAAAGAAAATTCTGTTATGCACATAGAATGATAAAATACACTGATATTGATTTATAATAAAGACACTAAAAATGGCACTGAAAACGATAAAGACAACTTTTAATAATTTATTTTCTTTATAATGATCCCACTCTATTGTTCTCCTAATCCATCATTGTCCTATGATTCGGTTACTGACTAGGTTTGATGCTAATATGACTAAAACTTTTTCATGCTAAATTAACCTTAGTTATATCTGGTAGATCCAGATCATAATCTCAAACTTCCTCATATTTAGAGAAAATAGTAAAATATTTTGCAAGGTTACCTAACCTTTTCCACTCTACCTTCTCTCGTATTCTCTAGTGTTTAGGAAACTGGAACATCTTTGATTTTCCAAGAGTTTGACATATGGAGACTCTTCAGTTTATATAAACTTTTAATTCATTTTAAATCCTAAATTATGATACAATCTCATTGCTACAAGACTTCCACTGTACCTGCTATGCTGGCAACAATATTAATATTTCATGGAAATCGAAGGATAATCAAAGATCCAGCTACAAGTAAAAGGACAGCAGAGCTGAGGAACACTAGAGTGGGCAGAGTACAACTGCAGCGTGTAGCTGGGGGAATTACTGCTAAAGTGCTGGGGAAGAGTGCCCACAGAGAAAACACGGTACACCTTGAGGGAACTTTGCATGTTAAAAGTATCTTCCTTTTTTTCTCAGTTTGCTAAAGAGATCACCTATGGACACAAGTAAATTTAGAATTGGAGAATGTTTTTATCAACTTGAAAAGTAAACAGCATATAAATAAATACTGGACAAGGGCAACCCTGTTACAGAATAACAGTAAGTTCCAAATGAACCTTCGAAACCATAATTTGACAAAAATGCAAACTAAACAACAATGAACACATAATCCAATTTCAAAACTATATACAAACTCAAACATTTTAAATTGAAAAGGACATAAGGCAACAAAATAAGACATCCCAAACACCAAAGAAAAAAACTGAAGATAAATGGAAACCTAATGGCACAAATGCCTCCAGAAAACAATGTGTTGTCAATAATCTATAGGAGAAAAACTTTCAAGAGACTGTGGTTCAGATTTTCAAATGTTTTTGGGTAAAGTGACCTGAGACTGATTCTTGAGCCTATTATAATTTTAAGATATCTGGACATGCCCTTCAAATGACATCATGAGATGAGTAAATAGAAAATCTTGCCTCCTTCCTGCCTTTCAGTGTACCAATAGCAAACCATACTCATGGACACAGGCCGTTTTCTAGTAACACTGCAGGCAAAGGAGCTGACTGGTATAAGAGGAGGTGTGGTACTTCTGTTTCCTTTACATATGTTTTGGCTCAAGTCAAAAAGCCATTAATTAATGAAATAAAGGATTCCTCATGTTACATGCTGGAGGCCACATACTGTGAACACTGAATCTACGAGCATTACTTTCAAAACCTATAGTTACCTGTTAGCAATGCACATTGTCAAGAGGCTTTATAAAAAGTTTTAAAAGCCAACCATGACTTAGACATGAAAGATATGTGTTAAGTCCAGAATATTGATAAAAATCAACCAGCATGTCATTTACTTCAACTCTCATTTTAAATAGGCACTGTGAAAATGGGAATGCTGCTGTACAACGAGTAGTATATAATGAAATTAGTGTTCTTTAAGGAGTACCTGCTCTACATTAATTCCCTTTAGTTAAAGATGCACATGAAATATTCAGAAAAAAATTTTATCAGTCTATAAAAGGAGTTAGTGTTTAGAAATGAAAATGAAGCACTTGCATCTTCATTTTTAAAAACTTCACAAAGGTGCAAACAACATAATGCTTTCCAGGTTCACATGGGCAGATCAGTACTATTGTGTCTAGTTTTCCTAGATGTACCATCATCTCGTGGCAGTGCTTTCTGCAAATTTGACATAGCAGCAGTTCTCTCGATGTCTATCACGGCATACAGCTCTGTGCGCCTCGTAGGGGTTTGTGGAAGGGGAGTTGTAGGCGTTTTGGGAGTCTGAGGGTTGTCAGAGTCACTGCCACCTTCCAAGTCAACCTGTATGTAATTAAGCTGCCTGTGTTCTAAACTTGGGCGTCTGATATCAAAGTTAAAGACTGTTGGTGTACAGTCCCGACGCCTTGAATATTCTATTTTGTGAGCACTTGCCGGCACTGTTACATTCTCTGTATTTACATAGTTATGCATTGGATCTAGATTATTATGGTAGCCATTTAGAGATGGGGTCTTTGGTCCTAAATTGTCATCTTCATCCCTACTTAGCTTGCGGGCTTCCCAAACAGGAGGCAAAGATGGTAGATTTTCATAGTTTAATAATGCAGTTCTTCTCTGAGCTGAGTTGTTGATATTCTGGGTATCTGAGGTACTGGTGGATGTCAGACGACCTCTCCTGACCCCTGAGGCACTAGGGATAGAGAGCCCATTTATATTTTCATACACCAGTTTGTTAACGGAGGGTGCATCTCTTCGTTCATCACTGTCATAGCCAGTGTCCCATTCTGTGTTATTTGCTCCACTGACTTGATCTCTTCCAAGTTGCTCCAGTTTCTCTTTTTCCATTAACTGCTTTTGAACAGGGGTTGGCCCTAAAACAAATTTGACTCCTTCAGGTTCAAGAAGAATCTGAGGATCCCTGTCGTCAACACTACTTGGTTCTTCTTTTGGTGTGTTGCTTTCAGCGTTAGAAACCCTTGCCTCCAATGGAACATGCACACTTGTGCGATTTTTCCGCTCTTCTTGCACACCTGTAGTGTTGACATAGGTATGTACCTAAAGCAAAACAGAAAGTGCATTAGTTAACTTACTTAAAAAAACAAAACTGAAAAAAAGCCTGACCACATCGGTTAATTTTATTGACAACAGTTAACTTTATTAACTTTCTTTCCAAATGTACTCTTACTTCAAAACTTTTGCACCTATTTTTTTATTAATAAAAAGGTGGAAAGAGAAGGAGAAATGTAGAAATGTCTTCCTAATTTGATAAAAGAATAACGACTTCAAAATAACACGCAGGCTGGGCACAGTGGCCCATGCCTGTAATCCCAGCACTCTGGGACACTGAAGCAGGTGGATCACTTGAGGTTAGGAGTTCGAGACCATCCTGGCCAACATGGTGAAACCCTGTCCCTACTAAAAATACAAAAATTAGCTGGGCGTGGTGGTAAGCGCCTGTAATCCCAGCTACTCTGGAGGCTGAGGCACACGAATCATTTGAACCCGCAAGGCAGAGGTTGCAGTGAGCCGAGATTACACCATTACATATCAGCCTGGGCAACAGAGTGAGGCTCCATCTCAAAAAATAAAATAAAATAACATGTAACATTATATTTGATTGTTAAACATGATAAATATTATGTAAAAAATAAAAATCAGGAACAAAATAGGGATTATCATTTTGCTGCTGTTGTAGAGGTTCTGAAAGCATTAAAACATGACCCAGAAATAAATAACGACTTTGAAAAGAGATAAGTTTATCCTTATTTACTGATGATCTGACTGTATAAGAAGATTAACTCCACTAGATTTAATAAGAGTTCTGTAAAATGCATATATATAAAATAAATGCCACCAAGTAAGAAATTATCACTATTTAGAAAAGCTTAATAGTATTTTGGGGAGATAATATAAAAATATTTACAAGGGTCGGGCGCAGTGGCTCACGCCTGTAATCCCAACACTTTGGGAGGCTGGGGCAGGCAGATCACTTGAGGTCAGGAGTTCAAAACCAGCCTGGCCAACATGGTGAAACCCCATCTCTACTAAAAATATGAAACAATTAGCTGGATGTGGTGGCCTGCGCCTGTAATCCCAGCTACCTGGGAGGCTGAGGCAGGAGAGCTGCTTGAACCCGGGATGTGGAGGTTGCAGTGAGCTGAGATCATGCCACTGCACTCCAGCCTGGGCGACAGACCAAGACTCATGTAATTTCAGTAAATAATATAACAACTCATTATGTAAAGAACACAAAGAAACTGATTTTAAAAACACTAAAAACTTTTCAATGTGACATATGGTTTACAAAACATAAGTATAACTAATTAATACAGAGGTTCCAACCAGATACTTCATTCCACACATGAAAACTAGAATACTCGGGAACACTAAATAACTCCATAACATTAACAGCAAAATCTGCCTTCCTACTAGTAGTTCACTGACTATAATGGCTAAAATATGAAAAGCAGCATAAACTCTTAATCCATTGGACGTTCTTATAATGGGAACTGACCATTAGTTATGCCTTTCTTAATCTATAGATGTACCTCTTCTGTGAACCTACAAGCTACTCTAATGGTAAGTTCCCCTGAATACCCACATATATTTGAGCATAAACCAGCAAATATATGCTATTTCCTCTGATTGTTCACTACAAAAGTAATTTACAAACAGATAAAGTTAAACTTCAAGCTGAATAAAATCTTCCAGTATTAGCACAATGATACCCTAACTCTGAACAATCATTATTGCTGTTACACAGTAGCACGTGCTTACTTGTTCCTCAGCCACAAGCAAAGGATGTGTAGATTCTTCCCCTACTGAAGGCAGGCGAGCACTTCCCACAGAAGGATGTCTGCTTGAAGGATGGGATGAAGCATCTCCAAATGAGGGATATCGGGGATATCCATTAGGTAAGTTCTGAGCAGCAAATCCTGGAGCTGAGTTTTTGTTTATTGGTTTAAGGAAAAGAGGGGCAGGGCAGAGAGAATAAAAATGAGTAAGAATCGAATCTGTACTGAGAGGATTATAGGAGGTCTTTCTGCCAAGACAGCAGAAATCAGAGCACAAGTAGTATTACCCCCAGCTCCATATTTTACATAATATGAAATACTGAATGTTTTCATTTTTTAAATATTAGAAGTACTTAGAACTACAGCTGTGTTTTTTTGTTTTGTTTTGTTTTGTTTTGTTTTTGAGATGGAGTCTTGCTATGTCGCCCAGGCTGGAATGCAGTGGCATGATCTCAGCTCACTGCAAGCTCCATCTCCCAGGTTCATGCCATTCTCCTGCCTCAGCCTCCCGAGTAGCTGGGACTACAGGTGCCCGCCACCACGCCCGGCTAATTTTTTTGTATTTTTTTAGTAGAGATGGAGTTTCACAGTGTTAGCCAAGATGGTCTCGATCTCCTGACCTAGTGATCTGCCCGCCTCAGCCTCCCAAAGTGCTGGGATTACAGGCGTGAGCCACCGCGCCTGGCCTACAGCTGTTTTTAAAAACTGATAACCATTATACTTCTGTTATCCAATGGTGATTTCTAATGTGTTATTGATTAAATACCCATAATCTATAGCTTACAACTAAACGTCTGTTATTCAAAATGTGAAAGGGAAAAGGGGTACTTACTTGTAGGTGTTCGAGGTGTTCTAGGGACTTCCAATTCTGTCTGATGATTATTTCTTTCTACAACTGGCTCTTCCACCACATTTATACTATTATTTTGCATAATCTCTTGCAACATGTTAAATAATTCTTCTGCACGGGCACACTTAAAGGCAAAGATTCCTACAAATATAAACCAAAGGGGAAAAATAGTTAACATACCTTTAAAAAAAACTATAGGAACACTTGACAAAGAGCAGAATTGTAAAGTAAGCATTCTATGCACCAAGAGTAAGAAATCCCTTTTAAATAAATATCTGATAAATTAATGATTATTCCCTGTTTCAAAACAAACCCCCGCCAAAAGTTCACAGAATAATTTTCATTCGTCTAAGGGAGATGGCCCAAAACAAAGCTAATGAAATCAAGACCTGCGCACTTACGCTAGTCTGTTTCTTAACAGCAGGGGGAGCCCAATTCACTATTCCAAGGTGATCATTTGCCATGTAACAGGCCCCTTGGAAAGTCCCTAGGTGTTTTCCAATTGTTATCTTGTTTAATTACTACAATAATTTAAAGATAGGTATTACCATTTCCCTTTTATAGACAAGAAATTTAACATTCAATGGAAGTCCTGTAACTTGTCAAGGCCATTCAAGTAGCAGGTAGTAAAAAAATCAATGATAAAGACACTTAGTCAATTTAGCAGACCCAATCATTTACTGAAAAATCTTAAAGTTAACACGAGCCAAAATTTCTCACATAGACAATGTGCTTAATAAACAGCTGATAAATTAATACATAGTATACTATACCTTTTCTTAACAACCTGTTTATTTTGGGATTTTCTTCAGAAGAAAAATATTAATTTAATCTTTGTATACAGAATAGCTGAAAAAACAATTTCAAATACAATATTTGGGAAAAAAACAAAGGTTCTACCTTGTCCAGTTTGACACCTTCGACCACTTTCAAAAGAAAAGAGATTCGAGTCATAGCCATAGCGTCGCAGGCAGAGGTAGTGCCATTTTACTGAGTCACGTTTGCGGGTGTATAAAATCAGTTCTGTGTCTGTAAGTTCCATTATGCCAGAACCTAACTCATTCCCATCATCATCCACATTAATGACCTAAAAAAAGAAGGTGACAGTCATGCAAATATGTCACCAATTTGTCAGGAAAATGCATTGTTGCTAATTAGTTACTTGTAATTTGTTAGTTCATTCATCAACCAATGTGTGTATCAGGCATGGACTATGTAGCCATGTAACACCCAGTTCAGATCTGTAAGAAATTTACATTCCCACTGGGGAAACAAAATGTAGAAACACAAAGTCAATACCACAAAACAGTGTATGATTAATTGACAAATGAATGCAACAGAGGCTGCAGAAGGCAGGAACTGTGGTCTAAGGTTGTTGAGACACCTTCATTTAAGAGGAGGAGGGCCTTTAGCTGGACCACTAGTATAAATAAATTTACGCACAAAATAAACTCAGAGGGGAAATCTAGTGGGGCAGGAGATAAAGGAGACATCATAAAGACACAATGTTAAAGCAGAACAAAAAAAGTACCTTTCAAAGACACCAAAATAGATTGGCACAGAGTTCATATAAGGAAAGGCTTTGTACTGCTGAGCTTCAGAAAACGTCCAAAGACTAAGAGCAGTAGGTAACATTTAGGGAGAAGTTACTATTCCCCTGGGAGTAGGAAAAGAGCTTTACATGTATTTAACCCTCATAACAATCCTAGACTACATTGTACAAAAATGGAATTAAGACTCAGTAATAACGTAACCTGCCCAAGGTCACAAAGCTTATAAAGTGACAGATTTACACCTAGGTTTCTGTGATCAAGGCTATTCTTTGTAAGAGATCGAGGTCAAATTATCAGACACAAAACAGCTATAGAAGCATTTAGCCTACAGGTAAAATAACACCACACAATTTTAGCAAAGAGGTTAGTGAATGACGAAAGAAGATTAATTTGATGGTGACTACAGGATGAATCAGAGGGTGACTTGAGGTAGAGTCCAGTTAAGAAATCACACAGGCACGCATGAAAATAACTGAAAGACAGTGATGAGACTGAAAAGGCACCCCGTAAAATGGCATTTTAAAAACAGTATTACCAGAACGGTATGGCTAGTTAGATACAGAGGACCGAAGGAAAACTAAAAAAAAATCCATACTGTAAGAAAATGTTGTCATCGTTTATTAAATCAAGAAAGACAGGGTGGAAAGAAAGGGAAATAGAAGTGTTTGGTGATAAAAGCCAGAAATAAGATATGTTAAGTGAAATAAAAGAAGAACACCCAACTAGGCAGTAAGATATATAACTCAACCAGTTTTACTGACCTTAAACTTGTTCCGATGGTTATCTGGGACAGTGTCTTTATCTGGACAGCTACAACAGCTACCCATGGCTTCTTCAGAAGACCATGTGTGCACTACATGAAAAATAATTTGGAAAAATTTATTAGATGAAGGATACAAAAACTGTAAACAGAAAAAGACTTTAGAAATCATCTAACACAAACATTATTCTGATGCAGAAAATTAAGTCCAACAAGGTACATGGCTGCAGCTAGATTTTTTACAACTAGCTAATTGATTTTACTCAGTAATAATGAGAATAAATTTTGTGAGGCATTAATAATGTCGAACAAATCTCAAATTTCTAGTTAAATTTGCAAAGGTCACCCATTCTAAAATCATCTAAAAAACAAACCAACTTAAGGTCTCATATATAATATTATTTAAATAATTAATTTTTGTTCAAGAGTTAATAATGAAATTAACCCTTTGTGGCTTATCAGGAATTTCATGTCCTTCTTTAAAGAGAGAGAGAGAGACAGAGAGGGACAGAGACAGAGAGAGAGACAGACAGACAGAGAGACAGAGACAGACAGGCAGGCAGGCAGGCAGGCAGGCAGGCAGACATTATGTTGCCCAAGGCTGGGCTCAAACTCCTGGGCTCAAGTGATCCTCCTGCCTCAGCCCCCTGAGTAGCTGGGACTACAGGACCACCAGGCCTGGCTTGTTCTTTAAATAAAAAATCACCAAAGGGATGGTGAACTTCTGGCTTGGCAAGTATTTTGACTGTTGTTACTCATTGCAGTATCTTTTACGTCTCCACAAGACAAGAGTTCATTGGTAATTAAAACAAAATCAAATTTCAAATAGTGCATTGGTAAGAGAGAAAGACAACTCAAAATTAAGCAGTAAAGTAACACACAGAATACTGGCAAAACTGATATAGCATGTCTATTTAATACTCCTTTCCCATAGAAGGTTAGAGGTAAGTGGTTATATACCTGACATTGAGTGTTTAAGAACACTCCAACTGAGCAGACAAAGAAAACTCCAAAGCATCACTTACAAACAAGGGAAATAATCAGATAGAATATGACAATATATGAAAAAGGAGGAAGGAAGGAAGCACAGAAGCTACAAAACATAACATTACAAACATAAATTTGATTGAAGCTTGTTGAAAATTATTCAGTGGCTTTCCACTATCTTCAGTTTAACAGTATAAACTCTTCAGTATGATAGATTCGATCAGATACAATGTAATCCCTGTCTAACAGATGCAGTCTAGACTCTCCCTGCTTTCTGTTTCAAGCCCTATTCTTAGTCCTGTCAGAATAAACAAGCTGCAGTTACCCCAGAGCATCTTGGTCTCTCACATCCTTCCAAGCTGCTCCCTTTCTGCTTCTTTCCTTTCTCAAGATTCAACTCAAAGTGCAGTTCCTCTAGGATGCTTTCCCTGACTCCAAGCAACTAGGCAAGTTATACTATTATGTATGACCGTCATGCATATGCTAACAAAGCACCCTGGGCTTCCTAGTATCATAGCATCTATCACACTTTGTACTGAGTAGAAATTGTGGCAGGTGTCTGTTTATCTGTCTTTTCTCCTCCACTGTGAGCCCCTTGTCAGCACAGATGAACCTTACTCATTTTTACATTCCCAGTACTTAACACTTACATTCTTAGTACTTAATCACAGGTGCTATAGGACCTGGATTTAAATGGACTGTATTAAACAAATGTGAAGGATCCCTAGCAGGTATAAGTATTAAGAAAATGAAAAAGTGTACTAGCGTATAAACCAAAAGTGTATAGGATAACATATAATAGTAAAGTTAATTAAGACTCATGATATTTGGTATTTTTGCTTTAACTAATATGCCAGCTAAGTATCACAGTACAAGAACACATAAGTCACCTTCTTTGTCTTTGAAGAGCTGTGAGTGTCAAGGGGGGGGGGAGGGAGAGAGAGAGAGAGAGAGAGAGAGAGAGAGAGAGATGTAAATAGATAATGCACTGCGATAAACCTTATATTAGGATATGAGCAGAGTACTGTGGGCACATGAAAGGGAGCAACTAACTTTCTGGGTTAGGCAGGGCAGGAAGCACTATTTGAGCTGGGATTTAAAAGAAGAGCAGAAACAATGTGCTAAGCAAAATAAAGAGAAATAAGCACCTGAGACAGACAAAAGTCATGAAGTGTCACACCACATTCAGGAGAAAGTGAGGTGTTCAGTATGACTGGACTACAGGGTAGACTGGAAGACAAATGGGGCCCAACCATAAAGCAGCCTGAACAAGCTAGGGACATGTTCCCTAGATTTGAGACTTGATCTTCCAGTGACCTTGAAGATAGCCTGCCTCTAGTGTTCCCACAATAGAATGGCATAACTCTATTGTGGTCTTTATCATACTCTATTGCAATGTTTATCTTTCTGCACCATCCACTTTGCTGTGATCTCTTTAAAGATAGGAAATCTTGTCCTGTTCATTTTCCAGGGCACTAAGCATACCAACTTACATGGCACATATTCTTTTTTTTCTTTTTTTCTTTTTTTTTTTTTTTTTAAATCCCCCAAGACGGAATTTCGCTCTTGTTGCCCAGGCTGGAGTGCTATGGCGTGATCTCAGCTCACGGCAATCTCCGCCCCCCCAGGTTCAAGAGATTCTCCTGCCTCAGACATGGCACATATTCTATAAACATTTAATTTTTTAAAAAATAGTAAATGTTTAATATTAATAAATTATAGGATGAGTAATATAAGAAATTTTAAGTAAAGGGATAATTGATAGAGACATTTTTTAAAAGTCTTCTTGAAATTACATATTCGTTCTCCCCGACCTCCTTGTGAAATATGAAGAGCTAAAAGATTACTACAGTATGGCTTTTGCCTCAAAAGACGATGCTCCAAAGGAATGTTGTTAAACTTTTTTTTTTTTCTCAAAAGGAGCAGGAAAATCATCCCTCCACTTGGCATCTTCATAAGCTACCTGTTAAGGTAGAACCTCTTGTGCTGGCAGGGATATACAGTCATGAGCCACATAACAATGTTTGGTCAGCAACAGACTGCATATATGACAGTGGTTCCCTGAGATTACAAGGGAGCTGAAAAATTCCTGTCAGCTACTGACACTATAGCTATCACAGCATCACAGTGCAACACATTATTCATGTGTTTGAGATAATGCTGGTATAAAAAAAAAAAAACCTACTGCACTGCCAGTGTATAAAACTATAGCACATTCAATTATGTATAGTACGTAATACT
This sequence comes from Pongo pygmaeus, assembly GCF_028885625.2. Classification (NCBI taxonomy): domain Eukaryota; kingdom Metazoa; phylum Chordata; class Mammalia; order Primates; family Hominidae; genus Pongo; species Pongo pygmaeus. The sequence continues at coordinate 67,457,544 of NC_072383.2, read as the reverse complement.
TGATAATGATAAATGACTATGTAATTGGTTTACGTATTTACTATACTACATATCTTACTATTATATCAGAGTATACTCCTACTTATTAAAAAAAAAATTAACTGTAAAACAGCCTCAGGCAAGTCCTTCAGGAGGTATTCCAGAAGAAGGTGCAGTTTTCCTAGATGACCGCTCCATGTTATTGCCCCTGAAGACTTTCCAGTGGGACAAGATGTAGGAGGAGAAGACAGTGATATGCATGATTTTCACCCTGTATAGGCCCATGCTAATGTGTGTGTTTGTGTCTTTGTCTTAGTTTTTAACAGAAGTTTTAAAGGTTAAAAAAAAATTAAAAATTTTAAAACAGAAAAAAATCTTAAAGGATATAAAAAAATACTTTTGTACTGCTGTAGAATGTGTGTGTTTTAAGCTAAATATTATTATAAGAGAGTCAAAAAGTTTCAAAAAATTAAAAGGTTATAAAGTAAAAAAGTTATAGTAAGCTAATTTATTATTGAAGAAAAAATTATTTAAACAGCATAGCCTAAGAGTACAGTTTTATAAAGCCTACAGTAGTGTACAATAACATTCTAGGCCTTCACATTCACTCACCACCCACTAACCAACTCACCCAAGAGCAACTTCCAGTTCTGTAATCTCTATTCATGGCAAGTGCCTTATACAGGTATACCATTTTTTTCTCTTTTATAGTTTTCTTACTGTACCTTTTCTATGTTTAGAAATGCAGATACTTACCATTGTGTTACAACTGCCTATAGTATTCAGTACAGTAATGTTGCTCAGATTTGTAGAGTAGGAGCTATAGGCTATACCATATATCCTAGGTGTATAGTAGGCTATACCATCTAGGTTTGTGTAAGTACACTCTATGACATTTGCTCAGTGATGAATGAAACTGTCTAATGACACATTTCTCAGAATGTATCTCCACCATTAAGTGATATATGAGTGGCAGTGCAACCTACTTGGGGACTCTATCCACACTGAATGTTTGAGTTCAATACAACAATAATTAATGAAATGCCTAATATGTGATATGAAAGCCTTGTATGCCATGCCAAAGAGAAAGGAATTTATCCTACACATGATGGAAAACCACTGATGTATTTTAAGTAGAAAAGTGAGGTGGTCAGAAGTGCATTTTAAATAACCGTATGTATGATAAATTTAAGTAGGAGTTTAGCTCAGAGGAAAGAAAATCAGTTTGGGATTATTAAAAAATGAAATATGATAAAAACCTAAAACAAGAGCAGCAATGGTAGGAATGAAGAAGAAAAGAATAAATTTAAGGAACATTTAAGAGGACAAGTCAGTGGCACCAAAGAACTGACTTGACATAATGGAAAACAGAGGCAGTTTCCAGCATGGCAGACAAAGGGTGCCAGGGTTCTATTACCTGAGATACAAAAAACTGTAGTCTTCAAGAGGAAGTGATAATGATTTGTTCAGATATGTTAAACTGAGAGCCCAGGGAATGTCCAAGTGCAATAGTTAAGTACATAAGTATGTGTTTGAGGGAGAAGGTAAAACATTAGAACACATGTCACATTTTAAGCTCTTGAACACTGGCTCAAGGATAGTATGAAGACTGGTCTGTGGTTGAAATTCTGAGGAAATACAAATATGTTTAAATACAGGAGTAAAGAGAAGCCAGTGAAGGAATAAAAAAATAAATAAATAAGATCAGAATACAAACTAAGAAAAGTAAGCATCAAGCAGGAGGGCACCATCCATGGCAGAGACACATGCCAAACTGCAACGAGCAAGTGGAAGATAAAGACGTAACCCTTAGAGGACGGAAATTGGTCTTTGAAGAACTGGTTGAGAAAATAAAGAATAGAGAGGGCTAGGGTGTGAATATATTCAAAAGAGAATACATTACTTGAGTTACGTATTTTAAGATGACATAGATTTATACAGGCTTATAATCAGTAGGTCAGGGAAGTTTAAAAACATAGGAAAAACAAAGAAAAGAGAAGGGCTAATTGATGGATCAAGACAGAGGGGGATACTAGAGATGAGTTCCAGGGCCCAGATTGAGAGGTTTACCCAGAGAAGGAGGAATGTTTCATTCTCTGAGGAGAGAGGAAAGATATAAGGGTGGGTGGAATATAGAAAAGAGGCTGAAGTAGGTAACATTTATCACCCTACATTTCCTTTGTAAAAGAGAAGGCAAGGCTTGTAGAATTAGGGACTTGAGAATGGCAGGATTAGTCACCTAGGAGCTACCCAAGAAAAGAGAGCAGGATTATTAAGTAGGCTGAGAGGAGAACTCAGCAGAGGCTGCAGAGGCAAGATTATGCTGTTTTGCTAGCTGTGCTGAGCAGTCCACAGGATAGACAGTTCAACTGACCCAGGGTCAGAGGGTAAGAGCGCAAGGATACTAAAGTATGTTGGCAATACAGAGGTTTGAAGTGACAGATCATCACATCCAGTCAGGAAAGAAGTAAAGAAAGAAGAGAGCTAACAAAATAGAAAATGGGGCAAAAACCCAAAACAAAACAAAACAAAACAAAAAAACAGGTGGCCTCAGTAAGGCTAAAGAATAGGCTTAGCATGAGTGAGGGATAGACACAGCTGGAACATAGGCAGTTGTGGCCAATCTTCCAATTCCTGAAAGGAGAACTCTTTAATGTGAAGTTTTCATCCACATCTCTGATTCTTTCTCCTAAACCACAAACTCTGAGGCAAGGGAAAAGGCTAGATACTAGATATCCTGCATTTATGACCACCAGATTAATATCTGAAGACTACATCTGAGCTATGTGACACCTAATAATATGCATTAATATTGTAAACACTTGAGGAACAACCATGTGATCTCATTTGCATACACTCCTCCAAGTTCGTAACTCAGCAAAAACACAAATGATTTTATTATGCTCACTCAAGACAGCAACATACAAAAGTAAGTAGGGTACATTTAAGAACAAAAGGTAGGCCGGGTGTGGTGGCTCACACCTGTAATCCCAGCACTTTGGGAGGCTGTTGTGGGAGGACTGCTTAATTAAGCCCAGGAGTTCAAGACCAGCCTGGGCAACACAGTGAGACTCTGTCTCCATAAAAAATAGAAAATTAGCTGGGCATAGTGGCACACACCTGTAGTCCCAGCTACTTGGGAGGTTGAGGTGGGAGTATCATTTAAGCCCAGGTGGTTGAGGCTGCAGTGAGCTATGATATGCCACTGCACTCCAAGCCTGGGCGACAGAGCAAGACTCTGTCTCAAAAAATAAAATAAAATTAAAATTAAAATTAAATTAAATTAAAAATAAAAATAAAATAAAATAAAAGGTAGCTTTTGTTTGGGAAGAGCAATGCTATAACAAGTTTGCTGAATACTTTAAATTAGTAAACATGTCTTAGTTAATTAAAGCCATTTATCTTCATCCTTTGGGAGTAGGGGGGTGGTGTCAGCAATCAGGAAGAAAAATGGTTGTAGTTCAAGAAAACATTATTAAATTCTCTCATTAAAAAATTATAGGCCAGGAGTGGTGGCTCACGCCTGTAATCCTAACACTTTGGGAAGCCGAGGTAGAGAATCGCTTGAGCTCAAGAGTTAAAAACCGCCTGGGCAACATAGCAGGACCTCATCTGTATTTAAAATAAAAATAAAAAATAATTGTAAATGTAGGTTTAGGGATGTAAAAAATAAATAAACTTCAACTTACCTAGATCTGGCCATTAATATTCTTAGCCTCTGCTGCAGCATCAGGAGTTTAATCATACTTTAAAATACCATGTTTTCTTTGTTTGCTGACTTAACCTAAAAACAGAAGAAAAACATTGAGAATTTCTCATTTCTAAAGAATAATATTCCTTATGAGCTTTCTGGCAGCACAGTTAGTTCAGTTAATCTATTTAAACAAACTCAAAAGTCTAAAAGATTGAATAAAAAGTATTTAACATATAACATCAATTTTAAAAAGTAATATAATATGCACATGTTACCATTCTTTTTCAGAAGAAAAAGTAAAAATGTGATAGTCTAAGTTCTATGATGTTTCTGGCTTCTCTACTACAGCTATAATACTTGCACAACTCACTTCTCTATACTTATCTCCATAGTTGTAAAATGAGGGGTTAGATTAAACCACCTCTAAGGTTCCATCCCAGCTCTAAAACCCATTTTAGCCAGTAGCAGACTAATTCTCCGTCCCCAGTGACATTTCCTAAACCTCACTCACCATAATTCCTCTTGAAGAGCTGACTGTCTTCAAAATCCACCCTCCATATCTTCCTATTCCACAAGACCCCTCCAAAACCAGTTCAGAAAAATCAGTAAATCAGAAAATCAACAGTATGAACAAGCATACCACAGAATCACAGAACAGTGACATTACAGTGATAAATTACAGTCCAGAGTTACAAGAGATTTCAATATATTTTTGAAAAATTTCTGGTCAATTTATTTACCCTTCACAGCACAAAAAAACTCAAACTCACTTAAACAGGGACACTAATATTTACTGAATACCTACTCTGTATCAGGCATTTTATTAGGAGTTATGGAAATAGTCTCATTTTAATCTACATATTAACTAGAGAACAAATATGATTGATAGCCAAAATGAACATTTCCAAAACCATGTACCCACAGTCAACAATTTCAACTCTGAACTTCAAATGCAACAATTTCAACTCTGAACTTCAATTTTATATATAAAATCAGCATGCCAGGTGTTGGCTTACACTCCTTGTGAGATGCTGCTACATCTCACTTTAAGGTGGGCAGCAATCCTGTCCCTCTTCTTTATTATCCCTTTCTTTTCTCCAGGAGCTCAAATATACGCCATGCTTTATCTCCGGCTTGGAAAACTGCCCAGGGCTGAACTAATTCTACCATAAACCACTTCTTTTAGGTGAATATATACTCTCTTTGCCAAACTCTTTTAAAATGTATTCTAGGGGATTTTGGCCAATTAAGTTAGAAACATCTCTATTCCTCTCATTCTTCATTCCACTTATAAGCATTCTCCAACTCTTATCCTGCAATGAATTTAATGACTGCACATAAAATTAAGAGAAATGATAGTGATCTACCTATTAACTATCAATGAAAATTCATAAGCTTTGAAATGAAGTTAAACATATTAAAGAATCAGTGTACCAACTCATTAAGCTCTTAAAAACATTAAAAAGTCTCTACATGAATTTCCAGAAATTATTTTAATCTCTTGAGAATCAATATTTATTCAATTTTATTGTTTAATTATTTTGATTAATGCTGCCAATGTATTGCAGAGTTTTTGCTTGGTTTTACTGTTTTTCAGTGCAAATATCCAGCATATCAGTTGTATCGGGGAGTAAAGATTTTTTGTGCCTCATTTAGAAGGATACTTTTTACAAGAAAACACATTCTGAGTTCTAAGCAACTGACATACCAAAGTACTCCTGGAATGAACATAACCCAATGGACCGTGGGTGTCCACTGGATGCCTCAGACACTCTCTATGACTTCTTAACCCCCTTTGGTTTCTCCCCACTGTTGGAAGACTAAGAACTAAAAGATAATTAGGAGACAGTAAGGGAAGAGGTGGTTATAGGCACTATATGGAACTATAATCTTATTGTTGTAACACCAGTATTTTTCTATAAAATAGGTATATATAACTGCATCGACTATGATACTTAGTAAAAAAGAAAACAATTTTACCAAGACGCTAAAAATTACACTAAATGCTGTCTACCACCACCCTATTTTTCTATAGCAAACTAATTTACCTTACTGTATGCCACACATAGAGTCATTTGGATTATCTCATTTAATCCAAACAACCAATAAGGTACATACTACCATTATTTCTGTGTTCCAAATAAGGAAACCAAGGCTTAAAAGGGTTAGGTAGCTTTCCCAAGGTCAAGAACTTATCAGAAGGGCTAGACTTAAATTTTGATCTGACACCAAAGCCCAATCACTTATGAATTAATACACGCAAAAATCTTAAAACAGTGTTTAACATATAGTAAGCACCAGTAAATGTTAGCTGTGAAAATAACAATACTTTGTTATTTTACAATGCTGCATGCCTTTGACCATCAGTCAACCTTTCTGTGCCTACATTCCCTCATTTGTAAGATTAGGACACCCACTTCACAGAGCTACTATGAAGACCAAAAAAACTCTGGATATAAAGACATTTTGAAAATTAATAGCATTTTAAAAGATAAGGCATTATTATATCACCATTACAAGTAAAATTCTGTCTCTTATTTCACAAAGACGTTTGCACTGTAAGCACAGAAAATCTAGAACTTGAGCACATCCTTATAACAAGTATTACATTAATAAATTTAGTAAAGCTGTCCTAAATTATTCCAAATATGATTCTTGCAGAATGACATGGAAACAGAACACTGAATTCTATTCACAAGTATGATTATAAATTTGGTGCTTAGGAAGGTATATATGCTCTTTCGGTTCACTAGCAATGAGGGGGAATTTGGCTTATACTACAGTAATTTTGTTCAAATACAACCAGGAAAGAATGTCTATAGTTGGAAGCATAGCAACATAACTAATTTTGGGGCACAGCAAACTGCCATGTTTTATTACATTAAAACAATCAAGAGGATGGCATTCAAAAACCGTGTTGTGTCCATGGTCTGGCTGTTATTTTTTTTTTTTTTTAACCATTGGGTAGGTCTTTTAATATACACATTAATTTCCTGTGAATTCTTAACACTGACAAAGATTTCTGAATTATTTATATTATTCTGAAAAAGAAGAGTTTAAAAAAAAAAGCTAAGGAGGGGAGATTCTCAGTACAGTCTGCTAGTTGCCTTAAATCAGAGCCATTATGTCAAAAGCAAGGACATCTGCAACAGTTCCCTTGTTAGGTGAAAATTTAAAGTAGACACCTATACACAAAACTACAAAGGTACGTGACTATTTTTAAGCATCCATCCATGAATATGGTTGTATTTGCACATTCCTAAACAGATCTTTCTTCCTTTAGTTTTTTTTAATCTGAGGTCAATGTTGATGAACTGCTTCATAATTCATAACCCTCCACTCATCCCCTTTTTAACTCTTGAAAAAAATCAATTACATTACTTACAAATCACTTCAATATCTGGTACCTTAATTTCTGGCAATTATAGCTAATCAAAATTCCCTGAACTGCAGTTTAAACCAGATTCCTCTCATTTCTCTATAAAAGATAAGTAAAACAAGTATGATCAAGAAAGATTAAGCATATGCTTACGTATATTTAAACTGTCATCAATTCACTTTTCTGTGGATAAATCTAAATATTAAAAAGTGGCATTTCTTTTAAGATGGGTCTATGTTGCCCAGGCTGGTCTCAAACTTCTGGGCCCAAGCAATCCTCCCACTTCAGCCTCCCAAAGTGCTGGGATTACAGGTGTGAGCCACTTCGCCCAGCCTAAAGTGGCATTTCTTTATTTCAGACATAGTTGCTTGAATTAAGCTAACAAAAGGTTACTTAGTAGATAAAAATGATTTTTAAGCAACTATCAATATTAAAGAGAAAATTAAACAATGAATTAATTCATTTCCCTATCCATACACTGAGGCATTCTACCAAGTATTTTCTGAGCACCTATTCTGTGTGTCAGGCACTGAGTTAATTAAATGCTAGAAATAAAGATAAAGGACACATTCCCTGACTCCAAGGAGCTTACTGTCTAGTGAGAGAGACAGACAAGAAAATGAGTATGTGGCAGAATTGCAGACCCATGTGCTGGTGCTATCAAAACATTCAATACAGAACAGAAGGAAAGACAGAAATAAGCATCAAAAAAGGCTCCCTGGGAAAGCTGGTCCCTATACTGAGTCCTGAAAGGTGGATGGGAGTTAGGTAGGGCAGGGGCAATCCAGATTAAGAAGAAAGCATGCAAAACCCCCCAAACCTAAAAGAACACAGCCTCCTCCAGGAGCACCAGGTAGTTCCTTAGAGCTGGAATGTAGGGTGTGCACGGGAAAATATTAGGAGATAGGTAGGAAAGAAGGCACATGGCCATTTCACCAAGGGTCAGTTCGTACTACTGAGGGTAATTCACATTTCCCCTTAAAATCTTACATAAACCACTAATGTCCTACCAGAATACTTTCCCATGGAGGCAGAAAATTGAGATTACATACAAGAAGAATTTAACTTAACATTGGTAAGAATACAATTAATAGTGTTTTACTGTCTGTGATGTCCAAAGTCTAACCTTCAAGGCACAACATCCATTTATAAACATTCCCCCGACAGCAACTGGACTTGCAGTGTCACTGTACAATGACCTGAACGTCAGATTCCCTCTTCCCTTCTAGACCCAGAAAACTCACAAACTTTAACCCCATATCTCACAGTGAATCTGACAAAGTCCCTTTTAATCATGTATTTTGTTTTTTAGGAACAGAAATCCAACAATATATATATAGAGAGAGATTCATTTGTTTGTGTGTAAAACAACACACACACACACATATATATATAAAACAATTTTGTGTGGGTATTTGGCAAATACTAAGAAAATATTACTAAAATAGTTTGCTAAAAAAACTTGCTTTTTAAAAAAAGAAAAAGCTAAAATGGAAGATGATACAAAATACTATCTCTACCATTAGTAGTGTTGGTCATAACTCTATCCTGGAGTCATCGTTAATCTTGGTACGTATCTATAGCAGGAAACACTGGTGATGAAATTTAGACAATTAAATCGGAGCACCCATAATGTCTGCCCTAAGATATGTGCAAATCCAGCAGATGAGTCACTCTGTCTTAGCTAATTCAATAAGGTCATCAGTACCAAGGGCAACAATCCTAGCGTGCGCACGCACACACACACACACAAAATCAACCTTCAGAACTCTCAAAGAAACTCTTAGTTTAGTATAAAAACATATACAAGGAAATCAAATACCATCCTCTAGCAACACCAAAAGGATGAACATTCTATATGAGCAATCACACAGCTCTCTCCACTAAACATTCACAGATCGCACCACAGAAAGCAAAGGTGTGTGCTTTTAAGGTAGCAGTAAGAAAGTATAGGTACTCTCTAGAAAACGATTATTATTAACTCTGAAAATCTGAATGAATAGATTTGATCTCATAGAGTCAGTGCATTCAGTTTTCTGTAAACACTGTAGATCAAAATTCCATGTTTTTATGCTTTAGCTCAGTGATAATTTCTACGTATTAATCTTACAACTGTGTCAAATTAATAAAGGGTCACTTAACCTTCATAATAAACCTCTAGTTTAGAAATTTACTAATAAACACTAATCCCTTAGCAGGGACAGAACTCTAGCATAATAAATACTTAACTTATGAAAAACACATATCATACAAAATCTTTAACCCAATACCCATTTACTAAAAAATACTGTGAAATTCAAAGGAATTGTTATTTCCCAAATAAATGCCAAGTTGTTCTTAATGTAATCACTGAGTAACTTAAAATCAATTCAGTTTTTTCTATTACACTCATGTTTATAGGCAATGAAGTTTTTACTAAACTGAGCAACTGTAGGAGGTAAAACCACAGTATGAATTTTACAATATTTTCCTTAATATGGTATACCTAATAGTTCTTAAAAAGCATTTGGCTTTATGGCTTTATTTTTTAAAACAACAAAATTTAAATCCAAGTCACTCTAATTTCAAGCTTCACGTTAAATACACAAACTAATATTATTCAAACCATAAACATCAATAAAACACTAAAAGACATGTAAGAAAATCCCTAGGCATCTTCACTTTTTATATATGATACCTTTAACCTAGAACTAAATAAACATTAATGATGGATAACAGAAAAGTAAATAAAAGCTGGTCACGATGGCTCACGCCTGTAATCCCAGCACTTTGGCCAAGGCAGGCAGATCACTTGAGGTCAGAAGTTCAAGACCAGTCTGGCCAACACAATGAAACCCCGTCTCTATACAAAAATTAGCCGGGTGCGATGGTACATGCCTGTAGTCCCAGCTACTTGGGGGCTGAGACATGTGAATCGCTTGACCCTGGGAGGCGGAGGCGGAGGCTGCAGTAAGCTGAGATCACGCCATTGCACTCCAGGCTTGGTAACAGAGACTTAAAAAAAAAAAAAAGAAAGAAAGAAAAGTAAATTAAAAGATATTTTTCAAAACTGAATATAGAAATGTATAAGCACAATTTACTATAAATCTGTATTTCCAAACTCAGGTGGATATGATGTTACTAGACTAATATTAAAAGCCTAAATATGGGCCAGGTGTGCTGGCTTATGCCTGTAATCCCAGTACTTTGGGAGACTGAGGCAGGAGGATTGCTTGAGGTCAGGACTTTGAGACCAGCCTGTGCAACATAGCAGGACATCATCTCTAATTTTTTTTTTAAGTCTAATATTGACTATGTGTACATGAAATGTGTATACCATGTGTACACCGCCCCCCCAGCACACACACACACTGATCAAAAGAAGCTATGCCAAATGCCAAGCAACTATAACCCCCAAAACAAATTGTTTCACAAATAGCTCATTTAAATGTTTCTGCATTTAAATCAACCTAAAATATTGTTAAATATATTCTCAAAGAAAACTAAATTTGCCTATTTATTCTCTACTTCTAGAGCAGTGCATTCAAAATAACTGTTACAATCTAACACAACTGATTCAAGTATCCCACTAATAAAAATGTTTGTTCTGTATAGTCATCCCTTGGTGTATCTGGGTATTGGTTCCAGGGCCTCTATATGGACCAAAACACGTGCACACTCAAGTGCCACAGTCATCCCTGTGGAATCTGTGTGTATGAAAAGTCAGCCCTCTGTATATGGAAATTTTGCATCCCGCAAATACTTTCTGGTTGACAAAATCCATTTATAAGTGGATCCATACGGTTCAAACCCTGTGTTGTTAAAGGGTCAATTGTATATATGTTTTGTAACATTCCCCCTCATGAAATGCCAACAACAAAAAGTTTACCAGAAAAGTTTGCATCCGAGCACATCTATCCCTGTGATTAACTTTTATAGAGCTCTTAAAATAAGTATTGTTCAAAAGCTATTTAATGACAAAGACAAAATGTTCATGACACAAAATTAAGTATAAGAAAAAGGGGCTGGGCACAGTGGCTCATACCTGTAATCCAGCACTTTGGGAGGCCGAGGCGGGCAGATCACCTAAGGTTAGGAGTTTGAGACCAGCCTGGCCAACATGACGAAACCCCATCTCTACTAAAAATACAAAAATTAGCCAGGCATGGTGGCACGTGCCTGTAATCCCAGCTACTTGGGAGGCTGAGTCAGGAGAATTGTTTGAGCCTGGGAGGCAGAAGTTGCAGTGAGCTGAGATCGTGCCACTGCACTCCAGCCCGGATGACAGTGAGACTCCGTCTCAAAAATGAAAAACGAAAAAAGGTAAAAAAAACTATTATTAAATAAAATAAAGCTGGGCCAAGCACGTGGTTCACACCTACAATCCCAGCACTTTAGGAGGCCAAGTAGGGAGGACTGCTTGAGCCCAGGAATTCAATATCAGCCTGGGCAACTTAGTGAGATCCTGTCTCTACAAAAAAAAAAAAAAAAAAAAAAAAAATTAGCTGGGCGTGGGGGCGAACGCCTGTAATCCCAGCTACTGGGGAGGCTGAGGTGAGAGGATCGCTTGAGCCCAGGAGGCCAACAGTGCAGTGAGCTGTGATCATGCCACTGCACTCTAGCCTGGGCAACAGTGTAAGACACTGTCTCAAAACAACAACAAACCACTAAATGCAATATGTATCCCTAGGGTGGATCCTGGAACCGAAAAAGAACATTAGAAAAACAGAAGAAATGTAAATAGTCTGTAGTTTAGTTAATAGTATTGTACTAGTATTAATTTCTTAGTTTTGACAAATATGTCACGGTTATGTAAGATGTTAACATTAGGGGAAGCTAGGTGAATGGTATATGGGAATCTCTGTACTATCTTTGCAACTTAACATTCTAAAATTATTCTACAAAATTTTATTTTAAAAGTTGCTCTTCACACCCAGTAGCAAACTTGAGAGGATTTGCATTTTTAAAAAATAATGTTTTACACCTATTTTTCTCTCCCCTACCTCCACATAAAATACATAAACCCACAAAAAGAGACTAGATGAACACACCCTAAAATGTTAACACTGATTCATTTGGTGGTAGAATGAAAAGGACTTTTTCTTTTTATGTTTTCTAGTGTTTGAATTGCTTTTATAATCAATGAATTATTAACTAAAGAAAATACAAATCAATACTTACTGAAGGGTTCTTTAGAAACAAAAGCTGTAAATGTCTAAGCAGAGCCCAAAAGCAGACTACATACAAAACACGTTTGGGCAGACTGTGAAGAACACAGTGGCCAAGGGAAACTGCCAGGAGCATTTAAGTAGGGAAACTCTAATTAGTAAATGCTGGAAACATGCCAACAAGCAGAACTTAACATCTACTCTCAGGTTAAAGTGCCTGAGGCCAACAAGCTATGCTCAAAATTCCCATCTTAGGGGAATGAATGTCTTGAAAAGCCCCCAATACTATGAATTCATGGAGATACACAGCCTGGGTTTACTTCCAACATAAATAATGCAGCTGGACACCTGGTATGCAACTGCCCACTGAGAACTCCTAGAGACAGTCTTCAGTACCACAATATGTTCCCAAAGTTTTTCTTCCCTACTTCTTTCCTCTCCCACACCTTCCTACCACCTACACCCATTCCTTAGCCCTAATGCCTAAAAACGGCACCCTGGTGCCATCTAGCAACATGGGTAGAATTATCTAGGTCTAGAGACCACTGGAATTACAGAATCAAATCCTATTTCAGATGTGTAACAGACGTCTCCCACAAGTTTTTTTTTTTTTTCCTGATACTTTCAAGGAAAAATATGTTCTAGTAACTCCATTAAGCCATAAAAAGGGAAAATTTAATCAACAATATTCTCCAATCAAAATTTAAAGGTACAATCATATTGTCCCTTAAAGAAAGTGCTAGTGGAATCAGATTACATTTTGATAAGAAATTTCTTCTAAGCTGCAATCAGCGTAACTGACATATGTTAGGTTGCAAGCTCCTCCTAAAATAGCTCCAAGTGGGCCAGGCGCAGTGGCTCATGCTTGTAATCCCAGCACTTTGGGAGGCTGAGGCAGGCGGATCATGAGGTGAGCAGTTCGAGACCATCCTGGCTAACACAGTGAAACCCTGTCTCTACTAAAAATACAAAAAATTAGCCAGGCGTGGAGGCGGGCGCCTGTAATCCCAACTACTCCGGAGGCTGAGGTAGGAGAATCTCGTGTACCTGGGAGGTGGAGGTTGCAGTGAGCTGAGATCGTGCCACTGCACTCCAGCCTGGGCAACAGAGTGAGACTGAGGCTCCGTCTAAAAAAAAAAAAAAAAATTGCTCTAAGTGGCCTGTTCTGAGTTTTGTGTTATTTTTTTAAACATAATTTTTAATTGTTTGTTTATGGGTCACTCATTCTCAGCAGAAAGTACAGTAAGTCCTAGAACCACCACTTAATAAACATTTATATGCATTCCTTTTTAGTTTACTTTTTTTTTTTTTTGAGATGGAGTCTCGCTCTGTCACCCAGGCTGGAGTGCAATGGTGCGATCTTGGCTCACTGCAACCTCTGCCCCCCGGGTTCAAGCAATTCTCCTGCCTCAGCCTCTCAAATAGCTGGAATTACAGGCGTGCGCCACCACGCCCGGCTAAGTTTTGTATTTTTAGTAGAGACAGGGTTTCACCATGTTGTCCAGGCTGGTCTTGAACTCCTGACCTCAGATCTGCCCACCTCAGCCTCCCATAGTTTACTCTTTTGAATCCCTGTGGACTCTGTAATAAGATACCTAGGATTAACTTAATGACCTACAAAATAAGACACCACACTCAGAGGCAAAGGGATCTTGTAAGTTTAAGTACCTGGCCTTTACTTCATGAGTTCTGTAACAGTGATTTTAAGCATCAGAAGCCTTTGTTTCTTACTTTCCAGTTCTTGGTTGTGTTTAAGAAAGTAGAGGCTACCTACCAAAAAAGTGATCCTCAGGTATGGTGGCCACTGTACTGTTATTGTTGTTATTTTGAATATTAATAGACATATATTCTGTTTTTCATCAAAGCTGAGACAGGATTGATTTTTTTTTTTTTTTTTTTTTTTTTTTTTGAGACGGAGTTTTGCTCTTGTTGCCCAGGCTGGAATGCAATGGCATGATCTCGGCTCACTGCAACCTCTGCCTCCCAGGTTCAAGCAATTCTCCTGCCTCAGCCTCCCGAGTAGCTGGGATTACAGGCATGCACCACCACGCCCGGATAATTTTGTATTTTTAGTAGAGACGGGGTTTCTCCATGTTGAGGCTGGTCCCGAACTCCTGACATCAGATGATCTGCCCGCCTCAGCCTCCTAAAGTGCTGGGATTACAGGCGTGAGCCACCGCGCCCGGCCAGAGATGATTGATTTAAGACTGATATTTTATATACCACTGAGAAAGAAAAAAAGTCAATTTAACTATAATATGCCACTAATTGTAAGACACACCCAAATTTTAGTGAATAAAATTGGGAAATGTTTCTTAGGATCCATAAAACATGCCATACAGTCAATGAAAGAACTATCAACACATTACAAATAACAGAAATGAAAAGCTGTTTGGACTGTCTTTTCTTTACTCCTTCCCAGATGTTGAAGATAGTTACTATCAAGCGGTAGGATTTCAAAGCATCCACGACTGATGTGATGTTCTTTTGAGCCCTTGTTAAATACTGATCTAAAAAACAATCTCGTAATGCAGACTGCTGGGAACTATTTTCTCCATTTTTCAATAGGGAAATGAAGGTGAAGAAATTAATCAAAATTTTACTAGAAGCCAAATTTAGAATGTTCAGTTTTCCTCTCTACCACATTAACAAAGCCAACATGCATCCTTCCTCTAAAGGTTTCATGGTTTGCTTTCCTTCATATTTATCTGGATCTTAATTTAAACACATATCAATCATCCATGGTGAAGGTAATTCTGAAGAGCCACATTCATAATTACACTTGAGCTCATCCCTCTGAAAACAACTTACAATAACATATAATTTGGTAGTTGTGTTTGTTTTGAGACAGGGTCTTGCTCCATTGCCCAGGCTGCAGTGTAGTGGGGCGATCAAAGCTCACTGCAGCCTTAACCTCTTGGGCTCACATGATCCTCCCGAATCAGCCTCCCAAAGTAGTTAGGACTACAGGTGTATACCACCACACCCAGCTAATTTTTTAAATGTTTTGTAGAGACAAGGTCTCACAATGTTGCCCAAGGGGTCTAGAACTCCCAGTCTCAGGCAATACTCCTGCCTCGGCCTCCCAAAGTGCTGGGATTTGAAAGCAACTTTGAGAATATTTCTTTCTTCCTTTCTTTTTTCTTTTTTTTAAAGACAAATGTGAAGAGAACAAATCTCAATAAAAAATAGCTGAAATTTCTAAGAACATGTTTTATTCCGTCATACTCTCAAAATGTTTCTTCACCAATACTGGCTGAAAAGCTGTGTACTTTAAATAATCTTTTTAAAAAGACTTTGAATCATCTTTGAAAGGCCTTTGAACTTAATTCAACAGCTACAAAGAATATTGGTTTCCTATAATTATGTACATAAAATACTCATGTTGAAGCCTTAAAGTTTTAAATTTTCCACATGTAAATTACAAAACTGAATTCCCAGAAATGATTCATCCTTCTAAATAGAAAGTGCAGTATGGCTCAGGTGAGGTTTTAATCCTCATGTAACTGACAAATGGCATACAATATCTCTGCTATCTAAATGTACTTTAAACACTACATTAGAATTTAAAATGAAAGGCTTTGGTGGTTTTGTATGTTTTGAGAGAGGTCTTGCTCCACCGCCCAGGCTGGTATTATTGGAGATAATGTCTTCTGGAGAAATTTAGAATGCTAAAAACAAAGCCTTTCATTTTAGACTTAGTTAAAATATGTATGACACTAGAGAGATCTGAGTTCTTACTTAACCTCTCTGAATCTGTATTTCCTCACAGGTTGAGCTAAAAATACTTCCTACCAACACTCCCTACACTTCATATGGTTTTTGCAGGTTTGGAAGTGGTTGTTGCATGCAATAACCATGAGGACTGAATTAAGTTACTAAACAATGAAGATGGAAAAAAATAAAAGGATGGATTAGAGTGATACTTAAGCGCTAGCCTTAATAACACCTGATGATTGATTAGACTGGGAAGGAAAGCAGGAGTCAAGGAAAATACTCACATTTTCAGTTGAGGTTGACAGTACATACACTGAGCCAGGGAACATAGGAAGGACACAAGATTTAGAAAAACATAAGCTCAGTTTTGAATGTACTTTGATGTCTGTGAGACATCCAAATGGAGATGCTCAACAAATAGAAATACAGATGTGGAGATGGGAGAGAGATTTGGGAGTCATCAACTTACGGATCCAAGCATACAGACAAATGAGACTGCCCAGTGTGAAGAAAAGTAAGACCTACAGCAGCTCAGAAACACCAACATCTAAAGGAATTGTGAAAAAAAGAGTGAAAAAAGCCCACAAGGAGACTGGACATTCACTCTCCAAGAAACAAGAGGAAAACCCCCAAGAGTGTGGTATCACAGAAGCCTAGGGGAAGACTGAGGCAAGGTGAGATGGGACAGAAAGAACACTGTTGAATCAATAAGGTAAGACTGTAGAAACCAGTGTGGAGAAGAAAATATTTAGCAATATGGAAGAGCAGAACAGAGACAGACAACTGTCTTCAAATTTCCATCTTATGGAATAATAGGCTTGATTTGCTCCTGAAATAGGAGACGGACCAAACCATAGAAGTCTATGCAAATGGAACAAACTTCTATGTGCCCAACAAAGAACTGAGTTCCCTTTAAATGCTGAGTTTCCAATCACTGACAGTGTTTCTGTAACTGGTTAAGAAGTGTGATGTTGTCTCTAAAAACAAAATGAATTAAATACGCAAAATTAACAACAATGTTAGACGTGATGATTTGAGATTTCAATTGAAATAAATTTCAAGGACTAAACTAAATCTGAACTACTTTACATTAAAGGAAACAAAAAGACACAACAAAACAGCTTTTAAATACTTAAGAAATATAAAGCATATTTCTGAAGTTATATTATATTCAATTAATTCTAAGTAAAACACATAAAAAAGATAAAAAGCATTTTTAACTTTGTAAGTCCAAAGTAAAACATTTAATATGATATAAAACCTCTAAAGACTTCACCAAATTTTATGGTTGATTTTTAGCTGTACTAATTCTGTTTAATGTCATTAAAACCTACCCAACTGAGTTTTTATAACTTTCTACCACTAAATAATTATGTTCTTCATTTCTCTTTTATTTTTAAACTTGAAGCACATAAGTGTATTTGTTTGTTTTAAGGTAGGGCTTAAAAGTTATCTGTAATGCTGTATATTTTCCATTTGACCCTCCAATGCCACTCTCTAACCTTCTCTACTCTACTCTGCACCCTAGGAGCCTCACCTGCATGGAGGCACCAGCAGACCAGATTGGCTGTGGTTCCCTTCCTTACTGAGGTTCTTCTAGTAATGGCCCCTGTTAGGCAGCTCTCTCACATACTTATAGCTCTTGCTGATTCAGGTAACCACTTCTTCTCTCTGTCCCCTTTTAGACACCTAGGAGTGTTAAGAGCTGTTCCTAACAGCCTGGTGTTCCTAGCAAACCTGGCCAATATCACTTGCTGATTTCCCTTAACCTGCCCATAACGTGTAAATAATCCCTTTATTAAATTCTTTTCCATTACAGGGTTCCTGCCAGAACCCTGACTTAAGCAGCTGTTATTGATGTTTTCAATGCAGTAATTATATATTACACTATAATCAGTGGAAAAGATACCTTATGAGAAAAGAGTCACGATCACCAGCTTTTACATTTCTTAGTCAAACCAACTAAACTCCTAAGAATCGAAAATAAAAATTACCAACCTAAAAATGTTTGAGAAGGAATTACACATTTCATTAAGATTAATATCCACAAATCTTGCAGTCATCCTTCACACCTTACTCTCTTCACATCCCATATCCAATCCATCAATCCTTTCAGATGTATCTTCAAAATATATCCAAGTTGAACTACTGCTTACCATTTCAAAACTATTACTTCTCTGGTCCAAGTTACCAACATTTCTTTATGAATTTTTCCAACAGCCTTCTAATTGGTCTTTGCCTCTGATTGTCCTGCTCTAGTCTTTTCTCAACACAGCAACCAGATTAATTCTGTTAAAAAGTATTAATACAGGAGCTTGGTGCAGTGGCTTACGCTTGTAATTCCAGCAACTCGGGAGGCTAAGGTGGGTAGATCACTTGAGGCCAGGAGTTTAAGACCAGCCTGGACAACATCGCAAGAACCCATCTCTAAAAAATAATAATAAAAAAAACTTAGCCAGATGTGGTGGTATGCACCTGTAGTCGTAGCTACTTATTTATTAGGAGGCTGAGATGGAAGGATCTCTTGAGCCCAGAAGTCGGAGGCTGTGTGAGCCACGACTGTTCCATTGTACTCTAGCCTGGGTGAGAAAGCAAGACCCCGACTCAAAAAAAAAAAAAAAAAAAAAAGTATTAACAGATACATTTTTCTAAAAATGGTAAAAATCATGACCCTTAAAAAACAGTAAAACAAACATATGTCAAAGATACAATTTAACTCATTAATAATGGAATTAGTAAGATGTTACAACTGGTTCGGAACATTCCAAGAACTACACATACACAGGGAATAAGGAGTTCTGAAAGAAATTTACAAATAGATGCAAAACAGGCATATTCACAGGGCAATAATCAACTGCATTCCACTGGGTATAATTTATATTTATTTCTATGAATAAGATTTAATTGCATTTTCTACTTTTTTATTGTGGTAAAATACACATAAAATTTACCATCTTAACTATCCATCATCCATCTCTGTAATTCTTTTTTTCTTTTCGAGACAGGGTCTCAATCTGTCAACTAGGCAGGAGGGCAGTGATGTGACCATAGCTCACTGCAGCCTTGACATCCTGGGCTCAAGGGATTCTCCCATCTCAGCCTCTCAATTAGCTAGGACCACAGGTACATCCCACCATGTGCGGTTAACTTTTTAATGTTTTGTAGAGGTGAGGTCTCACTATGTTGCCTAGGCTTCTTTTCATCTTGTAAAACTGAAACTCCATGGCCCTTAAACAATAACTCCCTCCTCCCCCTATCCCCTGACAAAACCATTCTACTTTCTCTCTGATTTTGACTATACTACCTCCTTCACATAAGTAGAATCACACAGCATTTGCCTTTGTGTGACTGGCTTATTTCACTTAGCATAATGTCTTCAAGGTTCATCCATGTTGTAGCATATTATAGAATTTCCTTCCTTTTTAAGGCTGAATAATATTCCACTGCATGTATACACCATATTTTACTTATCCATTCATCTGTCAATGAACACTTGGGTTGCTTCCACCTTCAGCTACTTTGTACAAATAGATATGGGTGTACAAATACCTCAAGACTCTGCCTTCAGTTCTTTTGGATATACTCAGAAGTTGAATTGCTGCATCATATGGTAATTCTGTTTTTAATTTTTTGAGAAACAGCCATACTCTTTTTCCACAGAAACTGTACCATTTTATATTCTTACCAACAGTGCATAAGGTTTCCAATTTTTCCACGTCCTCACCAACATTTGTTACTATTTTTTTAAAAAATAGTAGCCATCCTTGGCCAGGTGCGGTGGCTCACACCTGTAATCCCAGCACTTTGGGAGGCTGAACCAGGTGAATCTTGAGGCTAGGAGTTCAAGACCAGCCTGGACAACAGGGTAAAACCCCATCTCTACTCAAAATACAAAAATTAGCCAGGCATGGTGTCACATGCTTGTAATCCCAGCACTTTGGGAGGCCAAGGTGAGCAGATCACTTGAGGCCAGGAGTTCAAGACCAGCCCAGGTAACATAGCAAAACCCTGCCTCTACTAAAAATACAAAAATTAGCCAGGTGTGCTGGTGCACACCTATAGTCCCAGCTACTTGGGAGGCTGAGACTAAGAATCACTTGAATCTGGGAGGTGGAGGTTGCAGTAAGCCGAGATCACACCACTGCACTCCAGCCTGAGCAATACAGCAAGACTCTGTCTCCAAAAAAAAAGTAGCCATCCTAATGTGTGAGGGTAGTATCTCACTGTATTTCTGATTTGCATTTTTCTAATAATTGGTGATGTTAAACATCTTTTCACATGCTTACTGGCCTTTGTATATCTTCTTTGGTGTAATGTCTATTCAAGTCCTTGGCCCATTTTTAAATGTTTTTTGTTTTGAGTTTCAAAAGTTTTTTATTGTATTGTCTGTGCCTTTGGTGTTACATCCAAGACACCACTGCCAAATCCAATGTCATGAAGCATTTGCCCTACATTTCCTTACAAAAGTTGTATACTTTTGATTCATTTTAAGTTAATTTTTGTATATGGTGCTAGGTGAAGATCCAACTCCACTATATTGTATGTAGATATCCAGTTTTCCCAGCATCACTTGTTGAAGAGACTGTTCCTTTCCCATTGAATAGTCTTGACACCCTTGTCAAAAATTATTTGACCATATACGCAAGTGTTTATTTCTGGAGGTTTTTTTTTTTGAGATGGGGTCTCACACTGTCGCCCAGGCTGGAGTGCAGTGGCATGATCTCAGCTCACTGAAACCTCCGTCTCCTGGGTTCAAGAAATTCTCCTGCTCAGCCTCCCAAATAGCTGAGATTACAGGCTTCTGCCACCACACCCAGTTAATTTTTTGTATTTTTAATAGAGACACGGTTTCACCATGTTGGCCAGGCTGGTCTTGAACTCCTGACCTCATGATTCACCCACCTGGGCCTCCCAAAGTGCTGGGATTACAGGTGTGAGCCACAACACCGGTCTATTTCTGGGTTCTCTACTCTATTCCACTGGGCTATATGTCTGCCTAAATTTATGCCAATACCACGCTGTTTGATTACTATAGCTTTGCAGTAAGTTTTGAAATCAGGAAGTGTGACTCACCAGCTTTCTTCTTCTTTTTCAAGATTGTTTTAGCTATTGAGAGTCCCTTGATATTCCATATGAATTGCAGAATGGGCGTTTCTAATTTTGCAAAAATCATCATTGTGGTTTTGATAGGAACGGCCCTGATTCTGTAGATTATTTTTAGTATTCACATCTTAACAATATGAAGGCTTCCAATCCATGAAAATCAGATGTTTTTCATTTATTTAATTTCGATGAGCAATGTTTCATAGTTTTCATTGTAAAAATCTTTCACTTCTTTGGTTATTTGTATTTTATCCTTTTTGATGCTATTGTAAATGAAATTGTTTTCTTAATTTCCTTTTCATATTGTTCATTGTTAGATGAAAATGCTAACTCTTTAGGGTTTTCTATATATAAGATGATATCATCTGTAAACAGAGATCACTTTACTTCTTTCCAATTTGGATGCCTTTTCTTTTTCTTGCCTAATTGCTCTGGATGGAATATCCAGTACGATATTTAATAGAATTGGTGAAAGTGGGAATCCTTGCCTTGTTCCTGATCTTAGAGAAAAATCTTTTCAGTCTTTCACCACTGAATATGACATTCACTGTATTTTTCACATATAGCTTTTACTATGTTGAAATAGTTTCCTTTTATTTATTATTTAATTTTTTTTTTTTTCTGAGATGGAGTCTTACTGTCACCCAGGCTGGAGTGCAGTGGCATGATCTCAGCTCACTGCAACCCCCTCCTCCCAGGTTCAAGCGATTCTCTTGCCTCAGCCTCCTGAGTAACTGGAATTACAGGTGCGCACCACTACGCCCAGCTAATTTTTATATTTTTAGTAGAGATGGGGTTTCACCATGTTGGCCAGGCTGGTATCAAACTCCTGATCTCAAGTGACTCACCTACCTCAGCCTCCCCAAAGTGCTAAAATTACAGACATGAACCACCGCACCTGGCTCCTTTTACTTCTAGTTTTAGTGTTTTTTTAAATCATGAAAGAATGCTGAATTTTGTCAAATGTTTTTTCTGCATCAATTGACACAATCATGTGGTTTTCTCCCATTCTTTTAATGTGTATATTACATTGAACAATTTTCATATGTTGAACTATCCTTGCATTTCAGGAATAAGACGCACTTGATCATGGTATATAATCCCACTGATATGCTGCTGAATTTGGTTTTGCTAGTATTTTGTTGAGGATTTTTACATCAATGTTTATGATTCAATTGCATTTTTAAGAAGTTTTCTGTTAAGTTCCAGTACTCTAAAAAAAAAAAAAAAAAAAAAAAAAGCCTCCCCACTCCCCCACCCTGCCCACAAAATGAGACAGAGATAAACTCAATGGCTGAGCTAGACAGGACACCCATTTGCCATTTTTTGTCTACTTCAAAGTGGTTCACAATTTATCCTGACAAAGTCCTGCAAAGTCCTATTCCTCTGAGAATAAAAATTAAGGACTTTTCAATGGTCTCTATGAGATCCTAATTTTTTAGTATCATTTTCTGCCTCTCCTGTTCCACTACTGATCATGTACTTTAAAATTCTTCTCTCTCCATACTCTGCTCCAGCCACAGTGGCCTCCTTGCTGTTTCTAGAATACACTAATTATGTTCCTATCTCAGGTCCTTTGCAACTACTGTTCCTTGTACCTGGAATGCTCTTCTACCAGGTATCAGCATAGCTTGCTCCTTCACTTGCTTCAGGTTTTTGCTCACAAATCAATTTATTAAAGAATTTTCCTGAGCACACTACATATGAAATAGATAAACCCTTACCCACTAGCCCCTGATGATACACCCTTTTCCTCTTTCCCTACTACGTCGTTCTCCAAATGACTTACCACCAAGTGGCATACTACATACTGACTTGTTTTTTTATTCCCTATCTCTTCACTCCAGTGCCACCACAAAACGTAAACTCCATAGTGACAAAGATTTTGTTTTGTTCACCGAAATATCCTTGGTGCCTGAAGAGTGCCCGACAGACATTAAATGCTTATTAAGTTTTAGTTGAATTAATAATATCAGAAATTGTTTAAAAATAGCAACTTAAGTATTCACAAAATTTGTCCTGAATTTCTGCAATGTACAAACATATCAATAAAACTACAACCAAATGCTTTTACATTTTTACTTATTAACATATGTTACTTAATAGTTACTTATTGAGATGACTTGTAAAAATGGGGCTCAAAATTATCACTTAGATTTGTCTGTAAACTGACAGCTATCTCATGAAAAATAATATGAAATTTAAGATACAGTATCACAAAATTTCTTTTAGAAGCAATGCTACCATGTTGTTATCAATGTGAGCAAGTATACTCATAAGACTGAGGTAGTACCAGATGTTTTCCTTTTTGTACTATAGATTCAAAAACTGTCATTTGGATTATAGTTATTAGAAGACGCTATCTGGGTTAAGTTAACTGCCTAAGAGTCATTATCCAAGCCACATTATTTCCTCCAAGCTAGCTCACTCTTTGACATTTTGCAGTCCTGGGATGAGCCTGGGTGAAGGTGAAGATACTCTAGGATTGAAACAACTGTTTATATTGGATTTCTCATCCTATAGCTTTTCCTAAGCTCTTTTAATTTCTAACATTAAAAGGTACTTAATATTAACTAGAATTTACTTTGAATATACTTGAACTACCTGCCGTATGCAATTCCAACACCAACATCTTTGGTCTACTGAGTTATTTCAGTGAAAATAGAAACATGGTTACATATGGTTGGAAGGTACAAGTTTGGAACATCACAGACCAATGAAATAATGGTTTAGCTACAAACAATATTAGTTTAAATATTTTCTTTCTTTACATACCCTGATTCATTCAAAAATCTGTTTGAAAAAATAAAGAATTTTAGAGCTAGTCTTTTTTCTTCTTTATACTCTTTTCCTGCATACTTTAAATAACCTCTAGATTACTTACAATACAAATGCTATCTAAATAGTTGTTATGCTGTATTTTGTAATATTTTTTATACTGCTTTCTATTTCAAATAATTTCAATCTGTGGCTGATTGAATTTGCAGGTGTGGAACCTATGGATACGAACGACCAACTATAAATCAAAGATAAAGGCATCATAAAGTAAGGTTTTAAATTCCTTTAGTTGATAAGGCTGAACCTGTTTAAGACTGGGTCTGACAGCATGCACATTTTCACTTTTTAATTACAATGCTGCAAATTAATATGTTTGTTATACTAAGTATGTCTGTCAGTAAAGAAAAATATTCAGAACATAACACGCCGCCACCTATATCTGGTTGTAGAGGCAATAAATGCTCTTAATGTATGGCCCTGATAATATCTGCTTTAATAATAAAAAGATAATAAAATCATCTTTCGAGTGCGTGAGGAAAAATTATTCTGAAAATGGAGAAATAACTTATTTGAAACCAGTATCTCTCTTTAAATTATAAAAAATGTTAGAATTACATCAAAGAATAAGAAGACTTTTTACATAAAGTTATTAGATTTATATCAAAACTACTTCCCCTGAATTACAATAATACAGTGTTATTTTTTTTTTCTTTTGTTTTGAGACAAGGTCTCACCCTGTCGCCCAGGCTCACTGCAATCTCAGCTCACTGCAACCTCCACCTCCAGGGCTCAAGTGATCGTCCTGCCTCAGTCTCCCGAGTAGCTGGGACTACAGACATATGCCACCGCACCTGGCTAATTTTTGTATTTTTAATATTGAAGGAGTTTCGCCATGTTGCCAGGCTGGTCTCAAACTCCAGGGCTCAAGTGATCCACCTGCCTCAGCTTCCTAAAGTACTAGGATTACAGGTGTGAGCCACTGCACCTGGCCCAGTGTTACTTTTGTACCAGTAACTATACTAGAATAGACCAACTGGGCCTAATAATATTAATGCTACATTCTTTATTTTTACAGAGCAGGCCAAACACACACACATACACACACTTCCTTCAGGTAAATTATACATTCTAAGGTATAGTGTCAGTATTTTCATAAGAATTTTGTTTACCCTGAAGTTTAAAAATTTGAAATATTAAAGAAGTTAAGATTTTAATAAACACAACTTTCTACCATTTGTGTGAATAGGCCTTCAGATGGCAGCAAATGCTACATAATAAATGTTGGGCCTGTTTGTAAGAACTGGTTATCTGATATTCTCCTTTACTAAATTTTTTAAAACGTGGGTTGCTCCAGGGGAAATATGCATTCAAGAGCGGGATGCGATCTAAAATCAAATAAAAGTTGCAAAGTACGTGACTTCTAGGTTTAAAAAAATTCTTGAGGGACTCACTTTTGTGTTTTTTTTTTTTAAAAAACAAACTTCATTACATTCAGTCATCATGTCTCTTAAGGATCCTCTTGGCAGTAATGGTTTTTTAGATTTTTCTTGTTTTTGATAATCCTGACCATTTTCGGGAGCACTGGTAAAGTATTTTGTAGAATGCCTCTCCTCTCTTGGAATTTGATGCTTTTCTCATAATTAGACTGGGAGTATGGGATTTGGGGAGGAGGATCACAGAGATAAAGTGCCATTTTTATCACAACATAGCCCTTGAAACACACTATCAACATGACTTATCACTGTTGATGTTACCCCTGACAACCCACCTGGCTGTCAGGTTTCTCCACTGTGAAGTTACTTCTCCCCGAACTCTTCTGCACTTCTTGGAAGTACTGTCTTTCTTGGAAGGAAGGCATGCACAGCCCACACTTAAGGATTAGGGAATTGTGTTTCACCATGATGAAAGTGGAGTATTGACATACATTATTTGGAGTTCTTCTGTACAGATTTGTCTCTTCTCCATTTACTTATTTATTCAATCATTTATTCATTTATTCAATCATTTATTCATACCAGTATCAGCCCGTGGATATTTATTTTATACTCAGTTATAATTCAATACTACTTTATACTTTACTTATTTTCTTGTTCAAATTATTCCAACTTTGATCACTGTTAGCTCTTTTAGGTGACTCCTATGCCCCTTTGACATAGTCCCATTTTGTGGGTTTTTTGTTAAAGCCCTTTCTTTACTTTTTTTTTTTTTTTTTTGGCACTACAAGATGTTCTAAGCTGATCTTGTCTATTTTTTTATTTTTTAAATTTTTTTAAATTTTATTTATTTTTTTTGAGACGGAGTCTCGCTCTGTCATCCAGGCTGGAGTGCAGTGGAGCCATCTCGGCTCCCTGCAAGCTCTGCCTCCTGGGTTCACGTCACTCTCCTGCCTCAGCCTCCCTAGTAGCTGGGACTACAGGCGCGCACCACCACACCCAGCTAATTTTTTGCATTTTCAGTAGAGACGGGGTTTCACTGTGTTAGCCAGGATGGTCTCAATCTCCTGACCTCATGATCCACCCGCCTCAGCCTCCCAAAGTGCTGGGATTACAGGCGTTAGCCACCATGCCCGGCATTTATTTTTATTTTTTTGAGACGGAGTCTTGCACTGTCGCCCAGGCTGTAGTGCAGTGGCACAATCTCAGCTCACTGCAACCTCCGCCTCCTGGGTTCAAGTGATTCTCCTGCCTCAGCCTCCCGAGTAGCTAGGATTACAGGCGCCCGCCACCCTGCCCAGCTAATTTTTTGTATTTTTAGTAAAGACGGGGTTTCACCATGTTGGCCAGGCTGGTCTCGAGCTCCTGACCTCATGATTTGCCTGCCTTGGCCTCCCAAAGTGGATCTTGTCTATTTCTTGCCCTAGTCCTAGATTAAGCCATTTCTCCAAGGAAACCTGGTCCTTTTCAAAGGAGAAGGGTACAGATTCAGCATACCTAATTGGAAAATTCTGAGAATTTTTGAGCACCAACATGACACCACAGGTGGAAAATTTCACACCTGACCTCATATGATGCGTGCACAAAATTATTTAAAATATTGTATAAATCACCTTTAGGCTATGTGTAAAGGCATATATGAAACATAAATTTTGTGTTTAGACTTGAGTCCCATCCCCAAGATACCTCATTATGTATATGCAAATACTTTGAAATCCAAAAAACCCCCTGAAATCCAACTGGGCACAGTGCTCACAGCTGTAATCCCAGCACTTTGGGAGGCCAAGGTGGGCAGATCAAGAGGCCAGGAGTTCAAGACCAGCCTGGCCAGCATGGTGAAACCCCCATCTCTACTAAAAATACAAAAAATTAGCCAGGCATGGTGATGTGTGCCTGTAATTCCAGCTACTCGGGAGGCTGAGGCAGGAGAATCACTTGAACCCAGGAGGCAGAGGTTGCAGTGAGCTGAGATCGTGCCACTGCACTCCAGCCTGGGCAACCGTCTCAAAACAAAACAAAACAAAACAAAAACCTTGAAATCCAAAACACATCTGATCCCAAGCATTTAGGATAAGGATAAGGATAATCAACTTGTATTAGAAACCAAGATTTGGGTTCTTGGTGTGCTCTTGCTACCGGGGTGTCATTGCATCTAGGAGGGCCTCTGTGTAACTAAATGTTATGTTATTTTGTGGAGAATCTGCATAAAAAATATAGAAATAAACTCATGGAGAATAGACTAAGACTATGAAGTTGAAAGATTAATACAATTACAGATAGGGTATTATCACTTTTTATGAATGTGTTTTGAAAATAATGCATCTGAATAATATAAGGGAACCTAAATTTTTAAAAATATAAACTTAACACATGCCATTTTTGTTGAAAAGAGAAAAAGGTGACAAATGTATAATGTCAGGAATAAAAGAGGAATTTCAGTAGAATCCATTTTAATTCAAATGGACATGAAGTTAGTTGGATAAGGCAGGAAATTAAAACACACATACCACTCCCACACACACCCCTTACCTTAAACATTTTATTTTAGCTTAAACATATAAAAAGACATGAATCATTTTATTTTAGCTTAAACATATAAAAAGGCATGAATTTACCGAACTTAAGGCGAGGGCCTTTTTTTTGTTAATGGGAGACTGCTGATTAGAATTCTGTATTGTTTCTCATACAAACCTTACATAAGTTGTATGTTATTTGAAATGGATCAAGGAATTCTATTTCTAGCAACATGGTAGGTTAGATGTCCAGACTGGCTCTACTGCTAGAATCTGCAATGCTTTATGTATATATTTTAATGTTATTATTAAACATTTTCCTACTTTGGCACAAATGTAAAAAGCTACGAAAGGTGGCTCTTGACTTTAAGGTAATTTCATAATGCTGCTTAGAAAACTGCAGACTGTGGGAGACAGACTATATAGATCAAGACTGCCTTGCATACAGCTGCAAATCCCCAAATCCACAAAGTACAAATGAATGAGCAGTAAACCTACCTTATAGAAGATGACAGCAAGTAAACTTGCCTGCTTGATCTTGATGCCGGTAGAAAGAAGAAAATCTCCTGCAAGAATTTATAACTATAAGCCAGCTCTTAAATGAGTTTGTGGAGACGAAAAAGGATAAAAAGGCATAAGTAACATGAAAAATAGACTATACATCTAATTAGAGTTATAGAAGGAGAAAATAAGAGGCACTATTCAAAGAGATACTGGTTACGAATTTTCCACAATTATTCAAAGACATCATTATTATCCTCAGATCCAGGAAGCCCAAAGAATCCCAAGTGGGATTACAAAAAATAAAATGATGGAATGAAAAAAATAACACCTCAATACATTATACAAAACTGCAAAACACTAAATGGGAAGGAAAAAAAGAGGCTTAAGACAGCCAAATAAAAGGGTTATTACTTACAAAGGAAGGGCAATTAAGACTTCTCAACAGCAATACTGGCAGTCAAAGTACTGGAATAATGTCTTCAATATGATGAGAAAACAGAATTCTACACACAGAGAAACTACCTTTCAAGAATGAAGATGAAATAAAGACATCTTTCAACAAAGAAAAAAGTGTCTTTTCACCAAAGGATCTTCACTAAAGGAAATTCTAAAGAACGTACTTCAGGTAGAAAAAAGATTATCATAGAAGAAAGGTCTCAGATCCAAAAAGGAACAATGAGCCAAGAAAACAGTAATTAGGTAAATAAATTTAAACAAAGGTTTACTACCTAGAACAGTAAATTGTCTAAAATTCTGTATGTATGCATAAGAAGAATATGCCAAAACTAAGATAACAGACAACAGTGTTACAGGTTGGGAGGAGGACAACCAGAGCATGCTAAGTTACTACATTATTCAGGAATAGGTTAAAGATACTGATTAATTTGGACTTTCCTAAGAAAAGCATGTTAAAATAGCCAGAGCAACCACTAAAAGAATAAATAATATATTAATTATAAACAAGTATACATGCATGCAAGGTATGGAGAGGAGATGGAATGAAACAAATATATATGCCTAACTCAACACAAAAGACTGGCAAGAATGAGAGGAAGAATTGGATAAATAGAAAAACCACAGAAGGGGACACAAATACATGTAAATCAGAGCTGGGCATGGTGGCTTACATCTGTAATTCCAACACTTTGGGAGGCTGAGGCAGGAGGAACACTTGAGTTCAGGAATTCAAGTCCAACTTAAGCAACATAGTGGGATAACATCTCTAAAAATCTAAAAAATCAGCCCAGCACAGTAGCACATGCCTGTGGTCCCAGCTACTTGAGAGGCTGAGGTGGGAGGATCGTTGAGCCCAGCAGATCGAGGCTAGAGGATCGTGCCACTGCACTCCAGCCTGGGCAACAGAGCGAGATCTTGTCTCAAAAAAGAAAAAAAAAATTTAAAAAAAAAAAACCTAAATCTATCAGTAACACAACTGACTAAAATTCTCCAGTTAAAAAATAAAGATTGTCATTCAGAACAAAAATAAAACTCAACCTTATTCTATTTACAAAACTCCAACCAAAATACATGAAAAACTAAAGAAGGAAAATACTGGCTGGGTGCGGTGGCTCACGCCTGTAATCCCAGCACTTTGGGAGGCTGAGGCGGGCGATCACCTGAGGTCAGGAATTCGAGACTGGCCTGGCCAACATGGGAAACCCCATCTCCACTAAAAAAACAGAAATTAGCCAGGCATGGTGGTGCATGCATGTAATCCCAGCGACTCAGAAGGTTGAGGCACGAGAATTCCTTGAACCCAGGAGATGGAGGTTGCAGTGAGCTGAGATAGCACCACTACACTCCAGCCTGGGCAACAGAGTGAGACTTCGTCTCAAAAAAAAAAAAAAAGAATGAAAATACTACAGTAACCAAAAGAAAACTACACTAGCTATATTAATCCAAGAAAACAGCAATAATAACAATTAAAAAAATTATAAGGCTAAAAATGTGTTTAGATAGAGGGCCCTTTCATAATGATAAAAATTCAATTCAACAAAAAGATAAAACAATTCTAATTCTAAATTGTTTCATTATTTTGGCTTATTATTAATGTACTTAATAGCATACATTCAAAATAAATAAAGCAAAAATTAACACACCTATAAGGAGAAACTGACAAATCAATAGCCATGGTGAGCGACATTAATTACCAGGTCTTTCTTACTAGAGAAACTCATAAATCAGTCCCCAAATAAAACTAAACCTGAATCCAAAACAAAACCAAGACAGAGAAGATATGAAGAGAACAATTAACAAGTTCTTAGACATAAATATAACACTGTACTTAATAACTGAAAAAGTTGCATTCTTTCTAAATACACATGGAACATTTATAAAAAATAGCCATATTTTAGGTGGGAGGATTGCTTGAGCCCAAGAGGTCAAATTATTTTAATCCTTTCATTTCCCTCCATATTTTATAAATTAATCACTTAAACAGCAATCATTTCAAAGCAAAGAGACTATCTGATTATGAAAAATAATATGATGCTCATGTAATACAGGGCTGCTACTGTTCAAGCTACTTCACATCTTAAATACATCACATTTATGCCCTCATTTAAGATCAGCACATCACTGTAGGGATTAACAAAAAAAGGATAAAAAAACAAAAATAACACATTTCATTTAAGTATCTACATCAACGCCTATATCTAGATCTCATTTCAAGTATTAGTAATGGTGCCCATAGTAAAATCTTAACAGCATCTCAGGTAAATGGGATGTTAGTTTGACCATTCTCACTGTCCTCGAATCATTATTTTTACCAAATTGGCTACTTATTTGTCAGATACACCCAGAACCTATCTTTGGATGCCTTGAGGAAAAAACACTCAGTTTTTTAAAAAGAAGAAATGGAACAAGTAGACAACACATTTTTAGGAATTTCCAAATCATTCTGAAATTACAGTGCCAAAGAAATACACAATTACAAGGAACACATCATTTACTTGGGACTATTAATACTGTATATATATGACTGAAAAGGATCAATTGGAAAGATGACATTTATTCCAAGATAAATAATTTTAAAAACAATAAAAATATGTATCTATCAAGCAAAATAAATTCATTGCCATTTCATCTGCCATCAAAGCACCATCCCCAACTTTAACCCCAAACACACACATACATACAAGGCAGACCTTTTTCATCTAAACTGTAAGTCTGTGGCTTACATGAAAACAAAATGCATTTAACCACACACAAGCTCCAGCGCTCAGACTTGTAGTTTCTACATGCTGCCCACACAGCACTTTGTGAGCATGTGATTTGGAGGAATGATGCCTAATCACACCACATTCCTTCCCTCAGCTCACACATCAAGAACTTGCCCTCTCAGCTGCATTCTTCTCCAAACAGCCATGGTCACCTTAGCAACCCTGTACTCCTAATATGGACAGCTGGTCCATTTAAAGTCAGTACTTTTTGGCAGGGAAAATGCTTGTTCTTCAAATTGGGGGAGAGAGGAGAGGTTTTCCTTTCAATACACATTACAGGGGTTGATTTAACTTGATCAGCACTTTTGTTACATGGCAGCAATTTGTGTTGAGTTTCAACCTATTCTGAATTTTGTTTTTTTGTTTTTTAATCTAAAAGCACGTAGCTGAAAAAATAAAATCAAGCCAGCTAATAAGGAACTCTAAGAATGGAACATGAAACAAAAAGGTACCTAAAATAACTGTTCTTTTATATACTATAAAACAATCCACATTTTTGTGTATTACGTTCAACCTCAGTTAAAATGAACTGTAACATCTGAAGCCTTAATACACAATAAGAAATCAGGGTCAGAAGACCCACATCTTTTTAATATCATAGTGTATTTTTGAACAACAAAAACACTGCTAAACTTCAAAGTCCCATAACTCCAAGTAGACTATCAATCTGCATTTCCATATTCCACCACCTACATGTGAAATCTCTCTCAGTCTTTCTACAGGCTTAAATGTAAGCTAGGTGTAAGCCAAGTGGTTACTATTATATATCTGAAGACCCTTCAGACCTAAAATGACCTAGAATAGCACTGGATTCCTCAAAAACAATCTAAATCTCTGCCTCTAACAATAAAACAGTGTCTGAACCAAATTAAGCCTTTTAGGATGGAAGATACTGGTTTATAATCCAGTATACCTGATTTTCACACTACAAACAAATAATTTGGCGGGGAGGGGATTACTATATTCTGAAAAACACAAGATCAAATTGCTCATTTCATCCCCTCAATGAAATTCTAATTTCCCACCCATCAAAACTAGACACATAACCTTTAAGTAAACAGGCATGCTCAAAACTAGAAATATGGCCAGGCGCGGTGGCTCACACCTGTAATCCCAACACTTTGGGAGGCCAAGGCAGGCGGATCACCTGAGGTCGGGAGTTTGAGACCAGCCTGACCAACATGCAGAAACCCCGTCTCTACTAAAAATACAAAACTAGCCAGGCACGGTGGTGCGTGCCGGTAATCCCAGCTACTCAGGAGGCTGAGGCAGAAAAATCACTTGAACCCAGGAGGCGGAGGCTGTGGTGAGCCGAGATCGCGCCATTGCACTCCAGCCTGGGCAACAAGAGCAAAACGCCATCTCAAAAAAAAAAAAAACCTAGACAACTTAAATTTATGGCATTCATTCTAACTTGGAAATACTTATGAAATACTTTTCTATATAACAGAGGTGGACCAATTCCATATTAATAAATGTTCCTTTGACTATGGCCTACAGTATTCATTGCTTATATTTTTGTCTGTATATGTGTGTTTTTTAAACTTCTCAGACTATGAGGTTCTTCCTGGTTAGAAACAACTTCCTTCAAGTTAAGACTATCCTAGTAATTATACCTTTTATATATAGGAAAGTATCAGCTGATAGGGTGGCAGTATAATATTAGTAAAAGAACCTAAAGCCAATCCTACTACTGGTTTCCTCATTTGTAAAATGAGAATACTATCCTATTTATGCAGTGTGGTAACACAACAAAGTAAGAATAATAAAATTACTATGTCATACAAAAGACTCAAAATTAAAGAAACTGGAGAAAGGGACTATGTTACCTGATGTATAATTCTCTTAGTTTTTAAAAAGGATGGCGGGAATATTCAACAATGAATAGAATAACAAGTCAATATCAACTTCAGTACTTTCTGGTCTTCCCACCAAAGATCTTATAAATACTTAAGTGCTGATATATAAATTAATACTTATTTTAAAAAGCCCTAATCTTGGCTTCACTTTCAGCAAATGTGTGAATTCCCTTCCTGCTATCGTTTGAATGTGTCCCTTCCAAAATTCAGATACTGAAATTTAATGGCCAATGTGATAGTATTAAGAGATGGGACCTTTAGGGGGTGACTAGGTAATGAGGGCTCCTTCCTCATGACCTAATTAAGGCCTTTATAAAAGAAGCTTTGCTCAGCATTAGTTTTGCTTGCCCTCCACCTTCCGCCATGCAAGGACACGGCATTCCTCCCCTCTGGAGGATGCAACCCTTACCAGACAGACAAACAAATCTGCCAGCCCCTAAGAGAGCTTCTATGAACCCTCTACTCCAAGTCACGTAGGCAATGTCCACTGAGTAAAAAAGATTAATGAGCCCCAATGGAAGAACTTTTTTCCTAAAAAGGATAAACCCACTCAATAAGCTCTGACCATGAGAAGCAGTATTTGAATTTTAAAGGTGACTACTTTTATCATACCCTTTTATCCTAAATTCAAACAAGACGATCTGTGTCTTGCTAGCAAATTCTGACATAGTAAAACAGTAGCTAATAAATGAGTGAGAATCCTATAATAAAGAAAAGATATTAAATAAATACATGGAAACAAATTTTTAAAAATCAGGAGCAATTAAGCCTTACTCAACAATATTAGTTTTATTACTATATTTACAATTCCTTACCTTGTGGAATTCTCTTCTGAGAAAAACAGATACAATTTTGTTCCTAAAAAAATTTCAGGTAGGAAGTGGAAATGTTAGTTTCAAGACAGTCTATTAAAAACAAAAAATTACAAAATGCTAACAGAGTACATTCAGAATATTATACTATGACATTTGATATTAAAAAAGCTTGAGAGACAGTTGGTCTCTAATAACAAAATTTATTACTTTTATTACAAAAATACTTATTCTATTCGCTAAATATCAAGTCATTTTGCTAGGTACCTGATGGTATATGGCAATTTTTATATTCTAAAACAGCTGTTAAGTCAAATAGATTTTACTCTTCCTAAGACTTGATGTTCTGAAGGGTACTTTTTTTTTTCGATGTAATTCACATAAGGTAAAAAACATTTCTTTGAACAGTGTTTTTTTAAACATATTCACAAAGTTTTGTAACCATGACCACATCATCTAATTCCAGAATATTTTCACCACTCCAGTAAGAAACCTCATACTGAAGGGTATACTTTTAATCCTAGGAAGAAACATATGAAACAAATTTAATTTTTAAAAATACGCAAGAAGCATAATGATCAAAATTACGCTGTAAGATACATCACAGAAATACACTTCTTAGAGCTGTATGGTAGAATTTGTACTACAAAGTAAAACCAAAAATACAAGGTAACTTTAATGTCTACCTTTTTTTTTTTTCTTTTTGAGACAGTATCTCACTCTGTTGCCCAGGCTGGAGTGCAGTGGTGCAATCTCAGCTCACTGCAGCCTCCACCTCCTGGGTTCAAGCGATTCTCATGCCTCAGCCTCCCAAGCAGCTGAAATTACACGTGCATGCCAACATCCCTGGCTAATTTTTATATTTTTAGTAGGGACAGGGTTTCACCATGTTGGCCAGGCTGGTCTTGAATTCCTGACCTCAGGTGATCCACCTGCCTTGGCCTCTCAAAGTGTTGGGATTACAGGTTATGAGCCACCATGCCCAGCCTGTCTATCATATTTTTTAATTAAATGATTTTCAAAGTAGATAACTATGAAGTTAAAAAAAAAAAAAAGATTTGGCCACACTTACCAAGCTGGTTGACACGCCACAGCTGCATCTTACTTTATGACAAATGGACTGTTTCATCACTTTTGCATCTGGGCATCTACTTCTTAATGGTCATTTCTGAAATATAGGTTAAGTTATTAAGAATGTTACTCTTGAATATATTATAACAAAACTCTTTAAGGATAATTATCTAAATTGTAGTGACCAGAAAGAACTCTCAAAGCACTTTTTTCCCCTTTGAGACAGGGTCTTATTCTGTCGCTCAGGCTGAAGCACAGTGGCACCATCACGTCTCACTGCAGCCTCAATCTCACGGGCTCAGGCGATCCTCCCACCTCAGCCTTCTGAGTAGCTGGGACCACAGGTGCATGCCACCATGGCCAGCCAATTTTTTAAATTATTATTTGCAGAGACAGGGTC
Source organism: Pongo pygmaeus (assembly GCF_028885625.2). NCBI lineage: Eukaryota > Metazoa > Chordata > Mammalia > Primates > Hominidae > Pongo > Pongo pygmaeus. The sequence goes on along the minus strand of NC_072383.2, from coordinate 67,421,934 downwards.
TCACTACATTGCCCAGGCTAGTCTTGAACTCCCTGCACTCAAGCAATCCTCCCACCTCAGCCTCCCAAAGTGCTAGGATTACAGGTGTGAGCCACCATGCCCAGCCTCAAAGCACTTCTTGAGCAACCTTCTCATAAAAAACATTATTAACAGAGCTGAGACTGAGGTGGGAGAGATAGAAAACTGGCTATTTGTCCCACAGGACCAGAACTCTTCAGTCCTCAATTCCTGTCACCCAGTGGGACCTTGCAACTCCTGAGTGCCATTTACAGACTCGAAAAAAAAAAAAAGAAATATATGGGAGTCCTAATATAGTACATTCTGAATACAACAAATTGCTTATTTATTATAAACAATTATTATCATTGTTATAAGCAATTATCATTAATTGTTATAAGCAATTATTATTTTTGTTTATTGTCAACTTTCCCCCTATAACTAGAATGTAAACCACAGAAGGGATTTTTGTTGGTTTTATTTACTGGTTTTTGTTTTTTTTCTTTTGAGACGGAGTCTCACTCTGTTGCCCAAGCTGGAGTACAATGACGAGATCGCAGCTCACTGCAACCTCTGCCTCCCAGGTTCAAGCAATCCAACTGCCTGCCTAGCAGTTGGGACTACCGGTGCGCTCTACCACGCCTGGCTAATTTTTGTAGTTTTAGTAGAGACAGGGATTCACCATGTTGGTCAGGCTGGTCTTGAACTCCTGACCTCAGGTGATCCGCCCGCCTCAGCCTCCCAAAGTGCTGTAATTACAGGCTTGAGCTGCCACACCCAGCCTACGGGTATTTTTCAAGCACCTAAAACAATGAATTCCATGCTATAAGCGTTCATAAGGATTTACTGAAATGATTAATAAACAGATGAATTTTTTTAACTTAAATTGATGAAATATTTAACCTCCCAGTACTATTTATTTATTTATTTATTTTTGAGACAGGATCTCACTCTGTCACCTAGGCTGGAGTGTTGTGATGCAATCTCGGCTCACTGCAACCTCTGCCTCCCAGGTTCAAGTGATTCTGTCTTAGCCTCCCAAGTAGCTGGGATTACAGGCACATGCCACCACGTCTGGCTAATTTTTGTATTTTTAGTAGAGACGAGGTTTCACCATGTTCGCCAGGCTGGTCTCAAACTTCTGGCTTCAAGTGATCCACCTGCCTCAGCTTCCCAAAGTGCTGGGATTACAGGAATGAGCCACCATGCCCAGCCTACCTTCTAGTATTTTAAAATGTCACTACCCATGTAGTGTTCACCCTAGGAGCTCCAGTTTCAAAAGATATTCATATTATTACCACTTCCACTCTTACTAGCATGGTCCAAGCCACAATATTTTGCATACACATTAGTATAATAGTTCCCTGTCTGATCTCCCAGTCTCTCTCTTGCTCACCTCAACAAGTCAGTGAGATTAGCCATTTTCAAAAGAAAGTCAGATCATGTCATTCTTCTAATCGAATCCTCCAACTGAGTCCAGCTCAGTAGTCTAAAAGCCAAACTCCTTACAAAGGCCCATAAAGACCATGATCTGCTATCCCCTACCCCATCTCTCTGACCTCATCTACCACTCTCTCTCTTATTCATCCCATTCAAGCCATACCAACCTCTTTCCTTTCCTTAAACTTATCAAGCACCTTCTCACTTCAGGATCTCAGGACTTGTTTTTCCCTCTGCCAGTAACAAGAGATCTCTCTCTCTCTCTCTGGCTTATTTCTCCTCTTCCTTTAGGACTTTGTTTTTGTAAGTCATCTCATCAAAGAAATCTGCCCTAGTGTCCTGGGCAAGCCCAAAATAGCTGTCTTAGTTTTCCTTATCTGGCAAAGACTTTGTAAGGAATAGTAAATTATAAATTTGGGAGATGGTAATCTTCAAACATAACATCATCAATTTTTAGATCTTTCTTTGTGTCTAAACATCTGTAGAGCTACACTGTTCCTTTTAAAAGATTCTTAAGTTCCCAACTTCAAAGAAATAATGAAGATGTATCTATTACAGTGTGGTTTTTTAAAACTGTTGTTTTGTTTTTAAATCATCTGTACCATAACTCTAGAACAGAGTGGTAGAAGATTTGAATTAAAAGAGTCCCATTAAAAAACAAAAACCAGCAAAAAAAAAAAATGGCATTCCCTTTCCTCCCACTTTGTTAGGGATTTCTGTTTGGGATTATATTATAAGGTTCCAGGTAATCTCACGAAGTTTAAGTGCTTCAAATTTATCTGTTACCTTTAGGTATCAAGACCACCAGGAAAGAATCAAAAGAACTCACTAACTCTTAACATGACTAAACTAGCTATGACATGGTAGGATGTTTAAACTTAATTATTTTTTCTTTAAATAAACAAACTCCCCCTAGGCTAAGCCCTCCTCTGCCTTTTAAACATTCTATGGCTGGCAAACTTCAGGGTCTTAAGAGAGATAGCCAGGGGACAGAGAAAACAGCAAGTCTGACTCAGTGATCACATTTAACAGTCCCTGAAAACCAAAACAAAGATACAGTTCTGGCAAGAGTTCTCTAGAATTGCTGCAAAACTGACTTATCCACATACCTTTCATCTGAACAATCTATTTTCACTTATTTTAAGGTACATAAAGCATGTGTTATGTGCCTATCAGACCTTAGGTATAAAAATAAACCAAGAGTACAAAGAAAACAATTAGCGGGGGTTCCAAAAGTTAGATGATGAAATTTAATGTTCAAATCTGCTTTGTTTGGAAAGCTGGAGAGAACCCTTGAATATTTTTGTACCGAAATGCTCCCACTCATTTAGAAATCAGACTTTTAGCAAGTTCAACCACTTGAAAGAAAGCTAGTAATATTAAAAACTTTTATTGAGCAACTTCTATGTGCCCCATATTTACATTAGTTAATTCTCAGAATTTCCCAATCAAAAAGGTTAAAGCACACGGTGGTTACCTAACTTGTCTAAATCAGAGATAGCCTCAGGATTCCAAATCCCAGTCTGTCTTGTTCACTATTATAATCTGCAGTAAACTGGAATACAGTTATTAATGACAAATCCCATATTCGTGCCATAGGAATAACATGTAAATCCAGGCTGTTTATGTAAAAATTTGCTTAAAGCCAGGCACGGTAACCCACAACAAGAATCCCAGTTACTCAGGAGGCTGAGGCAGGAGGATTCTTTGAGCCCACAAGTTAGAGTCCAGCTTGGACGATGTACCTAGACCTTGTCTCTTTAAAAAAAAAAAAAATCATAAAAAAAAAAAAAAACTTTGCTCCATTCTTGCTTCAGACAAGAGGACAAATGAAGAAAGATTCACTGCTATACATTAAGAGTAAACCTGGGCATTACGGAATTATTAAGGGCATTAAGGGGTGAATCCAAAGAATGTGCCACACTTAGGTCTAAAAGAATTGAGTAAAAATAAGCTGGCCAGAGCAAAGCAAAATAATTGGTTTTCAAATCACCTTTAAATGACTGATTGTTATTCCATACACTTAGAAAAGTCAGGGAAAAAATGTCAGGGTTCCATGGGGTGGCCACACAGGTGTTCATCAAAAGTTTCTGCACTGGCCGGACGCGGTGGCTCAGGCCTGTAATCCCAGCACTTTGGGAGGCTGAGGCGGGTGGATCACGAGGTCAGGAGATCAAGACAATCCTGGATAACATGGTGAAACCCTGTCTCTACTAAAAATACAAAAAATTAGCCAGGCGTGGTGGCACGTGCCTGTAGTCCCATCTACTCAGGAGGCTGAGGCAGAAGAATCACTCGAACCTGGGAGGCGGAGGTTGCAGTGAGCCGAGATCGTGCCACTGCACTCTAGCCTGGGTGACGGAGACTCCGCCTCAAAAAAAAAAAAAAAAAAAAACAAACAGTTTCTACACTTTTCTGACTATCTGAAATATTTTTCTCTCTCATCTATCTACATACATACACATGTATATGTTAAATTATCTTTAAAGTAATTTTTAGAATTTATAATAAAATTATTAGTTTTATTAATTTTCCTAATTTTCTTTTTCTAAAAAATCCTCTCATGTGGAACACATTCTTGACATTATCAGACAACACTAATTGGCTTTAGTTCTTCATATTCAATAGCATCTAATTTTATAAGTGTCATTAATGAGAAAATATTGTGTAAGAATATTTTCTTTTTGACTCGTAAGCTTAATTGGTTATTATTAGATTGAACTACTGCCTATCACACAGTAAAAGTAGTATACCTACTGTATTTTAAAACGAAAATCAAGGTAATTCCTTATCAGGACACATTACCCAGGAAATGTAGCCTTATTATACTAATGTCCTAAGTTATTTGGAAAAAGTGAAAATTCCTTAGAACAGATTATCCCCATGATTAAAAAACATGCCATTTAAACATCAATACAACTTACTGATTTACACAGAGAAACAGACTGGTCAATTTAAAGTTTCCCAAAGGATGGGCCAGGCACCATGGCTCACACCTGTAATCCCAGCACTTTGGGAGGCCGAGGTCGGCAGATCACCTGAGGTCAGGAGTTGGAGACCAGCTGATAAACATGGTGAAACCCATCTCTACTAAAAATACAAAATTAGCCGGGTGTGGTGGTGCATGCCTGTAATCCTAGCTACTTGGGAGGCTGAGGCAGGAGAATCGCTTGAACCCAAGGGGTGGAAGTTGCAGTGAGTCAAGATTACACCACTACACTCCAGCCTGGGCAACAAGAGCAAAACTCCATCTCAAAAAATAAAATTAAAATCAAAATAAATAAAGTTTCCCAAAGTACTAAATACATATGTTAGTCTTCTAAATATTTGTGATCTGGAAATTATCAGCAAAAAACAACATTCTTTTAAAAAAACACATACCACTTGGTTGAGTTTATGGTGCTAAAAAAAAAAAAATCTCCCTCACAGTCTCCATTGCACTGATGGTTAATAAAGATGAAGGAAAGGAAAGGAGAGGAAAGAGAGGACATGTGTTCTCAAGATACCAATTATAAATAATACAACTTTATTTTTTTTAAGCCTTAGGATTTTAGTGTTCCTTTCTCAGTAACAAAGACTTTGTGTGCAGACCTAGAATTAGGAACATATAAAGATAATGGGATGGTCTGCATGGTTTTGAAATCAATGTTGGGGGTTATCACCTGTGGCATTTACTTGTTTTGTATTTTAAGGAAATGCAAATCACAGAGCATATAGATATGTATTGTTTCTTGAAACTTTATCATACACACACAGTCTCTCTATAGTCAGTTTGTCTCATCTTTCTCTCCTTTCCTTCCTTCCTCTTGAATACTCACAAACAGTACGAATAATGCATATTTAAATACTTGTGGTTTGTATAAAAACATGCTATACACATTCTAGGCCATGACATAAAACACTTTTTTTTTTTAGTAAAAAACCAATATTACATCTTAACATTGTGATTTGATTTAGAGCATCAAGGTAAAAACTTCCAGAGTGGAGGACTCTCCAAGATGGCTGACTACATGAAGCCAGGAGAAACAGCTCCCACCAAGGGACTGGGACATCAGGAAGACTCCTGCACTCCTAGCAAACCTTCAGAGGGAAGGCATTAAGATCAGAGGGAAGAAAGATACAGGGCACAGCTGAAGCGGGAGGAAGCTGGGAACTCTACACAGGGCTACCAGGCACCAGGACTAGTTCCTGGTCCCCAATGATTCCTGCAGAAGGGGTGAGTTGAACAGGCAAGGAGCAACCTGCTCTCACCAGGGGCCTCTGGAATCCCAGTAGGAAGAGACCCCTCTGCCACCATGGACACTTGAGTTGGCAGGGACAGCTACTTAGAGAAGTGGTAGTAGCAGAACTCCAGCCTGTGCTAAGTCTAGAGAGTTTGGTGCTGGAGCCTCTGTAGTGGAACACGGCCAGGGATGCCCATTCCCCTAGAATTGACTTGCTCCCATAGGAGATTTTAGCCCTAGTGAAATTGTCAGATCTGAACTCTGCAGAGCCAGTCTTGTCCATGAAACCGGGCCAGTTTGACGTGAACACCCTTCAGTCAGCTGGCCTCTCCCAGGGTCCCACCCCGGCCACACCTGCATGCAGTGCAGCCCCCAGGTACCTCCTGGGGGCCGCATCACAGCTCCTGCACTGGCAGGCCACGCCTGACTGGCAGAGTGCTCTAGCAGAGCTGCCCCACAGACACACACCAGGCTGCCTGTGCCCTCCCCCAACTGTGCCCTCCCCTGTGCTGCTTTGCCTACAAGCACTAGCCCACAGCAACCCCTCACATCACTTTGCCAGCATGTGCGTGCCAGTAGAAATCTTGCCTTCCCTTCCCAGCCAGGGCGTCTGCACCCTGCCATGCCTCTGCTGCCGTGAGTGCACCCCCGTCCCCTATCCCCCACCATACCACCACTGTCACAGAAGCACTGGCAGCAATGAGACCACCAGCCCCTGCCGCCGACACTGCTGCCTGCCCAAAACCAAGCATGGAGAACAGCAGACTGCCCCCATCAGTGCCCCATTCCATTCCTTGCAGGGACCCCCTGCCCTCTTCCAGCCATGCTGCTGCCCAGCTGCTGCAAATGCCTGCATGGAGGCTGGCACCCTGGCACTGGCTAGCACCTTGCCACAGTCCACACTGCCACTGCTGTTGGCACGTGCAAACGAGTACAAGGACCAAGCCTGCTGCTATCACCCTATGAAGTGCTTTGGCTGGCACTTGCCCATTGGAGTGTGGTGACCAGTGTTCCTGGAGCACTGGAATTTAATATCCGGCCAAACCAAGCTTCATAAATGAAGGAGAAATAAGATCATTTTCAGACAAACAAATGCTGAAGGAATTTGTTACCACCAGACCTGCTTTACAAAAGCTGCTGAAAGAAGTACTAAATATGGAAAGTCACTTTCCATATTTGTAGTGACTTACCAGTCACTACAAAAACAAACTGAAGTACATAGACCAGTGACACTACAGAGCAACCACACAAACAAGTCAGCATAACAAGTTAACATCATGATGACAGGATCAAATGCACACGTATCAATACTAACCTGCAATGTTAATAGGCTAACTACCCCAATTAAAAGGCACAGAGTAGCAAACTGGATAAAGCAGCAAGACCCAACGGTATACTGTCTTCAAGAGACCCATCTCACATGCAATGACACCCACGGACTCAAAATAAAGGAATGGAGAAAAATCTACCAGGGAAATGGAAAACAGAAAAAGCAGGGGTTGCAATCCTAATTTCAGACAAAACAAACCTTAAACCAACAAAGATCAAAAAAGACAAGGGCATTGCATAACAGTAAAAGGTTCAATTCAACAAGACGACCTAACTATCCTAAATATATATACACCCAACACAGGAACACCCAGATTCATAAAGCAAGTTCTTAAGAGATCTTCAAAGAGGCTTAGACTCCCATGCAATAATAAGTGTGAGGCTTTAACACCCCACTGACAGTATCAGACAGACCTCTGAGGAGGAATATTAACAAAGATATTCAGGACCTGAACTCAACACTGGACCAAATGAACCTGATATGCATCTACAGAACTCTCCACCCCAAAACAGAATATACATTCTTCTTATCGCCACACAGCACATACTCTAAAATCAACTACACAATCGAACATAAACAATCCTCAGCAAATGCAAAAGAACCAAAATCATACCAACTACCTTTCTGCACCACAACATAAGAAAAATAGAACTCAAGACTAAGAAAATTGCTCAAAACCTTAGTTACATGGAAATTAACCTGCTCCTTAATAACTTTTGGGTAAACAATGAAATTAAAGCAGAAGTCAAGAAATTATTTGAAACTAATGAGTACAAAGATACAACCAGAATCTCAGACACAGCTAAGGCAGCATGAAGAGGGAAATTTATAGCACTAAATGCTCACATAAAAAAGTCAGAAAGACCTTAAATAAACAACATAAAATTACAACTAAAAGAACTAGAGAAGCAAGAGCAAACTAACTCCAAAGCTAGCAAAAGACAAGAAATAACCAAAATCAGAGCTGAACCAAAGTAGACTGAGACACAAGAAACCATTCAAAAGATCAACACACCCAGGAGTTGGCTTTTTGAAAAAAATTAAGACAGACTGCTAGCTAGACTAATAAAAGAAGAGAAGTGAGAAGATACGAATAAACACAATGAGAAATGACAAAGACAATGTTACTACTGATCCTACAGATATAAAAATAACCATCACAGACTACTATGAACACCTCTATGCACACAAACTAGAAAATCTAGAAGAAATGAATAAAAGAAGAGCTGGTACCATCTGTACTGAAACTGTTCCAAAAAAACTGAGGAGGAGGGACTCCTCCTTAACTCATTCTATGAGGTGAGCATCATCCTGATACCAAAACCTGGCAGAGACACACACACACACAAAGAAAACTTCAGCCAATATCCTTGATAAACATAGATGCAAAAATCCTCAACAAAATACAAGCAAGCCAAATCCAGCAGCACACCAAAAAGTGAATCCCCTATAGTCAAGTAGGCTTTATCCCTGGGATGCAAGTTTGGTTCAACACACATAAATTAATAAATGTGATTCATCACATAAACAGAACTAAAGATAAAAACCACATGATCAATTCAATAGATGCAGAAAAGGCTCTCAATAAAATTCAATACCTCTTCACGTTAAAAACTCTCCACAACACCGGGCGCGGTGGCTCACGCCTATAATCCCAGCATTTTGGGAGGCCGAGGCGGGTGGATCACGAGGTCAGGAGATCGAGATCATCCTGGCTAACAAAGTGAAACCCCATCTCTACTAAAAATACAAAAAATTAGCCGGGCGCGGCAGCGAGTACCTGTAGTCCCAGCTACTCGGGAGGCTGAGGCAGGAGAATGGCGTGAACCAGGGAGGTGGAGCTTGCAGTGAGCCAAGATCGCGCCACTGCACTCCAGCCTGGGCGAAAGAGCAAGACTCCATCTCAAAAAAAACAACAAAAAACAAAACTCTCAACAAACTAGGTACTGAAGGAACATACCTCAAAATAATAAGAGCTATCTATGACAAACCCACAGCCAACATCATACTGAATGGGCAAAAGCTGGAAGCATTCCCCTTAAAAACCAGCACAAAACAAGGATGCCTTCTTGCCACCACTTCTATTCAACATAGTACTGGAAGTCCGGGCCAGAGCAATTGGGCAAGAGAAAGAAATAAAGGGCATTCAAATAGCAGGCGAGGAAGTCAAACTATCCTTGTTTGCAGACAACATAATTCTATATCTAGAAAACTCTACAGTCTCAGCCCAAAAGCTCCTAGATCTGATAAACAACTTCAGCAGTTTCGGGATACAAAATCAATGTACTAAAATCACTAGCATTCCTATACACCAACAACAGCCATGCTAAGAGCCAAATCAGGAATACAATTCTGTTCACAATTGCCACAAAAAAAACAAAACAAAACAGAAATATAGCTAACCAGGAGAGTAAAAGAGATCTACAACAAGAATTACAAAACACTGCTCAAAGAAATCAGAGATGACACAAACAAATGGGAAAACATTCCATGCTCATGGATAGGAAGAATCAATATCGTTAAAATGGCCACACTGCCCAAAGCAATTTATCAACTACCAATGACATTCTTTACGAACTAGAAAAAAATTTTTTTAAATTTATACGGAACCACCACCACAAAAAAAGCCCAAATAGCCAATGTAATCCTAAGAAAAAAGAACAAAGCAGGAGCCATCATGCTACCTGACTTCAAATTATACCATAGGGCTACAGTAACCCAAACAGCATTGTACTGGTACAAAAACAGGCATACAGACCAATAGAACAGAAGAGAAAGCAAAAAAATATGGCCACACAACTACAACCATCTGGTCTTCAACAAACTTGACAAAAACAAACAATGGGAAAAGGACTCCCTAACCAACAAATGGTGCTGGGATAACTGGACAGCCATATGCAGAAGACTGAAACTGGATCCCTTTCTGACACCATCTACAAAAATCAACTCAAGAGGGATTAAAAACTTAAATGTAAAACCCCAAACTATAAAAACCATGAAAGACAACCTAGGCAATACCATTCTGGACATAGGAACTGGCAAAGATTTCATGATGAAGATGTCAAAAGCAATTGCAACAAAAGTAAAAACTGACATATGGGATCTAATTACATTAAAGGGCTCATGCCCAGCAAAAAAACAAAAAACAAAAAACTAATAATAGAGGAAAAGAGACAACCTACAGAATGAGAGAAAATATTCGCAAACTATGCATCTGACAAAGCTGTAATATCCAGCATCTATATGGAACTTAAACATATTTTCAAGAGAAAAACAACCCCACTAAAAAGTGGGCAAAGGACACGTACCGACACTTTTCAAAAGAAGACATAAATGTGGCCAACAAGCATATGAAAAAAAGCTCAGTATCACTGATCACTAAAAAAATGCAAATCGAAACCACAATGAGACACCATCTCACACCAGTCAGAATGACTATTATTAAGAAGTCAAGAAATAACATGCTGGCAAGGTTACAGAGAAAAGGGAATGCTTATATACAGTTGGTGGGAGTGTAAATTAGCTCAACCATTGTGGAATGCAGTGTGGTGATTCCTCAAAGAGCTAAAAACAGAACTACCATTCAATCCAGCAATCCCATTACTGGGTATACACCCAAAGGAATATAAATCGTTCTGTCATAAAGACATACGCACATATATGATCACTGCAACACTATTCACAATAGCAAAGACACAGAATCAACCTAAATGCCCTTTAATGGTAGACTGGATAATGAAAATGTGGTACATATACAACATGGAATACTAAACTGTCATAAAAAAGAACAAGATCATATCCTTTGCAGCAACAAAAGGTGGAGCTGGAGGCCATTATCCTAAGCAAACTAACACAGGAACAGAAAACCAAATACCCCATGTTCTCGCTTATAAGTGAGAGCTAAAGATGAGTACACATGGACACAAAGAGGGGAACAACAGACACTGTGGCCTACCAGAGGGTGGAGGGTGGGAGGAGGGAGAGAAGCAGAAAAAAATAACTATTGGGTACCAGGCTTAGTACCTGCATTATGAAATCATCTGTACAACAAACCCCATAACACAAGTTTACCAATATAACAAACTTGCACACGTATCCCTGAACTTAAATAAAACTTCCAGAGTGAGTTTTCTTCTAGTCTTCAACATTACGCATAAGAGATGCATACAAATGTAAACGTCATCAGAGTCTGTGATTTTACTGTTTTTCATGAATTTTAATGCAATACACAAAATATTCACTATGAAGAGCAGCTTGGTATTAAAGCAGGTTTGCCTTTTATACGATCCCAGGGAACCGACTTACGTGAATACCAAAAGACCTCAGTATTTGACAACCTCTTCTTGAAGATGGTATCTTCATATCTATGTGTCCCAGAGACTGTTACCCAGTCCATTAACTTCCTCAGAAGTGGATGCAATTTGTATAAAACACACCTTGGCCCCCTTATTTTCTAGGCAATAATCCATAACTTCAAAAATAGAAGTCAATGAAAACCAGTTAAAACTTTTTTTTTTTTTGAGACGGAGTTTTGTTCTTGTTGCCAAGGCTGGAGTGCAAGGGCGCTACCCGCCTCCCGGGTTCAAGCGATTCTCCTGCCTCAGCCTCCCAAGTAGCTGGGATTACAGGCATGCACCACCACACCCGGCTACTTTTGTATTTTTAGTAGAGATGGGGTTTCTCCATGTTGGTCAGGCCAGTCTCGAACTCCAGACCTCAGGTGATCCACCTGCCTCGGCCTCCCAAAGTGCTGGGATTACAGGCATGAGCCACTGCGCCTGGCCTACAACTTTTTTTTTTTTTTTTTTTTAAGACAGGGTTTCACTTTGTCAACTAGGCTGGAGTGCAGTGGCACCATCTCTGCTCACTGCAGTCTCGACTTCCTGGTTTCAAGTGATCCTCTTGCCTCAGCCCCCAAAGTAGCTGGGACTACAGGCATGTGCCACCACACCCAGCTAATTATATTTTTTCTATGTTTTCACAGAGACAGGGTTTCACCATTTTGCCCAGGCTGGTGTCAAACTCCTGAGCTCAAGCAATCTGCCACCTCGGCCTCCCAAAGTGCTAGGATTACAGGCGTGAGCCCCCTGGCCAAAAATAGTTACAATTAAAAAAAAAAAAAATCTGCCTTTATCTGTCAGAAGGAAAACACTATCTTCATTTGTCAGTAGTTCTGGTAGGCTCTAAATATTTTTCAGCAGTGTACAAGATATAGAGACAATTTTTCCCACAACTAAACTCTAAGGTAATTTCTCATAAGTGGGAATTGTACAAAAGACAATGAAAGAAGGAATCGCCAATGTCTTCAACCAGTTTCCAACAAATTGAGAAGTAGAATTCATGTCTCATGAAGAGGTCTTCAATAAATCCATATCTCAAAGCACTCAAGACAAGCTATACCTGTTTTCTCTGAACTACTGCTGTGGAATAGTGTTTCTTGTGAAATCCACAAAACTTTTAGTTAAGATAAGCCAAATAATTCAGTGGTCCTCCCTAACTTGTGCCTCCTTCCTTATATATAAAAAAGTGCTTAATATTTTATACATAAATGCAATATAGGAAAAAAAATGCTAAGAAGAAGGGCAAAAAAGACAGGCCCTATAAATTTGCCATATTACAACATATTTTTAGACTGGGGGGAAAATACCTGTGAAATCATTATATATGTTACAGGTAAAGAAAATGAAGCAGCTTATGAGCAAGGAAAGAACTCAAGTTTGCAATATAAATGTTTTTTCCCCCCAGAATTACACATTCCAACAAATTTATAGGACATTTTAGCTTAATACATGTATAACATACGTGTATTATATATGAATCAGAACCGACAGCAATGCCGAAGAGTTTAAATAAATGCATGAATTATGAGTTAAAGGAAATTAGAAATGGCCTATGTGCCCTTTAGGAATGGCAGAATTCCAGTAAGAAATCTGTTTCCTTGGTGTGGCTCTTTAGGACAGTCTAGGGTCAGTGGATCACTGCTTTGGCCTCACACACCATTTCTTATCTAGATGATTAGTTAGATTCACCATTGGCAAATGCCCCTAAAGAAAAAAAAAAAATGTACAGGTTGAGTATCCCTTATCCAAAATGCTTGAAACCAGAAGTGTTTCGAATTTCACATTTTTTTCAGATTTTGGAATATCTGCATATACACAATGAGATATCTTGGGAATGAGACCAAGTCTAAACATGAAATTCATTTACATTTCATATATACCTTATACATATAACCTGAAAGTAATTTTATACAACATTTTAAATAATTTTGCCCATGAAACAAAGTTTGTATATACATTGAACTATCAGAAAGCAAAGGTGTTGCTATCTCAGCCACCCATGTGGACAATCTGTGGTTGTTTAGCACTATCATCATTCTGCACACAGAAAAGGTAACTAACTACAGCTGTGAGGGCTGGGAGGGTCTTTTTTCCCTTGTGGAGGATGAATAAGCTGTGTGTTGTGTGCCTGTGTTTTCACTGTAGCCCATGACATGAGGTCAGATGTGAAATTTTCACTGTAGCATCATGTTGGTGCTCAAAAAGTTTTGAATTTTGGAGCATTTCAGATTTCAAATTTTTGGATTAGGGAAGCTAAGTCTATATATGCCAACACTGTTTTCAAAAATGGACTACTGCTCATTTGAAAACTGATTCACTAAAAAGTTTGTATAAGAAGCATAAATCTTAAAAGCGGCAGAATAGAAGAATATATAACATCAACTGCTTTTATGCAAAAATCCGTTTTATAAAGCTAGTACTGGATTAAGACAAAAAAATTATAAAGAAATAAGAGTTCTCATATTAAAAGTTATATGCTAGGAAAGATCAGATGGAGATAAGGACAAAAGTATAATATACTCAATGTTGACAATTTAGTACTTAAACAGAACACAAATCACTTTTAATTTCATGGATATTTACCTTACATCAAGCACATCTCTAGCACCCAGCCCACATTCAGATGGTCTACAAGAGCATGTGTGTGTGGAAGGGCACTTAATCTACTCACTTTTGGCCGGGCGCGGTGGCTCACGCCTGTAATCCCAGCACTTCGGGAGGCCGAGGTGGGTGGATCACCTAAGGTCTGGAGTTCGAGACCAGCCTGACCAACATGGAGAAACCCTTTCTCTACTAAAAATACAAAATTAGCCGGGCGTGGTGGTGCATGCCTGTAATCCCAGCTACTCCGGAGGCTGAGGCGGGAGAACGGCTTGAATCCGGGAGACGGAGGTTGCTGTGAGCCGAGATCGCGCCATTGCACGCCAGCCTGGGCAACAAGAGTGAAACTCCGTCTCAAAAAAAAAAAAAAAAAAAAAATCTACTCACTTTTACAAAAATATAGCTGCCCATTTAGTCTTAAAGGTACAAGTGAATAAAATAACATTATCATGAAGTACTGTTTTGGAAGTGTAGAAAAATCCGTAGGACAGACTTGTACTAAAGTAATAATTAACGAGATGTGGTTTACGAATAAATACTCCAGCTTAATTGACATCATAGAAACTATGGGAGTTTGTCTTTACCATTTCCTCTTGCCCAAACCAAGTTGGATATTTCCCAGGTTAAATAACAGTTCTTGTTTATTTCTCCTAGATATCACATCTTTTGCAGTGTGTGGGGGTGGGGGTGGAGCGGTCAAACTAAAAATACATAAACCTATATAAAATGTAAACTGGTAGAGAGGCTTAAGATCTACTGTTTACTCTAGGGAAAGCACAGATTCAAACTTTAAAAAAAAAAAAAAAAAAAAAGACCTCAATGACTTTCCTGATACAGAAAGGGAAAATTTTAATTGTTTTTCAACCTACCGTTAGAGGGAACAAAAGATTAAAAATGTTGCTTTCAGGGTAATGTGTGTACATACCCTCTCTTCCACATGTATTTGTCTTTGTTTCTCCCTCTCAAGGGGTGGGTGTGGGTTTGTGTATGTGTGTGAGAGAGAGACAGCAAGAGAGAGCGAGGGATGTTTTTCCCTTCCTCCCTCAGTCTCGGTCACTCTATATCCCCTCTCCTTTTATGTCAGCCTGTCTCTCACACTCAATAATTCATTTCTAAGCACTGATATTCAGAAACAAAGCATTTTATCAGGTTGTAGTCTGAGGCAAAGTGAATTACAAAAATAGTCACAAAGTGAGAAAAAGAATCAGAAATTATTTAATCATCAGTTGAAAATAGAAAAAATTAAAGCCAGAAACTTTCAGCTTTCCTTAAACTACCTAAACACATAAACATGCCATACACAAAATCTTAATAAACATAGTAGGTTCAATCTAATAGATTCATTTACAGAATTTTGAGCTAAATGCATCAGGACAGAAAAAACACTAAAAGTTAGTTTAATTAAGTAGTTAGCACTGGCTTTGGAGTCATAGCTCTGAATTTATATCCCAACACTGCTATCACTAACTGTACAATCTTGGGCAGGTTATCTGCTCTTGGTCTATCTTTTAATCTCTAAAATGAAACTAATAAGTTTGTTGTGAGGATGACACAGATAGTTCTTGTAAAACATTTAGCATGGTGGCACATATTGAGGGCTTCACATTCTATCTGAAACATCAGGTGCAGTGAACATCTCTTATTCTTTTTGTCTGCTTGAACTTCTCCTGCCATATGATTTCAGAAGGTAAAACACTGGTTCCACAGCTTGGAGTTCTTGAGAACTCCACCCTTTTTTTTTTTTTTTTTTGAGACAGAGTCCCATTCTGTTGCCCAGGCTGAAGTGCAGTGGTGTGATTTAGCTCACTGCAACCTCCACCTCCCAGGTTCAAATGATTCTCCTGCCTCAGCCTCCTAGGTAGCTGGGATTACAGGCACACACCAACACGCTTGGCTAATTTTTGTATTTTTAGTAGAGATGGGGTTTCGCCATGTTGGCCAGGCTGGTCTAGAACTCCTGACCTCAGGTGATCCACCCACCACAGCCTCCCAAAGTGCTGGGATTAAAGGCATGAGCCACTGCACCTGGCCATCCACCCATCTTATAATTGCAGAAGGTTAAACACTTTCCCACATCTCCCATACATCTAGGATACATGTTTTGCCAAACACACATGGTGCATCCCAGAGTAGCGAACTAGTGAGCAGAAGCAGAGAGCATAAGGAGCTCATTCTCACACTAATGGTGGAGCAGTTTCAGCAAGGTCAAGTCTAGGGCAGAGGTGGCAGCATTTAGAGTCATCCAGAGCCAGCAGTGTTGCTGGGACAGGCTGTGGCGTCCATCCGTCTGTCTCTAGATGGTACTGGCATCCTCATGGGAATTATGCAATGTGATTTGGAGCATTGTTTCTGGTTGCTTAGCCCTGAATCTGGTTCTCCAACCCTCACAACAATTTGATAAGCCACTGAGGTCTACCCAGTTTCCTTTTAAAACATATCTGATTTGGTTTTTACTAACCAAAAATTCTGATTGACATCATGCAGGGGCGAAATCTATTCTCACCTGCCTCACCCACACAGAAAAAAAAAAAAAGCAATTTTCCATCTCTCCAAAGAAACTCAAAAAGTATTGTTTGCTTTTAACCAATGGATTTATCCTGGGAAGACTTGGAATTTTATTTTTATAAATTATGGATAATTATTTTCTTAATTTAGAAAGTGAGAAATATCTAGGCAGATTAAGATTTATTTCAAAGGAACACTGTCAAGGAGAAGTGATATCACAGGAAAACAACTCTATCCAAGGAGTAGCTTTTATCGAGGTAACAAATGATTCCACCATGCCTAAAACCAACCTATGTATTCCCAACAGTTTTCTTCCCAGCAGGAGCTTTACACTTGAGGAGCCCCACTCCCAAGGGTCATTTTTAGGTCAAAAAATTTTTATTATCAGAAAACCATATATATTCCTCTTTTGTTTTAAAACATAACTCAGTAAAATATCTAAATAGCAAAACTATTCAATTCTCTGTTAAAATAGTGCATAGTAAGTCAGTGCCTCATTGTCACAGGCTAACGCACACTCCTCCTCTGCCAGATTTCTCTGCAGGTCTATTTTACAGTTCAGTAATGCTTTTTCCAGTGTTCAGAATGTTACAGCTCAAATCTGTTAATTTTATTACTCATCAGTAAAAATGTTGATACAAGGTTTGTGGGGAGGCTGAAGCTTGGGGACTAGTTTCCCTATTCTCAGGAGCCAGTTACCATATGGGGTTGAAACTATGTTTTAATAAATAATATATATATAATATTTTTATTGAATATATTTAATGAATAATATATATATTTAATATTTTTATTGAATATATTTAATGAATAATATATATATGACAAAATCAAGCATAGTTTTTAAAAAGGTGATTGTTGACTGCCGACCTAAAAAAAAAAAAGAGTTTAAAAAAGCAAATCTTTTCAGATTAAAATTTAGGAAAAAAGAAAGAAGAACTTGGAAAGGTATATTGTTGTTAATGTACATCCAATGTATTAAAAAGTCAAAAAAAAAATCAAACAAAACCCCAAACTTTGCCAGAGATTTGGGGGCGGGTGGAGAAGTCACAGAATTTCAAGGTTCATGCTCGTGCATTAGAGCTACATTACACCTTACCAGTAGCTGAGGCCTTGAGAGTTGAGCAAGTTACCCAAGGAACTTCTCTTCTGATTCCTAGCTGAATGTCATTAAGACATCTTCCTTTTGCCTTTCAAAATAAAGTTAACTGAAATAACGTTAACTGAATACCATATGGCATGATTCCTGAATTTAAAATAACAAGAAAATACTAAATCCAAAGCAAGTGATTTCAACTGTTTGTATTCTTTTTAACATAAAGTTATGATTTATGATAATTCATAAATACTCTAGACCTATCAGTACAGAAAAAGTCATCAAGGGAAGTGAAAACTTTTTATAGTGTCTATAAATTCATTTCTAGGTAATGCCCAGGATGTGTTATAAAGTAAAATCATTTTTGCATATGTGCCAAGGGCTATTTCTTAACCATCAATTATAATATACAAGTTGTTATTTACTGCATGCCCTCAGAACATATACCTAAACACCATGAATTTAAGTGTATGCCACTCAACAAAAAAAATTCTTCTCTGGTCACAATCCACCCACCTTATAAAGATACCACAATTCCTTAGGAAAAAGTTCTTCTGCATTTGATTCTTACACTAAATGTGGTGTGAGCTTTCTACTCAAGGGAATAAAAGGAAAAAGTTCATACAAAATCCAGGTCTTCTTTCTTAAATGAGGCTTGTGCAAGTAAGTCCTACAAACTAGCTATATTTGTGTTTTATGAGAAGCCTAAAAGAAGCAGAGCTAAAAAGGTCCTAAGGCTAGCTCTGAATCACTACCCTGTTATAAAGAGTAATTTATGCTATGAAATAACAGTAACAGTCAAAATATTCCCCTCCCCCGCCAAAAAGATGAGCTAACAGACTCCTATTAAAATAAGGTGCAAGAACAAAAAGTACATGAAACCCAAAAGAGAACAGGGAGGGAGGGTGTGTATAAAGAGATAAAAGGTTTACAGCAAGGAAGGCAAACCTAAGACACATGTACTGCTATTTCTCCTCCTTCAAAATTGGCAGACACAGGTAACAGGTGACAGCTCTGTGGAGTCTGGCAAAGGCTTCAGAAACCTCTGTTACAAAGCAATGGGAGCTGTCAGATTAAATATAACACTGTCATCCCTGGTTGAGACTGACTGAACAAAAGCTGCAGAGAAAACTCATTAAGGAGATAAAGAGTATAGAGAAAAACAGTAACAATAAGAGCAGCCAATATTTACTGAGGTATTTTTTGTTTTTAGGTTACATACATTGTTCATTTGATCCTCAAAACAAACTTCATAACTACTAACACTGTGCCCGTTTTATAGATGGAAGGAAAGAAGCAAGATTTACAGAATTTTCAATAACCAACTAGCCAAAGTCATATATATAGTAAGAAATGGGGGCCCTAACACGGATATGAGCAGTTTACCACTCCTTTGTAATGGATCATAGAACTCAACGACTGACCTAATCCTCTATTCATCTCCATGTAAATCCACCAGTTCAGAGTTTTTTTAAAACAAAATTTTAATTAAGTAATATCATGTTTCTAATTGAAACTGTGGGAAATATAATGAATATACTAAAACTGATATTTTTATTGCTTTTATAATTAACAGTTTGATTAACACTTTCTACACAGACTTCTGTACATTTTTATTCCATTTATAAAACATTATCAACGGAATTCTGGGTCAAAGAATGTGCACACATTCAGCCAGAACATTTGATTTTATTACTACTGAAATGATGAAGAGATGATGGTCCCTTTAGGAAAACAACTGTGTCTTATTCTCCCTTGTGTCCAAAACATCTAGTACATAAGCAAGTATTCACTGACTGCTTAATGAATGATGGAGGTTTCCCTTCCCTTAGCACACAATCTCTGAGGGGAGAATTAAATACAGCAGGTTCCCAAATGAGAAGACAAATGATGCCAAATATCAAATTTATTGATGGGCTGCATAAAACCCTCCTTAGGGAGAAAAAAAGCACAAGTACTGGCACTGCCATTCAAAGTATCTCCATATGTTTAAAAGAGTTGGATACCTTATAGTATATTTAAAGAATACAGTATTTTAGTAGGTATGTAACACTGAAAGATACTACTTCTCCCAGTTTATTATCTAAATGGCACACTGTCCATGGAGATAATTTCAGAACATGTTCAAAGAGCTTCAAAGGGCTAAATATTTTAAATACTAGCTAGGTTTTTCATTCTACATTGATTTTTATTCAGAGGTACTAATGTTATTATAGCAGGTATCCCATAAAGATGAAAAACAGATTCACTATAAGACAACGTGCAGGGTATTGAGCTAGCACTTTAGATGTATTAATTTAATGTTCACCACATTCCATGCTAGGTATTATTATCTCTATTTCACAGGCAAAGAAACAGAAGATAAAGAAACTTGCTTGTTTCTTCGAACCAAGACATTCTGGCCACACGCCTAATCACTACACAGTTTTGACTCCAAGTAACAAGCAAAAGCAAATACAGTTTCTGGCACGGCTTTCAGTGGACATTAGTGATAAAGAGTACAATGACAATATGCTTGCCAGAAAATAGGATGTTCAATCTATTTGGATGGATTATTTATTTATTTAGTAAATAATTATTTATTATCTATCATGGGCCAAGAACTGTATCAGAATATGTGAGTATTTTTCAAACCTTGAAAACAGTTTAGGGAAGAAAGAGGCAGATCTTGTAATATAGATATCTAGCGTACAGAGACAGATGTAACGGAGACAGAATAAAACAGAATTATTCACAAGTGTCAAGACACAGAAGGAGTAATTAACTCTACCTAGGGCACTCCGAGAAGTTGCACAGAAAGGAAACAGCTCAAATGCAACTTGAATAACAGACTTTTAATGTCTCTGGCTATAAGTTTCTCTCTCAAAATCATTCTCCACAGATGGGTCAGGTTATCACTATGAAAAGTGCTGCAGCAGAAGCACAGAATATGGCTTAGGACAGCTGGCACCACATGAGGTATGCTAGGGAGAGAAAGAAGGGGCTAGAGATTGCCACAGATCTGCAGAATCAAACCCCTACCAACACAATAGAAGCCAGTGACAAGTCCATTTATCACACTTAATTTTATAGCTAACATGGCTATTAAAACTGCTTTTGTTTGGCATATCTGTAAATTCCCAATAAATTCTTAATAAAATAAACCTAAATTTAAAAACAATAACAAAGGAATGAGGGCTGGGAGGAGAAAGGTGGATGTAAAGCATTACTGACTCTTCCTGAGACCTTGCTTTAAAAAGTTATAGGAGTTTTTAGAAGTATAAAGCCCATAAGGATGAGTAGAATTGGGAAAGACACAATAGCAAATGAGAGTCATCAACAACATTTTGGAAGCTAGAAAAGGAAAAGAATAACCTATCAAGACCAAGAAAGTTGAAACCTAAACCTGACAGGGAGAAGCCATCAGGAAGCAAGCTGATAAAGGCAGAAAGTAGAATAATGGTTGCCAAGAGCTAGGGAGGGGGAAATGGGGAGTTACTGCTTAATGGGTGCTGAGTCTCAGCTGCAGATAATGAAAAAGTTCTGGAGATGAATAGTGGTGATTATTGCACACTAATGTACTTAATACCATGGAACTGTACACTTTAAAATGGTTGTAGCCATAAATTTTGTTATTATATTTTACCACAATTTAACAAAAAAAGCAGCAGCAAGTTGACTCATGCTGGAAAGATTTAGGTATTATAGGGAGAGTGAAGACAAAACACAGGATGGGGCTGGAAACCATATGACTGGCTGAAAATTCTTATAAGTGGCCTCTCCCTGAAAACCAATCTTCTCCCTATCCCTGATAAGAGTCTGGAGATGCATCTCTGGAGAGGGTGAATGAGAGACCCCAATCTTAGGAACACAAGTCACAACTGAAGCAAGACAAAATGCCTTACTGAAAAAGAGGAGAATAATGTGAAATTCTGCTCAGGATGCAGTAGACTATCTCCCAGGATAAAATGGAGATGACAGATTACTTAATGTGTCCAACCATATTAAGAGCTGTTTCAGATGTGTTAAATAATTGTAAATGAATAACAAGAAAAAAATTTTAAACTGGGATAATTATCTGGAAAAACAAAATATAATTAGTGAATTTTGTGACTCAGTTGTGAAAAATATTTGCATAGTCTTAATAAACACTAAACTACCCCCAAAATCTGATATCCTATAAAGATGAGAAAAAGGGAAGTATGTATAAAAGCTTGTGGGCAGCAGAGAGATTAAGATAACTAATCTTCATCCTTCTTAGATGGAAGTCAGTAGCTACTATCTAAAATGAAAACCCAACAAAAAGCAAAATAACTGACTTAGAAAAATGAAGACAAATATCAGAACAAATAACTAAAAGAACTGAAACTGACTGCCTTGTAAAGATTGGTAATTGGAGGTGAAGAGAGATGGGGAACTGTTTTCATAAGCCTTGTAATACAATTTGACTTTTTAAACTACACATGTACAAGTATCACTTTAATTTTAAAATAAATACAAATTTAATTTAGAAAGGTAACCAGAAGATTTTGTTTAAAAGATCTAAAATTGTCTACAGAGTATACATTTTTTCCAACTATCATTATTAATTTCTGTTAATTCTTAGGACTTCCAGTAATAGTGAGGCCAATCATAATAAATGTCTTTCTTGTAGTACAATTCATTAACTGGTATGTCATTCACTAGAGAAATACTTTGGGAACGTAGCAATTCTAAAGCCTAACTGTTTAAAACCACTCCTTAAATGCCGTATTTTCTCTTCTTCTCCCTAAGAATAGATATTTGGATATATTTTATAAAAGCTTACATTATTTGCAACTCTTGGGTCAAATCCAAATTTTGACATTTTGAATGACTAGCATTTGTAAACACCAGTGATAGTAGAGTTGATTTAAGTCTGAATGTCAAATGATACAAATGGACAGACTGAAAGGGTACCTCACGGAAAAATACACACAGTAATAAATATGCAAAGAAAACAGTAAACAATCTTATTATCTTATCTGCAAGAACTGCAGCAACTTTTTTTTTTTTTGAGACGGGGTTTCGCTCTTGTTGCCCAGGCTGGAGTGCAATGGCGTGATCTCAGCTCACCACAACCTCCGCCTCCTGGGTTCGAGCAATTCTCCCGCCTCAGCCTCCTGAGTAACAGGGATTATAGGCATGCGCCACCACACCCGGCTAATTTTGTATTTTTAGTAGAGACAGGGTTTCTCCATGTTGGTCAGGCTGGTCTTGAACTTTCGACCTAAGGTGATCCACCCGCCTGGGCCTCCCAAAGTGCTGGGATTACAGGTGTGAGCCACCGGGCCCGGCTGCAACTTTTTAAGTGCCATACTTGGGGGCACAAATTCATCAACTAAATATAATCTAATTAACATACTTCTACACAGTCAAAACCAAGAACCTCATCCAGAAAAGGAAAATGCTTAAAAACACTAGATTAAAACCATGAGATTAAAACTACATCACAGTCTATTAAATTTTTAAAAAATTAATGAAGTTCTTTTCATATGAAGATAAAAGCTATGAGGCCTTGGTTTCCTTTCCCAGCAGTACTAATGGGCTGTGTTGATCTACAACACAGAGTTGCTGGATTTCATGTGTCAACTATAAAACAAATTTGCAAATAATTAAACAACTATTACAAAAGCTTAAAAACATTAAAATAATATTTGTCTTATTATTTACATTGCACACCCATATAACAGGACAGACATATAGTCAGAGATACGGCAACCAAAAAAAATGCCAAGTATTTCTCACTGAGTGTCTATTATGTGTCGGAACATGACAGAAAGAAAGGCATACTCCTCCTGCACGCAAGGAGTTTGAAATTGACTAGTGTAGGAGAGGGGGTAAGAAGTATGTTGTAGTAGGGCTGTGTCTTAGTGTGTTTTTTGTTGCTTATTACAGAATACCTAAAACTGAGCAATTTATAAGATATGAAATTTATTTCTTACAGTTATGGAAGCAGAGAAGCCCAAGGTCGAGGGACCGCATTTGGTGAGAGCCTTCTTGGCTGGTGGGGTCTCTCTGCAGAGTCCTGAGGCAGCAGAGGGCATCATGTGGTGGGGCTGAGCATGCTAGCTCAGGTCTCTTCCTCTTCTTATAAAGCTACCAGTCCTATTCCCGTGATAACCCATTAATCCATTAATCCATGAATGTATTAATCTATTCATGAAGGCAGAGCCCTCATGACCTAACCACTTCTTAAAGGCTTTTCCTCTCAATACTGCCACATTGGGGATTAAGTTTCAACATGAGTTTTGGAGGGGACAAACATTCAAACCATAGCAGGCTGCCAATATTAAGACATTAAAACAATTCATGAACAATACAAAACAGAGAAATGACTAAGAACTAAACTATGAAATTGTAAATTTAGAGAAGGGGAAAATAATAGAGGGCTTGAAAGAAGAAGTAGACACCGAACTGGATCTAAAAGAACCTTTCAAATGCTATAAAAGCATTTGAGAAGATAAGGGATATTAGGGAGAATGAGTACTCTCTCTCTCTGGATTTTGCTATATATTTAAATAATACGTATCAGTCAGATGAGAAAAGAAAAGGAAAGAAAAAAAAACAGAATACATATCAGTACTTCTCAAATTTATCTGCCTAACTGTATTTGCGATACTATTCTAAAATACTGGATAAATTCAAGAGACTACTAAAAGTAATTATAGCTTATGAAGGATCCAGGATCAAACCAATTAAGTGTTATAGGACCCAATTAAAACAAAATCAAATATAGTCTTTGGGGATATAGGGAGGAAAAAAAAACAAAAAACAAAAACAAACCCCAACCAGACTTCTGGAACTCTTATTAACATTAAGACAATAAACTAAATTTTGAAACAATTCCCAGAAGTGTTAATGCTCAAAGTGACTCTTTCCCATGAACAGAAATTTATGCAATATAAGCATGTCTTGCAAGCCAACTCAAATAGTGTTCGGGTAAAAATAAAAAACATGTGAAGACAACTTTACTGTCTCATAATTTTTTAAAGCACTATGAGAAATTTTTAGGTTAGTATAAAAACATTGAAGAAAACATGAAAATAAAAATAAGAGAAGAAAAACTAATGAAACACTTCTGGAACAAGAAATGGTGGTCGGGGGTGGATTCCAATCAACCAAAGGTGAAAATAACAGAAAAAAGACAAGGAACTCATGTGCAGAAACATTTTTGGAATCTACATTGGAAACTAATCATACAAAGTAATCACCACAAAATGAGGTCCAATCTACTGGTTAAAAGCATAAAGAGCTTTTATGACATTTTTCCATGCAAACTCAATGTAGACTTTTCCTCCACTACAAATACACAAAAGGTTTGTCTTGGTGCAATTTACTATGCCTATTCTCAGCCCTAGGATATTTTTGTACCCAATCTCAAATTGGAAATGAGATGCTATCTGTCCTCAAAATGTCGAGTTATTGGCAGAAACACAGTTCCATGTCTAATAGAACTTATATGCTGTACTACAAGTCTTTTAAGCGGTATTCTTTTTTAGATGTAAGACCACCCATATAGTTAAAATAATAAATCAAAACTTGTGGAACACATTATTTGCTGATGTAATAAAGCAAAAATTTTCCCCAGTATGAGAATACCACCTTAGTGCTTATTTACCCTATTGCTAAACAGATTCTTATTATGTATATCCTTTATTTTATGGAATTAGTATTTCAACGTTAGCTACACAGTGAATCCTACTATTCCACCACTGTAAAAGCAGAGAAATGTTCCACAGAACTATATTCCCAAAACATTAAGCCAAAAGTTGACTACTACAAAAGAAAGTTTACACTACCTTTGCTTCCATTTCCTCATTTGCTAATATTAGGTACCATGTGATATTCAGTTTTTAGAAACAAAAACTGGAAATTAGAAGAGGCCAGGTACATTGGCTCACACCTGTTATCCCAGCACTTTGGGAGGCCAAGGTGGAAGGATCACTAGAGACCAGAAGTTTGAGATCACCCAAAGCAGTATACTGAGACTCCATCTCTACAAATACAGTACAGTACAGTACAGTACAATACAGTACAATACAATATAATACAAATTAGCCTAGCATGGTGGCATGTACCTGTAGTCAGTTCCTGCTACTAAGGGAGGCTGAGGTGGGAAGATCACTTGAGCCTAGGGATTTGAGGCTGCACTAAGCTGTGATCACACCACGGTACTTCACCCTAGGTGACAGAATGAGACCCTGTCTATGAGGGATTAGGCTTCTACCACCAGATGCACAACTGTAAGCAACTTAAAAAGTGGGGAACTGGAAATAGTTGTCCATTTATTTCCATCAGGCTGTAATTCTACTTTGAGGAAGAAGGAAAAGTTATTTGTGTTTTTAAAGTTATCATAATGCACATTTTATGTTTAAAGCATACATTAAATAAAAAGAACATTATTACATTATAATAATCTATGAGAAAAAAAAATATTTTTATAATGGGATGCAACTGTTAACATAGCAGACTTATTTTCCCTCTATAATGTATATAAATGTTCCTTGACTTGTGACGGGATTACATCCCAATAAATCTATTGTGATGCCAAAAAATCAAAGGTAGAACCACTGTGAATCAGGGATCATCTGTACTTTGTTTTATTTGGTGTTCTTAAATAAACTCTCACTTCAGTCTCCTGGTTCTATGCTTTAAATTCCCTTAAAAACTTTTTATTTATTTTTTTAGATGGAGTCTCACTCTGTCACCCAGGCTGGAGTGTACAGGCATGATCTTGGCTCACTGCAACCTCCACCTCCTGGGTTCAAGCAATTCACCTGCCTCAGCTTCCCGAGTAGCTGGGATTACAGGTGCCTGCCACCACACTGCATTCATTTCCCTCGTATTTATAATTACCAGGCTGTATCTATTAATTTGCTTGCTGCTTGTCTCAGTCATCAGAATGAAAGCTCCATCAGAACAGAGATATGTCTCCTGTTCTCTACTGAATACTTCGCACCTTAAAAACTGTCAGGTACATAGGCATGCAATAAGCATTTTGTGTTTTTAGTAGAGACGGGGTTTCACCACCGTGTAGGACAGGCTGGTCTCAAATTCCTGACCTCAACTGATACACCCACCTCGGCTTCCCAAAGTGCTGGGATTACAAGCATGAGCCACCGCGCCCAGCCAAATTTTAAAAATCTGTAAAAGCAGTTTAATACTAATTTTCATTTGGGATTTAAAAAATAAAAGCACTGGTGTTCTCATTTCTATAAAATGGCTAAACTCTGCACCCCAAGGGTGATGTAGGGCATGAGAACCTACCTTCCACTCTGCTTTCTTCTCCGAGCCATCATTCCCCATCTTACTCCTAGCACTGAAGAGGTAAATGCAAAGACACTATTCCACAACTTCAGCAGTTCCTACCAACTACTGCCCAACCTCCTCTCCACAGCCCAAAAGAATCTCCATTACCATCACGTAGAAGCTCGTGGTCTCTGGTGATAGACAGATGTACAAAGGAGGGTTGCTAATGCTCCTCTTCACACACCACACACAAGAGGCGACTGCATCACTTACTGTCAGCCATGCAATGGGGACTATCAGTAGTAGGCAGAATTCTAAGATCCAAAATCCCTGCTCCATGATGTATAAAATCTCTAGGACTATGAATATGATGGGATTTTACTTTCATGATCAGGCTAACTTTAAGAAAATGGGATTATCCAGCTGGATAATCCTGAACTAACCTCAAAAATCCTTCAAACGTGGGTCTGGAAGACAGAAGTCAGAGAGACTGGTCGGTGAGAGAGGATACTCTCCATAGCTGGCTTTCAAAATGGAGGGGGGGCATATGGCAAAGAATAAAGGCAGCATCTATAAGCTGAGAGTGACTCCCAGCTCACAGCCAACAAAGAAACAAGACATCAGTCCTACAGCCACAAGGAACTCAGTTCTGCCAATAATCTGAATGAGCTTAGAAGTAGATTCTTTGCCAGAGCCTATAGACAAGAAATCACCCCAGCTGACACCTCGATTTCAACCTTGTGATATCCTGAGCAGAGAATCTAGCCACATTGTATCCAGATTTTTGATGTATAGAACTGTGGGTGCCACTGAATTTATGGTAATTTGTTATGTAGCAAAATTAATAAGGGACTCCTTGGAGGGAAAGGCTGTAGGCGGCGGCAGCTGCGGCTGCGGCTGCTGCTGCTGTGGCTGCTGCTGCTGCTGCTGGAGTAGGTAGATTTCCTTCTAGCTTCAGCAACACCTCCAACAGGAAGACCAGAGGCAGACTATAAATTTGCCTGGAAACTAAAGAAAGGTCACCATAATGGGGTACATAGCTTTGAAACCACACTGCATTCATTTCCCTCATATTTATAATTACCAGACTATGTGTATTAATTTGCTTGCTGCTACTCTCACTTATCATAATGAAAGCTCCATCAGAACAGAGATTATGTCTCCTGTTCTCTGCGGAATACTTAGCACCTTAAAAAATGTCTGACACATAGGCATGCAATAAATATTTGCTGGAGAAGCTGTCATCAACCAAAAATCACAGTGGCCAGGCATGGTGGCTCACACCTATAATTCCAGCACTTTGGGAGGCTGAGGTGGGAAGATTGCTTGAGCCTAGGAGTTTGACACCAGCCTGGGCAACCAGTGAGACCCCATCTCTATAATAAAAAAATAAAAATTAAAAATTAAAAAAATCACAGTAAACTGTGTTTTATATATAAGATTTCTTAGAATAACTACATTATCAACTGGAAAAGCTGCATTCAGCGAAGTCCATTCTAATAAATGATGTCCCTTTAATACAAAAGATAGGTGTTGGCCAGGTACAGTGGTTCACACCTGTAATACCAGCACTTTGGGAGGCCAAGGTGGGCAGATCACTTGAGGTCAGGAGTTCAAGACCAGCCTGGCCAACATGGTAAAACCCTGTCTCCACTAAAAATACAAAAATTAGCCGGGCGTGGTGGCGGGTGCCTTTAAACCCAGCTACTCAGGAAGCTGAGGCAGGAGAATTGCTTAAATCCAGGAGGCAGAGGTTTCAGTGAGCTGAGGTCATACCACTGTACTCCAGCCTGGGTGACAGAGGGAGGCTCCATCTCAAAAAACAGATAGATGTTTCTCCATACAGTTGTTTCACACGTGCTTCCACAGATGTCTACGTTAATGCTGTCTAGTAAAGAATGCTTGTAACCTGGAAAATATATCAACGACAATAGAATGGTGTTTTAATAAACAATATGATAATGAAATCCCAACATCAACTGATTAAGATGGGGAATTTACTTTCAGGTGATACAGCCAATTCATCACCTCTTTCCTCACAACCGTCCACACCCTCCAGAGTTCAAGAATCCTGATATGCTTGAAGAAACTGAGAACCAGAAAAATCTCCAGATGAGCAGTGGAGCATATTTCTACAGTGAATCACACTTACATCTAATTTCTTTGTTATGCTAAACTGAATGTTGCTCAAAATTAAGTTTAAAAGCCCTAATATAATGCAAAAGAAATATGTTAACAATTATACCTTCTACTGAATACAATTTCTGGCACATTCAAGAGCAGATAACAGAAAGAGATAATCTAATTCTAATACATCTCTTCTGCTAGAAACAATTATTTCTATTCCAAACTTCAACATGGTACATGCCAGAATGATTCATTGGTTGGCTGGGAGTCACGAATGTCTTTCCACCCCTACAGAATCACTGTTAAAAATGGCGGTTAGGTGCCATAAGCAGTCTGTACTTCAGGTACATTACAGAGCTTTGTGTCCTGGCAATTACATTATGTATTTATTTATATCTTGTCTCATTATTTTAAGGGGGGAGGGGGGAGGTTGTAATCATCATATGCAGCAATATAATGATTTTTTTTTTTTTAAGGATGGCAATTCCTAAAGAAGTCTTTTTTCAACAGAAAAAGTTCATCTTAAATTGGGACCCTCTCAATTCAGCTTGAAAAGAACGCAGGGAAAGCACATACATGCCCCTTAGATATTCTTTAAATTAATTTTATAATGTAGAAAACAACAAAGTACTATTATGCATAATCCATAGAAAAGTAGAATGATTTAATCACCATAAATTTAAAGAACTTCCAAAAATGTGTTCGGAATTAAGGGACAAATTTTCATTTTAAGGATAACAAAAACACAAGTAAACCATTAATACATTCACTCCTCCCCCATCCACCAAAAGTAAAAAGAACTTCACATCTGTGACCAGTGTTGGTTCATACCTTTGTATATGACTCACAAAACTATTCCTCAAAATTATTCCCTATCCCTATTATATATAATCACATTCCCTCAAAGTAGGATCTAAAAAGGGGTGGAATTCTTCCTTTTTAGAGACAGTTCATATATAAAAAGATGACAGTCTAATTCACGTTTAAGCCTGTATCTACAAATGTCATTTACTGAATTATTATGGTTGAATTAAATAAGCCTGCTAAGACTCAATCATAAGACCAGAATCAAAACCAAAAGAAATGTTCTAATAGATATTATATTTGAAAGCTAAGAATGTATTTTCTTCATCATTGTTAGGCACCTTGTCCACATTTTCATTTACTAATTTATATTCTAGATAAAACTTCCTAACACACTAAGAAGGTATTTTATCAATTCCTCTGTGTTCCCACTGCCAATTCCTCTTCCCTCTGCCATACCTTGGTGTTCCCCACTTTAGGATGTGTGGGATGTATGCCCACTTTAGGTAGAATGTATACAATAACCAATCATGTCATGAGAAAGTTAATAGCTTTTCAATCCCTCAAGCCTTCTAATTACAAGATCTTAGTCTCTTCATGTCGTTTGTTGTTGTTTTTTGTTTTTTTTTTTTTACTGGGCAGATTTAGGCTCAGATAATTTAGCAGGTAACAGCATCTACCTAAAAGTTAATATCATTATTTCGTTGTTATTTTAATGTTGCCATTGCCAACTATTCAAAGCCAGTGATACTAGTTTTCCATTTACAGTACCAATATAAAATTTCTCTTTAAATAAATGTATTTAAGGAAAAGAGTCATTTAAAGATATTCAGGAAGTAACTGAATCTTGGAATGGCCCTTGAAGTGTCAGAAACACTACTCTGACCAGAATTGTGGCCATTTTAAACTCAATTTTTTCTCCACATTTTCTGGCTTATTTGATGACCCCAAATTCTCAACTAAGCTCCAGATTCCAACTTGGGATACTATACCAGCACATCAAATTCAACACCATTTTCTTCTGGATCATCTCCCACCCCCACTCTACTCCAACTTCACCATCAAAACCTAGCTAAATTCTCCTATATAACCATTCACACAATATAAAAATCTAGAAGCTACCTGTGATTCATCCCTCTCCATTCACTGAATTCCAGAATTTACCAGCTCATTCATTCCACAAATAAAATCATGCATGCAAATAAAATCATGTTATTTTAGAATGTTGTTTCTTAAAAACTTTCACATTCTATGAGAGGAGATATGTAGCCTTGTGGATGCTTTCTCTAAAATTGGAGGGTGGAGGGCAGAGGGGAAGACATGAGATGGGACAGATTTGAAAAGGAATGCCCTAAAATATTAACAGGGGTCATTTCTACATGGTACATGGTAGAAATGAGTAAGTTCCATCTGCTCCATATTTTCCTGTAACTTTGTATGTTTTCTATATTTTTATCATCAAGAAAAAAATACATTCCAAAAAGTAGTCCCATCTGGACTCATGTCTCAATTCCTATTCAAGCATCCTAGTTCAACTCTCTTTAAATCCTCCTGTATGTCCTCTAAATTGACCTTTGCAAAGGTCATTGTCCAATACATTATACACACAATTGCCTGAATAATACTCCTGAAAAGTTTTCACTAGGTTACACTTCTAGTCAACAATCTTT
Organism: Pongo pygmaeus; assembly: GCF_028885625.2. Classification (NCBI taxonomy): domain Eukaryota; kingdom Metazoa; phylum Chordata; class Mammalia; order Primates; family Hominidae; genus Pongo; species Pongo pygmaeus. Next base: position 67,390,552 of record NC_072383.2, on the reverse strand, counting down.
AATAGTTTCCTATTGACTATAATCCTAAGAGTTGCCTACTCTCCCAGCTTTTAGGCACTTATCTAGCCCCAATTCTACCAATATAATAGATTTTCATGGTATCTAGAATCAAACTGCTCAAGTAATATTTCCATCTTTTACCAGCTGTGTCATCCTACAAAAGTAATTTAACCTCCAGATACCTTGGCTAAGCATTTGTAAAAAGAGGGCCAATAATACCTCATAAAGTTGTTATAAACATCAAGTGTGTAATGAAGGGACTGGTACATAATAGAAGCTCAATAAACAACAGTGTTACTACTCCTTTATAATCCTACACACAATCTCAGCTCAAGGCTGGTTTGCCCACTATCACAAATACACCTGACTTTATGTGCTTGGCTCACAGTGTTTCCCACGCCCTGAATAACCTCTGCCAATCCTCCACTTCTTCAAGCTCCACCAGTTCTCTGAAACGTGCACAGGCCAGACTTCCCCCACTTCTCATATTCTTTCCAGGGGTGTCCAATCTTTTGGCTTCCCTGGGCCACACTGGAAGAACTATCCTGACCACACATAAAATACACTAACAAGAGCTGATGAGCTAAAAAAACAAAACAAACAAACAAACAAAAAAACAAACACACACACACACAAACCCTCATAATGGTTTAAGAAAGTTTACAAATTTGTGTTGGGCCGTATTCAAAGCCATCCTGGGCCGCATGAACCGCAGGTTGGACAAGCTTGCTCTACACCTCATGGCTCTTGTGGCAGGTGAATTAATACTCATCTCAAAACTTGTAGACTTTGAAATTCTCTGTCTCAGCCTCTACTAGACTATTAGCAGTCTGAGGATAGTCATTGTGCCTTATACTTTTATCCCTTGATACATTAATTCCTTGTATAGAATAGATCCACAACATAAAATTATTGTTTTGCATATTTTAGTATTTCCTTTCCAACTAGACTGCAATCTTCCTGTCAGGGCTAACTTATGTCTTCTTTGTAATCCTAAAAATATATAGTATAATGCTACTGGCCCACTCTACATTCAGAAAAATAGCACTTTAGTTGATAAATCTCACATAAAAAAATGAGAGAAAATAGCAAGTTTCTACTGTTAAAGTTAATGTACACATCAAAAAAAATCTGAAAAAACAAACAAGGTCTGATGATTGATATTGCTGGAATTATCTTTTTCCTGGAATAACAGTTATACTCTCATAATCACCTTACCATTTGAGACATCTACTAGCAGAACACAGCAGACTTACCAGATGAGACTACTACTCTGCTCAAAACTCTCCAAGGACTTTCTATCTCACCCAAGTAAAAGTGAAAGTACTTACAATGGCCAGGCCCCTTGCTCTCTCTGCAGTTCCTTGAATACAGTAAGAAACAAATTAGCTCAGCTAGAGCTTTTACACTTGCTTTTCCCTCTCTTGAAATGTTCTCTCCCAAATATCTACAGGGCTCACTCTCTCATGCTCTTCAGGCAACCTCTAGGAGAAAGCCCTTTCCTTATCATCTGCTATGGTCTGAACGTTGGCATCCCCCTAAAATTTTATGTTAAAACCTAGTACCCAAAACAACGGTATTAAGCGGTAGGGCCTTTGGGGAAGTGAGGAAGTCAAGACGGCTCTGCTCTCATGAATGGGATTAGTGCCCTTATAAAAGAGGTTGAAGGGAGCAATCTTGCCCCCTCTACCATGTGAGGACACAGCAAGAGGCACCATCTATGAAGCAGAGAGTACACCTTTACCAGGCACTGAATCTACTGGTCACTTGAACTTCCCAGCCTCCAGAACTATGAGAAAGAAATCTGTTATGTATAAGCTACCCAGTCTAAGGTATTTTATTATATTAGCCCAAATGAACTGAGACACTAAGAGCACTAAGCTCACCCCACAGTCCAACCCTTTCACGAACTTTCTTCATAGCACTTATTACCACCAATGAATTATATATCTGTTTATTGTCTCTTTCTAAACACCAGCCTGTAGGCTACATGAGTGCAGGAACTTTGCTTTGTTCACTGCTACAGCCCCAGTCCCCAGTACAGACAACAGGGCCCAATAGTCAATAAAGATTTGTTGTATGAAGAAATGAATCTAGGTTGAATTAATTGACTCTAGAACACTCTATCTTCAGTTTTATTTAATAGCATCCATTTTATATCTTTGCTTCCTCATTTCCTCATTCATACATTTGGAATAATACTTAAACCTTGCAGGAGATGTAAGGATTAAGAGACAGTGTGTGTAACTTAGAATAGCATCTAGCACATAGAATTGTTCTCTGTTACCTATTGTTATTAATTTCAGCCACTTAGATCCAATTATATTCTTAGATATAAATGTATGATTCCTATTTGTTATGCCCTAAACAATGATTTTTGTAGGCAAATGGTAAAGACAACTAATATCTTCTCTAACCAAAAGTTACCTTAGGCAAAAAGCTACAAAGTATAGAGTGTTTCCTAATAATGATAAAACTACTAATACAACTGCAAGTTAGAATTGTTATACACTATTATTATAAGTGAAAGCGTTTGGTTTATATATATCTGATCTGAAGCCTGTAAGAGCTCTACCAAACCCAAACTAGGTTGCTGTTTTGACTTTAGCTGGACACTTCAAAAATATGTAGATATACCTATTTTATCATTCACAGGCTCCTTTCTATTGCAATGGATTTGTTCATCAGACTACAAGCTTTTTTTTTTTCTTTTGAGAGGGAGTCTCACTCTGTCACCAGACTGGAGTGCAGTGGTGCCATCTCGGCTCACTGCAACCTCTGCCTCGCCGGTTCAAGCGATTCTCTTGCCTCAGCCGCCTGAGTAGCTGGGATTACAGGCGCCCACCACCACACCCTTCTAATTTTTTTGTATTTTTAGTAGAGACGGGGTTTCACCGTGTTAGCCAGGATGGTCTCGATCTCCTGACCTCGTGATCCACCCGCCTCGGCCTCCCACAGTGCTGGGATTACAGGCGTGAGCCCCCACGCCTGGCCAGACTACAAGCTTTAAGTGTAAATCCATGACAATATGTTTTAGGACAGAGTTTTGACCATTTATCAAAAAAAACATTAAAACTTAAAAGAAAAAAATTACGGAGGGCAGCCAAGATGGCCGAATAGAAACAGCTCTGGTCTACAGCTCCCAGCGTGAGCGACGCAGAAGACGGGTGATTTCTGCATTTCCATCTGAGGTACCGGGTTCATCTCACTAGGGAGTGCCAGACAGTGGGCGCAGGACAGTGGGTGCAGCGCACTGTGCGCGAGCGGAAGCAGGGCGAGGCATTGCCTCACTCGGGAAGCGCAAGGGGTCAGGGAGTTCCCTTTCTTAGTTAAAGAAAGGGGTGACAGACGGCACCTGGAAAATCGGGTCATTCCCACCCTAATACTGTGCTTTTCCGAGGGGCTTAAAACACGTCGCACCAGGAGATTATATCCTGCACCTGGCTCCGAGGATCCTACGCCCACGGAGTCTCGCTGATTGCTAGCACAGCAGTCTGAGATCAAACTGCAAGGTGGCAGCGAGGCTGGGGGAGGGGCACCCGCCATTGCCCAGGCTTGCTTAGGTAAACAAAGCAGCTGGGAAGCTCGAACTGGGTGGAGCCCACCACAGCTCAAGGAGGCCTGCCTGCCTCTGTAGGCTCTACCTCTGGGTGCAGGGCACAGACAAACAAAAAGACAGCAGTAACCTCTGCAGACTTAAATGTCCCTGTCTGACAGCTTTGAAGAGAGCAGTGGTTCTCCCAGCACGCAGCTGGAGATCTGAGAACAGGCAGACTGCCTCCTCAAGTGGGTCCCTGACCCCTGACCCCCAAGCAGCCTAACTGGAAGGCACCCCCCCAGTAGGGGCAGACTGACACCTCACACGGCCGGGTACTCCTCTGAGACAAAACTTCCAGAGGAACGATCAGACAGCAGCATTCGCGGTTCACGAAAATCCGCTGTTCTACGGCCACCACTGCTGCTACCCAGGCAAACAGGGTCTGGAGTGGACTTCTAGCAAACTCTAACAGACCTGCAGCTGAGGGTCCTGTCTGTTAGAAGGAAAACTAACAAACAGAAAGGACATCCACACCAAAAACCCATCTGTACATCACCATCATCAAAGACCAAAAGTGGATAAAACCACAAAGATGGGGAAAAAACAGAGCAGAAAAACTGGAAACTCTAAAAAGCAGAGCGCCTCTCCTCCTCCAAAGGAACGCAGTTCTTCATCAGCAACGGAACAAAGCTGGACGGAGAATGACTTTGACGAGTTGAGAGAAGAAGGCTTCAGACGATCAAACTACTCCGAGCTACAGGAGGAAATTCAAACCAAAGGCAAAGAAGTTGAAAACTTTGAAAAAAAATTTAGACGAATGTATAACTAGAATAAGCAATACAGAGAAGTGCTTAAAGGAGCTGATGGAGCTGAAAGCCAAGGCTCGAGAACTACGTGAAGAATGCAGAATCCTCAGGAGCCGATGCAATCAACTGGAAGAAAGGGTATCAGTGATGGAAGATGAAATGAATGAAATGAAGCAAGAAGGGAAGTTTAGAGAAAAAAGAATAAAAAGAAATGAACAAAGCCTCCAAGAAATATGGAACTATGTGAAAAGACCAAATCCATATCTGATTGGTGTACCTGAAAGTGACGGAGAGAATGGAACCAAGTTGGAAAACACTCTGCAGGATGTTATCCAGGAGAACTTCCCCAATCTAGCAAGGCAGGCCAACATTCAGATTCAGGAAATACAGAGAACGCCACAAAGATACTCCTCGAGAAGAGCAACTCCAAGACACATAATTGTCAGATTCACCAAAGTTGACATGAAGGAAAAAATGTTAAGGGCAGCCAGAGAGAAAGGTCGGGTTACCCACAAAGGGAAGCCCATCAGACTAACAGCGGATCTCTCGGCAGAAACTCTACAAGCCAGAAGAGAGTGGGGGCCAATATTCAACATTCTTAAAGAAAAGAATTTTCAACCCAGAATTTCATATCCAGCCAAACTAAGCTTCATAACTGAAGGAGAAATAAAATACTTTACAGATAAGCAAATGCTGAGAGATTCTGTCACCACCAGGCCTGCCCTAAAAGAGCTCCTGAAGGAAGCGCTAAACATGGAAAGGAACACCCGGTACCAGCCACTGCAAAATCATGCCAAATTGTAAAGACCATCGAGGCTAGGAAGAAACTGCATCAACTAATGAGCAAAATAACCAGCTAACATCATAATGACAGGATCAAATTCACACATAACAATATTAACTTTAAATGTAAATGGACTAAATGCTCCAATTAAAAGACACAGACTGGCAAATTGGATAAAGAGTCAAGACCCATCAGTGTGCTATATTCAGGAAACCCAACTCACATGCAGAGACACACATAGGCTCGAAATCAAAGGATGGAGGAAGATCTACCAAGCCAATGGAAAACAAAAAAAAGCAGGGGTTGCAATCCTAGTCTCAGATAAAACAGACTTTAAACCAACAAAGATCAAAAGAGACAAAGAAGGCCATTACATAATGGTAAAGGGATCAATTCAACAAGAAGAACTAACTATCCTAACAAACAACCCCATCAAAAAGTGGGCAAAGGATATGAACAGACACTTCTCAAAAGAAGACATTTATGCAGCCAAAAGACACATGAAAAAATGCTCATCATCACTGGCCATCAGAGAAATGCAAATCAAAACCACAATGAGATACCATCTCACACCAGTTAGAATGGCAATCATTAAAAAGTCAGGAAACAACAGGTGCTGGAGAGGATGTGGAGAAATAGGAACACTTTTACACTGTTGGTGGGACTGTAAACTAGTTCAACCATTGTGGAAGTCAGTGTGGCGATTCCTCAGGGATCCAGAACTAGAAATACCATTTGACCCAGCCATCCCATTACTGGGTATATACCCAAAGTACTATAAATCATGCTGCTATAAAGATACCTGCACACGTTATGTTTATTGTGGCACTATTCACAATAGCAAAGACTTGGAACCAACCCAAATGTCCAACAATGATAGACTGGATTAAGAAAATGTGGCACATATACACCATAGAATACTATGCAGCCATAAAAAAATGATGAGTTCTTGTCCTTTCTAGGGACATGGATGAAATTGGAAATCATCATTCTCAGTCAACTATCGCAAGGACAAAAAACCAAACACCGTATGTTCTCACTCATAGGTGGGAATTGAACAGTGAGAACACATGGACACAGGAAGGGGAACATCACACTCTGGGGACTGTTGTGGGGTGGGGGGAGGGGGGAGGGATAGTATTAGGAGATATACCTAATGCTAAATGATGAGTTAATGGGTGCAGCACACCAGCATGGCACATGTATACATATGTAACTAACCTGCACATTGTGCACATGTACCCTAAAACTTAAAGTATAACAATAATAAAATAAAAAGAAAAAAATTACTATTATCATAAGTCAAATATTAACGCTTTATCAGAAAGCTAAATGTAAGTTAAAACTACTTGGCCTCCAAATCTGGCACACTATTAATAATTCAATTAAGCACTTTTTTTTTTCCTTTTTCTTTTTTTGAGAGAGTCTCGCTGTCATCCAGGCTGGAGTGCAATGGCACTATCAGAGTTCGCAAAGCCTCTATGTCCTAGGCTCAATCAATCCACCCTACGAGCCTCCCAAGTAGCTACGACTATAGGTGTGCACCACCCAAGTAGCTATGACTACAGGTGTGCACCACCACAGCCAGCTAATTTTTGTTTTGGTTGTTGTTGCTATTTTGTAGAGACAGTGTCTTGCTATGTTCTCCAGGACAGTCTTAAACTCCTGGCCTCAAATTATCCTCCTGCCTCAGCCTCCCAAACTGTTAAGCATTATTTTGTAATACTCCTAAAATTTAGATTTTTATTATAGTCTCCATTTTTTAAATACTCCATTCTAGAGAACTACCCAAACAATCTAGACTGTGTTTATCATGCAAGCTACAGTGTAGTTAATCAAAAGGTATTAGTGGATGTATCCATACAACAAGGAAATATTTATTATATTGAGGCACAGAAATGAGAAAACAATCAATAGAATTTCTAACGGTAAATAAGCCAAGACTAGCAGCTAAATGCTAGGCCCATCAGGCATGAGTAAGCTGAGCATATTCCATGTATAGTACAAGTTTCCAATAATCTGAAGCAATAGGTTTGTTTCATAACACATCACTTACAGCTTCTAAGCACTGTAATACTTAGCAAGTATTTATTTAGCATTTATAAATGCTATTTCTGATTAGCCACTTTTGGCCAAGAGTATGTGTTCTGGGATGAGAAAAACAATAAATGCCTAAAAGCTCCAGTTCATCACTGTTCTTCAGCTCCCATGAAACATCTAAGTGTGTAGGAGATTTAGTCCTCATATCAATACCAGGGAATACTGAATTAAAACCTAAAAGCAGCCAGGCGAGGTGGTTCATGCCTGTAATCCCAGCACTTTGGTAGGCCAAAGCAGGTGGATCTGAGGTCAGGAGTTTGAGATCAGCCTGGCCAACATGGTGAAACTCTGTCTCTAATAAAAATTTAAAAATTAGCCAGGCGTGGTGGTGGGCGTCTATAATCCCAGCTACTCGGGAGGTTGAGACAGGGGAATCACTTGAACCCGGGAGGTGGAGGTTGCAGTGAGCCGAGAGTGCACCACTGTACTCCAGCCTGGGCAACAAGAGCAAAACTCCATCTGAAAAACAAAACAAAACAAAAAAAAAAACCTAGGAGCAACAGGCTATAGCGCAGGAGAACTTACTCAGGTGCTGTGAGATAAAACATAGGGTCGGCACTTACAAGATCCTGAGAGTGACTGCCTCCTTAAATTGTAAGTCCTACGTGCCTCCTTGACTCACTCTGGCCTTAGGTAGAGCCAGGAATGTTATTAAACATTCTACAATGCATAGGACAGTCTCCCACAACAGAGAAGTATCTGGCTCAAAAGGTCAATAATGCTAACATTTAGAAGCCCTAATTTAAAAGAAAGAACTGAGTTAGAATTCCAGCTCCACAACTCATTAGCTAAATGAACTTCAGCAAATTATATAACCTGAGACAGTTTCCTCATGTATAAATTGGATATCATGCTTATACTGAAAGATTGCTAGGAGGAAAAACTGAGACAGAAGCCCTAGGCACAGAGTAGACACTCTACAAATGTTAGTTACCATTCTTCAGAGTAAAATCTCCATCACAGACAGAGCTTTGGCCCACTCAAAGATGTATTTTTAAATTATTATGGTACTATAATTATTTTCTTTATCTTCTATCAAAATTTAAGGAACTTAAAGATCCTTACCTTATTGGACTTTGTAGCCTCAGCCTCTAGCACAAATGGACGAATAAATTCTAAACACCTACCCATTACAATAAGGTATAAATTGCATTGCGCAAAATTGCCAAATATAAGAAAACATAATTCTTGCCCTGGAAAAATTCTGAAAAGAAGCCTAACAAGAAAACAAAACATACAGATAGATTTAACACACAGTAGACACTCAAAAAAGCTCATGGATTGATGGGTAAAATTCACGTAAATAGCTGAGGCCACGATTGAATATTAATGGAATGCAGATGAAATAGTATTAAAGATATTTAATCAGGGAAAAGGCATATTTTAAATCAACAAAATCCTATGTATATGCAGCTAGTATTTTCTAAAGGGAATGAAAGTACACTTAACGAACAAACATCAAAATGACAAGTGCTATCATTTGTCATTTTAGCAATATTTAGCTAAATTTCTTTTTTGTTTTGTTTTGTTTTGTTTTTGAGGCAGAGTTTCGCTCTTGTTGCCCAGGCTGGAGTGCAATGGCGTGATCTCAGCTTATCACAACCCCCGCCTCCCGGGTTCAAGCGATTCTCCTGCCTCAGCCTCCCAAGTAGCTGGGATTAGAGGCATGCGCCACCATGCCCAGCTAATTTTTGTATTTTTAGTAGAGACGTGGTTTCTCTATGTTGGTCAGGCTGGTCTCGAACTCCCGACCTCAGGTGATCCGCCCGCCTTGGCCTCCCAAAGTGCTGGGATCACAGGCGTGAGCCATCGCGCCTGGCCGCTAAATTTCTTAATTCAGATGACGGCAGCACATTTTAACAGGTTCAAAGGGCATTTTAAGCAATTTTAAAAACCACATTAAATTTTAATGGGAGCTTATCAAATCCCTGACATCCACAATCCATAAATCGTCTGAGACAGAATAAGACCAAAAAGGCTGATGCCCAAATGTCTGTATACTTTTGCTGAAAAGGCTGAGCTCAAGCACACCCAAAGTGTGTTAGAAGCAACTTTTAAAATGCACAAATGTAACAATTACTTTTAAACCAACAATTTTAGAAAAATAGCAGTTCCTATCTAAAGCTTTTATAAATATAAGACACTGGCTTTGCAAATGTCAGCGGAGTTTTAAGATCTCTTTCTAAAGCAATAGTCTCTCTGTTTTGCTTGGTATCTTAATATGCCTTTAGTTTCAAAACTTAATTTGCCAACACTATTCCTCTCAAAACCTCAGGAATTCCATTACTAGTTTTAAACTAAATTAAAGGAAAATAGACGCATTCAACCCATGGCAGAAGTATGCACAAAGTGTTTGTTGATGCTCATAAATAGACTGAGAAATTTAGACACATCTGAAGGACAATGGCTGTACAGTCAAGTCTGTTTTGCTCCACCATGGAACCAAATAGAGAATTATTACTACCAAGTGAGACCAGCCCTAGATACTTCTAAACTAAGTGGACTATAACAGACAGAACATTATCTTTAAGTTAGAGCTTTTGTGTATGTTTTCACTTCAGGGAAGAATAGTTAGAGTATCCCTAAAAAAAATCCATATGGAGCCAAGCTATCGTCTCTCCCAAAACAATCCTTAAAGTGACTTCAACAGTAACCACTCACTTGCCCCCCAAAAATATATGACATTTTTTTAAAAAGGAATAAACTATGCTTAACATACAGATGGTTCTTTGTCTTATCCCTAGAAATCTTCTTTTCCATTCCATTCCCCTTTTCTCAGATTCCATAAATCTTCCTGACAATTACAGCCATTTCCACTTTTCATCCCTCTCCATCATCTCCTTCAAGACCTAATTCATCTCAATTCACCTGAATCACAGGTATCAGGATCCCCTGGGTGGAACTAGTAACATATTTTCCCATTTCCGTGTTACTCCATTTTATATGACTTAATGGAAATATAGATTCATAATTCCAAATTACTCTTTTTTGTTTGTCTTGTTTTAAACTCTCCATTTCCTCTACCCCTAGCCTCTAGTCAAATTCTTTTTTAAACACAATTCATTCACAAGATACAGGCTATCCACATAAAGTAAAATTACAGTGACTGCTAGTAATGAAAATAATACATTTTTGATGAAGTAAACAAGTGAAAGCCAGTTGTTTGTACAAGAGTGATCAGTGCTTGCAACCACATAATTAATAAAAATAGAGAAAATAAATCTATAAACAGCATATAACCAAACTAGTAATCATATTTTTTGCAGAGTACCTTATAAAACTAACATTCTATCTTTAGAAATGAATACACGAAGAACAATTTGGAAATATTTATCAAAAATGCTATTGTATATCCACTGGCACAGAAATTCTACTTCTAATTTTAAAGTACTGATATATATTTGCACGGGCAAAATATGTATACAATATTCATTAAATCATTATTTTAAAAGTCAAACATAGCCCCAGCACTGTGGCTCACATCTGTAAACCCAGCAGTTGAGAGGACTGCTTGAGGCCAGGCACTTGAGACCAGCATGGACAACATAGTGAGTCCCCGTCTCTACAACAAAATTTTAAAAACTTAGCTGGAAATGGAGGTATGCACCTGTACACCTGTGGTCCTACCTACTTGGGAGGCTGAGTCAGAATGATAGCTTGAGCCCAGGAGTTCAAGACCGTGGTGAGCTATGATTGTGACATTGCACTTCAGCCTGGGTACCCATCTCCAAAAAAAAAAAAAATGGAAGAAACACACCAAAGATAGGAAACAAACTTAACGTCCACCAAAAAGGGAATTTATAGTACATTCCATTCGATGGATACTACACAGCCATTAAAAAGCTATGTATGGGCCAGGCGTGGTAGCTCACGACTATTAATCTTAGCACTTTGAAAGGCCAAGGTAGGCAGATTGCTGGAGCTCAGGTGTTTGAGAGCAGCCTGGGCAACATGGCAAAACCTCGCTTTTATTAAAAAAATACAAAAAATTAGCCAGGCAGGTGGCTTGTGCCTGTGCTCCCAGCTACTTCAAGGGCTGAGGTGGGAGGATCACTTGAGTCCAGGAGGTCAAGGCTGCAATGAGCCAAGATTACGCCACTGCACTCCAGCCAGGGTGACAGAGCAAGAGACCCTGTCTCAAAAGAAAAAGAATGTGGTTATAAATGTAGGAAGAAAACGTGCTATAAACAGCAACTGCCTCAGGGCATAGGACCTAGTAGACAGAAAGGTAGGGAAAAAGACTTGCTTTTCACAATAAGCCCTTTTGTATCTTTAAATTTTAGATCATGTACACATACTAAACTTTTGTTAAAATAATTTTTAAAACAGCAAAAGAATTTAGGACATTCTCTCAGATCCTCTAATCCATAAATAGTTCTACTCTTTTATCTCTAGGCACTTTTAATTTGGACTGAAAATCTAGGCTATTAGAGGTTACCAATAACCACAGGTAGAGGACTTATTTATTTAGTGAAAAGTATAACCATGGCAACTTTGCATCAACCAAAACAAAATATAAGAAGTCAAGAAATACACAAAGAATTATCTTATCCAAAGCAATCTTTTTACAGAAATAACACTGAATACAATACAATTTTGTTAGCACTCTACAAACTGTGCTTCACCAAAAGAAAAAAACCATCTGGCTGAAATTTCTGGTTATGGTCTAGATCTCAAATGGCTATATACACCAGAAATATTTTGTAAAGAACCTAAGAAGTGCCAAAATCATTTGAATCCAAAAGGCAGTTAAAAACAAGAGAAGAAGGAGGACAAAAACTTGGGCAAAAGTTTCAAATGCCAAAAAAAAAAAAAAAACCCACACATTTTTAAGGTATTTTTCTAATGGAATTTTTCTTTTCAGCTCTTAAATTCCAAATAAGCTGAACACTATAATCCCTCAATTAGTCATTAAAACTCAAGAAATGTAAAGAAACAATTCATCTTTTTCAAGCTAATTTTTAAATGTTGCTATTTAATATGATTTTTGTTTTTGCTATTAGATAAAGAACTATTAATTTGATAGCAGCTAATACTACTCAGGTCCCCTCTTCTTTCTCAGATTCAAACAATCTATTTCATTATAAAACTAGAAAGCAAATTCTTGAAATGGGGAAAATACATAACGGTAACATAAAGAGTAGTGTATTTATTTTTTGTTAAAATCCTTTTACTGGGTCTTCTGTTAACAACATTATGACTTGGCCATCTGAACATACTGCTACATCAGTATGTTTTAGACTTGATGACCTATTTTTTTTTTAATCAAACTATATAGCTCAAAGGTTTGTTGTTAAAATCAATTATAGTCTCTTGAGGTCTAGAATATAACTCAGCATACAAAAGATGTTAGCTGGCATATCAAACAATCAGTATATTCCTTTGCCAGATTCAAACACTCAGGCTAATGACCCCCAGAAAAGCCAAAAAAAAAAAAAAAATCCCAAAAACTTCACAAAAGGTAGAGTTAAGAAAACAGGATGTAAAAAAACCTCAGAATTAATATGTGGTATTTACATATCTTGACAATTACAAAGGAGAAGGACAAGAATGTCACCAACCAACCAATAATTTTCTTTTTTTTTTTTTTTTTTGAGATGGAGTCTTGCTCTGTCCCCAGGCTGGAGTGCAGTGGCACAGTCTCAGCTCACTGCAATTTCCGCCTCCTGGGTTCAAGCGATTCTCCCGCCTCAGCCTCCTGAGTAGCTGGGACTACAGGCACGCGCCACCACACCCAGCCAATTTTTGTATTTTTAGTAGAGACGGGGTTTCACCATGTTGCCCAGGCTGGTCTTGAACTCCTGAGCTCAAGCTATCCTCCCACCTCAGCCTCCAAAAGTGCTGGGATTATAGGCGGAAGCCACCTTACCAAGCCTTGTAAGCCTAATTTTTATCTTGGAATGTAGCCTCATTTTTCTTACACAGTTGGTGCAAAAAAAGAACCAAGGAGCAAAATGAAGCCAGTATCTAAGATGTGGGACAATTTACAGATACCCCAAACACTATCTGAAGACCACTCAAGATTACCTATTGACTGGGTAAATCAGATTCCCTAAAAGGCATCAAACACCTGCACAGAAGGTAACAGTACATGCTATATTTGAACCTATACGCACCTAAGTAAAAATCCTGGGGCTCCATTATCACCTGCCTGACCTTGGGAAGGTTACTTAACTCTCTGAGGCCTCAGTTTTTTCATCTATAAAATGGAAAGAGGAATAATAATTCAGTAGAAACCCTTTTAACAGACTTCTACTGTATCAAACTTAAAAAATAAAGCTCTCCAATCCCTCCATAAGTCACTCCCTAATGCCCAACACAGGCTCATCACCTACACCTAGTAGTCTTCTAAGCAGACCACTTTCTTAACATGTCCCTACCCTTCTGCACTTAATGCTTAATAAGAGCCAGCTGTCCGTTCCCAAACCAGTTTATGCCAACTGTACTTGTTACTGTAATTATGTAATTTAAGATCGTATGAACTGAATTATGAGGAAAAAGGAAGGTTGTTTCTGTGAAAATTATGTTGAAAAGTTCAAAAAGATTCAGAGGCTAGTATTTTTTAAAGTTATTATGGAATTAGGTATATGTCAAAACAGCTTTAAATAGGAGGAAAAGCATGAAAACATAGAAGGATTTTATATACAAGCATACCTCAAAGATATTGCGGGTTCTGCTCCAGACCACAGCAATAAAGCAAATTTTGCAATAAAGCAAGTCACAAAGTTTTTGGTTTTCCAGGGCAAACAAAAGTTATGTTTACACTGTACCATAGTCTATTAAGTGTGCAACAGCATTATGTCTAAAAAAACGCACATACCTTAATTTTAAAATCCTTTATTACTAAAAAATGCTAATGATCATCTGATCCTTCAGCAAGCGGTCATCTTTTTGCTAGTGTAGGGTTTTGTCTCAAGGTTACAGCTGCTGACTGATCAGAGTGGTGGTTGCTAAAGGATGGGGTGGCTGCGGCAATTTCTTAAGGCAACAATCACTTGCCGCATCAAATGACTCTTTCCTTTCACAAAAGATTTCTCTGTAGCATGTGGTGCTAATTTACTGCATTTTACCCACAGTAGAACTTCTTTCAAAATTGGAGTCATCAATCCTCTCAAACCCTGCCACTGCTTTATCAACTCAATTTATGTAATATTCTAAATCTTTTGTTATCATTTTAACAATGTTTCCAAAATCTTCATCAGGAGTAGATTCCATCTCAGAAACTATTCTTTGCTCATTCCTAAGAAGCAATTCCTCATCCGTTAAAGTTTGACCATGAGATTGCAGCAATTCAGTCACATCCTAAGGCTGTAGTTCTAATTCCAATTCTCTTGCAATGTTCACCATATATGCTGTTACTTCCTTCACTGAAGTCTTCAATCTCTCAAAGAGATCTATGAGAGCTGGAATCAACTTCTTCCAAACTCCTGTTAATGTTGATATTTTTACCTCCTCCCATAAATCACAAGTGTTCTTAATGACTCTCTGGAATGGTAAATCCTTTCCAGAAGGTTTTCAATTTACTTTGCCAAGATCCATCAGAAGAATCACTACCTATAGCACCTATAGTGTTACAAAATAGTATTTCTTAAACAATAAGACTTGAAAGTCAAAATTACTCCTCAGTCTATGGGCTGCAGAATAGATGTGTTAGTAGGCATGAAAACAACATTAATCTTGTACATCCCCATCACAGCTCTTGAGTGACCAGGTATATTGTCAGTGAGTAGTAATATTTTGAAAGAAATATTTTCTTCTGGGCAGTAGGTCTCAACAGTGGGCTTAAAATATTCAATAAACCATGCTGTAAAGAGATGTGCTGTTATCCAGACTTTGTTGTTCCATTCATAAAGCACAGAGTAGATTTACCATCATCCTTAAAGGGCCCTAGGACTTCTGGAATGGTAAATATTAACTTCAAGTCACCAGCTGCATTGTCCCCTAAGTAGAGAGTCAGCCTGTCCTTTGAAGCTTTCAAACCAAGCATAGATTTCTCTCTAGCTACGAAAGTCCTAGACGGCATCTTGCAATAGAAAGCTGTTTCACCTACAATAAAATTTGTTGTTCAGGGTAGCCACCTTCATCAATTATCTAAATTAGTTCTTCTGGTGAGGCATGTTGGCTCAGGCCTGTGGTTCTGGTGCATAAGGAGGCAAGGCCAGGAGTTTGAGACCAGCCTGGGCAACATAGCAAGCCCTCATCTATATAACAATAAAACATAATTCTAAGAAAAATGATAAAGAAGTTCTTCTAGGTAACTTGCTGCAGCTTCTACATCAGCATTTGCTGCTTCACCTTGCACTTTTATGTTACATAGATGGCCTCTTTCCTTAAACCTCATGAACCAACCTCTACTTGGCCTCAAACCTTTTTTCTGCAGCTTCCTCACCTCTCTCAGCCCTCATACAATTGAACAGAATTAGGGTCTTGCTCTGGATTAGGCTTTGACTTAAGGGAATGTTATGGCTGGTTTGATCTTCTATTCAGGCCATTAAAACTTTCTCCATACCAGCAATAAGACTTTCACTTTCTTATCATCTGGATGTTCACTGGAGTAGCACTTTTCATTTCCTTCAAGAACTTTTCCTTTGCATTTACAACCTAACTGGCACAAGAGGCTTCTCTTTCAACATGCCTTCCTCCCTAACTTTAATCACTTCTAGCTTTTGATTTAAAGTGAGAGATGTGTGACTCCCCCTTTCACTTGAACACTTAGAGGCCACCATAGGACTAACTGGCCTAATTTCAATATTTAGGGTCTCAGGAAATAGGGAACCCTGAGGAGCAGGAAAGAGATGCGGAAACAACCATTCGGTGGAGCAGACAGAACACGCACATTTATTGATCAATTTCACCATCCTATATGGGCACAGTTTGAGGTGCCCCAAAACAATTACAATAGTAACATCAAAGATCACCATAACAGATATAATAATGACAAAAAGTTTGAAATATTGTGAGAATTACCAAAATGTGACCCAGAGACATGAAGTAAGCACATGCTGGCTGGAAAAATGGCACTGATACAGAATTCTGAATACAGGGTTGCCACAAACCTTCAATCTGTTAAAAAAAAAAAAAAAATGCAGTTATCTGCAAAACACAAAAAAATGAGGTATGCCTGTATTACACTGAAAGTGCCTTATGTTCTCTCTTCTCCATAAAAAAGGGAATCTATTAGGATACTTAATGGATAATGCTACATGGCTGTGGATTATGCCAAAAAAGGCAATCCAGAACTCTAATTTAAAAACCCATTTAAAAACAAAAACCTTGAGCCTATAGGGAAAAAGTGAAGGAATGTATGTTCTAGTTAAAATAAAAAAATGTTATTTTTTATGATTCGTTGTAACCAACATTTTCAAGTACCTACTCAATATATCACATAGAGGATCTTAATATGTAGCTATCTCAAAATTTACAGAATTATTGTGAAGACTGAAAAAAATGCACTTAAGTACAGTGTCTGAATCTCAGTAAGTATTCAATTAAAACCTGTTTAGGTCAGGCATGGTGGCTCATGCCTATAATCCCAGCACTTTGGGAGGCCAAGGTGGGCGGATCACCCAAGGTCAGGAGCTCCAGACCAGCCTGGCCAACATGGTGAAACCTCATCTCTACTAAAATACAAAAATTAGCCGGGCATGAAGGCGGGAGCCTGTAATCCCAGCTACTCCGGAGGCTGAGGCAGGAAAATCGCCTGAACTTGGGAGGTGAAGGTTGCAGTGAGCCGAGATCGCACCACTGCACTCCAGCCTGGGTGACAAGAGCAAGACTCCATCTCTAAATAAATAAATAGGCCGGGCGCGGTGGCTCACGCCTGTAATCTCACCACTTTGGGAGGCCGAGGCAGGTGGATCACGAGGTCAGGAGATCGAGACCATCCTGGCTAACACGGTGAAACCCCATCTCTACTAAAAATAAAAAAATTAGCCAAGCGTGGTGTCAGGCGCCTGTAGTCCCAGCTACTTGGGAGACTGAGGCAGGAGAATGGCGTGAACCTGGGAGGCGGAGCTTTCAGTGAGCGGAGATGGCGCCACTGCACTCCAGCCTGGGGGACAGAGTGAGACTCTGTCTCAAAAATAAATAAATAAATAAATAAATAAATAAATAAATAAATAAATAAATAAAAAACCTTCTGTTTTACTTTAAGAGTTTTGGGGGGTGAGTGTGTGTGTGTTTTTTTGTTTTTTAAGATGAGGTCTTACTATGTTGCCCAGGCTAGTGTTGAACTCGTGGGTTCAAGTGATCCTTCCACCTCAGCCTCTCAAGTAGCTGGGACCACAGGTGCATGTCACCATGCCTGGCAGGTTTTGATGTCTTCTGTTGTTACCATAATGATCTGCTGCTCTAACAACATAGTACTGCTGTCTCCCAAAACATACAGAAAAGTAAAAGATGCACAATTTTCTTGTTGTTTTGTTATTTTTGTATTCATATATGTTACACATACAGACTTCAGACATTATTAGCCATATAAATTCCTAAACAGCCATCAAAAAACGTCAAGGCCAATACTCCTGAGAGCTCCAGGAGACTGTAGTCTCCCAGGGGTATACTTAACTATAAAGATAAGATTACAGAAATGTATTAACATGTCAGCACGACTAGGCACTTGAAAGTGACAACACAGGAAAAATGAATGAGGTGCTGGCGTGGTACCAGTGGAGGGAGCAGCAGCTCTTTGAACAGGGAGCAGACAGGAAGAAAGGTCGAGAATCCAAATTGAGGAGAGTAACTAGGAGATAATGATAAAGACCAAAGAGAAGCAATGTAGAAACTGGCAATCATTTTGTAGGTAAACCTGTAAGCTAAAGAGAAGGATGTGGTGATTCAACCTCCAGCTCAGAACTGTGGAACACTGGCACAGATATTAAAAAGCTTTTCCAGGCCGGGTGCTGTGGCTCACACTTGTAATCCCAGCACTCTGGGAGGCCAGGGCAGGCAGATCACAAGGTCAGGAGATCGAGACCATCCTGGCTAACACGGTGAAACCCCATCTCTACTAAAAATACAAAAAATTAGCCGGGCATGGTGGCGGGCGCCTGCAGTCCCAGCTACTCAGGAGGCTGAGGCAGGAGAATGGCGTGAACCCGGGAGGCGGAGGTCGCAGTGAGCCAAGATCGCGCCACTGCACTCTAGCCTGGGTGACAAAGCGAGACTCTGTCAAAAAAAAAAAAAAAAAGCTTTTCCAATTAATTAAAAGTAATATCACATTTTTTAAAGTTCATGTCTTAGGACATTATAATCAATTTTACTCTTCATGAAAAAACTGTTACATAAAGAAATGCACTCTAAAACCACAACAGTGAAGTACCTTTCTTACCTAGTAAGTTGGGGGGAAGGAGAAAGCAGCACCCAATCTAAAAGAATACAGTGAAACAGTACTAGTAATACTATCCTCTTGAGAAGCAATTTAACCACATTTCAAGACTAAAAAACTCTCATATCCTTTGACTCAAAAATCAAACCTGGGAATCTACCTTAAGGAAATAACTAGAAATATGAAGAAATCCATATATTCAGAGGTGTTTTCTGCAATATTTCTCTTTGTAAGCTTAATTTTTTTTTTATATTTTGCAACATTTCTTATGATAGCAAAAATTAAATATGATGGATGGTGACACGGAAAATAATATAAAGTTTGTAAAAAGCAGCAAACAAAATTGAGCATATACTATAAGTGATATAAGATGTATATGAAAAAGGCTATAAAAAACTCCAAAATTGACTGTATTAGTGACAGAATTAAGAATTTTTTTCTATTTTTGTAAACTTTCTGAGATTTCACTTTTTGAATTAAAACAAATTACATTTTTAAAACCTGAATCTCCAAAGATTACATACTACATGACTTCACGCAACATTCTCAAAATGACAAAACTAGTGGTTGAGGGGCACGGGGCATTGTAACTACAAAGAGGCAGCACTAAGGAGTTCTTTCATGGTGATGGAACAATTCTGTATCTTGATTGTGGTATTGTTTCCACAAAACTACACATGGGATAAAATTACACAGAACTATATATACACATGCACACACAAGGAAGTCCAGGTTGAAAAACGGTGAAATCTGTATACCATATGTTGTCTCATTAACAGTAATGTATTGATGTCAATTTTTTTGTGTTCATAAATGACATCTATATAAGATGTTTTCGTTGGGAAAACCAAGTGAAGGTATGCAGGACTATTATTTTCCAACTTCCTGTGAGTCTACTTCAAAATAAAATGTTAAAATAATACATGCACTACCATGTATAATATTAAACTTTTCTGAGAGTGGGAGATGTGGGAATGTAAAATGAGCCCTGTAACATGTAGCTTTCAAGGCACTAACCTACTAACTATTCACAAAACCCCATAGAAGGCAAATGGCAGTCTTTAGATTGAATGTAATTTACTTAAGTCAGGTTTTAATAAAAGGCTTCAATTTAAATGAAAATATCAGTCAATTTTCAGAACATGCTTAACTGAATAGTTTTGAACCTCAAAGCCTATACTTACATAATTTACTAAGCAAGAGCCTTCGGAACTTTCTTCCTTGCCAGAAAACAGTTTCAACAGATATAAATGATATTTTCTTACAGACATTCACTTTAAATATATAAATGACTACTACACACAAAAGATATAAAAGCTTATTACCTCTGGACTGTGCTCCATGACAGCAATCACATCTGTCTTAATTAAACATTTTAACACAATGCCTAATATAGTAGGCTCCCAATAACTATCTACTGACTCAGTCAGTCAATGGATGAATTCACGTTTTAACAAAGGTTCAATGCCCAAGTCTCTCCAGCTTTAACTGGGAATGGGAGGTAGAGGGTTAGAGGGAAAAAGGCCCAGCTTCTACCAATTTACCAGATCAAAGGATTATATTAACCAACACTCCCGTAATATCAACGTAAAAGTTTACCTTAGGAAAACCTTAAGTCACCTCCTCTAATCACTCACATCTTAAAGGATTGTTTAATAAAAAGAAATGATCTGGTATCAAAAAATCTGCCTTACTAATCTTTGTCACCTAATGCTTTAGAATTTCCTTTGCTATGTGCAACTCTATCGACTTTTTGATCTGACAAATCTTAGCTAGAGTTATGCAAAGTATCAAAAACCTCTTCTACACAAGCCTTAAACTCTCAACAATTATACATATACAATTATATATACTTATACTTTATACACATATATATAGAAAGCACTATACAAATATAAGGTATATTATTACTACACTTAGTTTTCATTAAGGAAAAAAAAAAAAACATAAAACACTAAGGTACCTCTAAGCAGACTGCTTGTTACAAGGAAAAATAGTAACTATAGAGTAGAAGAACCAGACTACATCTTGACCGAAGTTAAAATCACTAATGAGGGGCAAGTGGGCATTACGTATCTCCAGATATGATAATCTGAGAAGAAAACATCACTTTTGTAACATTCTGACTAAAGATAACCTGACTACAATCAAAAAGCTAATCAGATCAAATCAGACAAGCCCAAGTTGAAAAACTTTCCATAAAATAAATGACCTACACTCTTCAATTCCATGAAAGACAAAGAACTGCTGAGGAACTCTCCCCAAATTAAAGGAGACTAAAATACAATATGTGATCAAATTACCAAAATGGGAATGTAAAGTGTAAAGTACTGTATCAACGTTAAATTTCTCAGGCCAGGTTTGGTGGCTTATGCCTGTAATTCCAGCACTTTGGGAGGCCGAGACAGGATAGCTTGAGCCCAAGAGTTTGAGACCAGCCTGGTCAACATGGCGAGACACCGTCTCTACAAAAATCTTAAAAAAAAAAAATTAGTTTGGCATGGTTGGGCCTGCCTGTAGTTCCAGCTACAAGAGAGGCATGAGTATCTCTTGAGCCTAGGAGTTCAAGGTTGTAATGAGTTGTGACTGTGCCACTGCACTCCAGCCTGGACAACAGGGAGAGACCTTATCTCAAAAAAAAAAAAAAAAAAAAAAAAATCTGGAATTTGGACTTTCATGATGGTACTGTGATTATCTTAAGAGAATACCCTTATTCTTAGGAAATACACCCTGAAGTAAAAGGCATACAACCTACTCTTCAATGGTTCACAAAAAAAAAATGTGTGTATGCAAAAAGAAAAATATGGCAAAATATTAAAAATGAGTGAATATGGATAAAGGGTATACAGAGCTCTACTGCACTATTCTTGCAACTTTCCTGTAAGTTTGAAATTATTTCAAAATAAAAAGTTTAAGAAAATAGGACACTATTCTCCAGGCATTTACTTATAAGCTCTAGGGAATAAAATTTTTAAGTACTACTAAAAATCACTCTGCAAAACTAATATAAAGTTACAAGAACTTCACAGTCAAAAATTACAAGACAAGAAGACGTGGCACCATAAACAACAGCCAGCAGAAACAAACAGCAGAATCATGTCTGCAAAGACGTCAGATGCTGGATTATCAGGCACAAAATGTAAAATAAGTATATTTAATAGATTTTTAAGAAATAAAAGAAATATTGAGAATATAACCAAGAAAAGGAATAAGACTACCCAAAAAAAGGATGATAGTCTTAAGAAGGAACTGAATAAAATGTCTAGAAACAAAAATATATAGTAAATGAAATTTTTAAAAACTCAACGACCAGGTGCAGTGGCATGTGCCTGTGCTTCCCAGATACTTGGGAAGCTGAGACACGAAGATGGCTTGAGTTCAGAAATTTGAGGTTGTAGTGTGCTATGATCGCCCCTATGAAGAGTCACTGCACTCCAGCCTGGGCAATATAGCAACACCCCATCTCTAACATAAATTTGTAAAACTCAAAGAACATGCTATAACATAGACTAACCTAGAAAACATGCTAAGCAAAATAAACCAGACACAAAAAGACAAATATTTTATGATTCCACTTATATGAAGTACCTAGAATAGTCAAATTTGTAGAGGCAGAAACTCAAATAGTGGTTGCCAGGAGCTACAGAAAAGAGGAAATAAGGAATTACTGTCTAATGGGTACAAGTTTGGTTCATGATGATGAAAAAGTTCTGGAGATCAGTAGTGGTGACAGATGCACAATGATGTGAATGCACTTAATGCCACCGAACTGTACGCTTAAAAATGGTTAAATGGTAAATTCTATGTTATGTGTATTTAACCATAATGAAAAAAATGGGTATAATAGTTAAATAAAAAGTTTTTAAATTCAATAAACTGGTTGAACACAGCTGAAGAGAGAAGTAGCTAACTTCAAGAAAAGTATCCAGAACACAATACAATACACAAAGATAATGAAATGGACAATATAAAAGACAGGTTAAGAGACACGGAGGTAGAGTAAGAAAATCTAACATATTTCAAATACAAGTTCCAAACAGAAAATATGGAAGACAAAATTTAAGAAAAAGGCCAAAAATTCTCCAAAATTGTTGAAAGACACTAATCTTCAGATTTGAAAACCTAGTTAATACCAAGCATGATAAATAAAAAGAAATCAACTTCCAAACATAAAAATGAAAATGCAGATCACCAAGGACAAAGAAGCGGTTCTAAAACTAGCCATAAAGAAACAACAGATTAGGC
Organism: Pongo pygmaeus; assembly: GCF_028885625.2. Lineage (NCBI taxonomy): Eukaryota > Metazoa > Chordata > Mammalia > Primates > Hominidae > Pongo > Pongo pygmaeus. The sequence continues at coordinate 67,367,756 of NC_072383.2, read as the reverse complement.
CAGGCACAGTGGCTCGCACCTGTAATCCCAGCACTTTGGGAGGCTGAGGCAGGCGGATCATGAGGTCAGGAGATGGAGACCATCCTAGCCAACATAGTGAAACCCCATCTCTACTAAAAATACAAAAATTAGCCAGGCGTGGTGGCACACGCCTGTAATCCCAGCTACTCAGGAGGCTGAGGCAGGAGAATTGCTTGAACCCGGGAGGCAGAGGCTGCAGTGAGCTGAGATCGCGCCACTGCACTCCAGCCTGGCAACAGAGCAAGACTGGTCTCAAAAAAAAAAAAGAAACAACAACAAAAAAAGAAACAACAGATTAACTGTAAAGGACTGTCAATCACACTGTGTATTTTTCAACAGCAATAAAAGCCAGAAGAGAACAAAATAAAATCTATAATGAACAAAGAAAAAAACAACTGCTAATCTAGAATATATACTCAGGAAAACCAGTTTCAGGAATGAGGCTAAGAAAAAGTCATTTTCCAACAAAAAGTTTTCCAACACACCCTCCCTAGGGAAAATTCTAAAAGATGTACTTCACACAAAGAAAAATGGTCCTAGATCAGAGGTCTCAGATGCAAATGAGAATAAGCAGACATCTGCAAATACAGTGTATAGGCAAATCAAAGTAACAGTGTTTAAAACAAAAGTATCTCATTTGTTGGAGGTCAGGGAGAACTAAAATAAAGCTACACAGAGTTTAACTTCCAAACTCCAAGACAGAGGGAAATGTTAAAAAAAAAAAAAAAAAAAAAAAAAAAAAAAAAAAGACATTCATATAAAATTAAAACGAAAAGCAAGGTAATGATTAATATAAAATTCAGATGGCGGTTACTTAAAGAGTATGTCAGAGATCACAAGTAGTGAGAAACATGAAGGGCCATCAAAGGTGCTGGCAGTGTTCTGTTTTTTAAAGCTGTTGGTCATACATGGTAGTTCATTATATAATTCTTTACACACACACACACACACACATAATGATGTATGTCTTTGTAAGAATAAAAGTAAATTCTGAAAATCAATATAGAAGAAAAAAATTCAAAAATCTATGGCTCCTCCCCAAAAATTTAGAATACTTCACAAACACTGGTCTTCAAAATTCAAACAAAAAGATGAATTATTTCATTCAACAAATACTTACTGAGTGCCTAATCTGCCTACATGTGAGGTGAGAGGTGTCATGAAGATGTCTGATTTCTCTTCTCTCTCATCTTCCTAACCTTATAGAGCTGCACTAATACAGTAGCCACCAGCCGCATGTGTATTCATATTTAAATTAATTAAAATTAAAGTCAATTAAAAATTTAGTTCTCCTATAACACTAGATATATTTTAAGTGCTCAGAAGCTATCTATGGGCCACCATATTGAACAGCATAGACACAGAACATTTCCATCATTTCAGAAAGCTCTTAGACAGTACTACCATATTTTATTATAATGATAGAAATACATTGATAATTTTAAAATCTTAAATAGAAAAAAAAAATTTAACGGATTAAATCCCCCTTAAAAGTCATTTTATTTCTATGAAACTACAGCTTCTTAGTAGTATTTAAAACAGCTTGCTATTTATTAAAAATACATAGGAAGTATCAGAAATTGTTTACCATCTCCTATGTTCCAACAAAAACCATCAGACACAGGGTTTAAAAATAAATAAATAGCCGGGCGCGGTGGCTCACACCTGTAATCCCACCACTTTGGGAGGCCGAGGCGGGTGGATCACAAGGTCAGGAGATCGAGACCATCCTGGCTAACATGGTGAAACCCCATCTCTACTAAAACATACAAAAAATTAGCCGGGCATGGTGGCGGGCGCCTGTAGTTCCAGCTACTCGGGAGGCTGAGGCAGGAGACTGGCGTGAACCCAGGAGGCGGAGCTTGCAGTGAGCCAAGATTATGCCACTGCATTCCAGCCTGGGCGACAGAGCGAGACTCTGTCTCAAAAAAATAAATAAAAATAAATAAATAAATAAATAGGCTACTATTAAATATTTAAGCACAGTACTACTAACCAGTGATAAAGCCACGCCATAGGGATATAAAAAGCCGCAGGATGAACACTGCACTCTCTCTTAGGAGCATCAATTTTAGTTAAGAGTATTTTAGGCCGGGCGCGGTGGCTCACGCCTGTAATCCCAGCACTTTGGGAGGCCAAGGTGGGCGGATCATGAGGTCAGGAGATCGAGACCATCTTGGCTAACAGGTGAAACCCCATTTCTACTAAAAATACAAAAAATTAGCCAGGCATGTTGGCGGGCACCTGTAGTCCCAGCTACTTGGGAGGCTGAGGCAGGAGAATGGCGTGAACCCAGGAGAGGCGGAGCTTGCAGTGAGCTGAGATTCCGCCACTGCACTCCAACCTGGGGGACACAGCAAGACTCCGTCTCAAAAAAAAAAAAAAAAAAAAAAAAAGTATTTTAAAATACTGTCAACATGCATGTAAGATAGCAAAATGCAACATTTATATAAATTTTAAAATATAAAACCCTACAGGCATCAAAAACTTCAATTTATAGCAGGCACACTTTGGGCTGCATTCCTAGACTTCTGAGGGTACTATTCATCCACATTTCTGCCACTGGGAGTACTTTAAGAGAAAAATTTAAGCACTGTTAAAATAAATGAATTAAACATTTTTTATTTACCAGAAACAATGATACACAACATAACTCTATAAACCCATATCATGTTCTACTTAACCTGAACATTTTGCCTTAGGCATTCTAATAGAATTTAAATATTTCTATAGCATTCCCAACTTTTAAAATTACCCAACCAAAAACACTCAAAAGAAACAAATGTTAAGCCTTAATTTAACAGTCACCTAGGCTAGGTTTGCACCTTAAGTTCCCCACCCCCACAACCCCCTCCCTCCCCCACCACCGCCTGCTCACCCAAGTGAACCAGGGAGTCAATAAGCTCCTCATCTAGACAACTGATGCAATTTCAATATGCACTTACGTTCATAATTGGTTTGTGTCCCCAGGAGGACTTCTGTGACTCCACTTACATAACCCATTACGCACAGTGCTGCACTATTCTTTCTCTAGAAAGCATTTTGAATACTGATATTTGTAGAAGGTTTACTTGCTATATTAATAAAAAGGCTTTTCTTGCTCTATCTTTCCTGCAGAAGAAGTGAAGTGGAAAGCCAATTTCTGCTGCTTCACTATGTCAAAGGCGAGTGATTTATCTTGTTGGCTAATCAACAGAGTAAATAACTTAAAGCAGCACCCCCAGGCAGCACCCACAGTTCAACAGTTTTCTCCGGAGGCTCTGGTTGAGAAACACAGTCTTAAACAAGTAATTTAGAGCCACTTGTGTGAACTCAACTGAAAACAGTCTGAACTGCTCTTTGAAATGTGTTATAAGTATTGACTGTGAATCTTGACAAAATTAAATTCAATGGTGGCGAGAATCACAATTCAGCCTCTGTAGGCTAACACAAGGGCAGAATGTACCCCAAACCTTCTTTAATATGCATAAATATGTGGATGAATAGTCTCCTCCAATCCCTCAGATTCCGTTTAAGCCAAGATTTTCGGATTTCACAGAACCATAATCTTTAAAAAGGGGCACGAGGAAGGAGAGGGTGACCAGCATAGGGTTGCCAACTTTTATTCTGCCAAGGACATTTAAAAAACAAAAACAAAAACTATGGATTACCCATCACCACTATTTCATAAAAGAACTAAGCGCCCATCAAAAATGGTAAAAGATAATTTTAGAAAAAAATATCAATAGATTTAGCTTTAAAGAAGCCAACTACATTCTCCTTTCACTCAAAGGAAAACTCTGTCATGAACTGACACTACTCCACAGTCCAGCATTCGGGAGCCACAAGCTTAAGTGGCTAGCTCCCACTGAGAAAAGGAAAGTGATGATAGGTAATGCCCAAACCAAATATTAACCTGTTCAATAATGAGGAAATGTAAGCTTGGAGAAGTTTAGGGACTCTCCCAAGGTCGAACACCAAGGATTTTGACACGGGTCTATCTAATTCTAGAGTCAGAGGTCCCAGCCATTATCCTAAGTTTCCTCTAATATTCTTCCAATGGTATAATGATCCACCCTCATCTAGTCACCTTTGTGACCAATGACAACCAAGGAATTTCCAAGACAGCTGGAGGGAGTGAGGGGTGTACTCCCTGGCCATCATTTAGACTGAAGCTAAATGGAACTCCTGACCTTTGCCTCATTAATACCAGGCTTACTGAAACTAAGCCAAACAGCCCAGACAAAGCACACACAAAACCCCCTGCCTCCAACAACACTGACACAGGACTCTTTCGACATTCCCAAGTGCCTGTGATATAGTGGAAAACATATTCCTGAAAAACAAAAGGAATGTATTAATTCTCAAGAAGGAAATAAACACTTCCATGGTAACTCAGTCTAAAAATAATAAACTTGCCCTCAAAAAGTTACAACTCTAAGCCTCATTCTGCAAACTATTATAATCTTTTACACATTAATACTCAAGTTCCCCCATTTAAATATCTAAACAGAAAACCACACGAAATTCTATAAATTTACAGTTCTTAAACAGTTTCCAAAATAAAATATGTAACTTTCATGTGTTATCATACAATGGATAAAAGTATCTTATTCTATCCCTCTAATATAATCCAAACATTATAAGCCAAAACTAATCATGTTAATCAAAAGAACTTATAAAACAGAGTTGGAAGAAAAATATGTAATTAAATGCCATTTTCTATAAAAAGCAATATTAACAGCCTTAATGAGATGTAAATATTATCTTTGAATATTCAGAGGTTCCTGATATTGAAACCAAAATTGATGTCACACACATAAATAAGTGAAATACTGTATCAGAGATTTGCTTCCAACTCCTCACATACCACTTGCCAAACAAATGTCCAAAAGAAACAACCTAATATAGCTTTTAAGTAACCAAATCTGACACTCTGGATGAAATGAGTCTGAAGTAGTTTGTCCTCCCTGAAACAGGGTAATGATAGCATAGTATTCTTGCTACCCAGGGCAAGAAAATTGTATTTCCCAACTGGATTTTTAATGATCAGATTCTTTCTACTCCGTGTGAACCTACAGTGTGAAGAAGCAGTACACATACTATCAAATTCTTTACCCACTGCATAAAATAAATCACTTAGCATATTTCCTTGTTTTAAACAGATGCCATTTAAAACAGAAGTTTTTTTTTTTCTTTCCCCTCTACATTCTCCCTCGGCACTTTCATCTTCTTACACAGATTCAACTAGTACACCTATTTGTATTATTCACTAAACCCATGTTTAATATATGCCTAGTCCTGACCTCTCCCCTGAACCACAAATCCACATTTCCAAAAGCCTTTGGACATTTCCAGCATTTGGCAAGTATACAAAAAAGTCAACAAATCCAAAACTGATCTCATTACATACCTCCTTGCCCGTATTTCTAGTAAGAGTACCACCGTCAACATCTCCGACACTTAAAAAGTGTAATCTTCAGCCGGGCGCAGTGGCTCACGCCTGTAATCCCAGCACTTTGGGAGGCTGAGGCAGGCGGATCACGAGGTCAAGAGATCGAGACCATCCTGGTCAACACGGTGAAACCCCGTCTCTACTAAAAATACAAAAAATTAGCTGGGCGTGGTGGCGAGCACCTGTAGTCCCAGCTATTCGGGAAGCTGAAGCAGGACAATCACTTGAACCCAGGAGGCGGAGGTTGCAGTGAGCCAAGATCACGCCACCGTACTCCAGCCTGGCAACAGAGCGAGACTGTCTCAAAAACAAAAGTGTAATCTTCACCTTCCATCTCCTCCAAACCTGCTCCAAAAATCCCCTCCTCCTCGCCACCCACCTACGACATTGAGGTCCTGCAGAGCCTTCACTCTAATTCCGTTACCACTGTGCTTGCTCAGTATTTATACTATATTGAAAGTCAGCTTTCCAAATCAAATCATTCTGCATGCTACTCTATTAGACCTTGGTAACTTCTCATTACCTCCCAAATGTCGAACTTTTTTTCCCCAAATGTCGAACTTCTAAAAGCAGCAGTTAAACATGCTCCACAATCCTGCCCCCACTTAAAATTCAAACCTCATCTCTAATTCCCAAAAATGAACAGTATATTGCAGGTAATCTGGTCCACTAACTTTTCTCCAAGTACACAGTGAACTTTCCCACCTCCACACTTCTGCTCACATCATTCTCTTTATTTGAAAGGCCTTCTTCACCCACCTACTCCCAATCCATAAATCTTTGTCTTAGAAAAGTCTTATTCTCTGTAACATTAAACTCAGGTTACCAGTTTATTGGGAAGCAACATGATGCAGTAGAAACACACAGGCTTTGGCACCGGACAGATTTGGATTCAAATTGGGGCTGTTACATGCTAGCCACATAGCCCAGGCAAGTAACTTAATATATTTGAGCCTCACTGTCCTCATTATTAAGGTACTTACATATTGCTGTGAAGCTAAGAAAATGCTGTGAACAGCAACTAGCATTAAGTCTGTTCAGTAAATGCTCAATAAACAGTAGCTTCTGAGCTATCTCCACAAATTTCCACTACTTAAGCTAAAAATGAACCCTTTCTTCTTTTGTATAATTTACTCCAAACTTTACCTCAAACCACCCTTAAGTATTTACAAATGTTTATGTTGTAAATGTTTACGCAAACCTTATATCCCCTTCTAGATTTCAAATTCCTAAAAACCAAAAGTTTAATCTTTATATCCTAAAATGCCCAGTATAGCACTTTTCATGAAGCACTCAACACCCATCGCCAATTTTAAGTCCCAATTAAAAAAAAATTGTTAGTATGCCTAAAGAATACAACTCAACTCTTCATGATTTCAGAAATTATTACCAAAACATGAAACTTACCTGTTATGGCCATACCTTTATTTGCTCCTTACATAGTTGCCTAACATAGCTTGATGCATAGCAAATGCTCAGTGTTTGTTGAATTGACTTGTATAATATAAAAATACAATCAGTAACTGATTTTCCCCGATCACCTTTCTCTGCTCTTAAAACTCTTGAAATATTTCCCTTCAAAATACATTGTCATACCTGCAAATCTGTAACTACATCTAACTTAACTATTTTTCCAGATTCTCTCAATTCCAATATTCCAATCTTATGCTCTAAATAATTAAGTACTTCATATGTGGAAGAATCTACAGTTTCTATCTAAAAGTTGTGCAAATATGCTGGGGATGGTGGCTCACAACTGTAATGCCAGCACTTTGGAAGGCCGAGATGGGAGGATCACTTGAGCCCAGGAGTTCAAGACCAGCCTGGGCAACACAGTGAAACCTCGGCTCTACCAAAAAAAAAAAAAAAAAAAAAATTAGCCAGGTGTGGTGGTTGGTGCCTGTCGTCCTAGCCACTCAGGGAGTCTCAGACAGAAGGATTGCTTGAGTCCAGGAGTTGGAGGCTGCAGTGAGCTATGATGGTGCCACTGTGCTGCAGCCTGGGCAGCAGAATGAGGCTGTCTCGATAAGAAAGAAAAAAGAAAAGAAAGGAAAAGGAAAAAGAAAAGTTGTGCAGCTAATCTCTCCACAATTTTTTCCAAGGACTTGAAAAATCATCTACCCTTTGCCTGTCCAAAATCAACAACCTTGAAATAAATTTCCCTTTGCATAGGAAAGCTCACTGAACTTGTCACTTCAGTCTATTTTTCCTGATTCATGATACCACCTCCCCTTTCAGGGGTGGGAGGAAAGAGAATGACATAAGCACCCAAAAAACTACAGTATAAATCCTAATCTACACACAAGATGAGAGGTGCAGATAGTGTCACTGGTTTCAAGAAGGTGATTTGTGAATACTCTACGCTGCAAAAACAGTGGCCATCTGCTAATAGCAATAATCTGCAGTAACTGCATTCCCTTATAAAAAGTTTTTAAATCACCATTTATTGTGGAAAACCCATATTTCCTACAAACCTTTCAGCAGTAAAGTTTATTATCTAAAATCTGTTCACTAAACCTACCTACATCACTTTCTCCCCTAGGAAATCCTCAGTTTATCCGAAGTAAACACTTCATGGAATAAGTTTAAACAAAACATCTCTGCCCACCTGTGTGAAACTCTGCATTGCAGCAACAATTTTAACAGTGTAAGGAATCTCTCAAGAAAATCCAAGAACAATTTTTCTTTAAGAAAAATGACAGTTCCAAATATGAAGGTAAACAAACTTTGAAAGAAAGGATATAATTGTCCAACTCTTTAAAATCAATTCGTACAGCCTCTGAATGAACTCATCATACAACCGTGACATCAGACAGCCAAAAGAATTAAGAGTGTAGATTAGAGAAAAGCATCTTTTTTTTTAATGTCTGCAAAAAAAGGCGGGGGGAGGGGGTGTCTAAACTACTGATTTTCCTTAAGCAAGTTTTTTTTTTAAGTTTACTTCAACAACAGCTTCAGTAAGCTTTCAAGTGAGTAAAGATGATACAGAGCATGCTGGTGCCACAGCGACCTAAGTATCCAGGACCGGTTCCGAGCCCAGTCCAAATCGATCCCAGACAACTCTGAAGCAAATCTGGACGAAAAGCCCTGCAAAGATCCCTGGCATTTACAGGCAGCGCCCCACCCTGGAGTGAAAAGACGACACCCCTGGGACCCGGGTTAATTACTGAGCCCGGGACAGACCCAGAGGAGGCGAAAAGTCGGGAACTGGAGCCCAAGATTGAGTCTGGTGTCCAGCTACTACCCCAGGCCGGACACAGAATACCAAACTGGGGAGCGGCGAGGTTTGGGGCAGCACACATGAGGGGGGTCTGACGGACGGAGGCCCAGCCCATCCCCACTCTCGAGTCCCAACAGCAACAACAGCTCTGGGAACCCCCTCCCTGGCTCCGCCCCGCCCACTCCAAGGACCCACAGTCCGCTCTTCCCCTCCTGCTGGCCCGGAGAAGTCCGCGGCGGTCGACAATCCCCTTCCCCGGACGCCGGCAGCCGAGCCCTCAGCCCGGATCCCGAAGCGGGCAGCGGGAGCACGAGAACGCCAGCCCTGACGCGGGCCCGCGGCCGTCCCAGTCCGTTTACCTAGCCACTCACCGTCGGCCCAGGTGCTGAGAGAGAGCAGGGCGCGGGTCGGCGGGCGCGAACCCCCAGACTGCGACCCGCGCTGGAGCCCCTACTTGGAACCGATCGAGTCTCAGCCGCTGTGCCTACAAGGCCTCTCTCCGGCCCGAATCCTGGAAAAGCACTTCCGGGGGAGCGGGGGAGGGAAGGGTTTTGGCACCGGAACTGCTCTCAGCCCGGAGCTGCCAGGGCCTCCGGGGCGGGGCGGGGCGGGGCGGGGCGGGGCCTCTCTCGCCGGGCGCCCACAAATCAGCCTCTGGGCTGCTGACTAACCCTTTCCGCCCCGCGGCTCCTTGGTTCGCCGGCGAGTGCTGCACCCTTTGCTTTAACTGCTGTTTGAGTTGTTTTACTCCAGCTACCTAATTTTACAAATAAGGAAACCGAGGCTCGGAGAATTTAGGTGCAAGAATCCAGTGCATACACCCGGCCTCCCGACTCCCTTCAGTGTACTCTACGCTCCAATCTGCCTCCTTTAAAAAATAATGATAATAGTTAACATTTATTGAACGCTTACTACGTGGTAGGCACTGTATTAAGTCCCTTCGGGTGCATTAACTTATTTAATCATCCCCAAACTCCTTGGGGTTGGTGCTATTATCTACGTCTTGCAGGGGAGAAAAACGGTCAAAGATACCAAATCCAATCTCACAAATGTTGGTTGATTTTAATTCATGTGTGTATAAATCTCATCTCCCCAAACAAGATTTTTAAATTATTTAAAGACAGGGCTCAAACTATATTCCTATATTCTGTCATCACTGGTGACTTCAACAGAGGCTAGAGCTGGGGTTGGGGGGTTGGGGTGGGGATCTGGAATCTTTTTGCTTGTCTCCTTTTATTTACTTTTATTTTTTCACCCTGGCAAGTTATAAAATCATCTCTGTATTGTAGGAATCCAAAATGATAATGCATGATAAACATTTCAGAGTGTCTGGCACTGGATAAAAGTCAACTATTCTTATACCTCATCAGCAATAGGCAAAAGAAAAGGTTAGTTAAGGAAATAAAGAGTAGAGGTTTTTACAACTGGAAAAATGCAGGTGCTTGTGAAGCTCCGTGCAGTGATAGTATGAGGACCCACAGAGTTACATACCAGACAGGGAAAAGGGATGGAAAGGAGGAGGGGGTGGGATTCCTCAGCCAAAGAATCAGAAAGGCACCAGATAATCTGAGGCAAATTCTGTATCTGGGATGCAGGGAAAGAAAAAAAAGCCTCTTAGCAATGCATACTATCTGCAAAACAAATGTACTAACATTTCTTGAAACTGGGGGGGAAGATTTTAAAATTTTTCTACTATGAAAGGCAGGGGAAATGAAAAAAGTTGAAAACCCATTATTACAAATTTAAGGTGCAAACAATGCCACTGCTCTTGGCTATATTTACAGGGCTGTCTTATTTATTTTATTTTTGTGATCGCAGAAGTGTTGGCAAATACTTCCGTAATACTCAAATTCAAGCAGCCTTTTGTGCCTCAGAGTGTGAAGAAGTAAAAAACAGCGTGGGTTGGCAGGACTCACCGACATCTCTTTACTCAAGGCCTAAAGGGATAGTGAGAGGAATCCTGAATCACAGATATTATCAGGCTCTGTGTGGGTTGCAGAGGTGCTAGAGGTTAGTCATTTAATCTGGTCATCTAACTGGTAAATGGAGCCGCCTGGGTTTGAATTTGCAGACCATATTCTCAGATGCTTTTCACCACTATCCCAGTGGTTCTTAAATTTGAGAGTGCATCAGAACCACCTAAAGGGCTTGTTAAAACAGATTACTGGGCCCCACCCCTAGAAGTCCCTGGACTAAGCCTCTCAACATCATCTGTGAACTTGTTACAGATGCACATTACTGGGTCCCGCCCCAGATCTTATGAATCAGAAGCTCTGGGGTGGGACCCAGCAATCTGTGTTTTAACAGGCCCTCCAGGAGATTCTGATATACTGTCAAGTTTAAGAACCACTGCATAAGATATTAAGAACTAATATCTTGTCTTCCACATATTCCTCTTTTTTTCTAATTTTTTCCAACAGGGATAACTCTTACTGGAGCAAAAGTTCTTCCCGTTGAATTAAATGACCTATTGAAGCATTTTTATTCATGTTTTGCTCTCAGTGAAAGAAGATGAGGCTAGAAAAAAAATTACTATAATGGAAGATTCATTTTAATTACTTTAAATTTGTACTGAAATTTAACCAGATAATACTGAGTTGGGGGTGGAACTAATCTTATTTGAGAATTACTCTATGCCAAGGCTTTACACTCGTTTTCTAAATTAATCTTTACTATATTGCTATGAGGTTTTATGGTCTTAATTTTAGAGATGAGGATAACTGAGACTTAGGTGAAGTAATTGACTTAAGGCCACATTCTTGTTAAGGGGCAGAATCAGGATTGTGCAAAGATCCCTCTAATTCCAAAACTCATGTTCTTTCCACTTCGTGGCTGGAGCCTGGAGAATCAAATTCCAGTGTGGGCTCCACTGCCCCAGCTATGCAACATTGAGTAAGCGATTTAATCTCTATTTCGATTTCTCTATCTATAAATAATGTTATCATAAATCTGCCCTGCCCACACTGGAATGTCAGAACAAATGAGGAAATGAAAGTGTAAGCACTTTGAGCTTTTTAAAGAAAAAGAGTAAAAAGGCAAGTTATTAAGGCATTGTATGTTTAGGCAAGTGTTGCTGTGTGATCCTGGACGGTGAAGTCCTTCCCAATTATCTCCTGATTCATAAAGAAGAGTGCCAAAGAAAAAGTTGTTTGACTTCATTTACCAGTGTCTCCTGGAGGTAGAAGATGACAGAGGATTGTATGCATCTCTTGTAAAAATTACAAGGAATCTCTCACCAGGCTCATTCGGCTCCAGGTTGTTGCCGAATTGCTGGCCCATCCTCATCTTAGAGATGTCTTTTCTCCTAACCCTTTTCTTCTGTCCATTACAGGCATCCCTCTGCCCGCCTGCCTCTACCCACTAGGAAAGACTTAAAATTCCTTTTACTTTATTATGTAGAAGGATTTAACTCTCAATCCTCATCTCAGGCCAGACTCCAGGCCACCTTTATTGACACAATTACCATGTTGTGCAATTCCAGGGGGTGCTATTCACAAAGAATACAACATGAATGATGCTCAAGAGGTGACAAACACAAATGATGCCCCCTGGAACTGTGCAAGGCTGTGGCCCTGTCTATGCATAGCTCCTACCCCCAAAATCCATTAAGGTGTTTTGTTAAACAGAAGAGCCGTCTACTTGGGTGTCCACCCTTTGCCAAGCTTTGAAATAATGGGATTCTTTGTTTTTGTTGGTTTAATGCAGACCTGATCCTAACCACACAGCTTAAGTTCTAACTTCCACACTCTACTGTGACACTTTTCACTCTTTTCTGTGACCTTGTTGCCTATCTCCCCACTAGACTTGTGAGTTTCTGAAGACCTTTTTATATTTTGTCTTCCTCATCTTTTATTCATGCCTCAAAAACATTTGCTTTGAATAACAGCACAGTGTAACTAGTACATATGTATTAGTGTAAATATTTATGGCAAAGATTTGACAAATGTATTGTTTGATCCGGAGAGTTTTGTACCAAGAAATAAATTGAGTCAAAATTTTAAAATTGAGAAATGTCATGTAAAAAAAAAATCCCAATTTCTGGCGTCCCTTGAAAATTTAAACACTCTGGCAGACATCTGGCATGCATTCACAAGGCATCAGTGACTTTAGCTCAGATGCAGCATCTCTCTTCAAATAGTGCAATGAGTTGGACTTACCCACATGTGGTATCTTTATGGTAGACAGAGTTTGGGACCACTGGTCCCAAAACATCATATGGACGTTTTAAAGAAACAAGTATAGAATTTTGCCTTATAGATTTTACATGTGCTCATAACTATTCAATGTATTTTGAGGTAATTTTAAATTGTTTTTCTGGGATAGCAATTGTGGGGTACTACATTGTACTTTTTTTTTTTTTTTTTTTTGAGACAGAGTTTCATTCTGTCGCCCAGCCTGGAGTGCAACAGCACGATCTCAGCTCACTGCAACCTCCGCCTCTCAAGTTCAAGTGATTCTCCTGCCTCAGTCTCTCGAGTAGCTGGGATTACAGGCACCCACTACCATGCCCGGTTAATTTTTGTATTTTTAGTAGAGACTGGGTTTCACCATGTTGGACCACGCTGGTCTAGAACTCCTGACTTCAGGTGATATGCCCGCCTCAGCCTCCCAAAGTGCTGGGATTACAGGTATGAGCCACCATGCCCGGCCACGTTGTACCATTTCTAAACAAGCAAGGCAAGTGCAGACATCAAATTATAAATATCATTACCACCAACGTTTTAATGGAGTTGTAGCTAATGTTATTTGTCAACAGCCTTGGAAAGACAAAAGATGAATAATAGCAATTACTTAAATAGATTTGATGACAAACGACCCTATAGGGTATAATTTTTTTTTTTAATTTATTTTTTCCTGGATGGAGACACAAGCAAAGCTAGTTCAGGTAGCTAGCAAATGATGAGGTCAGGATTGGAATCCAAGCAGTCTGTCCCCAGAGACACACTCATAACCACTAAACTAATATTTATCGATCCTTTTCCATGTGCCATGGCCATGACTGCCTCCCAACTGAAAGAGACAACCAGATTTATAGAAGAATGTATAAATGTCTTCCAGGCCTTTTATAGGTCACTATAATAAACCCACATAGATCCTTTTCCCCCTCCCACCCCAAGTCATATTGACATGTTTATAATCTTCATTTTGGAAATGGACAAACTGCCACATGTCTAAAACTTCTTTTAATTCCCATATAGTTCTTGCATGAAGTTTGTTTCTATTGAAAGTTATCATAACGAATCCTATGCACATAATTTCACAAACAACAGAAGAAATTTGAAGCCATATAATACTGACAGTGAAAACCAATATCTCTAGTCAAATTGTGCTTGCGTGGAGAAATGGGAGATGTCAAGGTTGAATTTGAGCAAAAATGTCACATTGACACAAATGCAGAGAAAGTTCAAAAATAGAGAACTTAAAAGGGAATGATCATCAACCTTTGGTATATTTTACATTTAATTTTTAACTAAATATCATGAAAAAGTACTGGAACTGACACTTTTCTTTAAAAGGCTTAAATTAATTAAATTTCTGTTGTCCACATTGAATTATGTAGTATCAGGAATTTAAGAGGTTGCCTTCCACTCTTACTCCTTTTTTATCAAAACACTGCCCATCTTACCTTGCCTCAGCTTCTCCTTCTGCAAAATATGCATGATAAATGCATCTTTATATCTTAGAGATGTTGTGAGACATAGCTAATAAATGATTATACAGCATAGCTCTTTGAAGTATAAAGCACTGCATAATTACTAAATACTATAATAATCATCCTCATAATAATAGTAATTTTCAACCAGCACATCAACCAGACCCAGATGCCTTTAGTCACCTCCCAGTTAGACAAAAGTGTATATACCAACTATTAAATCAAGTAAAAATCTTAAACCACAGACTGGCTCTACTCCCTTCCTCTTTCCTATGCAGAATCTGAAGTCAGACTGCCAGTGACACATCTCAGTTTCATCACTTGCTGGCTGTGTGACCCAGCTCATACAAGACAGCTAATCTCCAACCTCTATCTCTTCACTATAAAAATTACAATAATAATAATACCCACTTCACAGGATTTTTGTGAGAGTTCAACAAATTAATACATGTAGAACTCTGAACTAGTGGCTGGCAGACTATAAGGGCTCAGTGAACATTAGCAGTGGTGATGACTTGCAGCAATATCTAAAAAAAAAAAATAATAGGCAGCAGTCTAGCCATGTTATTGGATAGTAAGTCAATCCATTCAACTTGGAGAATAATTGGTACTGCCCTCTAGGTTACCATGTTAATATTCATCAAATATAAGCTCTTTAATATTGAACTTTGATATCAAAAGGAAAGGTGAGACATTTCATTTTCATTTTCCCAGTGTGTTTAGTCTTTCTTCTTTTTTCCGGAGACAGGTTCTTGCTCTGTCACTCAGGCTGATGTGCAGTGGCGCAGTCACTGCAGCCTTGATCGTCTGAGCTCAAGCGATCCTCCCACCTCAGCCTCCTGAGTAGCTGGCACTACAGGCGTGTACCACCATGCCCAGCTAATTTTTATATTTTTTTGTAGAGACAGTTTTGCCATGTTGCCCAGGCTGGTCCTAGGCTCAAGTGATCTGCCCTGCTTAACCTCCCAAAGTGTTGGGACTACAGGCGTGTGCCACTGTGCCCAGCTATTTTTATTCCTTATAATCATTGTGCGTGTAATAAATGACTACATTTTTATTATAGATGATTAGGAAAAAATTGGGTAAAATTTAAAAGTACTTCTTCATCACTAATACTCCGCATGCCCCAGCCCATTCTTCTCTGCAGATGTAACCACTATAAATGATTTGGTGTGTTGCTTTCCAGGCATTTATCTGTCCATTTATATTCATATAAAGAAAACCCAATGGAAACATGAAAGTATGTGCTTAAAGCACCCAAAAGATGGAATTTCACAATGATGCCTGGGCTGATCTCGAACTGCTGGGCTCAAGCAATCCTCCTGACTCAGCCTCCCTAGTAGCTGGAATTACAGGCATGTGCCACTGTGCCTGGCCCCACCAAAAAAAAAAAATTTAAAGAATTTTGTGTTTTTCAATCATTATTAAGTAATTTACAAAATAGAAGGAGAAAAATGTGGTTAAAATTTCAATGCGATATGAAAAAAAATTACCAAAGTGAAATTCTTAGAGAAACTTTTGATAATAAAGATCTTATACACGTGTCAAAAAAAAAAAGAAATTTGTGTTTTTACAAATGCATAGATATTTTTAAAAATCAGAGCTTGTTAGGAATTCCTTATACTAATTTAATTTTAACATGGTTTAAATTCTTAAACAGTAAAATAATATTTACTATGGACCATAAGCTCTTTAGTGCTTACGATTTTTCTTTTTGCTTTTTTCTTGTTTTTTTTTTAAGATGAAGTCTCGCTCTTGTCCCCCAGGCTGGAGTGCAATGGTGCAATCTTGGTTCACTGCAACCTCTGCCTCCCAGGTTCAAGTGATTCTCCTGCCTCAGCCTCCCAAGTAGCTGATTACAGGTGCCTGCCACCATGCCCGGCTAATTTTTTTTTTTTTTTTGTATTTTTAGTAGAGACGGTGTTTCACCATGTTGGCCAGGCTGGTCTCGAACTCCTGACCTCACGTGATCCACCTGCCTTGGCCTCCCAAAGTGCTGGGATTACAGGCGTGAGCCACTGCGCCCGGCCACTATCTGTCTTAAGATTTTAATCCAAGCTTGCTTTACATGTATGTATGCACCAATATTTTAAAATACATAAATGTAATCATACTGTTTTGCAAATGACTTTATTTGAGTGAGCGATTTTACAATCACGGTATTTCTTAGTGGCAATCTAAATAAGGAACTTAAACCGTTTTGCTTTACTTAAACTTTACTTAAACCTTCTGCCATTTTGCTCCCCTAAAAACTATTCTTGTCTAAGGGTCCTGTTAGAACAACTTGAGTTTCAAAAGCTTCCATTTTTGCTAAAGCAAATTTCATTTTCCATCACATTTCCAAGCCCCTGTAATACAATCCTTTTTTAATCTCTACAGAGTGTATGATGGAGAGAAATCCTACCGACCAGGAGCCTTCTAAATGGTGACTATGGAGAGATGCCAAGGAAATTGAATGGTGCCAAATGCAAAATCCTCAAGTTGCTCTCTAAACCAAAGAAATTCACTGGGAGCTGGATTTCACTGAGGCAGGAAGTATTTCACCTACAAAGATAGAGCACATGTGGAGATTATATTTGGGACCAGGGAATAAAGAAGAAAAGGAAAGCTACATTGTATTTCAGTTGTATTTCAGGAGACAGTAAAAAGAGAACGTTCCCTGAAGCAAAAATAACCAATGACCTTTGGTGCAGGAAAAATATTTAAGCAATAGTTTATAATTAAGTTTATTTACATTTTTCCCTTATAGGAAATTAACTGCTGAAAATCTGTTATTCCTTCAGCAAGTTCAATGCACACAGAACGCATAGAGAAAGAGAGATCCAGAAGTATTTCAAATTTCAAAGATTATATTTATTTGAAATAACCCTGGATCTAAACTACTAAAAATGTTTATTGCATACTCAATATGCATAGGAGGTCAGGAGAATACCAAGAACTCCAAGTTACAGAACAAGTCCTCTAAGTGCTTAAAAGTGCCAGTTAGGGAGATAAGTTATGGGCTCATAGAAAAGGAACCGTAATAATGCTAAGGATCCTGTGGTAAATGCTGAATGAATAACAGTCATTCATTTTTGGAGACCTCGTCCCTCACTCATGGTCTTCAGGTAAGAGATAGAACTTAAATCATGTCTTAAAGGATTTTGGAAATTATAGGAAAAGAAGGGACGTGAAAAGGATCCCAGCATTAAAAAAAAGTACAGATGCAGCAAAGTACCAAGCACATCTAGCAGACCTTGAGCAGATCCTTTTAACTGCAACAAAGCGTTTGTGCCAACTAGGAGAAAACTTTGAGTAAGTAGGTTGGGCCTCTGCTCTGAAGGGCCTTCACTACTAAATTAAGATATTTGGACATTATCTTTTTAGACAATAGAGAATCAAAGCTGGTTTCCTGTGAAGCAACATGATTAAAGTATGCTTTCTAAAAATCTTTATTTTTTTATGAAGAAAATTTGCAAAGCACAGAAAACCACCAAAAATAGAATAAAAATTGGCGTGCACCTATAATCCCAGCTACTCAGAGACTGAGGCAGGAGAATCCCTTGAAACTGGGACACAGAGGTTGCAGTGAGCCGAGATCACACCACTGCGCTCCAGCCTGGGTGACAGAGTGAGACTTGGTCTCAATAAATAAATACATACATACATACATAATAGTAAAATAAAAAATGAAAATAAAAATTACCTGGAAATCCATCATCCATAAATATGTTAAACTTTGATGGCTAAATGTACAGCATTTTATTTCTGGTCATATATTTGTGTGTGTGCACGTGTGTGTGTGTGTGTGTGTGTGAGTGTGTAGACTGGGATTATGTTTTATTTATTCAACATTATGTTGTGGGTTTTTCAACATGATTTTTAATGAACTGCATTGTATTTCATTATATAAATGCAATATGTGTCCAATTTTTCTATTTTTCATCCAGGCATAAATAACTAAGATTAATCCAAGGTTAACATAAGCAGTATTTACAAAGGATTGGAGTAAGGATAAACTGAGAGCAGGAAGACCAGTTAAGAAGCTACTGGTAGAGAACTGCTTGAATAAAGGGCATGTTCACACACTGGAATAGTTTATAACTATTATATTACATTATAATTATTATTTCAAAGAATGATACTACTCCCAGTGTAGTATACGAAGTGATCTCCAAGGTAGATTTTCTGGGTTTCTCCTCTTCTCCCCAGTCTCTTAAATTTGTAGTGCTCCAGAATTCAGTCCTTTCTCTTCTCCTTCATCTACATTTCCTCCCTTGGTAATCCCATCCAGTCCCAAGGATTTAAATACTGTCTATATGTTAACCACTTGATGGCCTGTGGAAAGAAAAAGTATTCTATATACAGAGATGGATACACATTTCCTGAAAAAGCATTCAAAACTGTAAGTTGGAAATGCCTGCTCCACCAATGCTATCCAATAGGACAAATTACAAATACAAAACACTAGTGTACTGCCCTCAGAGAGGTGCTTGTAAGTGAGGGGCCTTGAAGCTGAGTATACGCTACAGCTCAAGTCAAGGCCTAGAGGCAGGAGCAGAATGATGTGATGAAGGAATCAGGAAGGGTGCACCGCCACTACGAAGTCTGGCGATGGGATGGGTAGGGAAAAAATCACCTTGGGAAATTTGCTCTTTAACTTCTACTCATTCAGATGTTTGTAGACTAATAACCTGAAAGCATCGTTTGATTCAGGTTTCTAATAAATGGCATGTAAGCCATTGTGACAAGGGGTGGAGGGAGAAAGACTCTGTTGACCAGTGAACAAAATAATGATCCTGAGATAGAAAGCAAATATACATGATTCTTCATTTTCAACACCTTCTCCATGTCAAAGTTTTTTTCATTGTTTCTTTATGAGCTCTGCTTTTCATCACATAACCCCTTCAACTAAAATTTTCAAAGAATTCTTTCTTTCCATCTTGAAAAGCCCTACCTACTTTTATACAATTGCACTTTGCCTTCCTTTTTGTGTAATTGGGTACAAACATGTAAAAATATTTATACTCCTTTCTAATCTATAGAAGACCATTTTGGGGGTCTTGAAAACAGACTCTTTACAGATGGAGAGAATGAGAGAAATGTCCTCAGTGTGCTGGCTAAAAACTGCAATGTCTGCCCAGCACTGTGCCTCCTCTCATAACAGGGGATGCTCTGCTGAATGAGCCCTTGTATGTCAAGATTCAAAAAGTTCTTGTTTGCTCCAGTTGAACAAAGCTCTCACAGACAGTGGGATCTGCAGGGTAGCCACCAAGTGTGTTAAACCAATGCTCCCTCCACCACACCGCTGAATAGTTTATCGTAATGGCAGTTCTCACCTTCATGTATAGAGGCCGGTGTTCATGTTGCCGTCCTGCACAGAGCTCCCACTGACTTCAAAGGAAATGACATAGAACAGAACCCTGTGGTGTAAGGAGAAACAAGCAGCATCTGATCAGAATTAGGCCACTTTTTTTTTATTCCCTCTGTATAAATGGCTAAATTTATATACGGAATATCTAAAGGCCACCTTTCACTTCAGCAGTTTATGAATTGTCAGATATACATACACTTATTGGGAAGTTCAACACTGGACTGCTTTTTATGTAGGAGGGAAAGGGAGGGGAGTGTGTGTTAGAAAAATCCACCTCAATCCCACGTATTGCTTGGTCTGTAAGACCCCCAAGAGAGCAAAGTGATTTGGGGCTAGTTTTGGGGTTCTGTTTTACTTATAGCTGGCCTTGAGGCACATGCTAAAGAAAAAGAAGGAGGAGGAGAAAAAGAGGAGGGGAAAAAAAAGAGAAAAAAGAAAGCGTAAGTGTATGTTTATTAAGTCTCTGGATAGGGGAAGTCATTCTAAGCTTAAAAGCAAGAAGAGGGGATAAATCAAAATGAAATAGGTTAAAATGGCAAATGAAAAGCTGCATCAATTGTGACAGGTAAAAGATTAATATTCCTAATGTATTCAAATTATCCACAAATTGGCTAAAAATGTAATAAAATAAATTCTAGATGGATAAAATGTTAAAATTTAAATTTTCTAAAAATGTTTAGCTAAAGTAATGCATAGGTGAATATCTGACCTCTGGATAGGAAAGGGAGTTCGAAGCTTAAACATAGTATAAGAAATCACAGTGGCCAGGCACGGAGGCTCATGCCTGTAATCCCAGAACTTTGGGAGGCTGAGGCAGGCAGATCACAAGGTCAAGAGATCGAAACCATCCTGGCCAACATGGTGAAACCCCGTCTCTACTAAAAAGACAAAAATTAGCTGGGCGTAGTGGCAGGCGCCTGTAATCCCAGATACTTGAGAGGCTGAGGCAAGAGAATCGCTTGAACCTGGGAGGTGGAGGTTGCAGTGAGCCGAGATCACGCCATTGCATTCCAGCCTGGGCAAAAAGAGAAACTCTGTCTCAAAAGAAAAAAAAAAAAAAAGAAATCATGAAGAAAAAGATCAACACATTTGACCATATGAAAAATCAAAATTCTGTAAATTAAAAAAAGTAAAAATTAAAACAGTCAACTTGGAAAATATTTGCAACAGTTATCCTGAATTTATAAAGAACTCAAGGCTGGGCTTGGTGGCTCATACCTTTAATCCTAGCACTTGGGGAGGCTGAGGCAGGCAGATTGCTTGAGCTCAGGAGTTTGAGACTAGCCTGGACAACATGATGAAAACCCATCTGTAAACAAAAATTTAAAAATTAACCAGATGTGGTGGTCCATGCCTGTAGGCTTAGCTACTTGTGAGGCTAAGATGGGAGGATCACTTGAGCTCAGGAGGTGGAGGCTGCAGTGAGCCGAGATCACACAACTGCACTCCAGCCCAGGCGATAGAGCAAGACCCTTTCTCAAAAGATAATAATAATAATAAAAATAAAGAACTCAAGAAAGTTGATTTTTTAAAAAAAGTAATAAAAGATTTCCATAGAATAAAAGGCAAAGGATTCAGAAAGTTCATGGAAACATAAATTAAAATGGCTAATAAACACTTGAAAATGTTCAATATTACTAATAACCAATGAGTAATGAAATACAAACTTTTTTCACTTCAAACAGGCAAATATGAAAAAATGAAACTATGCATTGTAGTATTTTCAAATACAAGCAATAAAGAGAAAATAGAGTGAAAAAGAAATGCTTATTCAAAATAGCAACAAAACAAATAAAATGCCAAATAATATACTTAATGTGCAGGACCTAAATAAGGAAAGTGAGCTTTCCTCCCTTTCTCACCAGAAAGCAGCCTCATGGGGGCCAGGCCTGCGTAGGAAGAGTGTTCTAGCAAGGTAGCAGCCTAAAGGTGTCAGGAAATTGGCAACATGCAGGGAGATTAAGCAAATTAGTAGAATATTAAGGATAATGACAGTCAAGTTGCTCACTGTCAGAGAAAAGAGGTGTAAACATGGAAAGGGAAAGCTAGACTAAGCCCTGTGGCAACGGATTAGAATTGAACCTATCAGTGTGAACTTATGGTTTTCAATATATAAAGACAGATATAAAGAATAAACATAGGGCTGGGCGTGGTGGCTCACACCTGTAATCTCAGCACTTTGGGAGGCCCAGGCAGGTGGAACACTTGAGGTCAGGAGTTCAAGACCAGCCTGGCCAACATGGTGAAACCCTATCTCTACTAAAAATACAAAAATTAGCAGGACATGGTGGCATGCTCCTGTAATCCCAGCTACTCAGGAGGCTGAGGCAGGCGAATCGCTTGAACCAGGAGGCAGAGGTTGCAGTGAGCTGAGATCAAGCCATTGCACTCCAGCCTGGGCAAAGAAGCAAGACTCCATCCCAAAAATAAATAAATTAATTAATTAACATAGATGTAAATGCATGTATGCATATATGTACATAAATGCATATGTGAAAATACCTATATATGTACATATGTATATGCATACATGTATTTCCCTAGCTCAGTTAGTGAGGCAGCCTCCGAGAAGCAATGCCATAGTAACGGTGAGCACTCCCAGTGCCTTGATCTTGGTTTCTAAATATCGTTCTATCTTCTCCACATTTACTCCGTTCTTTAGGGATCTCATCCACTTTCTAATGCTTCATGCTGATGACATCTACATGTATATGTCAAGACTAGACCTTTCATCTAAGCCCCAGATTACTATATTCAAACTGCTTATCTGACATCTCTATTTTGTTGTGTCACACACATTTCAAATTTAGCATAGTCAAAATAGAATATTTGATTTCTCTGTGCCCTTCCAATCTATTTCCCCCATTATTTGTATCTTATAAATGGCAGCGTTATTCACTCAGTTACCGAAGTCAGAAGTCTGGGAGTTAAAATCCTTTCCCTTTCCCTTATCCTTCACTGTCAGTTCACTTGCCAGTCCAAATGGGGTTCTACCTCCCAAATGCATCTTGAATTCATTCACTTTTCCCCATCTTCACTTGGGACCGTGCCAGTTTAAATTACTGCTCTTCCTCTCCTAATTTACTGTGATGGCTCTTGACAGGTCTCTCCACTGCTATGGAAACTTCCTCACATTCCATTATCAACACAACCAGAGTAAACTCCTGAAATGTAACTGGAGCATGCCATTCTCCTCTTTAAAACACTTCCATGGTTTTCCAGCCTTTCAGAACAAATCCAAGTGCCTGGCTATGGCTAGAAAGACCCCTGCATGATTGGAACACCTGCCTGAAGTCTCCAACTTCGCACCATGTATCTTATCTCATCAGTCACAACTCTGCAGTCAAAGTGTCCTGTGCAGGCTGGGCATGGTGGCTCATGCTTGTAATTCCAGCACTTTGGGAGGCCGAGATGGGTGGATCACTTGAGGCCAGGAGCTTGAAACTAGCCTGGCCAACATGGTGAAACGCCATCTCTACTAAAAGTACAAAAAAATTAGTCAGGTGTGGTGGTGCACACCTGGTCCCAGCTACTCAGGAGGCAGGAGAATCACTTGAACCTTGGAGGGAGAGGTTGCAGTGAGCCGAGATTGCACCACTTCACTCCAGCCTGGGCAACAGAGCGAGACTCTGTCTCAAAAAAGTGTCCTCTGCAATTGATGCTCCTAGAACACACCAACCTCTTTCCTCTTTCAGGATTTTTGCACTTGCTCTTGTTTCTGTTTGTAATGCTCATCTTTCAGCTTTTCACATGGTTGGCCCCTTCTCATTCTTTAGTTTTTAACTTCAATGTCAATTTCTCACCGGGTGCTGTGGCTCATGCCTGTAATCCCAGGACTTTGGGAGGCCAAGGAGGGTGGGTCACCTGAGGTCAGGAGTTTGAGACCAGCCTGACCAACATGGTGAAACCCCGTCTCTACTAAAAATACAAAATTAGCCGGGTGTGGTGGGGTATGCCTGTAATCCCAGCTACTCGGGAGGCTGAGGCAGGAGAATCGCTTGAACCCAGGAGGTGGAGGTTGCAGTGAGCCGAAATCACACCGTTGCACTCCAGCCTGGGCAATAAGAGTGAAACTTCATCTCAAAAAACAAAAACAAAAATGTCAATTTCTCAAGGCAGAATTTCTTGGTCATCTTATCTAAGTAGGACCCTCTATTATTCCCTTTCACAGCCAACTGTTTATATTCTTCCCAATACAAGCTGTAATTGTTTTATTTATTTGTTTGGTTGTGTGTGTCTTTCACTAGAGTATAAGTTGTGCGAGGGAGGTGATCTTGTCTTTCTTGTGTTCCTGTGTATTCCCATTATTTAGCATGGTGTCTGGTGTATACTGTATAGTTGATAAATTGTTATTGAATTCACATATCCATCTGACAAGGGATTAATAACCAGAATATATAAGGAGCTCAAACAATTCAGTAGCAAAATCCCAAATAATCCAATTTGTAAATGGGCAAAAGATCTGAATAGACATTTCTTCTTCTTCTTCTTATTATTATTATACTTTAAGTTCTAGGGTACATGTGCACAACGTGCAGGTTTGTTACATAGGTATACACGTGCCATGTTGGCTTGCTGCATGACATTTCTTAAAAGAAGATATACAAATGGCCAACAGGTATATGAAAAAAAAAATGTTCAACATCACTAATCACCAGAGAAACGCAAATCAAAACCACAATGAGATTTCATCTCACCCCAGTTAAAATGGCTTTTATCAAAAAGACGGGAATAATGGACGCTGGCAGGGATGTAGAGAAAGGGGAACCCTCATACATAGTTGGTGGGAATGTCACTTAGTACAGCTATTATGGAAAACTGTAAGGAAGTTCCTTAAAAAACTAAAAATAGAACTGCCATATGATTCACCAATTTCACCACTAGATATATATCCAAAAGAAAGGAAATCAATATATCAAAGATATGTCTGCACTCCCCTGTTTATTGCAACACTATTCACAATAGCCAAAATATAAAATCGACCTAAGTGCCCATAAACGGATGAATGGATAAAGAAAATCTGGCATATATACAAGACGGAATATTATTCGGCAATAAAAATTAAACCCTGTCATTTGCAGCAACACAGATGGAACTGGAGGTCATTATGTTAAGTGAAATAAGCCAGGCACAGAAAGACAAATATCACATGTTCTCACTCATATGTGGAAACTTAAAAAGTAGATTTTGTGAAGATAGAGAGTAGACTGGTAGTTTTCAGAGGCCAGGAAGGGTAGAGGGGAAGGCGAGGATGAAGAGAGGTTGATTAATGGGTACAAATATACAGTTTAACAGAATAATTAAGACCTAGAGTTTGATAGATAAGAAGGGTGACTATAGTTTACAACAATCTATTGTATATTTCAAAATAGCTAGAAGGTAATAATTTGAATGTTTCAAACATAAAGAAAAGACAAATATATAAGGTGATGGCTATCCCAGTTATACTGGTTTGAACTTTACAAATTATATGAATGTATTACATTATCACAGGTTCTCCCAAAATATGTACACCTATGATGTATCAATAAAAATTAAAAATAATAAAAATTTACAGAAATCTACTATGTGTGAGGTGCTAAGGACTCAGGAATGAAACAAAACTTTCTCTCACATGGCTTATAACCTAGGAGAGAAGTAAGTAAGAAAGCAAATAAGAAATGGCTATTCTGCATAATTAGTGCTATGGTGGGGGAAGTAAAGGAGAGTACAGCATCATCTAGAGAAGCTCCTATTCTGAGGCTCAAGGAAGATCACAAAAGGCTTTTTTTTTTTTTGGAGGCTGTAACACCTTAGTGAAACCTACAGGATGGATCAGTTAGTCATCCAAGATACAGTGGGTGAGGACAGAAGCAAAGAACAACATGTATCTGGAAAGGAAGGAGGGCATGACATGATCAACAGGCTAAACCTTAGGGCTGCCAGAGTAGAGTTGAGGATGAGGAAGATGAATGGGAAGAGATAAAGATATGAATAAGCTGATGTAATGGTAAACCTCACCAAACATCTTGAGGATATGGGAAGGTCCTTGGAACGCTGTATGCAGGGAGTAGCATGACCAGTTTTGTGTTACACAAGGTCATTCTGGCTGTACTGTATATAAGGGATTGAAGACCAAGAGTTAGGAGGCCATGGCAGCAACCTAGGTGAAAGCTGGCAGAATAACAGTGACCTCAACTGAGGTAGTAACGATGGGACTATAAAGAATAAGAAGACAGATCCGAGGGCCATTTAAAAAGTGGCAGTCACAAAAATTAGCAATTCAATAAGTAATTTGATAAATGATGTGGGGACAACTAGTTAAATATTTGGAGGAAAAGAGTTAGTTTCTTATATCAAAGTTACATCAAAATTAACTCCAGGTCAGTGAAAGATTTGAATGGTTAAAAATGAAATTATAAAACTATCAGAAGATTTCTGGTCAAGATGAATGACACTTTGAGATACCCCACCTCTTCCAAATCCACTTCTGATAGGCAGCTAGAAAACAAAGCTGATTCCACTTCTCTTGCTGAGGCTATAGCATTATACAGAGCTGTGGACTGGAGGAGGAAGGACAAAGACACAGTAAGAACTGAATAGGCGGGGCACGGTGGCTCGCGCCTGTAATCTCAGCACTTTGGGAGGCCAAGCTGGGCGGATCGTCTGAGGTCAGGAATTCGAGACCAGCCTGGCCAACATGGCGAAACCCATCTCTACTAAAAATACACACACACACACACACACACACAAATTAGCTGGGAGGGGTGGTGCATGCCTGTAATTCCAGCTACTTAGGAGGCTGAGGCAGGAGAATCGTTTGAACCCGGGAGGCAGAGCTTGCAGTGAGCCATGACACTGCATTCCAGCCTGGGTGACAGAGCAAGATACTGTCGCAAAAAATAAAACAAACAAACAAAAACCAAAACAAAACATTAAATGTAAAAAGCAAACCTATAACACTTTTAAAAGAAAACAAGAGAATGTGTTTATGACCTTAAGGTAAGGAAGGATTGTCAAATTTAAGCATTAAACCCTTTATTTGACAAGCGACATCATAAGTAAGTGATAAGGCAATCCACAAACTTACCTTTGCAATGAAAGAAGATACTTTCAAAGCATTTTGCCACACTGGACCTAGAAAAGGTGTAGGTGTGCTCCTTGCATTGATGGTTCTAAATCTTTTTCCCTCTTTCCTTCCTGAAACTTCTGCTTTGATTAACATGAAATTTGACTATACCACTCACTTCTGCTTCTTGTTACACACTCATTCTCCCATCTGGAGACACTCATCTTTCCTTGAAGATTTTAGCTGGTGGTTCACTGTTACTCCAATATTACTTTTGTCATAATTCTTGGTGATTTTAATATCGATTTATATGGACCTTCCAGTAACCTAGCTTCTAAGTTCTTTGGCCTCCTCTTCTTGATACTGTCTTCTATCTTGGCAACTCACTAACATGGTTATACCTCTAGACCTGCACTGTCCAATATGATAACCACGTTTCTCATGTTGCTTTTAAATTTTAAATTTATTAAATTTAAATATTTAAATATTATTTCTTCCACAGAAGTTCTACTGGATAGTGCTGCTTTAGCTCTTGTCATTACCAATAAATAACTGCAACTTCTCCATAATGTCATTATTAAGCATCACATTTTCTGACTTTTTTTTTTTTTTTTTTTTGAGGGACAGGGTCTCTCTGTTGCTCAGGCTGGAGTGCTATGGCGTGATCATGGTTCATTGCAGCCTCAAACTCCTGGGCTATAGCGATCATCCTGCCTCAGCTTCCTAAGTAGCTGGGACTACAGGTGCATGCCACCACACTCCCCTAAGTTTTTTTGTTTTTTTATTTTTATTTTTTTTAAGACGGAGTCTCACTCTGTAGCTCAGGCTGGAGTGCAGTGGTACAATCTTGGCTCACTGCAACTTCCACCTCCCAGGTTCAGGCGATTCTCCTGCCTCAGCCTCCTAAGTAGCTGGGATTATATACGCCCACCACCATGCTGGGCTAATTTTTTGCATTTTTAGTAGAGATGGGGTTTCACGATGTCAGTCAGGCTGGTCTTGAACTCCTGACCTCAAGTGATCTGCCCGCATCAGCCTCCCAAAGTGCTGGGATTGCAGGCGTGGGCTACCATGACTGGCCTTATTTTTTATTTTTTAGAGATGGGGTCTTGATATTTTTCCCAGTCTGGTCTTGAACTTCTGGCCTCAAGTGATCCTCCCACCTCAGCCTCCCAAGTGGCTGGAATTATAGGCAAGATCTTCTGTTTTTAAAGCTTATTCTTTGACTCCAACCATTTTTCAAATATATCTGTACCTATAATATATTAATTCCTTAACCATTTATTGTCCCTAACCTGTGTCATGTGCCAATTTTCCTTATTATTCAACCTAAATTCTGTGATCAATCATTATAACCCTGCATGCATCCTAAACTCTCTTGTCTTGTCCCTCTTACTTTTTATTTATTTTTTTTTAACTTTGCAAATCCTGGTTAAATCTAACTTTCTGCCTGCTTGTTACTAGGATCCAGTTCTCCATTTAAATCTGCACTGCACCTCTGCAGCTAAATGTGGTTGGAGGGAAAAACACATAACCATCACTAACCTCACTTGAGTGCTTAATGCTACCTACCAATCATTATTGTTTCTTAGTCCAGACTCTCATTCTTCTAGACTATTCAGAATTTCTCCTAACTTTCAAGCCTCTGAAAACTTCTCCCCATCCTCACTCTCAACTGATGAGTTGTATCTTATTTCTATTGAAAAATAACGGCAATCAGAAAGGAATTTTCATGTGTTCTCAGTGCCACATCTCCTCACCTACCTGCATTCGTGTTTACGTGCTCTGCCTTCTCACATGTTACTGTGAATGGACTGTCTATGCTCCTAATGAAGGCCAGTTCTCTATTATGTGCTAGATCTCACTCTCTCTAGTCGATTTAGGGACCCCATTACAGCAATTTTCTCCTTTATCTCTGGCATCATCAAGTTTTTTCTCTCTACTGGATCTTTCCCATCAGCACAAAACCAAGATTTTATTTCTATTGTCTTAAGAAAAGAAAATAAACCTTACTATTCACCTTACTTTTCCCTTCAGTTACTCTATTTTCTACCTTCTCCTTTTAGCAAAATTCCTTTAAAGAGTAGCCTGCCTATACCTACTATTTCTAACTTCTCCACTCCCATTCTCTCTTGAATCCACATTGATCAGCTTTTTTTCCCCATCTTAGTCCATTTTGTGCTACTATAACAGAATACCTCAGAGATTTATTGGCTCACACTTCTGGAGGTTGGGAAGTCCAAGATTGAAAAGTGCATCTTGCCAGGGCCTTCTTGCTGCATCATCCCATGGTGGACAGCATCCCATGGCGGAAGGGCAAAGCGAGGGTGAGAGAGACAAAACAGGGCTGAACTCATCCTTTTATAAGGATTCTACTCCAACGATAACAATTCTATTTCTGAGATAACGGCATTAATCCATTCATGAGGGTAGAGTGCTCATGACCTAATCACCTCTTAAATATCCCACCTTTTAATACTGTCACAATAGCAATTAAATTTCAACTTGTGTGGGAGGGGACAAACATTCAAACCATAGCATCCCTCACCATGCCATTAACTCTGTTGTCACTATCACCCAATATTTCCACATTGCTAAATGTAATGGTCAATGTCAGCCCACATCTTGCTTGACCTATTAGCAGCATGGGACACAGCTGATCCATCCTTTCTTCTTGAGACACTTTCTTTTCTTGACTTCCAATGTTTCTCCCTACCTTACTATCTCTTCCTTCTCAGTCTCCTTTGTTGGTTTCTCCTTATCTCCCTGACCTCTGAATGTTGAAATATCTCAGGCTTTGGACTTCTTCTCTTCACTATCTATACTCACTTTGTGGTAGATTAAATTATGGTTTACAACTACCTGCTTTCTCCCTTCTATGAATATTATACATCTGCACCCTTTGGATTTGTCTTTAAATGCCTCTGCTGAGCAGAGTATACATTTTTTGCCACATTGCAGGGCTGAGCTATGTGACTTTTTTTGGCTGGTGGAATGGAATAGAATGGAAATACGTGGTGTATGCCATATGCAAGGAGAATCTTTAAATTGGATTGAATGGATTAGTTTGGCCTCTCTTGCTTCTGCCCTTTGCCATGAGTATAGCACAGACAGCGGCTGTTCTTTTAGCCTAGGCCCAAGATTAGAAGACACTTGAATCCGATCTATCTGCTGGCCCACAACCTAGAGCAGAGCTGTAATCAATCTGTAGCCCATATGTAGCAAGAGCAAGAAATGAACGTTTGTTGCTGTAATCCACTGAGATTTGGTGCTTGTTAGTTACCTCAACAATGTTAACTAATAAAATTTTCTTTAAACTCTCCTGAGCTCTAAGCTCATATATCCAGTTGCCAACTTGGCATCTACATTTAGATGTATCAAAGGCATCTCGAACTCACCAGGTTCAAAATGAGCTCCTGATATTTCCCACAAAATTGGTCTTCTTGAAGTCTTGTCATTATCACTAACGTAAACTCCAACAATAACAAAAAAAAGGGGACAAAAAACTACAGTCACCCTGATTTCTCACTTTTGCTTGCATTCCATGCCCAATTTATCAACAAATCTTGGTTTTATTTTCAAAATAAATCCAGAGTCTGGAGACTTCTCACCACCTTTACTAGTACCACCTTGGCCCAAGCCATGATCATCTTTGCCCATTTACTGTTACAGCCATACTAATCCCCACCAATGGGGTGGTCACCTTTGCATTCTCCAACACAGCCTCAGCTCCTAAGCATTACTGGAGAAAGTTCCTCTAGAGTAGGAAAACAAAAGTTAATCAATAACTACCCAATGAATGTTACCCAAGCTTAGTTGGGTCATAATTACTCATGGGTTATCTTTTAATTATCTCTAATCACTTTTTACCACCTCCATCGCTATCATAGTCCAAGCCACTATCATCTCTTGTCCAGGTTATTCTGAAAGCCACTCAGTTTACTCCTGCTCTTGTCCCCAAGAGTGCGCCTTTTAAAGCAGTAAGTCAGATTGTGTTATTCCTTTGTCCAAATTTTCCTTTCCTCAAATGGAAAAATACCACCTCACCAAGAGAAAAAAATCATTATAATGGTCCACAACGCCTTACATTTTGCACACATGCACACACACACACACACACACATACTCTCTCCCCATCTTACTGCTCAGATCTCATCTCTTATGACCCTCACTTTTCTCATTCAGCTTTAGCCACAGTAGCTTCCTTGCTGTTTCTTAAATACATAATTTATGCTCCCATTTCAGGGCCCTTGCATCTGTTGTTCCCTTTACCTAAGACGCCCTTCCACCAAATATCTCTACGGCTTGCTTCCTTGCTTTCTTTAGGATTTTACTCAAATGTTACCTTCTCAGTGAGGCCTTCCTTCACCACTCTATTTTAGATGGTCCCCAAACTCCCTATCCGGCTTCACTGCTTTATTTCCCTCTATAGCACTTATCATAAAGTATGTAAAATTTAACATATAACCAATTTTGCTTTTTTATTGTGTTTATTGCTTCTCTTTCTACACTAGAATGTAAACTCCATGAACTAAGAGTTGTTTTGGTCTGTTTTGTTCACTGTTGTATACTGTGAACTGGTGTAGCCTTCTTCTCAAGCCCTTCCAATAAATTTGGAAATTCCTAATTACTTGAATTAAATCTTTTTCTGCTAAAAAAAAAAACCTACATTGATTTCTGTTTTCTTTAATGAAACTGACTGATAGACCAATTCTTGCAGAAAAAAAAAATGCTTCTATCTGGAGAGATTGAACCAGAACAACTCTGGACCCTGCAACCATTGGGCATTTAGTGACAGTCTACATATTGAACAACGAGGTCTCCAGCCTTTTTATACCATTGGCTCTAGACACTAGCTGACAGACTTACAGTACACCATCTTCAGGGAGGAGATTAGAATATTTGTTATTGGAGCTGCTGGCTTCCCAAGAGAAAAACATTTTGGGAAAGAGGAAGAGAGCCCTGCCTAATCAACCTGCCACGCACAGAGGTTCCAATGGACTTTTTATTGCCTCATTCTTAAATCAAGAGACCATCAAGGGTCACCAGATATTAGAAGACATATAGAAGAAAGATTCCAATACAAGATATAGAAAAAAACCCCAAACCTTTAAAAAATGAACTTATGGCCACGCGCGGTGGCTCATGCCTGTAATCCCAGGACTTTGGGAGGCTGAGGCAGGCAGATCACGAGGTCAGGAGTTCGAGACCAGCCTGGCCAACATAGTGAAACCCCATCTCTACTGAAAAAAAAAAAACACAAAAATTAGCTGGGTGTGGTGGCACACACCTGTAGTCCTAGCTACTCAGGAGGCTGAGGCAGGAGAATCGTTTGAACCTGGGAGGCAGAGGTTGCAGTGAGCCAAGACCATGCCACTGCACTCCAGACTGGCAACAGAGCGAGACTACATTAAAAAAAAAAAAAAAAAAAAAACTTATAAGGAATAGAAAGAGTAGATGGAATAGAAGAAGAAAGCTTATAAATTACAACTAATATTCTTAGAAAGATAAGATAATGTATTGCATCTTTACTTTAGTAAGTACTCCTTAAACAATAATAAGATACTCTTAAAAAGGAACATTCAGATTATTAGAAAAATTTGTAAGTATTAAGAATGTAATAGACAGAAAATTTAATAGGACTGGAAAATATGTCTACTAAGACAGTAGAAAAGAGGAAGGAAAGGACAATAAGATTAGAAATTCAACACAGGAAATTTAGCATCCAACTGATCAAAATTTCAAACTGAGAACAGAGAAAAATTGAGAGCAATGGTCAAATAATTAAAGAAAATTTACAAGAATTAATTGCCAGAAATCCTAAGGTAATACAGAGAAACAAAAAAGACCATGCAGGAAGGAGAAACACAATGGCATTAAACTTCTCATGGCAATACTAGATCCTAGACAACAATAAAACAGTGACTTCAAAATTGTCATCAAAATGGATTTCCAATGTTGAATTCTATACAAATCACAAATCACGTGTAAGGGTAAACTAAAGACATTTCAGATATGCAGTCTCCCAAGGTCTCAAAAAATTTACTTCCAGGCACCCCCATGTTTTTTTTTTTTTTTGACACAGAGTCTTACCCTGTCACATAGGCTGGAGTGCAGTGGCACGGTCTCTGCTCACTGCAACCTCCCCCTCCTGGGTTCAAGCAATTCTCCTGTCTCAGCCTCTAAGTATTTGGAATTACAGGATCCCGCCACCACGCCTGGCTAATTTTTTGTATTTTTAGTAGAGACAGGGTTTCATCATGTTGGCCAGGCTAGTCTCAAACTCTTGACCTCAAATGATCTGGCCGCCTCGGCCTCCCAAAGTGCTGGGATTACAGGTGTGAGCCACCACGTCCGGCCCTGGGCACCCCTTCTAAGGTTGCTATTGGAGAAAGTGTTCCATCAAAACAATGAAAGAAACCAAGAAAGGGGCATACATGGAATCCAAGCAAAAGAATCTTGTGCAGGAGAGAGGAGAAGGGAATGACCAAAAGTCCCAGGTAGCCTACAGTGCAGCAGGCCTAAAGAGCAGCCAGTCACAGATAGGAATAGAACAATGGAGGCCTCAAAAAGGCTGTTTTTAAAAGATGGGGGAAAAAAAACCCGAACTGTGAAACCGACAGATTAGCTGATGTATTAACCATAGAATATACAGAGAAATTTTACAACTCTGGGAGAGGAAATGATCAACTGAGACAAGTACATAGAAAACAAAAGAAAGAGAAAAACAAGGTAATTATTACCATAATTATTTTTATAAAAAGGAACTGTGGGCCAGGCGCGGTGGCTCACGCCTGTAATCCCAGCACTTTGGGAGGCCAAGGCGGAAGGATCACGGGGTTAGGAGATCAAGACCACCCTGGCTAACACGGTGAAACCCCGTCTCTACTAAAAATACAAAAAATTAGCCGGGCGAGGTGGCGGGCGCCTGTAGTCCCAGCTACGCGGCAGGCTGAGGCAGGCGAATGGCGTGAACCCGGGAGGCGGAGCTTGCAGTGAGCCGAGATGGCGCCACTGCACTCCAGCCTGGGCGACAGCGAGTCTCTGTCTCAAAAAAAAAAAAAAAAAAAAAAAAAAAGATACTGTGGCTGGGCATGGTGGCTCACATATGTAATCCCAACACTTTGGGAGGCCAAGGTGGGAGGATCGCTTTGAGCCTGGGAGTTTGAGACCAGCCTGGGAGGCATGGCAGACCCCATTTCTACAAAAAATAAAAAAAAATTAGCCTGGAGTGGTGGCATACACCTGTGGTCCTAGCTACTCATGAATAATGTGCCTAAAATGTATGCAATATAAAGTTGAAGGCACCAGCTATTAATATTCCTGACCAAATGTTTAACTTCAATTGAAATCAGCCTTTCTATCTCACCTTCAGCTTACAGGAAATACAGGGATTAGACAAACATGTTAAATGACACCAAAAAACACAAACAATCAGACAAATCCAGAAGGGACACTGAACAGGGCCAGTGGGACAATCTGTTCAACAATTCAATGACATAAAAAAGAGGGGAGGGCACTGCTGAAATTAAAGGAGAATTAAGCAAGACAGCAACCTGTGCAATGGTGTGGTCTTTCATTGAATCTTGCTTCAAAAAAATAAGCTGCAAAAGACATTTTTTGAGACCATTGGGAAAATTTTAATATGGTCTGTTATAAAATATGATCTTATTATTATTAATTTTGTTAGTTGTGATAATGATTTTGAATCTTGCTTCAAAAAAATAAGCTGCAAAAGACATTTTTTGAGACCATTGGGAAAATTTTAATATGGTCTGTTATAAAATATGATATTATTATTATTAATAATAATAATTAGTTGTGATAATGATTTTCTTAGAGATGCATTCTAAAGTATTTAGGGGTACTAAATAAATCATGACATTATACCGTGATGTCTAGAATTTAATTTAAAAATGCTTCAGAAAAAGAAAGATGAAGTAAATATGACCAATTTTTAAAACTAGGTACATATATATTGGAATCTATTATGGTATTCTACTTCTCTATATGTTTGGAGATTATAACAAAATTACA
This sequence comes from Pongo pygmaeus, assembly GCF_028885625.2. Classification (NCBI taxonomy): domain Eukaryota; kingdom Metazoa; phylum Chordata; class Mammalia; order Primates; family Hominidae; genus Pongo; species Pongo pygmaeus. The sequence continues at coordinate 67,332,990 of NC_072383.2, read as the reverse complement.
AATAAACTTAGTGGTGGAAAGAAAGTGATGAAGTTGTTACTTAAATAGGTTACTGGGCCTGGCGCGGTGGCTCACGCCGGTAATACCAGCACTTTGGGAGGCCGAGGTGGGTGGATCACGAGCTCAGGAAATTGAGACCATCCTGATTAACACGGTGAAACCCCGTCTCTACTAAAAATACAAAAAAATTAGCCGGGTGTGGTGGCGGGCGCCTGTAGTCCCAGCTACTCGGGAGGCTGAGGCAGGAGGATGGCGTGAACCCAGGAGGAGGAGCTTGCAGTGAGCCAAGATCGCGCCACTGCACTCCAGCCTGGGTGACCGAGCAAGACTCCATCTCTAAAAAAAAAAAAAATAGTTACTAGTGGAGATTGTTTTTACTGTGGGCTTATTTGCAAGTTGAAGGAAAGAGGCAGCAGGGAGAGAAGGAGAGGAACTGATGGAACAAAGTCAAAGAGGAAGTGGGATAAGATAGGACATAAGGACACGTGGAGCATTCAGATCCAGACAGGATGATCAGCACCTCTTCCTCTGAGACCAGAGGGACAAACCATAATGAGTGAAGAGATGAGGACATTCTTAAAGTGGAGCTAGCAAAGCTGGGAATGGCCTTCCACAAGAGGAAACCTAAGACTGGACCCAGAATAGTAAAGGTGGGTTTGGGGACTTGAGGCAAGTGAGAAAGCTCTGGAAATGCCGCTGGATAAATTCTGTAGGGATGCATTCCTGAAGAGAGATGGTGCCATGGTGAAGGTGGCATACATGGATAGTGAACTGCACCTGCATGATGGCATGATTTTCTTCAGGCACGCCCATCAACCTGGGAGTAGGAAAAAAGCCCGAGAATGCTGGATTTTCCCTAACATGAAGGAAGGGAAAGTGACAATCCCACAAATCAAATAGGTGAATGTGGAGTGTGCACGCCTCTAGTTCTTTAGTATACCCATACATAACTAGCCAGCCACAGGAAGCTCTCTGTGTGGAGCTTTGAGTAAGACAGGAATGGCATTAACAAGCTATAACAAGAAAGGCTGAAAGGGTACATAGTCATGTTTGCTCTGAAGGATGGTCCAATAGAAGTGAAGAGGTGGGACAAGTAGAGAGAGTGATAAGTTGTGGTCAATATAACAAGCACAGAGGGTGACAGTTTGGGGAATATAAAATTCCAAGTGGTGTTGAGGTCCCAGGTATGGCCATGCAAGTGTGTAACTGAAATAGAAACTAGTCAGCCAAGTTCCTGCATGAAAATGAACATGGATTTGGTAGGCAACCTCTAAGAGAGGCCCTAGTGACCCCCACTTCCTGTTAGTCCCACCCTTGTATAATTCCTTACCCCATTGAGTGTAGGTCTAGTGACACTTCTTTTTTTTTTTTTTTTTTTTGAGATGGAGTCTCACACTGTCGCCCAGGCTGGAGTGCAGTGGCATGCAGCTCACTGCAACCTCTGCCTCCTGAGTTCAAATGATCCTCCTGTCTCAGCCTCCCAAGTAGCTGGGATTACAGGCGCCCACCACCAGGCCTGGCTAATTTTTTGTATCTTTAGTTGAGATGGGGTTTCACCATGTTGGCTAGGCTGCTCTCAAACTCCTGACCTCGTGATTTGCCCGCCTCGGCCTCCCAAAGTGTTGGGATTACAGGCGTGAGCCACCGTGCCCAGCCAACTCACTTCTAACAAATAAAATGTGGCAAAAATGGTGGGCTCTCGCTTCTGAGATTAGGTTACAAAAATACTCTGGCTTTCACCTTGTTTGCTTTCTTTTGCTTTTGCTTTTGCTTGCTTGAATGATGCCAGCTGCCATGTCGTGAGCTGCCCAGTGGAGAGACCAACCAGGCAAGGAACTGAGGGAGGTCTCTGGTCAACAGCCAGGGTGGAAATCAGCCCTCAGTCCAACAACCCATGAGGACTCGAGTCTGCCAACAGCCACATGAGTGAGCTTGGAAGCAGATCCTCCCCAGCAGAGCCTTAGATGACGGCTGCCTCAGTCAACACTCAATTGCAGTCTTGTGAGAGACCCCGAGCCAGAGGACCCAGATAAGTGTTGCCCAGATTCCTGACTCACAGAAACTGTGAGACAATATATGTTTGTTGTTTTAAGCTGCTAAGGTGGAGTGACTTGATATGTAGTCATAGATAACTAATACAATGGATGTTGACGTCTTGAGAACAACAGGAGACAAGGTTGAGAAGAAAATCATGAACCAGGAGCAGTGGTCATCATCAAAGATAAAGCAGAGCTCCTTCCACTTTACTGTGCAGACAGAACACTTAGGGGTCTTGTGAGAATGCAGATTCTGACTCAGTAGTTTTGGGACCTACCCTTAGTTCGTTGTACATTTCTTTTTTCTTTCTTTCTTTCTTTCTTTTTTTTGTTTTTTTTTTGAGACAGAGTCTCGCTCTGTTGCCCAGGCTGGAGTGCAATGGCATGATCTCGGCTCACCACAACCTCCGCCTCCCAGGTTCAAGTAACTCTCCTGCCTCAGCCTCCCAAGTAGCTGGGACTACAGGTGTGTGCCACCATGCCCAGCTAATTCTTTTTTTTGTATTGTTAGTAGAGATGGGGTTTCACTATGTTGGCCAGGCTGGTTTTGAACTCCTGACTTCAAGTGGTCCACCCACCTCGGCCTCCCAAAGTGCTGTGATTACAGGCGTGAGCCACTGCACCCGGCCTTTTTATATATTTATTTATTTATTTTGAGACAGAGTCTCGCTCTGTCACTCAGGCTGGAGTGCAGTGGTCATCTCAACTTACTACAAACTCTGCCTCCCGGATTCAAGCAATTATCCTGCCTCAGCCTCCGAGTAGCTGGGACTACAGGCACGTGCCGCCACACTCGACTAATTTTTGTATTTTTTTAGTAGAGACGGGGTTTCACCATGTTGGCCAGGCTGGTCTCAAACTCCTGGCCTCAAGTGATCCACTGCCTTGGCCTCCCAAAGTGCTGGGATTACAGGGATGAGCCACTGCACCTGGCCAGTTGTACACTTCTAAAAAGTTCACAGAAGAGGCCGATGCTGTTGGTGCTTTACAAACTAGGGCTCTAAAGCACCCTGAGGATTAGCAGAAGACAGTAGAGAGGATGGGGAAAAGGTGAGTTGGGAGAACCCCAATCAATATGCCTGAAGAGGAGATCAAATTGTTCACTAAAATAAGAGGCAGTTCAAGGCGTATGTAAGCCAGGGCCTAAGATAAGGCTAGGGAATAATAGAGATGAAGCAGACAAGCAGATAATTCTGGGTGAAAATGTGAAGCATTGAGTGTTACCTACAACTAGCTTTTATGGGTTCCCCATAGTATAATGCTAAGGCAGGTCTGGCATGGTTAGGGGACAAGATTCTCTTTCTCTCTTTCCCTCCTGCCCCATCCCATACCCCCACCAATTACTCTTAATACCGATCTACATCCATTTAATAAAACCTGATTTATAAAAGGCCTTTAGGGGCCGGGCACGGTGGCTCATGCCTGTAATCCCAGCTGTTTGGGAGGCTGAGGTGCATGGATCGCTTGAGCCCACGAGTTCGATACTAGCCTGGGCAATAAGGCAAACCCATGTCTCTACTAAAAATAGAAAAATTAGCTGGGCATGGTGTCACGTGCCTGTAGTCTCAGCTGCTCATGAGGCTGAGGTGGGAGGATCACCTGAGACTTGGGAGGTTGAGGCTACATTGGAAGGTTGAGGCTGCAGTGAGCTGTGATTGTGCCATTGCACTCCAGCCTGGGTGACGGGAATGGGACCTTGTCTCAAAAAAAAAAAAAAAAAAGAAAAGAAAGAAAGAAAAGGAAAAAGAAAAGGCCCTTAGCATAGATGGAGATATAATTTCATTCATTTATTCATTCAGTCATTCATTCAGTCAGTCATTCATTCATTCAGTCATTCTTACATTCAGTCATTCATTTAGCAACCCTGTCCCAAGCACCTATTATGTACTAGATATTAGAGAAACAAAAGTGGATGAGAGTCTCTGCCCTAATTACTGATATAGCAGGGGAGACAGGTGACAGGTACATCAATAACTACTGGAACACAATGTGACAGGTGCTATAATAGAGGTACAAAAGTTATGGTAGCCTGGCAGGATTAAGGATTAATTTTTCCCAAGAGCTCAGGGGTAAGACAAGTTTTGCAGACTAGGTGGCTGGAAACCGGGCCTTTAGAGGAGTAGACATTGAAAGGGAGTCAGGGAATTTTAGGCTGATCAATTTGTAAATAAATATCTCTTAGACCCCTTCCTTATATGAATAACATAAGCTCACACAGCAACAACCTTCTCATTGTTGGGCTTTCTTCGTGGGAAGGGAACTCACAAACTGGCCAACATAAATATCTTGGCTCTTCGCTGCTACATTTCTCATTATAAATGATTAAACTGATTTTCTCATACAGATCAGGCTCATATGAGTTTGGGATACACGAGCCAGGTTTTTTCTTTTTTTTAAATAAAGCCAGCATAAACCAAGTTGAGATACCAGATTACAAAGGCAGAAAACCCACAGAATCTAGAAGGGCAACATCTTTCCTAACCATTCAACTTATTCCTCCACTGCACGCAGTGAAACAGTAAACCTAAAGAAGACTGGATTCATGATGACATTGTTCACGGAAAGGGACAAGAGGCTAATACTCTTAGACTTAGGTGTATGTGGTGGGGGAAAAAAGTCTTGAAAGGGAACTGGAAGAGACCTAATAAACACACTTGAATAGATATTGCATGCAGTTCGGTACTTCAGGCATTTGTGTGCATTAACAGGGAGCCTTCAGCACCATGCTTTTATGACTTGAACCACAAAAAATACCAATAAAGAGAGGAGAACTGGGTGAACTGTTCCTGGAGCCTCTTTGAAACCATACATAAGGTCAGCTTGACATCACCACTCATGTTCTGCTTGATCAAGTCTGACCAGTTTTTCCCTTGCAGTTAATCGGGCAGTTCTTTTCCTGCTCTGACTTCTTACTAGCCTTGAACTGCTGTGGTAGCAGTAGCTGAGGTGCTTGCAGGCCACGTGTGCATGTGAGCAATGGGTCCACGAAGTCAGCTGTAGTCTGCCCGCCATGCCTCCATTCGGACTTGACCCAAATACTGACATCTCCACATAAAACTGCCACCATGTCCCCAGCCCACTCTTATTGTACCAAGGTCTTACGGTTTTAATCTCAGTATAAAATCCTATGTGAGTGCCCCCAGAAGAAAATTCCAAAGGCATCATCTTCTCCATTTAAATCTTTTGTCACACTTAAACAGAAGATCTGATTCACATACAATATCAAATACTTTTCCCCTTGTTGGTATCATCTAGTCTTTGTCAGTGTGTCCATTTTGACAGAGTTGAAATCAGGTTGTTCATTAGCCAGTTGGTTAGGTTGATTTCACAATTAAACCACTATTAGACATACATTTAGACACACTCATGCCGCAGTGTAGACCAGATTCTTATTATTTAAAGTAGGTACAGAGTATTCCGGTGTATTCATAGAGCAGGATTCGCTTAGTCCTCCCCTCTATTATTGGGTTTTGGGTTGTTTCCAGTTTTTTAAAAATTTATTTTATTGAGACAGAGTCTCACTCTGTCGCCCAGGCTGGAGTATAGTGGTGTGATCTCGGCTCTCTGCAACCTCTGCCTTCTGGATTCAAGCAATTCTCCTGCCTCAGCCTCCCATGTAGCTGGGACTACAGGCACATGCCACCACACCTGGTTAATTTTTGTATTTTTGGTAGAGATGGGGTTTCACCATGTTGGCCGGGCTGATCTCGAACTCCTGACTTCAAGGGATCCACTTGCCTCAGCCTCTCAAACAGCTGGGATTACAGGCGTGAGCCACCATTCCCAGCCGAAAATTTATAATACTGTGAATAAAGGTACTACGTACATTGTTATACAAATTGCCTTTTTTTCCTTTTTAGATTGTTAACTTGGAACATATTTCCCAAGCCAATGGATGAACAGTAAGGAATCACTGAATGACTGTAAGCTGGGAAAAGGCATGATCAGATTTTCATCTTTAAAATATCTGCCCATTGAGGGTAATACCTGTTACAGGGTTATTGTGCACACTAAATTGGGTCAGAAAGGTGACAGCAAAGCAAAGAACGGCGCAGATACAGATGCTTATACTAAGAAAGTTGTCAGGAAGTCTATGAAGAATCATAGTTAATTGAAGATCATCATGTAAAGTGTTTCTCTTGGTTTCTTATTTTATCTTTGCATGCCAAAAATGTTTTCTTGAGATTCTTATTTAATCTTGGCATGCTAAGGATAGTGCAGTGCCCTGAGAAGCAGTTAAACCCAGCAAATAACCAGCTTCTTTGTGAGCAAGTACTTGCTTCAGCAACTTGGGCTTGCCTCACAAGCATGGAAGTGGTCCACCCTTGAAGCATGGCAATGTCTGTGACCTGATAAGGAGAACAGAGACATTATCTGGTCTAGACACTGGCTTAAGAGATAGCTTTTCACATATCTCTTCTCTCTTTTCATTTGATCCATTGTAATCTTCTTGTTATATTTAAATCCTGTTTTTCTCCTTCTGCTCTTCAGCATTCACAACGCCCTGGCTTCACCATCTCTGGACTCTGTTTTCTCATCTGGAAAGTGAGGAGGTGACCTTGACAGTCACTGTGGGCCTTTGCAGCTCTAACCTTATGGGTTCTATGGTTCTGTCCCTTCTGTCTAGATGGCAAGGCCCAGTCTTGCCTTAACCCAGGGTCTTATTGCTTCAATTTCCCCACGCCATGAACCACTGGCTCCCTAGAGAAATCTTTGTCAAGTGTGACACCGGAATCACCTGAAAGCATGCTAAAATGCAGGTTCCTGGGCCCCAGGGCTGCAGAATCAGAATCTCAGGGGTGAAGCCTAGGGACGCTGTTTTTATGTTATAAAAGACAAACGTGAATCAATGCATGTGATTGTGGGCCAAACGAGGTGAAAGTCTTCCTGAGATGAACACTTTGCCCCGCAAATCTCTTTAGTCTTCGCCTTTCCTGTGTTCCCTCCTATTCTTCAAGTTCTGCTTTCTTTTTGGAAATTTATTTATTACTATTTATTAAAAAAATTTTTTAGAGACAAGGGCTTGCTGTGTTGCCCAGGCTGGCCTTGAACTCTTGAGTTTAAACAATCCTCCTGCCTCAGCCTCCTGTACCTGTGTGTAACAGGGACTACAGGCACATGCAACTGTACCTGGCTTTCAAGATTCTGCTTCTTTAAGCAGATCAAAAGAGTCACATCAGAGTTACATCAAAGAAAACATGTTCAAATGATAGGACTGCCAGGCCGAGTGATGCATAAGAGAGACCTTTTCAATCACACTGATCCTCAAATTCTACTTGGTCTGCAGTTGCCTAATCTACTGTCATTAAGCCTGACACTAAATGTGGCATTAGGAGACTTTTATGGGTTGGATTGTATCCTCCCCCCACCGCCCCAATTAACATGTTGAAGTCTTAACTCCCAGTCCCTCAGAGTGTGTCTTTATCTGGAAATGGATGTGATGAGTTTGCAGATGTGATTAGTTAAGATGCGGTCATGCTAGAATAGGATGGGCCCTTAATTCAATAAGACAAGTGTCTTTATAAAGAGGGGAAATTTGGACACAAACAGACCTGGGCACAGGGAGAACACCATGTGAATATGAAAACGGAGATCAGGGCGATGCATCTACGAAGCAAAGAACAGCGAATATTGCCAGCAAACCAGCAGATACCAGGAGAGAAGCACAGAAGACACTCTCCCTCACAGCTCTCAGAAAGCACCAATTCTGGCAGCACCTTGATCTCAAGACTACCTTCCAGAACTGTAGGACAACAAATTTCTGTTGTTTAAGCCGCTTTATTTTGTCAGTACTGGCAAGCTAATACAGAGACCTTGGTCACAGCCCTGGCTTGGTTACAGAGACTGTAGACTACCACTTTACATACTCTGAGCTACTTACTCTGTGCCATCTCACTAAAGAGAGAAAATATGTTGCATTCATTAGAAGACAAGTATTGAATGAGATCTCTGTGAATGCACTTGTAAAGTGTTCACTATTAGTGAAATTATTATTCATGAAGTGGCAAATAGGGAAATGCTTTGGGAAGATCATAAAGGGGTTACTCAGTAACCCAGAATTGTTTTTTACCATGCATAAAGGTAGGCACCAGATTGTAGGTGCCTTCACTTAACCAAAATGTGCTGGTAGCATAGATGAACTCCCTGCACTCCTGTCCAAAGTCAGTCCCTCCCCCTGTGCACCAGAATGCATCCCCTCTCACCTGCTCAAGGCCATCACTCCAGCACTCTCCCCTTCCTTTTCTAAACCTTCAATTTCCTTCTCCCATCCACATATAAACATGCTGTTATTTTTCCCAGCTTAAAAAAAACCTGGCCAGGCGCGATGGCTCACGCCATAATCTGAGCACTTTGGGAGGCCGAGGCGGGAGGATCACGAGGTCAGGAGATTGAGACCGTCCTGGCTAACACAGGTGAAACCCCATCTCTACCAAAAATACAAAAAATTATCCAGGCGTGGTGGCAGGCGCGTGTAGTCCCAGCTACTCGGGAGGCTGAGGCAGGAGAATGGTGTGAACCCAGGAGGCAGAGCTTGCAGTGAGCCGAGATCGCGGCACTGCACTCCAGCCTGGGTGACAGAGTGAGACTCTGTCTCAAAAAAAAAAAAAAAATTAAATAAAACCAAACGTTTATAGCTTTAAAAAAAACCCTGCCTCCCCCGTGAACTATTCTTCATTTTTTTCCTCCGCTCTACAGCAAAACTTCATGAAAGAATTGCTATAACCCAGTTCTTCTCTTACTATTTTTAATTTTTAGTAAACTTTATTTTAGACATTTAGAAATGTGCACATAGTCCTAAGCGCTCAGTTAATCTTCACAAACTGAACACTCCTGGCAACCAGCACCCATATCAAGAAATAGAATCTTATCAGCACCCCAGAAGCTCACCTCCTAACCCCTCCCAGTCACTCATCCCAAAGTAACCACTATTTTAACTTCTAGCACCTAGAGTGCTAGAATAGTTTTCCTGTTATAGATGAGTTTTCCTGTTTTTGAACTTGATACACATGAAATTATACGGTGTGTTCTCTTGTATCTCGCTTTGTCCCCTCAACATTATATTTGGGAAATTAATCCATGTTGCTATAAATAGCAATGGTTCACTCATTCTGATTGCTCTGGACCAGAATTGGCAAACTTTTTCTGTAAAGACCAGAAAATAAATACTTTAGGCTTTGTAGGCCATAAAGTCTATCACAACTACTCAACTCTCCTTCTGTAGCCCACGAAAGCACCCAAAGACAATACTTCAACAAATGGTCATGGCTGAGTGCCAGTCAAACTTTATGAAAACAGTTCTAGTGTTGGATTGGACTCTCAGGCTGTAGTTTGCTGACTCCTGCTTAGTCTGTAATATTCCATGGAATGAATACGCCATAACTTCTAAAATCCATTCCAATGTTGATGGACATTTGTGTTATTTCCAGGTTTGGGTTATCCTATGTCAACCCTCCCATCTTTTTGTGTTTTTAAATAAACTTAGTTGAGCTATGGTATACATATAATAAAATGCACCCATTCACTTGTAAATCTATTTCAATCTGGATTTTCTCCCACCACTCCAACAAAATTTTGTTGGCAAAATTACCAATGATCTCCATGTTGCTAAATCCAATGGTCAATCCTCAGTCCTCACCTTTTTTTTACTTCTCAGCAGCATTTGACACAATCGATTTCTACCTCCTCCTTGGCATACTTTCTTCACTTGGTTTCCAGAATTTAGCATTTAGGTTTTCTTCCTACCTCACTGATCACTCCATCTTAGTCTCCTCTGCTGATTCCTCTTCTCCCAACCCCTTAATGTTGGAAAGCTCAGAGGCTCAGTCCTTGGTCTGCATCATTCTCTGTCCACACTCACTTTCTTGGCAATCTCATCCAGCCTTTAGCTTTAAATACCATCTGTAAACCAACAACTCTCACGTTTATATTTCCATCCAGACTTCCTCCCTGACTTCCAGACTTGTAGATCCAACAGCCTACCTCACCTGTAGCCTTCTCCATCATGGTGTTCATAGTCATCTGAATCATCTTTTTAAATTGTTTTTCTCACACGCTACATCCAATCCATAGCAACTCCACCTACTTCTACTCTCAAAATCTAACTACTTCTCACCACTTCTGCTATTTGTAACCTGGTCCAAGCCAGCATCATCTCTCGTCACTGCAATTGCATCCTATCTGGTTTTCCTATTTCCACTCTTGCTAACATAAAGTCAACTCACAACACAGGAGTCGGAGCGATCTGGTTATAACATAGGATAAAACATGCCACTCCTCTGCTCAAAACTCGTTAATACAGTCCCATCTCATTAAGAGTAAAGGTCCTACAATGTAAAAGTAGAAGTCCCTACAATGGCCTGCAAGCCCATGAAGGATCAGGTCCTTCTTATTTTTTCCATTTTCCTGGTCTCCCCTCCCTCCCTCTGCTCTAGCCACCTTAGAAGCCTTAACATACCAGGCATAGTCCTGTCTTGCTGTTTCCTTTGTCTGGTATACTCTTTCCCCATATGAACACCTGGCTAATCCTCTCAACACCTTCAAGTCTTTGCTCAAAAATCATCTTCTCAATGAGTCCTACCCTGAGAATTCTGCAATGAGTTCCTCATGCTTTCAATTCACCTTATTCTGCTCTACTTTTTTCTTTTTCCATAACACTTTATAGCCTCCTAGCATATACATTATTGACCTAGTTAGTAGGTCTATCGTTAATCACCTATCTCCTTACACTAGAGTATAAGGTCGATGAGGGTATAAATCTTTCTTTTGTTCATTGATGTATTGCAATCTCCAGGAACAGTGTCTGTTACATAGTAGGCACTCAATAAATATTTGTTGAATATCTGAAAGATTAAGAAAATGGGAATTTCTATTTATCTGTAAAAAGCATTAGTCTCCTTTTTCGGTGCAAAGTCTCACCCTGGTTTGAAAGCTAAAGGACTCATCTGTCAAGTTCCCAGTGAGTGGTTTGGCAATCATATCAACTACTAGCAGGTCCCCTTAGGTCGATGGACACCTGAGGCTATTTATTTTATTGGTGAAAGGTTGGTGTGAGAGCATTTTGGTCCATTTCACGAAAACAGCAGTGTTCTAACCAGCAGCTCCAATAAATCTTACACATTCTTAAGCCCATAAGTCCTGGCCTCTTGCCTCTCTACACATCCATTCATCCAACTAAGAAGAACCTCTTGTTGGAGCACACAGGGCCACTTGATTAGCAAGAGCAATGGGAAGGAACACAATCCTCTTCCCTTTCTGCCCTGGGGACACAACTTCAGAGCAACAAGCTCTTCGCTCAGGACAGGCAGAATGTGACAAGTAAGACTTTGCATCTCTTTCCACATGCACCAAACAGCTTGCCCACTGTCCCAAGTCAGTTAAAGTTAACACATGGTGCCATGAATTTATAATGATTTATTCCAAGGTAATTTATGTTTACTTCTGGGACTGTCAGTTACTCTATGACCATCAAAGTCTATGGAGACTAATAGGCTCAGAAATGGTTCATGCGAAAGAATGTCTTTCTCATGATAATTTTCTGATTCCATATCTTTTTGCACATTCTCTATTATAGAACTTTTTACATTTTGCACTGTAGTTGTTTACATTTTGATCTTCCCATCTATACACCCCTTACTCGTCCTTTGCCCCAACCACTACACTAACAGTTTCTTATAGCTGGGACTAATGGTTTATTAACTTAGCAATACAGGGTAGTAAGTAAAGGCACAGATTCAGAAGCCATATTGTGTCAAGTCCTAGCATTAGTACTGTATGACCTTGGACAAATTACTTAACCTCACTGTGCCTCAATTGTCTGGGCTGTTAAAGGAGAATAACACCACTGCCTCATGAGGCTGTTGTAAGGATAAAGTGAATTTCTATATATATATACATATATATAGAAATTTATGTATATTGTATATATAAAAATCACTTAGCACAACACCTGGCATATAAGAAGTGTGAACACACACACACACACACACACATCCTTGTTTACATAATTAGAAGCACTTTGTGTCTTTGTGAGGTGACAAAAATTATCTGAGATTGTCTTTCAGTGTGACTCCTGCTTTAGAATTATGAATGAGTCAGCTGTTTGGTGAAAATATTCTAACAAAATGTTAAAGGGAAAAAATAAATTTGACCCTGTGCACATACACCCGGAATACATTTTGCCTTCTTCAGGACAGGGCCAATCCCATGAAACAAGCTCCCCAGCAGACATTGTCAGAGGACTTGGGGTTTCCTCTGGTACCAGGGTGTAGAGGAGGAGGAAGCAGGAGCAAAGTTTAGGGAATGTTTTCTGGGCTTCCTCCCCACTCCTCAAAAACAGATATTAAGCCTGTGCGGCAGTTATATACATACACAAGTACCTTTAGCCTAGCCTACATTAGTTAGATCCTTTAAGATTTGCTGTAAACGGAATTGTACCCCCCACCCCAAATTCATATGTTGAAGTCCTAACCCCCAATATAATTGTATTTGGAGATAAGGCTTTTGGGAGGTAAATGAGGTTAAACAGAGTCATAAGGGTAAGATCCTAATCTAAGAAAATTGACGACCTTATAAGAAGCGTAAGAGAGCAATGTCTCTCTCTCTCGCCCGAGCTGAGGAAACGCCATGTGAGGACACAACGAGAAGGTGGCCCTCTGCAAGCTGGGAAGAGACTGCTCAACAGGAATTGACCTAGGAAGTCCACCTGATCTTGGACTTCCCAGCCTCCAGAAATGTGAGACATTTCTGTTGTTTAAGCCACCCAATCTATGGTATTTTGTTATGGTAGCCCATGTTGACTAAAGCAGGTTGGAACAGGATAATATACCCGGATAATCCCAATAATGGGTGTTTATTGCCAGGGTTCATGGGGCAGCATGGGATGTCCTTTGCCTCCTTAGCTGGGCAGCCAGTCTTGGTCTCAGAGCTTCCCAGGGATGTGTACAGGCTCATGGAGAAAAGGAATAAAGACTCAGCATGGATTGGGATAACCACACTTTGTTTATCTAGTATTCTTGTTTCCTGGTTGAGTGTCCCTATTGGGCAGTTTGACACCCGAAGTCCTTTTTGGCCTCCTTCTGACTAGCTCAGTCCCAGGGGACTTTGGCTCCAAACAAATGTGGCTAGGGTAGTAGGGTTGGTTTTATATGGCAAGAAATATGACAACCAAGAATAAGCCACTAGCAGTCTGTTTCTCAGAAGCGGGCTGTGGGCCTAGCGGGCACTTAAGAACAAGAAAGCGTTCTCCTCACTGTAAAGTGTAGTTTGAAAAGAGCAGTTTTGAGGTCAACCCTCCTATTCTAGTGCTTCTATTATTGCTTCCCTAGGGTTGCTGTAACTAAGGACCACAAACTGGGTGGCTTAAAATAACAGATATGTATGCTCTCACAGTTCTGGAGGCTGGAGGTCTACAGTTATCAGCAGGCTGTGCTCCCTCTGAAGTCTGTAGGGGAGAATCCTTCTTTGCTTCTTCAAACTTCTGGTGGCCCCAGGCATTCTCTGGCCTGTGGCAGCAGAAAGCCAATTTCTGCATCCTGTGTCTTCATATGGGCTTCTTCTCTGTGTGTATTTCTGTCTGTCTTCTTTTTTTCTTATAAGGACACCAGTCATTGGATTCAAGCCCACTCTAATCCAGTCTTACCTCATTTTAATGTAACTAATTATATCTGCAGACTCTATTTCCAAATAAAGTCACACTCTGAGGTTCTGGGAGACATGAGTCTGGAGGGGCACTATTCAATCCACTACACTGCCTTAGTTGAAATCTTCCGTTGAAAATTATGGAAAAACATATGAGCCAGATTATGAAAATAAAAGAGATTCTATTCATAGGACACAGGAGTGGTTTACAGACTCTAAGGTCAGTAAAGCCATCAGGCCTTAGAAGGAAGACCCGGGAAGTGCACGGCCGTCAGATGGCTCTGTTCCCTCTCTTCCTCTTATCAGAGCCTCCCCGTGCCTGTCGGCTTCATTCTCTCTGCAGCTGGCTTTCTCTGTGGCACCATGCCCTTGGCCAGCAGCAGATGACCAACTCATTGCTCCAAAGTTTACATTTCTGTTCAAGCAATCAGTCCATATTGAATAGTCTTGGCCCCAATTCTAAATTCTCAGGAGGAAGAATCTGATGGACTTATCTAGGATCAGATGTTTAATCCTGGTCCAGTTAATTGTGGGTAGGTGGGTGGAGTGATAGAGTAAATCCTCTATCTATCTAGAGGTAGAGGCGTCCCAGTGGCTGGAAAGCCAACACTCAGAGAAAGAAGAGTCACTGCAAGCTGGATAGATAGCCCAAAAAAGGTCTAGACATATCTTGTTTTATAGCATTTAGCAGCATGCAAAGTGTTTTCATTTATACTCTCATTTGATTTGTGCAAATTCATATGGAGTAGGCATAACTAGCATTTTGCTCATTTTGTCCATGTAGAAACAAACTCAGAGAATTTAATGATTAGCCCATAAAGATGGCCAGGGTCAGAAGTTACACACAACATTAGGTCTTCTGAGTCCTGACACGATTCACCTTACTATACAACATAGAAATGTAACTGACTTTGTCATTTTTATTACAACCAATTGTCAGTTATACACAGATTTATTATCCAAGTTCACAAACATAATTTTATAAAAATATAATTTTAGTAGTCTAAAGATTACAGCCATTCTATTCTTGTCTGACGGATCCAAAGTTTTTCCCACTTATTTTCCTTCTTTCCTAGGCCACTGTTTCTTCACAATTCTCCTCCTTTGGCATCATTATTCCTCCAGAAAGTTCACTAGGATTTAGCACACTAAAATAAAAAGGCCAATGGTTTTCTTTTTAACATTTAAACTCAAATCACTCCTCCTTTGCATTTAAGGATTTCCTTCTATTAATTCTGGCATCTAATTAATTGACAGTGTTGGGAAAATGGGGTTATACCTTTGCAATCCTTTATTCATCTCTTTTTATATTTTCATTTTCGTTTTTGAGACAGGGTCTGACTCTGCCCCCAGGCTGGAGAGCAGTGGCATGATCACAGCACACTGTAGCCTCAACCTCTCAGGATCAAATGATCCTCCCACCTCAGTAAATGGGACTACAGGCATGCGCCACCATGCCTGGCTAATTTTTTTATTTTTATTTTTAGTAGAGATGGGGGTCTCACTATGTCGCCCAGGCTGGTCTTGAATTCCTGGGCTCAAGCAATTGGCCTGCCTTGGCCTCCCAAAGTGCTGGGATTTCATTATTCATCTCTTACATTTTCTCTGAGGCTTGTTTCCCACAGTCGCTGGTTCAGGCTCTCCCTTCTCATTTTTTTTTTTTTTTTTCACACATTGCTCTTCCCAATCCTGTCACCTCTTAGTGAAGGATTTTGCTTCCTGTTTACTGAAACTCCCTTACTTACCCTGGCCTTGTTTAATTCCCTTGAACTTTCTGTCTCTATTTTATGTTTACCTCTTTCAATTATCTCAGGATAAAATCATTCCTCTTCTCTTTAGAGATAAGTTTTCTCTCCTAAAGCTTCCTAGAACCATTAGCCTCACATAATTTCCTCTAACAATTAAAGCTTGCTTTCTCAACTGCCTCCTCTTTTGCTTTTCTTGTTTGCTTTTCTCTTTTTTTTCTAAGAAAACCAACCAACAGCTGCCTAGCCTTTGTCTTGCTACCCCTTTCTGTCTTTCCAGCTATACTTCTTGAATAAATGGTCTTTGTTCTCTACCTTAATTTTGTCTTCTTCACTCCTTTCTTTTTTCAGTATGGTGTCATTCTCTTGAAACTTCTCTCTCTCTCTTTTTTTAATGCCTTCAATTTCTTTCCTCACTTTGTTCATGTTTTCATTTAAATAGTCAAAAATAATTATAATAGGTGTTTTAATATTCTCCTCTGCTAATTCTATCTCTGTCATTTCCGGGTCTGTTTCCTTTGAGTGATTCTTTTTCTGGTTATGGGTCACATATTTCTGCTTCTTGACTTGTGTAGTCATTTTTTATTGGATGCTGAACATTGTCAGTTTTATATTATTGAGTGTCTAGATCTTACATCTTCCTTCAAAGACTGTTGTGTTTTGTAGTGGCAGGCAGAAAGGTACTTTTGGTTTAGTTTGGCCCTTTTGGAGTTTGTTTTCAAGCTTTGTTAGGGCAGACCTAAAGTAGCTTTAATCCTAGGAACAGTTTAGTAGCATTTCCAAGGCATGGCCCTTCTAGTGCTTTCACTGAATGCTCCTAGTGATCAGTGAGGACATTCCCCTCTGGCTGTTCAGCCCTTGAGCAATTCCCAGCCCTTTGTAGCTCAGGAACTGCTGTTCAGTTCGCAATCTCTCTTCGCTCAATGGAGTTTCACCATATTCAGCAAAGGCTCAAAATGATGTCATGAAGATTTCTGGAACTCTCTTTCTGAGAGAGAAACTCTGCGACTCTGCCCTACAATTTCCATCTACTTCAACCCTCCTGAATTCTGATCTTGGTCTCCTCAACTCAATAAGACCATTGTGTCTTACATGGGTGCCCTTCCCTGCTCCATCGCCAGACATGTGTCTTCAGGCAGAAAGCCCGGGAGATCTTAAGGCCACATTATCTCAGGGATCACAGTCCCATATTACCTATTGTCCAAAGTCTGGAAACAGCTGTTTCACATATTTTGTCTGTTTTTCTAGTTCTTCAAGGTGAATTCCAGTTCCAGCTACTTCATTATGGCCAGAAGTTGGAATGTCTGAAACTACTCTTTTGAAGAACATCAGTGACTGTTTCTAAGTAACCAAAGGCTTTCTTTATTCCTCTTGTTTTAGAACAACACTTGATCACTGGCCATTGCCTTCTTAAAATTCTGCTCCCTGAACCATCCTACCCCTTTACCATTCCCTCCCTACTTCTTCTTGTCTTTCCTTTTCCAGAGGGGCTGGTGAGTAGGCAAGCTCAATAATAAAGCAGGTTGTAAATGGCATTGGCAATTTCCAGTTTGATCAGGGAGCATAGCTGGAGGAACCCAGGCAGTGTTTTTTTTGGCAGAAGTCTCCTTTTTAATCCTCATAGTTAGCATTTAACAAATTTGCTGATTGATTTTGGGCCCACTATAATTTATTTATTTATTTATTTATTTTTTTGTTTTAGAGATAAGGTCTCACTCTGTTGCCCAGGTCAGAATGCAGTGGCATAATAACAGCTCACTGTGGCCTCAAACTCCTGGGCTCAAGTGATCCTCCCGCCTCAGCCTCCCAAGTAGCTAGGACTATAGGCTTGTGCCATCAGACCCAGCTAATGTTTTAGTTTTTATGTAGAGATGGGGTCTCGCTATGCTGCCTAGGCTGGTCTCGAACTCCTGGCTTCAAGCGATCCTCCTGCTTTGGCCTACCAAATTGCTGGGATTACAGATGTGAGCTGCCTTGCCTGGCCCCACTATACTCTCATCAATTAGCGGGATGGTTGAGAGCTGACTGCATTTAAGATGTACATATTTCAGTATGAATGCTATTATTTCCTAGTCTCATATGGGGTATTTCTTAGGAAAGTATGATCAAATCATTTGAGATTCAAATTATCAAGATTGTCATCTTTGCCAGGTTTGCTGTACTCCATTTTTATCTTGGTAGGTTCTCAACTTGTACAATTCCCCTGCGGGTCCTTTCCAGACTCAATAGTTACTCTTTTTTCTTTTTCAGTTTGTATATGTGTTTCTGTTCTGGGTGGTTTAGCAATACACTTTTTTTTTTTTACTTTGTTTCTTATGTCAGATAAGATTAAGTAGGTTAATATCTCTACTGTAGATTATGCTTTTCATTTATTTGGGTTAATGATTCCAGACCTCTACATGCAGAGGCATCCACAAATCCAAGCTGATTATGCTGCCACTGAGATTCAAACCTTATTTTTTCCCCTAAGAATGTTTCTATTAATTATATTTAACTTCTGCAGGTATTTAATATAAAACAAATTTAACTGCATCAAAAAGAAATCTGTGACAAACAGAATAATGCTTAAAAGTAATATAGTGTTTCATATCCATCAAAAGAAACTAACTCAGATACTCTTATCATTTGCTGTAACTTTTATTGACATTAGATGGCATTAAGATAGCCAAACATCAAGCAAAAAATAATTATGTATCTTTCAATTATTATTCCAACTCTCTTTCAAGAAACTTGTCAACGCATGCTTGATGCGTTGAGAAATAAAGCCACTTCAAAGGAATCATGATCAAGCTCAAACTGATAATGTTTAAAATCAAGGACAATTAAATGTTTGCTTATCCTAGGAGTTAATTTGCTGCCCTTGAGACCTCACTTCACCTCTTCTAAGATTATTTTTAAAATGAACAGATTGATTTTTTACAAAATGCCCCCATGGATAATGGTTTCCTTAAACAAATAGAATGTTTAGAAATCCTGTGCTGTTTTGGCATCCCTGGTTACCCACGTTTAAAAGAGAATTTAGGCCGGGTGCGGTGGCTCATGCCTATAATTCCAGCACTTTGGGAGGCCAAGGCAGGCAGATCTCCTGAGGTCAGGAGTTCGAGATCAGCATGACTAATATGGTGAAACCCTGTCTCTATTAAAAATATAAAAATTAGGCATAGTGGCAGGCACTTGTGATCCCAGCTACTCGGGAGGCTGAGGCAGGAGAATTGCTTGAACCCAGGAGGCAGAGGTTGCAGTGAGCCGAGATGGCACCACTGTACTCCAGCCTGGGCAACAGAGTGAGACTCCGTCTCAAATAAAAAGAGAGGATTTAAACTGAAGTCATATCCACAAATATACAACAAGAAAACGGATTCTGAGTCATAGCTATAACTCTTTGTCTTAGCCTAGAAAGCAAAGATGGAGGCAAGGGCATATACAAATAGTTTATTATTATTATCATTTGAGATAGGGTCTCACTCTGTCACTCAGGCCAGAGTTCAGTGGTGCAATCATGGCTTACTGTAGCCTCAACTCGTGGGCTCAAGTGATCCTCCTGCCTCAGCTTCCCAAATATTTGGGTCTACAGGCACACACCACTATGCCTGACTAATTTTTTGTTTGTTTTTCTTTTGTATAGACAGGGTCTCGCTAAGTTGATCAGACTGATTTTGAACTCCTCGCCTCAAGCGATCCTCTTGCCTTGGCCTCCCAAAATGCTGGGGTGAACCACCACACCTGGCCTAATATTGTATTAGAAGGAAGGGAGTACAATTCCAGGGCAGCAAGAGTGAGTAAAAAGGAAGTAAGTCAGGGATGGAGAAAAAGCAAGTGCAAAGTGGGGCATCAGGAAGCGGGCTACAGCTTCATGAGATCACACAGTGGGTTGCTTGGTTGGGCTGTATGGAATTATGGTGCACAGAGTGGTCCACCAAGGAGTGAGGGGGATGACTTAATGTGTGGGCTCCTTTGCACCTCCTGTCTCTCTTTGGTCCAAGTAGACCTCACAGAGTGATAACTCTCTAGCACTCTCAGGCAAAGACCCCTCCAGGCAGCCAATGGGGAAGCCACATCCTGAAGCACAGTGCTATCTCTGCATCTGAAAGTCGGGGGAGGTGCCAAAGACTCCACAATCTGGTTGGACTGACTTGAGAACCAGTTCTGCTACAGCTCTCACTGTGTGGGCGCAATGGAGGCCATGCCTGAGGTAGTCACTCCACAGGAGAAGGTGTGCACCACCAGAGCTGTCTATTCTGCAAGCAGCTCAGAAGCCAGTCAGGCAAATCTGGGGAAGCTCATGAAGAAGCCCACGATTCTCCTTATTGTTATTCAGGCCCCTTTTTCAAAATTCCATTTAAAACACACTTTCTGAGGACCTATTATTAATATTTGCCAGTCTTTCTGCCATAAGCACTAAGATAAAGAAAACAGAGTCTCTGGCCTCAGAATGAACTACAATTTATTATGATAAACACTAAGACCTGGCTGGGTGCGCTGGCTCATGCCTGTAACCCCAGCACTTTGGGAGGCCGAGGCGGATGGATCACCTGAGGTTGGGAGTTCGAGACCAGCCTGACCAGTATGGAGAAACCCTATCTCTACTAAAAACACAAAAAAAGTAGCCGGGCATGGTGGCCCATGCCTGTAATCCCAGCTACTCGGGAGGCTGAGGCAGGAGAATCACTTGAACCCAGGAGGTGGAGGTTGTGGTGAGCCGAGATCGAGCCATTGCACTCCAGCCTGGGCAACAAGAGCGAAACTCCATCTCAAAATAAATAAATAAATAATAAATAAATAAATATATACTGAGACGCTGGGACTTTGTATTAGTCTGTTATCATACTGCAATAAAGAAATACCTGAGACTGGGTAATTTATAAAGGAAAGAGGTTTAATTAACTCAGAATTCTGCATGGCTTTGGGAGGCCTCAGGAAACTTACAATCATGGCAGAAGGTAAAGGGGAAGCAGGCACCTTCTTCACAAGGTGGGAAGTGAGGGAGGGAAGTGAGGGAGAGCGAAGGGGAAAGAGCTCCTTATAAAGCCATCAGATCTCGTGAGAACTCACTCACTATCACGAGAACAGCATGGGAGAAATCTGCCCCCATGAGCCAATCACTTCCCACCAGGTCTCTCCCTCAACACCTGAGGATTACAATTCAAGATGGAATTTGGGTGGGGATGCACAGGCAAACCATATCAGACTTTAAATGAGAAAAATGAATTCTGTCTGGGAGAGAACAAGGAAAGCAACAAAGAAGAAAATGTAGATGAATAAAGTAGCTTCATCTGATTCAGCTGAGACTGTGGAAGGGAAGCATAAAGACTAATGAGACACATAGATTAACCAAGGGTATGCATCCTGTCTCCTGAGTATGGAAATGAGGCTATTTCTGAGTGACCCCTGTAGCAGGTTAGGATCTTTTGCTCCCTCAATTTTCTGCTGTGATGGCCACATATAAGGCATTGTGGCAATTAATGAAAAAGCCAACTAATCATGATTTAAACCATACGAGCTTTCATTATTGACTTGGTAAGTTCAAAGCTGGCCATCTCAGAGTAGTTTTGGAAACCGAAAGTGTCACCAAGAATGCAGGGTCTTTATTCTGTCCTGCTTTCTTCAACTTGTTGGTTTTCATTCTTAGGTTGATTGCCTCATGATTCCAAAATGATTGCTGCAACTCCAAACATTACATCTTCATAGAGTAATATCTAGAAAGAGAAGGAAGCAAGGGGACAATAAATGCTTTCTTCTCAAGCATTTCTCTGTTACCAAAGAACTCTTTCCCAGAGGCTCCCTTAGACATCCATTTATACCCCATTGACCAGAACTGGGTTGCATGTCCCCACCCTAGATTAATTAGTGGATAAAGAGATTAAGAGTGCCATGATTTAGTTAGATCCAGCAAGATGTATCTGTTGGGGCTGGGTTCATAATTGCACATCAAAATTGGCCTCCTCGTTGATGGAGCCGGTGTGTTCTTTCTAATAAACTGATGATGTCACTGTTATGCCTGAAATTCTTCTATGGCTCTTTCTTGTCTATAGGGCAAGTCCAAGTTCCATGACTATTTATGCTTCTTCGTGTCAGCTCTTCAATTTCACCCCCTCCTAATCTGCCAAGGCACCATGTTTCAGATCTGTGGAATTAGCTGAGATTCCCGGAATGCCCCATGCTTGTTGCTCCTTCTAGTGCTTTGTATAGATTGTCTCTTCTGGCTTTCCACATTGTTTTCATAGCAACTACAACTTATCTTTCAAATATAAACTTAAATGCCTCCTCCTCAGAAAGCCTTCCAGGATGTTCCTCTTCTGTTTTCTCAAAAGTGCCCTGTTTATACCCCTTTTATGACATATACAGCCCTGTGGTGATTACTTGTTTCTTCATCTATCTCCTTTACTTGACTGGAAATCCCTAGAGTTTAGCCTGGTAGCCAGAATGAAGCAGCCACTTAAAAAGTGACGATTAAGTGAAAAATCCCTATGGTTGTATGCTTTCAAACTCAACCAGGTCTTTATTGGTTTGATTTGTTGCTGGTTAGATCCTGACCCTGGGGACTATTTCAGACACTCCTCATCTTGCCACAGCATAAAGCCCAGCCTCTGTCTCTCTCATCCTCAGCAGACGATCTCAATGTCTACTTTTTAAAAAAAGTATAATTGCCATTTTATTTTTTTCCAGAGGATAGTTTTCCATCCTTAAGACTGAAAACACCTTATACGGGCTTTCGCAGAGGTCATGGAACAGCACTATTAGGTCTAAATCAGGGAGGGGTATTGGATCTTTCTGGGCTTCATGAGAATGACTCCTGACTACTTTGCCGTGAATGGCACAACTCATATTACAATGCAGTTTCTCATACAGCTGGGAAGCACAGGTGTTAAAGACACTCACTTCAGAAATGGCTCTGATGGCTATGGCCTCTACTTTGTTTTTAATGACGAGCTTAATGGCCTTGTCCTTGGGCATACATTGGGTGCAGTTGTACAGGGAACAGGCTGCGTGTGGCCTTGGCCCTTTTTGGCACAACCAGTTTCTTCTTTTCTTTTTCTTTTTTCTTTTTTTTTTTTTTTGAGACAGGGTCTCACTTTGTCACCCAGGCTGGAGTGCAGTGGCGCGATCTTGGCTCACTGCAGCCTTGACGTCTGGGGCTCAAGTGATCCTCCCACCTCAGCCTCCCACATAGCTGGAACTATAGGCGTGAGCCACCATAGCCAGCTATTTTTGTATTTTTTGTATGGACAGGGTTTTGCCATGTTGGCCAGGCTGGTCTTGAACTCATGGACTCAAGTGATCTGCCCACCTCATCCTCTGAAAGTGCTGGGATTACAGGCGTGAGCCACTGCACCTGGCCATTGTTTCTTCTTTTCTTTGTCATCTTGGAAGTGAGGACCTGAGAGAACTTTACTTCTATTTAGAGTTCACTGAGACACTAATTTTAGGGTCTTCGATGTTCCTTCATTCACTTTGACCCTCATTCTCAACACCTAACATTTCTGTTGCTCACTCTCTTCATCCCACTCATCTCAAAGGAAAAGGTCTCTCTTCTCCCTAAAGATCTCACATCCTCCACCCCCTCCTTGAACCTCTCTCTCCAGAATCTTCTATCTTCCCTTTGATACCTATTAGCACTCTGGTCTCCTCCCAACCATAACACGCCCATCAGACTGGATACCCTTGCACTGTCTTACATTTCAAAAGATTCCTGTCCTGTTGCCAATGCCTCAAACCAAGCCCTTAGAGCAGGGGTTGCTAGAACTGGTAGCTCAGATACCAGATAGAGCCTATAGGGGTGTTCTACTCAACCTTCACGGTGTTTTTAAAAGTGGGAAATTTCACTTAAAAATGAGGATTCCAGACTTTTCCATAAAGGTCATACAGCTAACTGGTCTGAGCCACCTTTTCTACATGGCAACAATGATGTGGGCACAGCCGCTAGCCACTACCTTTGGGTGGGGCATGTGGTCACCAGGTTGTCAGAGTATCCTTCTTGTAAGCATTTGAATTTTCAGCCGCCTAGACTTGTGGTTTTGTCCTGTATTTCACCTGGAAGTGCCCTCTTGAAGGCCATTGGTGATTGCTTAGTCATGAGATACACAGGTGTTTGCTCCATCTCCATAGTCCTTGAACTGTCTGTACCTCCTGACCGCCTCTCTAGAAACTACACCCCGCTTGGCTTCCTTAGACCTTATGTTCCTGGTTCTCCTAGATTCCTAATGCCATTTTTTTAAGGTACACATGTGAATACGAATTTGCAATAGAAAAGAAAATATAATATAAAGTTTTAATAGCTGACAAATACAAAACCATTATACAATAAAGGAAAATAATGTTTTTACTCAGTAATTGCCTGACACACCTTTATAATTTTTTTTCCTACTAATTTTGGCTTCATGTTCATTGATAACCTTCTCATATGATGATTCTTAATATCTTTTTTGTACAGGAATGTTTATTGCAGCATTATTTATAATACCAAAAGGTGGAAACAACCCAAATATCCATCAACTGACAGATAGATAAACAAAATGTGGCATATCAGAGCTGTGTGCTGTGGCTCACAGATGTAATCCCAGCTACTTGAGAGGCTGAGGTGGGAGGATTACTTGAAGCCAGGAGTTTGAGAGCAACCTGGGCAACATAGCAAGACCCCATTCCCCCAAAACAAAAACGAAAATGTGACATATCCATAGAATGGAATATTATTTGTCAACGAAATTAAGTAGTGATGCCAGCCACAACATGGACAAACCTTAAAAACACTACGCCAAATGAAAGACGCAGAAGACCTCAAATGACATCATTATTCTATCCATGTACAACATCCAGAACAGGCAAACTCATGGAGACACAAAGTAGATTGGTGGGCACTGGGGGCTGGGAGGCAGGGGATGGAAGGGAAGGGAGTGGTAGCTAATGGGCCTCTTTTTCTCCTCCATTGTTTTTTATTGTGTTAAAGTTCACATAACATGACATTTATCACCTTTGACCATTTTTGCTGGCTGTGTTCCTTCTGCCTCCTAAATGAAGGCTTCTCCTAAGGTTTGGTCCTGGAATTTTCCAGCTAGGATCCCATTCATCTTCATGGGATGAGTGGAGTCATGTAGCTTTTGCCATCCATTCCTTTTTGTGAAGAGCTGCCAAATTTCTCTCTGTCCCTGTCTCTCCCTCAACGTTCTTTTCACACATCTCCAATGATCTGATGGAAATCTCCTCCTGGTTGTGTTTCTAGCACCTTACATATATTATATATGAAACACAACTTGTCATCTTACCTCTGTCACCCTCCCCATAACCAAACCAGGTCCCTTTCAATTAATTAACTGTGATGGAGTTCTCGCAGTAACCCTTTCCTTTGCACATCTCCTTCCTTTGACCTCCACAGCATTTCTTCAGGCTTTTATAACACCTAGCTTCCCAACTGGTCTCCCTGCCTCCTCCCTCTCATCCAAATGTCCTTCCTTGCATCCTGGAAAAATTATCTTATTAAAACATTGCTGTGATAATGTCTTTCTCCTGCTCTCTATTCAGTAGCTGAGGGAATGGGACATGACAATTAGTCAGGATTCTTGTCCACTTTCTTCTCAACAATCCAGTTACATTTTACCCTCAAAGACAATGACAACCCACCTTTCCCACACCACTGTTGGTGCTTAAGAGACTGTTAGTGGATCTCTATCACTTGAAGAAGAATTTCCAAAGCTTCTGACCTTCAGCCACTCAGGCCCAGCCAGATTTCCAACCTTATCTCCCACTGCTTTTTGACACCTACCTAACATCACCTGGGCAACTTAAAGAAACCTCATGCTTTTTCTTCCTTTGCTGATGCAGGTCTATTGTTTGGAAGGTCCTCCCAGCATTCACTGAGGTCTTTCTCAAATGTCTTACTAGCAATGCCACCTGTCACACACATTCTTGCATTGTATTTATGCCCAGGTCTTTTCTGGCTCACTATACTGTATGCTCTTTGAGAGTAGGGACTGACTCCTTCTCTATCCTTTGTCCCATCAGAGTGCTCAACACATGACATTCTTTCCTTCAACAACTATTTATAAAAACCTTCTATAATGGCAGATACTAAGCTGGGGCCTGGCATGCAAAGATGAATGAGGCATAGTCCCTGTCTTGATTCAACCTAATGAAAATGACATGTGAACACATGACTATAAAGTTGGCTGAGGCCAGGTGGTGGCTCACGCCTGTAATCCCAGTACTTTGGGAGGCCAAGGCAGGAAGATCACTTGAGACTAGGAGTTCAAGACCAGCCTGGGCAACAGAGCAAGACCCCATCTCTACAAAAAATTTTACAAATTAGCCAGCCATGGTGGGGCACAACTGTAGCCCCAGCTACTCAGGAGGCTGAGGCAAGAGGATGTCTTGAGCCCAGTAGGTTGAGGCTGCAGTGGGTCATGATCGTACCACTGCACTCCAGCCTGGGCAACAGAGTGAGACCATGTCTCTAAATTAAAAAAAAAAAGTAAAATAGGATGAGCACAATAGATGTATATAGAAAGCATAGGGAGGATTTATTCATGGAGGATGACTGAGAACAGGAAAGTGAGGCCTCAGAGGAGGTGACATTTGGATTGGGCACTAAAGGAAGAATGAGCAGAGGTGAGCAGGGGAAATGACTAAAGTAAATTTTAAGCCTCATATACATATATATGGCTTAAATTATATATGTATTTAATATAAAAATATTTTCATATAAAACATATTTAGTACATATATATTTATACATAAAACATATATATATATATTTTAGGAGACGGGGTCTCACTATGTTGCCCAGGCTGAACTTGAACTCCTGGGCTCCAGCGATCCTCCTGCCTTAGCCCCCCAAGAAATTAGGACTACATGTATGCACCACTGTGCCTGGCTCAAGCCAGCTATATTTATAACTTATTGGCAATTATGATGAAGGTAGCAAAGTTGAAGGATTAGCTCAAATGCATTTAGATTATGCAGGTTTTAGTTTGGTATGAAACAGATGAGAGTTAATGCTATCACACAGGGATAGATTCTACCAAGGGAAACGTGGGAGAAAAAAACCAACTTAAATTACTCTAATTCTTGGTTGTTGACTCCCTCCAACACATACATTCCTTTGTTGACAAATGAATGTTTTAGATGAGCATTTGTTTATCACAGACATTTAACAAAGAAGGAGAGCAAACTGATAATCAAGATTTGGTGCAGATCAGAAAACCAATAAACAATGTTTTTTTTTGAGACAGAGTCTCACTCTGTCACCCAGGCTGGAGTGCAGTGGCAAGATCTTGGCTCACTGCAACCTCCACCTCCCGGGTTCAGCCAATTCTTGTGCCTCAGCTTCCTTGGTAGCTGGGATTACAGACGTGCGCCACCCTACCCAGCTAATTTTTGTATTTTTAGTAGAGACAGGGTTTCGCCACATTACTTTATGGGCTAGGCTGGCTAGTAAATAATGCCTTATACATATTGCAAACATAGGATCTTCAGTCCAGAAATGAAAGATTTTGGAACTCTTCCATTTACTGAATATGACTTGAACAGCATTATCACCTGCCAAGGCTGAAGTCACTGCTAAAATGGCTTCCCTAATATAAGACAATCCCCAGAATCTGTCTCTATCAGAAGAGTGACCTTTGATTTCATCTCTAAGATACACAAGATTTATTTGACTAAGGTAAACGAAAGAGCCAGAAACTTTAAATATAGCTTATTTTATTTGATCATCTTAACTGAAATCTTTTTCTATGTGAGAAAAGATTTCCCCATCAGCAGTTTTTTTAAGGGGCATTTGGCTTCAAAAGCTTTCATTGCTTTTTTTTTTTTTTTTTTCTATTGTAAGAATATTAAGCCAAGCATTTCTGGGGAGACATGCAACAAAAATGCCAGCATTAAATTAAGTGCTGCTGATTTCCAAAGGGACCATTTCTGCAGTAACAAGTGGCTGCTGTTGTTTTCACAGAAACACCAATAAATAGTCACAGAAACACAGTACATGGGTAGTGATAATTAAATTAAGTATTTCCTCATTTTAAAGCTAGTTCTAAAACAACACAGAATTACTAGTGAACACAAATAATTAGACTTCTGTAACCGATTTCTGTAGAGTCGCAGGATTTTTAGCCTCCTACCAAGGCAGCCTTATGTTCAGGCATTGGTCGTACGTTCTCATCTGCTCAGAAGCCTCAAAGTAATCACCCAAGATCTTGATAATTTAAGCCCTGACTAGCCAGGTGTGGCGGCTCACATGTGTAATCCCAGCACTTCGGGAGGCTGAGGCGGGAGGATTACTTGAGCTCAGGAGTTGAAGACCAGCCTGGGCCACATAGTGAGATGCTGTCTCAACAACACATCAAAAAATTAGCCAGATGTGATGGCATATGCACCTGTAGTCCAAGCAACATGGGAGGCTGAGGTGGGAGGATCACTTGAACCCCAGAGGTTGAGGCTGCAGTGAGCCGTGATCATACCACTGCACTCCAGCCTGGGCAACAGAGTGAGATTCTGTCTCAAAAAAAAAAAAAAAAAAAAAAAAAAAAAGTTAAAAAAATTTTTAAGCCATGACCAACTTGAGTATTTTATTTTATTTTATTTTATTTTTATTTACTTATTTATTTTTAAATTTGAGACAGAGTTTCGCTCTTGTTGCCCAGGCTGGAGTGCAGTGGTGTGATCTCGGCTCACTGCAACCTCCGCCTCCCGGATTCAAGTGATTCTTCTACCTCAGCCTCCCGAACAGCTGAGATTACAGGCACCCACCACCACGCCCGGCTAATTTTTGTATTTTTAGTAGAGATGGGGTTTCACAATGTTGGCCAGGCTGGTCTCAAACTCCAGACTTCACGTTATCCACCCACCTCGGTCTCCCGAAGTACTGGGATTGCAAGCATGAGCCACCGCCCCTGGCCGAGCAACTTAAGTATTGACTGTTCATCTCTCACCATAAACATTCTTATTGCTAAAATTAAGCACTGTGCATCGATTGTTACACACTGATCTGAGCGAAGTAGCCTGTCATAGATGCCTTGTCTTCCCAAACCCCAACCCTGTGAAGCAAGTCTAGGTTACCTACTGGCGTGGGAGGGCTGCAGGGAGATGGGCAGGAATGTGACCCAGGTGCTTCTTGGGCTGCCCTTTGAACCACATCCATGGAACTCTTTGCCTGCTGGTGATAAGTGCCTCTGCACACTGATAAGCACAATTTAGAAACACCATTCTGATAACCATCACTAGGCCACTGTGAGTGTTGTTGAGTTCTGGAATTTTCCTTGGGGCCGATCGTTTTGCAATATGTCTCTCAGGCAAATCCCAGTTCCCTAGGTAGTTGGAGGACTGTAAATTGTATAGAATTTGGGAGAATTTCTTTTTCTTTTTTTTGTTGCTAGATAACAAATTAAACACATCAGTGGATTGAAAAGCCTCTAAGTTGTTTGTTGTTTTATGGGGAGGAGAACAATGGATTCACCAGGCTGAATTCTTAGTGCCTGTTTGCTCTTTGAAGCAGTTTGCAGGTGAGCGATGGTGGCAGCGGCACACACAGGGAACTGAAATTGGAATGCACAGCGTTTTCCACTCTTCCTCCACTGAGGTAGGACCGCGGGCCTGGGAGATGCCAGGCCTGAAGGATCCAGCTGCCTCTGGCTTCCAAGGCTGGTGTAATGGCTCAGTTCTCACAGAAGTGCTGACAGAATATGACAAATAGAAAACAGATGTGAACTGACCTTCCAAAAATGTATTGCAAGGCTTCTTAATCGTCACAGGAATTCTTCAGAGAGATGCCACCTTCAGGCAGCAATGCTCATGGCATCTTAAAGGGTTGATGTTTCTGCCTGTGATCCCCTCGCTAGTCGGCCACAACTCTTCTTCTTGCCCACTGCCCTCTCAGACATCTTTCTCTGGGCATCCATGTGTGAAATGGATGGATCCCCGACTGGCGAGGGGATCACCGGCAGTGAACCCTTTCCCTCACCTGTCCCCATACACAGTCTTGGCTTTTGTAGTTATAGCCACCTTTTCCTATGCATTGAGGCTCCCATCTTTGCCATTGGATCTCTACTTGCTTTGAAATTGTTACTGTCACTGGGTCCATTACTTGCTCCAAATACCTGTTTGTTTGTTTTTAAGACAGGATCTCCCTTTGTTGCCCAGGCTGGAGTGCAGTGGCATGATCTCAGCTCAGTGCAGCCTCCACCTCCTGGGTTCAAGAGATTCTCTCACCTCGGCCTCCTAAGTAGCTGGGACTACAGGCACCCACCACCATACCCGGCTAATTTTTGTATTTTTAGTACAGACGGGATTTCACCATGTTGGCCAGGCTGGTCTCGAACTCCTGATCTCAGGTGATCCGCCCACCTTGGCCTCCCAAAATGTTGGGATTACATGCGTGAGCCTCCACACTTGGCCCCAAATACTTTTTTGACACTAAATGTTGGTTTGGAGCTACTGAATACACTGGACTTTTGTCCACTGAACAACTTAAGTTAGATCTACTAAGTAGAGGGGTGCAAAGGGCAACAGGGGAATCAACATCCCCTGTTTCTTTCTCTCTTACTGCCTTTCTGGTCCCTGGCTTCTAGGTCAAAGTGCTGCTCCTTATGTAGGCAAGCGTGCGCTCAGCATGCATGATTCTGTGGCTTTTTGAATTGCTCAGTGTATGTTCTTTGTGAACACCTGCGTGCATCCTGCAGGAATTTAGGTAGCATTTCTCAGATTTTTGTCCCCCAGTCACTATAATACATTGATGGAGACCTTCTTTCTTGCCAAATTATTGATATCCCAAAAAGAACGGATGGCAACATTTCCTCTGAGAAAGAAAGCCATGTAAGTACAAGGCAGTGCGAATTCATTCCCAGTGCCACTGATGAGCAATCAACTACATCACCCCAGTTAATCTCAAATCCATCTGGCTTCAAAGTCTAGGCACTTTTCAGTGGGCCAAGCCAGGTCTCACTGTGGACGTCAAGGGGATTCTGTGTTTAAGAAGTCAGTGCATTGTCCTACCTCCAAACATTATATGCCAAGAAAGTCATCTTATTTTGAAGCAAACCCAATAAAATGTTCTGGACAGAAGTGGACAGAGTTTGTGGAATCTGAATCTTTTCCTATTCCTGTATCGCTTAAGACTAAATAATTTGTCTAATTTGGGGGACAATAAGAAATATACTCTTTGGGCATGGTGGCTCATGCCTGCTAGTCCAGTGCTTTGGGAGGCTAAGATGGGAGGTTCACTTGAGGCCAGGAGTTTCAGACTAGCCTGGGCAACAAAGTGAGACCCTGTATCTACAAAAAAAGTTTTAAATTAGCCAGTCGTGGTAGCATGTTCCTGTAGTCCCAGCTACTGGGGAGGCTGAGGTAGTAGGACCACTTGAACCCAGGAGCTTGAGGCTGCAGTGAACTATGTTGTGCCACTGTATTCCAGCCTGGGTGACAGAGCAAGACTGTATCTCTTTTAAAAAAATTAAAATTAAAAAATAAAATTAAAATGTTCTCTTTTTCAGAACATGCAATCATTGTTTAGATATTTGAGTTTTGCAAATGAATAAAAAGTATCAAATATGCAATTTGTATGCATTAGCTCAGTAGAGAGTGATGATGATCTTGTGAGATGAGCAATAGCATGTCAATTTTAGAGAGTAGATGAATGAAGTTTATAGATGTCATTTATCTATAAATGGGACAGCAGGATTCAATTAGACTTGTCTGCAACAGGGGCTACAAAATTTTTGTATTAGAAGGGTTAGGGCAGCCCTTTGATGGAAATGTAAGCAGGAGACTTTCTTGAAGCTGTTTGCATAGCTACCTCATGCCTTTTCTTTTTTTCTTTTTTTTTTTTTTGACGAAGTCTTGCTCTGTTGTCCAGGCTGGAGTGCAGTGGTGCGATCTCAGCTTACTGCAACCTCCGCTTCCTGAGTTCAAACAATTCTCCTGCCTCAGCCTCCCGAGTAGCTGGGACCATAGGCGTGCACCATCATGCCTGGCTAATTTTTGTATTTTTAGTAGAGACGGGGTTTCGCCATGTTGGCCAGGTTGGTCCCGAACTGCTGACCTCAAGTGATCCGCCCGTCTCGGCCTCCCAAAGCGCTGGGATTACAGGTGTGAGTCACTGTGCCCAGCCTCATTTCTTTACTTAGTGCATTTTGGGTTAGATTGACGGGGGGATGGAGATCGGGGGGGGGGGGTTGAAGACCCCACTGCAAGCTACTTCTTAGGCTGCCATTTCTTCTGTGACTCTAAGATCCACTCTTTCAATTGATATGTTTTCCAACGTGAGATCCCAGGAAGAAAATTTTAAAGACAAATCTGCAATTAGTAGTTTTTTGTTTGTTTGTTTTTTTTTCCACTTAGAGACAGGGTCTCACTTTGTTGCCCAGGCTGGAGTGCAGTGGTGTGTTCACAGCTCACTGTAGCCTCAAATTACTGGCTGATTTTTAAAACACTGTTTGTAGAGACAAAGTCTCATTATGTTGGCCAGACTGGTCTTGACCTCCTCTCCTCCAGTGATCCGCCCACCTTGGCCTCTCACAGTGGTGGGATAGTAGGCATGAGCCCTGTACCCAGCCAATTAGTAGATTTTTGGTTAACAGATTTAATGAACCCAAACTTCTACTCTCTGCCAGTGTTTCTAGTTCATTCTGTGTGAACATCCCTAGCACACTTAGGATCCAGCAACATCTGGGGTTTTTTTTCTGTCTTTCCAATGTCCTGCTTTCTCACGTCTAGGGTCTTTCTTTGCACATGCTCTTCCCTCCCCCTTCCACCGCTGCATTCTTTCCTCCCTATATCCACTCTTCCTCTGGCTAACTCCTATAAAGCCTCAGCTTCAATGTCACCTCCTCCAGGTGGCCCTCCTGCTCTCCCTCCCATGTCATCCTATTATAACCCTCATCACACAGCCATCTTCAGGAAGGCACTCTGTAGCCTAAGCCTATGCACTTGAATCTTGACTTGCCTGACTGCACAACTTTGGGCTGCCAACTCTCTCAGTGTTTGACTTTCCTTGCCTTTATTTTTATTTGTATTTTTATTTATTTGTTTGTTTTGAGACGGAGTCTTGCTCTGTTGCCCAGGCTGGAGTGCAGTGGCGCGATCTCGGCTCACTGCAACCTCCACCTCCTGGGTTCAAGCGATTCTCCTGCCTCAGCCTCCCGAGTATCTGGGACTACAGGCCCCCGCCACCACGCCCAGCTAATTTTTTTTGTATTTTTAGTAGAGACGGGGTTTCACTATATTAGTCAGGCTGCTCTTGAACTCCTGACCTTGTGATCTGCCTGTCTCGGCCTCCCAAAGTGCTGGGATTAAAGGTGTGAGCCACCGCGCCCGGACTTCCCTCACCTTTAAATGAGGACAATAGTGGCACCTGAGCCCTTGAGATAAGGTTCAGGTTCAGAGAGAATACCCTTCGAGTGCTTAGAGCCAGCCTGACCTGCAGGGAACCTTCCATCCATGTCAACTCTTATGTTGTTTACAGTAATAGAAGAGAGACTGTGAGCAAGTTGGTTGCCACAGCACACCAGCACATGGCATAGTGGCTATGAATATTTGCTGGATAAATGAATCTGTAGTTGCACAGACATATTAAGTGTACTGCTCCCGACCCTCATCACCTCGTGTCTGGACTCTGAAATGGGCTCCTGTCCCTCAGTCCTGCTTCTACCCTTGCTCCTTTTTAAACCAGCCAGAGGGATCTTTTCCAAGTTGAAGTCAGATCATGTTGCTCTTCGAGTTTCCTGTCTCACTTGGAATAAAAACTAAAGTCCTTGCAATGAACCCCAAACCCCTACGTGGTTTGGTTCCCAGTATCCACCATGACCTCACCTGCTACCTTCCCCTTGCTCACTTGGCATCGGCCACACTGGCTCCTGGGGTGCTCCCCAGACCCACCAGGAATGCTTTCACTTCAGAGAGTTTGCCCTGCCAGTTTCTTCTGCCTGGACCATTATTCCCAAAGAAAATTGCCTACTCACTCCTTCACCTCCTTTGTGTCTCGCACTAATGCCACCTTCTCAATAAGGCCTGCATGGACCACTCCATTTAAAGTTGCAACCCTGTCCACACTCCCCTTCAGTACTTCCAACTCTCTTCCCCTGTTCAAATTTTCTTTTTCCTGTATCATGAAACACCTTCTAACTTAACATAACACTGTAATTAATTAATTTATTATTATGCTTATTGTTTATTTTCTGACTTTCCCTTCTAAAATGTGAGCACTACAATGGTAGGGACATTTGTTTATTTGCTGACATAGTCACAAGCACTTATGACAGTACCTGGGCCTGGCATGGTGGCTCATGCCTATAATCCCAGCACTTTGGGAGGCCGAGGTGGGAGGATTGCTTGAGCCCATGAGTTCGAGACCAGCCTGGGCAACAGGGCGAAACCCCATCTCTACAAAAACTACAAAAATTAGCCAGGTGTGGTGACACAGGCCTCCGGTCCCAGCTACTCGGGAGGCTGAGGTGGGAGGATCACCTGAGCCAGAGAGGTCAAGGCTGCAGTGAAATGTGATTGTACCACTGTACTTCAGATTGGGCAACACAGTGAGCCCCTGTCTCGAAAACAAACTAACAACAACAAAAAACAGTACTTGGTACACACAAGGTGCTTAATACATATTGTTAAATAAATGGTTACCTATAGATACACACGTGCATGCTTATGCACAGCTATACATAATTACTGTTTATAGTTCCTATGGTTTAGGGGCAATTCTTCCAGGTGAGAAAAGCAGACTTTTCCAGTTGCAGTTTTGACATAATGTCCCAGAAAGATTTCATTTAAATAGATTTTTTCAATAAAAGAGGCATTGCACAAAGTCCCTTATTGGTGAAGCCTCAACATTTTCTTTGGCGGTTTGGATGCTCTGCCGTCTAGGCTGTGGCCCTGTGCATGTGGTCCTGATGGAATGTCCTGATTAGTTACGAGATGTTCCCGAGCAGCCCGGGGGAATAGCTTGTCAGTTCAAGTCTCACCGTGGAAGGTTTCTCATTAGCAGTTCTCTTGAAATTCTTCTTGGGCCGTCTCTATCCTCCGGCGGCTGAAAACAGCATGCTTGCTTATAGTTTCTTTTGTCAACCTTTTTCCTTATCGACTGCTAAAAATAAAGTGGTTATTTCTTAAATTATGACGACAATGGTCATTTTGACTAAATATTTCCATCCTCACTCCAACAATGATGTGGCACATATAATTTTTGCCTGACTTCTGTTAAAAATAAACTATGATAGGAATATGTTAACTGTGTAGAATAAGTTACAAGGCAGTTGATTTGGGCTCATTATAAGAAGTTTTAATAAGAAGCTGAGAAGAATATAGAATGAGCTGACTCTTAATATATAGAATTTCCTATTCAGTGGAGATGATTTATATGAAAAGCCCAGAAAAGGCAAATCTATTGAGGTACAAAGAAGATGAGTGGTTGCCTGGAGCTGAAAGTGGGAGTAAGGAGTGACTGCAAATGGCAAAAAGGCTTCTTTAGAGGAGACAAAAATACTCTAAAATCAGATTGTGGTAGTGGCTGCACAACTCTGCAAATTTACTAAAAAAACCATTGAATTATATGCTAACATGAGTGAATTTTATGGTTTGTGTTTTAGTTTGCTAGGGCTACCATAATATAGTTTCACAGACTGGGTGGCTTAAACAGGAGAAATTTTCTTACAGTTCTGGAGGCTAAAAGTCAAGGTGTTGGTCTGCAGAGTTGGTCCTGTCTGAGGGCTGGGAGGGAAGGATCTGTTCCAGGTCTGTGTCCTTAGCTTATAGATGGCTGTCTTCTCCCTTTGTCTTCACATCATATTCCTCCTGTATGTGGCTGTGTTCAAATTTCTATTTTTGTAAGGACACCAGTCATATTGGATTAAAGCCCACCCTAATGACCTAATTTTAGTTTAATTACATATAGATACACACACGCATGCTAAAGATGTTTAGATGTTATCTCCAAACACAGTTATTTTCTGAGATACTGGGGTTTAGGACTTCGACATACGTATTTTGGAGGGAACACAATTCAGTCCATAACAGTATGTAAATTATACCTCAATAAGAAGCATGTTAAAAAATATATATATATATATATATATATTTTTTTTTTGAGACAGAGTCTCACTCCGTTGCCCTGGCTGGAGTGCAGTGGCACAATCTCAGCTCATTGCAACCTCCGCCTCCCGAGTTCAAGCGATTCTCCTGCCTCAGCCTCCCGAGTAGCTGGGACTACAAGTGTGCACCACCACGGCTGGCTAATTTTTGTATTTTTGGTAGAGGCGGGGTTTTGTCATTTTGGCCGGGCTGGTCTTAAACTCCTAGCCTCAAGGGATCCGCCCACCTCAGCCTCCCAAAGTGCTGGGATTATAGGCGTAAGCCACCACACCTGGCCAAAAATAACTTATATTAATTGAGCATTAACTAGGTTCTAAGTCCTATGCTAAATACTTTACATACATCTCTCAGCTGATCTTCTGAATAGCACCATGATGCAAGTATGATTATGACTACTGTATACATGAGGAAAGTAAGGCACAGAGAGGATAAATAACTCACCTGTGATCACAAAGCCAGTATGCAACGGAGCCACGATTCAAACCAAGTAACTTGACTCCAAAGCCCACACTGTTAATCCCTATGCTAATAACTACAGTGTCCAGATATGCCAGGCAGTGTAAGTCAGTCGTCTGATATATATATTAAAATCTCAACTGTAAACAAGAGAAAACCGAGCCTCAGAGAAATCCAAGTAACCCACTCAAGTTCACACAATCTGAAACTGGGGTTCTCTAAGACCTAAGTAGTTTCTAAATATTATGGCATTTCTAATGATGTGTAACTGTGAGTCTCACTATTTTTGATGGGCGAGCTCTAAGACAGGAAAAGGCCCCTGACACACAATAGATGCTCCAAAAATAGCTGTGAGAGGAATGAGAGCATATTGAAAGGTCTAGTCTGTAGTTTTAACTTCACATTGATGGACAAAGGAATCTACTCATGCTGGAGCGATGAGCTGCCTCAAGCCTGTGGTTCTGGAGACTACTTGGGCCATAGGCCGGGGGATCATCAATTGTATCATCATGATACAATTCTCTGGAAGGTACCTCTTGACTGGAGAAATTTGTCTGAGGAAATGGGCATCCTCATAGCCTACTGGTGCCAGGGCAAACTGGAGTAAACTTTTCACAGGGCAACCTGGCAACATGTATCAAAAACTTTAAACACATGCATGCACACACACATGCAAGCACACGCGCACATCCTTTATTTCCCAATAATTTCTGATCTACAAATGTACAAGTGTTAACCCCTCCCATTTGGCAAGCTACACTCAACCTACAGCAAGCAAAGCATTTATACCATTACAGTCTCTCTCCTGTCATCCACCCTGAATTCACTCATCTATAAAAATGAGAAATTAGTATCAAATCTAAAGAAATGTAAGATGTTACTAGCACTAGATCAACACTCTCCTTAGTCTCAACTTTCCAAGTGTCACTAGTAAGTTCGAAGGATCTTTGATGACTCTGATGATCTTGTAATGCCCAACAGCAACTCCCAGGAGTAGTTTTCCCAGAAGATTGTAAAACCCAAGATCCTCTCCACATAAGACACTTTTGATAGTTCTCTTCTGATTCAGCCCACCACCCCAGTGGTTAACATAACAATCCGTAACTCATAATAATCAGTGAGAACCATTGTTAAGACAAAAAGTGGCCAGGCGCGGTGGCTCACGCCTGTAATCCCAGCACTTTGGGAGGCCGAGATGGGCGGATCACCTGAGGTCGGGAGTTTGAGACCAGCCTGACCAACATGGAGAAACCCTGTCTCTACTAAAAATACAAAATTAGCCAGGTGT
This sequence comes from Pongo pygmaeus, assembly GCF_028885625.2. Classification (NCBI taxonomy): domain Eukaryota; kingdom Metazoa; phylum Chordata; class Mammalia; order Primates; family Hominidae; genus Pongo; species Pongo pygmaeus. The sequence goes on along the minus strand of NC_072383.2, from coordinate 67,295,758 downwards.
GGTGGCGCATGCCTGTAATCCCAGCTACTCATGGGGCTGAGGCAGGAGAATTGCTTGAACCTGGGAGGCGGAGGTTGCGGTGAGCTGAGATTGCGCCATTGCACTCCAGCCTGGGCAACAAGAGCAAAACTCCATCTCAAAAAAAAAAAAAAAAGACAAAAAGTATTTGTACTTAGAATGCACTACTGGACCACTGGTATCAGAAGCCTCCATCCGCATCATGACATTCTCAGTGCTATGGTTCCCAATATGCTGCACGGAGTTTTCTGGGCCCTTCACAAGTCCAATTATGAAAGTGACAACACTGCAGGACTTCACAGTAGCTATCCAGGAAATAGGGATATGGCAAACAATTCCCAGCCTCCATATATGCTAATCCTGAAAAACAAACAAAAGAATTCTAGATCAAAAGTATCTTTTATAATATTTTTCATAAAGTACAGGCCCATTTTTCATTTTATGTTAAATTAATTAATATGTATTCAGCACCTACCATGTACCAGGGACTGTGCAAAGTACATTCCATACACTTTCTCATTTAGTCCTCAGAAGGAAATGGAAGCTTAGAGAAGTTACTCACCCTGCAGGTAGGTCTGTCTGATGATAAAACCTTTGCTCTTAAAGGGAATTCCTAGCTATTCATGACCTTAGTTGTGAACGTCTTGAGCCGTTCCTATTCTCAATCATTCTTGCTTCTAGAAAAAAAAAAAAAAAGAATGTATAAATGTTAAAAGAAATTGGGCCAGGTGTGGTGGCTTACACCTGTAATCCCAGCAGTTTGGGAGGGCAAGGTGGGAGGATCACCTGAGGCCAGAAATTCAAGATCAGCCTGGGTAATATAGCAAGACCCTGTCTCTACAAAAAATACAAAAATTAGCCAGGTGTGGTGGTGCATGCCTGTGGTCCCAGCTACTTGGGAGGCTAAGGCAGGAGGATCACTTGAGCCTGGGAAGTCGAGGCTGCAGTGAGCTGTGATCACACCACTGCACTCCAGCCTGGGTGACAGAGCAAGACCCTGTCTCAAAAAAAGAAAGAAAAGAAAAAAGAAAAATTGGAAACAATCTAAATGTCTAATAATAAAAGAATAATTATGGTATAATCATAGAATGGACTAATATGCAGTTCTTGTTGATCATGTTTTTAATTATTCTAGAAAAAGTTCACGACATATAACATTCAGTGAAAAAAAGCAAAAAATAAAAGCAGTTACATGGCCGTTCACAGAAAAAGAAATGCAGATGAACAATAAGTATTAAAAAAATACTCAATCTTACTCAGAATTTTTAAAAATGCAAAGCAAAACAATAAAATATCCAGCCTGGGCAACATGGTGAAAACTTATCTCTATAAAAAATTCAAAAATTAGCCAGGCATAGTGGCATGCACCTGTGGTTCCAGCTACTCAGGAGGCTGACGTAGGAGAATCACTTGAACCAAGGGGGTGGAGGCTGCAGTGAAACACTTTTGTGCCACTGCACTCCAGCCTGAGCCACATAGTGAGACTTTGTTTCAAAAAAACAAACAAAATACTTAAACAAAATTGATGTAATACTTTCATCAATGAGATTCGCAATTGAGTTGGTCAGGGTGTACAGAAGCAGGTACTCTAATGCACAGTTGTTGAAAGTATTATTTGGTATAAACTTTTGAGAGAAATTTGACGATATTATTAAAAATTTAAGATGCATACTCTCCTTGACCTAGCAATTTTACTTCTAGAAATTTGTCCTGTAGAAATACATACATATGCAAAGATGGTCATTACACCACTGATTGTCGTAGCAAAATAATTGGAAACAAATGTTTATCAATAGCCAATGATTAAATAAATCGTAGAACATTCATATAGTGGAACATAGGCAGGTTTTAAATGATGTAGAGTTGTATGTGCTTATTTGCAAAGTTAGCTACATCAGTCAAGATCCAGCCAGGAACACAAAACTCATGTCAGATAATTCAATAGGTGGAATTTATATAGTGGTCCTCCCGTATTCACGGTTTTGCTTTCCATTTCAGTTTCAGTTACCTGTGGTCAACTGCAGTCCAAAAATATTCAATGGAAAATTCCAGAAAGTTTCATAAAGTTTTAAATTGTACACTGTTCTGAGTAGCAGGATGGAATCTCTTGCAGTTCCACTCCATCCTGCCCAGGGCATGAATCATCCCTGTGTCCAGCAGATCCACGCTGTCTGCATTACCCGCCTATTAGTCATTTGGTAGTCAGCCTGTTATCAAATTCACTGTCGTAGTATCACAGTGCTTGTGTTCAAAGTAACCCTTATTTTACTTAATAATGGCCCCAAAGCGCAAGAGTAGTGATGCTGGCAATTTGAATATGCCAAAGAGAAGCCGTAAGTGCTTATTTTAAGTGAAAAGGTGAAAGTTTTTGACTTAATAAGGAAAGAAAAAAAATTGTACACTGAGGTTGCTAAAGGTCTTCTTTGGTAAGAATGAATCATCTATCCATGAAATTGAGAGCAATACATTGTTATAATTGTTCTATTTTATTATTAGTTATTGTCGTTAATCTCTTACTGTGCTAATTTATAAATTAAACCTTATCATAGACATGTATGCATAGGAAAAAACATAGTGCTTATAGAGTTTAGTTCTATCTGAAGTTTCAGGCATCCACTGGGTGTCTAGGAATGTATCCCCCACAGATAAGGGTGGGAACTACTGCATAGGAATAAATTACAAAGGTTTAGAGGCAAAACTATTTGTATCCAGAAAGTGGTGATCTGGGTACATGGGCTGCCCTGCAGGCTTTGACACAGGCAGGTGGTGAGTGAGAAGAGCAGAGCCAAGATTACTCTATCCAAGGCCATATCTTCCTCTCTCTCTCTGCTTCTTTCTGTGTATCAACTTCATTCTCTCTCTGTATACCAGCTTTCTGCTCTTCTCCATGCACATAGCTATACCAGCTCTAGTTCAAGAATTAGCAGTGGCTGAAGATAATCCCAGGAGACAGTCTGATTAATCCGGATTGGGTTAAGCACCCACCCAAGTCTAATCAAGGCAGAGGGAAGGGTCACATAATATAAACATGGCCACAGAACCCACCTATGTGAGTGGAGGGTTGCAGTTCTCACCAGAGGAACCTAGAATGGAGAGATCCTATCTACTATTGACAATATGGGTGTCTTAGTTCATTTTCAACTGCTAAAACAGAGTAACAGACTGGGTAATTTACAAAGAAAAGGCATATATTTGGCTGATGGTTCTGGAGGCTGGGAAGTCCCAGGGTATGGCACTGGCATCTGCTTGGCCATCTGGTCAGGGTCTTCTTGTTCTATCTTCCCATTCGATGAAAGCAGAAAGGCAACTGAGTGCAAGAGCCAGAGAGAAAATGAGGGCCAAACTCATCTTTCATCAGGAGTCCACTCCCACAATAACTAACCCACTCCCAAAATAACTAACCCACCCCTGAGAAAACAGCTTTAATCCATTCAATGAGGGCTCTGCTCCCAAAGGTCTCACCCAACACTGTCACAATGGCAACCAAATTTTAACACGAGTTTTGGAAGGGACATTTAAACCATAGCAACAAGCAACTGCATTGGTACTAATGCCATCTAACAGAATAGGAAATTCATGATGGGGAGAAGACTGAAATAGGAGATGATAAGTTAAGCTTGGAACATGCTCAATTGAGGTGCCTGCAGAACACCCGAATATATCATTTAGGAGGTAACAGAATGGAGAGTCTAGGGCTCAGCATGGGAATGTGGGCTGGAAATCTAGACTTGTGACAATTAGCGTGAAATTGTGTTTGAAACCATGGGTAAATAAGGGGAAAAGAAGATGGTTCAGAATAGAACCTTAGAGAATAAGACACATTTACAGAATGAACCAGAGGAAGAAGAAATGCTGAAAGAGACTGAGAAGAACTGGCCAAAAGGACTGGAGGAAAAAAAAGAAACAAAAAAATCATGGTGAAAGAGAGAGAAGAAAGAGAAAGGAAATTTCAAGTAAAAGAAAGTGGTCAATTTTGTCAAATGCTTCTGAGAGGTCATATAAAATAAGCCCTGAAAACTGCTTGTTTGGATGTGGCCTCAAGAAGATGTCTGATAATTTGGGTATCAAAGTGAAGGAAGAAGCCAAATTGCAATGCACTTAGGAGGTTAGGAAATGAATTCCTCATGATGTAATTCCTTTGCCACATTCATGAACAGGTAGGTGACAAGCTTTGCATAACATTAAATAGAAGAAATAAGCCATTGTGCTTGTATGTCACAGTTCTTCTGCAAATTCCTCCCCCCCCCCCCTTTTTTTTTTGAGACAGAGTCTTGCTCTGTTTCCTAGGCTGGAGTGCACTGGCACGATTTTGGCTCACTGCAACCTCCGCCTCTCGGGTTCAAGGGATTCTGCTGCCTTAGCCTCCCGAGTAGCTGGGATTATAGGCCGATACCATGCCTGGCTAATTTTGGTATTTTTAGTAGGGACAGGGTTTCACCATGTTGGCCGGGCTGGTCTTAAACTCCTGACCTCAAGTGATCTGCCTGCCTAGGTCTCCCAAAGTGCTGGGATTACAGGTGTGAGCAACCACACCTGGATGCAAATCCCTTCTAATAGGGTAACTTGGACTAATCTTGTCAGTTCAGAACATTTACAAAGGCCAAATCTCAGGTTTTTACTTTGAATTCACAGAGCAAATCACAAAGGTCCCCTTGGGGCTGGTGATTCTTATATACTCCCAGTCTAGAGAAACATCAGAACAGGGGCCAGCCAGCTACAGTCCTTATGCTGCATCTGGCCTGCTGCAAGGTTTTGTATGGCTTGTGAATAAAGAATATTTTTTACATTTTTTCAATGTTTGAAAAATAGCAAGCTGGGCGTGGTGGCTCATGCCTGTAATCCCAGCACTTTGGGAGGCTGAGGTGGGTGGATCACTTGAGGTCAGGAGTTCAAGACCAGCCTGACCAATATGGTGAAACCCTGTCTCTACTAAAAATACAAAAATTAGCCAGGCGTGGTGGCACATGCCTGTAATCCCGGCTACTCGGGAGGCTGAGGCAGGAGAATTGCATGAACCCAGGAGATGGAGGTTGCAGTGAGCCAAGATTGTGCCACTGCACTCCAACCTGGGTGACAAAGCAAGACTCCATCTCAAAAAAAAAAAAAAGAAAAATAGCAAAAGAAAGAAAATATTTTGTGATACATGGCATTATATGGCATTCAAAATTTCAGTGTCTATAAATAAATTTTATTGGAACTCAGCACTCATCTATGTCTGACTGCCTTTGTGCTACAATAGCAGAGTTCAGGATCTACGACAGAGACCACAAAATGCTTGCTATCTGGCCCTTTTCAGAAAAAGTTTGTGGATCCCAACTCTAGAAGATTGGACAGAGCAGTCCTGGGACTTTAGGTTGCTCTTCGGAGATACAAAAATAGCTTAGTTATGGTCACCAAACCTCAACAAAAAGTATACTATATATTTGTCTAACCTCCTAAAATTTTAGGTATAGGAACAACCCTAGCATAATTAGGTCCACACGAATGGCCCCATTTTAGGCCAAATCTAGGGGTTTTCACTTTTGACATGTAGTGAGCTATGTACTTATTTGTGATATCTTGGAACACAACCGGACAAGACTCTGTGCCTGGCATTGGGACAGGCTAGAATAGAGAGAGGAAAAGCCAAGATCTGTAACTAGACTTAGGCCCTGGTGTGGAATAGTTCCAGGATGGGCCCTGAAAGTTAAGTGGCAGGGAACAATAAAATGCCATGGAGCACTTCCCAGATGAGAGGCTTACCAAGGGCTTTACACACACTTACCAAGATAAACAAGACTAACGCCTCCTCTTTCACCACAAAGCTTACCATCTGAAGAATGGGAATACAAATCTAGGGTTAAAATCCTAGGTTCACAGCTGGATCTGGGAGATCACCGATTCCAGTTTTCCCTTTCTAGGTGAGTTGAACACCGTGAAACAGAGGCAAGCAAGATGCTAAGGTAGTTTAGAGGAGGGTGAGCTTACTTGCCGGCAGGCAATTTCAGCCTGGAAGGAAGGAAATACTTTAACAAAAGAAAGTGGAATGTGTGAGAGACAAGAAACCTCAGCGTACATTTAAGGAACAGCATGAAGATCCTACTGGCTGAAATGGAGGGTGTGTATGAACTAATTTTTAACTTACAAATTTACTTTTAATTTCCAGCTCTGCCCAACAGAAGGTCTTTTTAGGTTCAACTAAACATGAACTCACACTCTAGACCACACTCGGATACTTCAGCGGATACTCCAAAGGACACATAGATTGCCATCGGGCCATGGGCATGTCCTCCCGGGACTCCCTGCAGCAGTCCACCCAGCAGCGCTGCTTAGGTTCCCACAGCAAGATCCTTACTGGCCACCAAAGGTCGAGTTCTCATGCAGAAAGGGAAACAGTTTTGCTAGCCCTTTACTCATGCTCCCCAACACCAGCTCCAGTTTCACTGCTTTCCCCCAAAATAACTCCTGGTAATATTTTTCTGAGAATTTACATGAAATTATGTAGACATAGGTAGACATTTGGTTTATATCTATTCTTTCCACTATTAAAACAAACAATGAACATCCTTACACATGAAAGTATTTCCTATCAGTGAAATTACTTGATCAAATGGTAAATTTTCAATTTTTTTTTTAAGAGACAAGGTCTCACTATGTTGCCCAGGCTGGAGTGCAGTGTCTATTCACAGGTATGATCCCACTACTCATCAGCATGGGAGTTCTGACCTGCTTCATTTCTGACCTGGGCTGGCTCACCCTTCCTTAGGTAACCTGGTGGTCCCCTGCTCCCGGAGGTCACCATATTAATGCCAAACTTAGTGTGGACACCAGATCAGCATAGTGTACTACAGGTCAGAATTCCTAGACTTAAGCGATCCTTCCACCTCAGCCTCCTGAATATCGGGGACCACAGGCACGCACCACTGCACTCAGTAAATTTTAAATTCTGATAGGTAATATTAAGTGGCTATTACTCTTAATGCACACCAACATTGGTATGAGTACCAATTTCCTTTCACTCTCTGTGGCTGAATATTAGACATCTTTAAATTTTGTCTTTATAATGAACCAACAATTGTCTTGTGTTAATTTGCATTTCTCTGATTACTAGTGAGTTCATACATCCTTTTTTTTTTTTTTAACTTTTTAAATTAGAGAGGGGGTGTCTTGCTATGTTGCCTAGGCTGTTCTCAAACTCCTGGGCTCATGTGATCCTCATGCCTTGGCCTCCCAAAGTGCTGGGATTGCAGGCGTGAGCCACCATGCCTGGCCATATACCTTTTCAAATGTTTATTAATTACCATTTGTATTTTTTGTATGTGTGAATTACTTGATCATATTCTTTGCCCATTTTTCTATTGAATTGACTTTTTTCATCTATTTGTAGGATATATATATATATGGCATACATATTAATGTATTGTTTATATACACAATAAATATTTCTATTTTATTATTATTAGATATGTAATGGAAACTATTAAAAACTTTTGATCAATACAGTTTGGTGGCTAAGTGAATGTTAGGGCTTTGTGTGTCTCAGCTCTATGACTTCCTAGTATGTGACCTTGGTTGGGCAAAGCACTTAATCTCCCTGAACCTGTTTTGCTAAGTGGGGATAATAGATGTACTCACTGGCTTGTCTTGAGTATGGGGCACATAAAGTATTCAGTAAATGGTAACACTTAGCTTTTTTTTTTAATTGAGATATAATTCACATACCATAAAGTATACAAGTCAGTTTTTAGTATATTCACAAGGTTGTGCAACGATCACCACTATTTAATTCAAGAACCTTTCCATCACCCCCACGTAAAAAAATTCTCTACCCAGTCACTCCCCATCCTCCCTTCCCCACCCATCTCCTGGCAACCACTAATCACTTTCTGTCTCTATGGATTTACCTATTCTGGATGTTTCATATAAGTGGAGTCATACAGTAGGTGGCCTTTGTGTCTAGCATCTTTCATTTGGCATGTTTATAATGTTCATTCTACATGTTTAGCACATCATTCATTTTTACTGCTGAGTAATAATCCATTGTATTGATACACCACATTTGATTATTCATTCATCAGTTGATGGACATTGGGATTGTTTCCAATTTTGGCTATTCTGAATTATGCTGCTATAAATATTCATGCACAAGTTTTTGTGTGGACATGTTTTCAATTCTCCTGGGTATATATCTAGAAGAATTTTGAGGTCATATGTTAACTCTATGCTTAACATTTTAAGGAACTCTGAAACTTTTTCTACAGCAGTTGTGTCTTTTTACATTTTTACCAGAAATATATGAGAGTTTCAATTTCTCCACATCCTCATCAACACTTATTGTCTGTCTCTTTTATTGCAGCCATTCTAGTGGATGTGAAGTGTTATCATCATTTTGATTTGTATTTCCAAATGACGGTAAGCATCTTTTTATATGCTTATTGGCCATTTGAATATCTTCTTTGGAGAAATGTGTATTCAAATTTTTTGCCCAATTTTTAATTGTCTTTTTATTGTTGAGTTGTAAGAGTTCTTTATATATTCTGGATACTCGACTCTTGTCAGATATATGAGTTGCAAATATTTTCTCCCATTTTGTGGGGTTTTTTTGACTTTTTTTAGAATGTCCTTTGAAGCACAGAAGTTTTTTTTGTTTTTTTTTGGGGACGGAGTCTCGCTCTGTTGCCCAGGCTGGAGTGCAGTGGCATGATCTTGGCTCACTGCAACCTCCGCCTCCCAGGTTCACGCCATTCTCCTGCCTCAGCCTCCTGAGTACCTGGGACTACAGGCACCCGCCACCATGCCCGGCTAATTTTTTGTATTAATAGAGGCAGTGTTTTACCATGTTAGCCAGGATGGTCTCAATCTCCTGACCTCATGATCCGCCTGCCTCAGCCTCTCAAAGTGCTGGGATTACAGGCGTGAGCCACCACACCCGGCCAAAGCACAGAAGTTTTTAATGATGAAGACCAATCTGCCTTTTTTCTTTTGAGACAGGGTCTTGTTCTGTTGCCCAGGCTGGAGTGCAGTAGCATGATCCTGACTCACTGCAACCTCCATCTCCTGGGCTCAAGCGATCCTCCCACCTCAGCCTCCCAAGTAGCTGGGACTACAGGTGCACACCACCATGCCCAGCTAATTTTTGTATTTTTTTAGTAGAGACAGGATTTTGCGATGTTGCCCAGGCTGGTCTTGAACTCCTGGGCTCAAGCAATCCACCCACCCTGTCTCCCAAAGTGCTGGGATTACAGGTGTGAGCCACTACGTCCAGTCAATTTGTCTATTTTTTATTTGGTTGAGTGCACTTTAGGTGTTATATTCCCAAGTATTTTATTTTTTTAGATGTTATTATAAATGAAATTTTTTTTAATTTTTATTTTCAGATTGTTCATTGCTGGAGTATGGAATTAATTGATTTTTGTATATAATCGTTCATCCTGCAACTTTGCTGCATCCATTTATTACCTCTAATAGTTTTGTGTGTGTGTGTGTGTGTGTATTCCTTAGGGTTTTCTTTATACAAGATTATGTCATCTCCAAATAGAGATCATTTTACTTCTTCCTTTCTAATCTGGATGACTTTTATTCCTTTTGCTTGCCAAATTGCTCTGGCTAGAACCTCCCACACAATGTTGAATAGATGTGGAAAGAGTGAACATCCTTATCTTTTTCCTAATCTTATGGGGAAAGAATCCAGTCTTTTACCACTATGTATGATGCTTCCCACTGAGGAAGTTCTCTTATATTACTAATTTGTTGAGTGTTTTTTTAATCATAAACGGGTATTGGATTCTGTCAAATGATTTGTCTGCATTTATTGAGATGATCATGTGTATTTTCTGTCCTTTGTTCTATTAATATAGTCTATATGTTAGTTATTAAGGCTGCCATAACAAACTACCTCATATGGGTATTTGGTATTTATTTTCCCACAATTCTGGAGGTTATAAGTCTGAGATCAAGTTGTGGGCAGGATTAGTTTCTCCTGAGGCCTCTCTCCTTGGCTTGTAGATGGCTGTCTTCTCCCTGTGTCTTCATATGGTCTTCCTTCTGTGAGTGTCTGTGTCTTAGTCTCCTCTTACAAGGACACCAGTTATATTAGTCCATTTTCATGCTGCTAATAAAGACATACCAAAATTGGGTAATTTATAAATAAAAAGAGGTTTAATGGACTCACAGTTCCACATGGCTGGGGAGGCCTCACATCATGGTGGAAGGTGAAAGATGAACAAAGGCGTGTCTTACATGGTGGCAGGCAAGAAAGCATGTGCAGGGGAACTACCCTTTATAAAACCATCACATCTCATGAGACTTATTCACTATCATGAGAACAGCACAGGAAAAACCTGCCCCCATGATTCAACTACCTCCACTGGGTCTCTCTCACAACAAGTGGGGATTATGGGAGCTACAATTCAAAATGAGATTTGGGTGGGGACACAGCCAGACTATATCACCAGTCGTATTAGATTAGGGCCCAACCTAATGATTATAATTACTTCTTTGACACTATCTTCAAAAACAGTCACAGTCTGAGGTACTAGGGGTTAGGGCTCAACATGTGAATTGGAAGAGGGACACAATTCAGCTCATAATAGTGTATTACACTTATTGATTTGTATATGCCGAACCAACCTTGCATTCCTGAGATAAATCCCAGTTGATAATGGGACTTATTATCCTTTTTATGTTGCTGGATTTGGTTTGCTAGTATTTTGCCAAGGATTTTAGCAGATGGCCAGCATTATTATCTTCTTTATTCTTACCATTCAACATGCTTTTACATGTGCTATGTCATTTACCCTTAAACAGAATTCCATGAGGTAGCTAGTATGTTTACCACAGCAAACTGAGGCTCAGGAAAGTTTATTTTCCCCTAATTATAAACTTGCAGTAGTATATAGTATAAATTGGAATTAAAATTACAGATGGTGAGAACATTTAGGGAGATGAAAGAAAGCAGGATTTGGTGAGAACAAAGAGAAACTTTATATAGATGGAAGTTTACAGAATCAATTTGAATAGCATCAGTGATCTCAATGATGTAAGAACTGAGGTCATCTGCTGATGTGCAAAATAAGAGTAAATAGATTCGTGGTTTCAATTCATGCATGTAATTAAACCAAATAGGAGTGACAATTCTCATTAATTTTGAAAACATGATTTAACCAGATTAACTGGTGGGAGAATGAGCCAAAATTTTAATAATAGGGATTGGACTACATGAATAACAGTAAACCTCAGCTTACAGATTTCTTCTTTTGGAAAAGTTTGTTTCCCAGTTGATTTCCAGTTTGCACACTCTCCTCTAAGCTTTGGGGGAGCTGTGCCATGACTGTTCAGTCAGGAAATGCTGAATTAAAATTGAATCTCTGGTCCGAACAGATTGTGTGACTCTGAAAGTCATTTAATTTCTTCATGGCTTTACTCCCTTATCAAATGAGGGAATTAAGTTAGATGATTAGCTCCCAGCTTTATGACTCTATTCATTTAATGAATAAGCAGACTGGTGATTCAGTAGACTGGAAATTTTCAGACAGCAACAATGAAGAATTTACTAAGGGTAGACTAAGGAATTACTAAAGAGCAATGAAGCCGTGTTGAGGGTAGAGAACAGTTAACTCAGGATAGCCAGTGAAAGTGAGAAAGAGTAAACAGATTAGGGTGGAGATCCGGGAGGGCTACCTAGAGCTGGGGATTGACATGAGGCATATTACATAAGGCTACTGAAATCTAGGTGGTCAATTGGTTAAAATTTATCTTAAGTAAAAATAACTAAAAATAATTTAAAAGCCAGATCAGAGAGTCCAGGCTGGGGCAGGAGACCGATGAAACTCATACCTTTAACTGCCTATTTTTACATTAGGATCATAATGTTATTTATCCGAGTTCACTGGACGATGCACTGAAGAGCAAGGACCTTACCCGTAAGTCCCTTCAGTAAAGTTCCTGAAGGAGTCCTGGCCCTGGTCCCTTACATCATTTACAGGTCATGTTTAATTTCTTTGAACTGTCACATGATACTTCATCGTAGGAGGCAATGTTCTGATAATCAAGACATCTGTTTTTCCTTTTCATTTAATTTTTAAACTATTTTTATTCTCTTTCACTCAAATGAAATGCATTCTTATTTTTTAAAAAGCTAAATATTTAGATACATAATGAAGATAGTTACAGTCCCTAAAATTCTTCCTGTTAACTTTGGTGATGATTCATTCCTCCAAGTTACTTTTTTTTGCTTACTAACATATTACGTACAAAAATTGAATCATAAACACTGTTTTTCAAACTGCTTTCCCTCCGCCACCAACAAAACAGCATAGATCTGCTTTATTCATTTTGACAACCACAGAGGATTCCATTGTATCATGATATATCATATTTATACAGCTTCTATTGATAGACATTTGCCTTGCTTCCAATTTTTTTTCTATTTTTTATTGTAAATAATGCTGTAGTGAAAATTCTTGTGCATATATTGCATATTTGGATAAATGGTTTGTAAGTAATACATTTTTTTCTTATTTTTTTCCTTTTCCCTTCTTCTGTGAAAATAAATAATATATTCCTAAAACTCTACTTGCTTTCAATAAAAAAGTAAACAAGTGTGAATTTTAAAAGTGAAACTGTTGAGTCAGAGTCTTTTAGCAGATATTCCTAAATTATCCTCCGAAAACATTGAACTAATTTATAATCCCATCATTGTATGAGGGTAGCTGTTTCCTCACTCTCTTGCTATCACTGTTTTTTTGTTTTGCTTTTTTTAAATCTCAAATTTAAAAAGTAGAGTTAGCAAATAAAAATATAGTATGTTTAGTTAAATTTGAATTTCAGATAAAAAATGATACTCTATCTCAAGCTAGGCATGGTGGCTCATGCCTGTAATTGCAGCATTTTGGGAGGCCAAGGTGGGCCAATTGCTTGAGCCCAGGAGTTCAAGACTAGCCTGGGCAATAATATGGCGAAATTCTACAAAATATACAAAAATTAGCTGGGCATGGTGGTGAAGGCCTATAGTTTGAGGAGCTTGAGTTGGGAGGATCACCTGAGCCAGAAAGGTCAAGGCTGCAGTGCTCCAGCTTGGGCAACAGAGTGAGACTCTGCCACAAACAAACAAACAAACAAACAAACACTATCTCCATCTTCCAGATGGCCTGTTTCTGGTCTCTCTGTTGGTATCATCAGTGGTATCTTCTCTGTTATCAATTTATCTGTACCATTTATCTCATCCTACATGGATGAGAAATATTTGCTATTTAAATATGCATATTCTTAAGATTTAGTGAGACGAAGCATAAAATTGGTTATTTTTATGTCCTCTTCAGTGAACTACCTGTTCAAGTCTTTTGCTCCTTTTGCCAGTGGTTCTTTTGTTTTCCTTAATGATTCATAATAATTCTCTTAATCTTAAAGCTTTAGACACATATATGTCCCACTTTTCCTTTAGGCTATTTTTATTTTTTGTCTCCATTTAGAAGTGTTGCATTTTATGTAATACAATTTGTGCAGTTGTGCCACTATGCCATTTCTGAAATCACCTGGATGCCTTGTACAAATGCAAATTCCTGGGCTCCATTCTAGACCTAATCAAATGTCTTTACTATTGTAATCTGAACTATTAAGAAGCTCCCTAAGGGGTTTTCTTTCTGCTTTCCTAACTGCCCCCTTTATTTTTTCTGCCCTCCCATCCATTCTTCCAAACTTCTATTACATTCAATGATCAGTACTGAAGAATTTGCTAGAATTATTAAAATAAAACATACAAGTAAACATGCTAACCATGCAATTGGAAGCTACTGTCATCTTGTGAGACAGTGTGCTGATCCAGTCAGATCAAGATAAGATTGACTTATTCTTCATCAGTTGACTTCAGGGAGAAAAAATGATTTTCTCTGACATTATTAAAAACCTTTTTATGAAAAATCTCAAGCACACACGCGAGTTCAGAAAACAATAAATTCCCATGTACCTATTATCAAGCTTTAATGATTAGCAACAGCCAATCTTGTTTCATCTGTATTTCCTATTCCCCCTACCATCCCCTTTCCCCAGATTTAGCAACTCTCAAGAGATTCCTAAACTCATTCAAATTTGAGATCCAAAACTTTATGATTTCTGGGTTTTGCATTGTACTTTCCAACTCCAAGAAAATAATATTTACTTTTTTTTTTCTTTTCTTTATCAATTGTTGGCAGGGGCTGGGTTGATGGGAAGCAATTTACTCTTTTTTTTTCCTAGCTGGTACTTCTATGATCTCATTTTCTTTCTTTTTTTAAAAGAGACAAGGTCTTGCTCTGTTACCAGGCTGCAATGCAGTGACCCACACATAGCTCACTGTAGTCTCAAACTCTTGGGCTCAAGCAATCCTCCTGCCTCAGCCTCCCGAGCAGCTAGGACTACAGGTGGATGCCACCACACCTGGCCAATTTTTCTGTTGTTTTTGTTTTTTGTTTGTTTGGTTGTTTTTTTTTTTTTGTAGAGACCAGGTCTCACTATGTGACCTAGGCTAGTTTCAAACTCCTGGCCTCAAGAGATCCTCAGCCCCACAAAGTGTTGGGACTACAGGCGTGAGCCATCATGCCCAGTCATTTTCTTGGTTTCGATCTCAAGAGTTTGAAATCTATTATTACTAAAAAACAAAACAAAACAAAACTGAAAACATTAGGGGTAATGCTAAGCAACAGGTACCTGAAATGTTTTCTAAAGAGATTTCAAATATCTATGCTTTAGTATTCCATCCAACAGAATTAACACTAGAATTTTCTTACATGTTATTAACGGCTAGCAAGATTTTTATCTACAGTGTTTTGCATTTATGCTACCTGATGTTCATATTTGATATAGTATTAAGTTACTCCAATTAGTTAAAGGAAGGAGGTTTGAGAAGTATTTAGGCATGAGCAACAGACAATTAAAAATGCTAACACTTTGAACATGAGAATTAAGTATTAATGAGACAGAAAAGTCCATAGCAGATTACTCATCTAGTCACTGATGGTTGACTCAACACCAAGCTATAGTTCCTTAATCTCCTATCTGTAAAATATGAATAACAGCACCAACCACCTACATTGGTTAGAAAAAATGAGACTAATACTTGGATCTTCTTTCAAGAAGTGAGCTGCCTAATTAGCTGAGTTTCTTTAATTCTTCTTCTTGTCTAGATGAAGAAATTATCCCTTGGGAAATATTCTCTTTCTACTTATAAAAGAATGGGAAAATCTATCATATGGAGATACCACATTTAAAAAATGCATTCATTAGTTGATGGACATTTTGAATTGTTTCCTTTTTGGCAATCATGCATGATGCTATGAACATTGATGTACAAGTTTTTGTGTGAACATGTTTTCATTTCTCTTGGGTATATATCTAGGAGTGGAATTGTTGTGTCATTGGATAACTATGCTTAACTTTTTGAAGAATTGCCAAGCTGTTTTCCAAAGTGGCTGAACCATTTTACGTTCCCACCAGCAATATATGAGGGTTCCAATTTTTCCATATCCTCACCAACTTTTTTGGGTATTTTGTTTAAAATTATAGCCACAATGGTGGATGTGAAGTGAAATGCTATACATTTCACATTTTCCTAATGATGAATGATGCTGAGCATCTCCTCATATGCTTATTGACCATTTTGATACCTTCCTTGGAGAAATCTCTGTTCAAATCCTTTGCCCATTAAAAAAATTTTTATCGAGTTATAGGAGTTGTTTGCAATGTCACAGTGAAATCCTACCAAGATTAAAGCCAACAAAGAAATAAGAGCCAATAGAAAGATTGAGCCATGACCACATATTTTGAACCCTTGTATGCATGCATCAAGTCAGACCTACCTACATGGACTTTAGTTTTATGAACCAATACATTTGAACCAATACATTCTTGGGGAGCTGACTAGAATAAGGATTGCCTGTGCCAACTCCTCAAGTAGAATGGGGCTTTTCCCTCATGTCATTTTCCTGATCTATCCCCAGGCTCTATGCTATACTTGGGGAATCTTATCATGATAAGCCTGGCAGGTAGGCATGGGGATAAAAGGTGCGGAGAAAATGAATGATGCCTGGCACAATTAAAAGTACCACCATCAAGCCCCAGAGGGCTCTGGCCGAAATTTCAGACCACAGAGGCCTTTGTACAGCCTCCATAATAATTGCAAAAGTCACAACTTTAAAAAAAAGCCACAAAGTAAAAAGTAACCAATCTATCAGGGCAGACAGATAAAAAAGTATTTTTGTTCCTAGGTTGCCAAGATGGTTCAGCCAACATACCTTTAAAGATTAGGTATTAATGAACGTTAAAAGTAGGTAAGTCTAAAAGTAGAGGACTTGCTGTGTGGATTTGAACAGAAGAGGCTAAAGAGGAGAGGGTAGGAGTAGTACATGAAGCTAACGCACAGCTGCAGCTGCTTCCCATATGTCTCTATGAAAGATTTAATTAATTTTTTTTTTTTTTTGAGATGAAGTCTCATTCTGCCGCCCAGGCTGGAGTGCAGTGGCATGATCTCAGCTCATTGCAACCTCTGCCTCCTGGGTTCAAGCAATTCTCCTGCCTCAGCCTCCCAAGTAGCTGGGATTACAGGCATGTGCCACCATGCCTGGCTAATTTTTGTATTTTTAGTAGAGATGGGATTTTACCATGTTGGCCAGGCTGGTCTCGAACTCCTGACCTCAGGTGATCCACCTGCCTTGGACTCCCAAAGTGCTGGTATTACAGGCGTAAGCCACTGTGCCTGGCCCCTAAGAATTAATATATTTGTATGTGAAGAATAATGACACTGTGATATAGGCAGAACAAAACTTAAGATATAATCTTTACCATCAAAGAGCTTCTATATGTGACAATGAGTGCCAATAAGAGATGTGACGTCACAATACTATAAAGATACTTTAATTGTATTGAGGGAGTTCCAGAAAGTCTTCAAAGAGGAAGAAACACATCAGGAGGGAGAAATAGGATCTGTAAACTACATTTATTGAATACTTACTGGACACATCATATACAAAAAAGATAGGATGGGGGCAGGTAAGAACTTGAAGAAATTAAATATACACATTAAGCTTCTTCACTAATTCTAGCCACTAAAGAAGTACAAAATTTGTACAAGTAATACTTTATAATGAAATTTTGATGCCTGTCAAAAGGGTAATAAGCTATACGTATACTACAATAAACATTTTTAAAAACTGTGCTTAATATCATAGAATTTTCTTAAAATGGGTTGGTAAAATACCTATATAGCATCCATTCTTACACACATATTTTCCATTAAAGATTGCTTAAATAGTACAAATTCCTATTGCTAAGAAATTCATGGTCAACAGCTGTATATGAAGTTCCTCTAAGAAACATCACAGCATTTGCAGTAAGTCCATTTCTCCAGTGAAGCCCACCTTATTTTCAGTTTAGCTTACTACCAAGTTCTCATGAGAACTGTTTATATGTCCTTTGCTTGGTCATCTTCTTCAAGTTTTCTGATTTCATTTTTTAAACAATTTATAGTTTCACGACTTGCTTTTAATCTCTCCTTAAGCTCTGCAATCTCAAAGCTTGTTTTTTTCTTAGCAGCTTCTAATTTTTCTCTGGTTTTCACTTCAAGCTCTGCAACTAAAGAAAACAAATACTTTTACTAAAGTATTTTTCTCACATGTTTAAAATATATGACAGGGTAATAAATATGGCATTTCCTGACGACAATGTTTCCATGATGAAATGTGGATAACTTAAGAATTACAACATTAAACATGGGTGCAGGTTGTGGGAGGGGAAGAATGTCTGAATTCCCAAGAGAGGATCTAAGATGTTTCCTATGACTAAAAATAAAATTCTGGTCACCAACTCACAGTTAAAATTTTAAGACGTAATGTCCTTTTTTCCATACACATATTAAGACTGAAATAAGGGGGCACACAAACCCAAGATACATCAGCTAATGAGAGGTGACTGGGCACAGTGGCTTATGTCCGTAATACCAGCACTTTGGGAGGCTAAGGCAGGTGGATCACTTGAGGCCAGGAGTTCGAGACCAACCTGGCCAACATAGCAAAACCTCATCTCTATCAAAAATACAAAATTAGCAGGGCATGGTGGTGCACACCTGTAATCCCAGCTACTCTGGTGGCTGAGGCATGAGAATCACTTGAACTTGGGAGGCAGAGGTTGCAGTGAGCTGAGATAATGCTAGTGCACTCCAGCCTGGGCGACAGAGTGAGACTCTGTCTTAATGGGTGGGGGGGGGGGGAAGCGTTAACTACAAGTATTCTTAAATTTATATACAGGCAAAACTTCTTTTTTTTTTTTTTTGAGATGGAGTCTCGCTCTTGTCGCCCAGGCTGGAGAGCAGTGGCACGATCTCAGCTCACTGCAACCTCTGCCTCCCAGGTTCAAGCAATTCTCCTGCCTCAACCTCCCGAGTAGTTGGGACTACAGGTGCATGCTGCCATGCCCGGCTAATTTTTTGTATTTTAGTAGAGACGGGGTTTCACCGTGTTGCCCAGGCTGACTGCGAACTCCTGAGCTCAGGAAATCCGCCCTCCTTAGCCTCCCAAAGTGCGGGGATTACAGGCATAAGCCACCGCGCCGGGCCCAGGTGAAACTTATAAACAAAATCACACTATCAAAACAAGCCAATATCTTTTTTTTCCAAATAGGTAGCAATAACTGCTAAAATTTGAATCCCAGCTCTGCCACTTACTAGCTGTGACACTGTAAGCTATTTCACCTACGTTCCTCACTTATGAAACAGAAATGATAATGGCAAATACTTCATAATATTATTTGTTGAGAAAACTTTTGAGACAGGATCTTACTCTGTCACCCAGGCTGAAGTGCAGTGGTGTGACCTTGGCTCACTGCAAACTCTGACTCCCGGGTTCAACTGATCATCCCACTTCAGCTTCCCAAGCAGCTGGGATTACAGGTGTGAGCCACCACACCCAGCCTGTTGAGAAGACTTAATGAATTAATTTATGTAAAGTACCCAGAATACTGCCTGGTACAGAAAAAGCCCTATCAACTATTGTTATGAGGAAAGAGAAACATTAAGTGATATCTGAAACTATCTATGTATAACAAAGTACTAAAGAAACGTTACTGCAAAACAGGACACATCTATTTAAATATGCCACTTGGATATGTAGCATGATGTTTTACAAAGAAAAATATCTGCTTGTGTCTAACATTTCCATCTTGTGGACATTTTTGGTAACTGCTGCTCACTATTAAAGTACACTTATACTTACTTTCACTAATAAAAGATGGTCACTAATTGGAAGCCAGATGGTTTGGTGGGAAAAAACCCAACTATGGAATCAGAAAAGATCTAAGTTCAGATAAACCCTTGCTTCCTTATTAGCCGAACGCTGACGTTTCTAAGGCTCCATCAATCTCTTTGTCTGTACGATACAGCTAAAACTAGGTATTTCTCAGAGGATTTACGAGGATTACATGAAGTAATTATATGTAAAGCATCCAGCACATAAAAAACATGCAATACACGGTGAAACCCTGTCTCTACTAAAAATACAAAAAATTAGCTGGGCATGCTGGCGGGCGCCTGTAGTCCCAGCTACGCGGGAGGCTGAGGCGGGAGAATGGCGTGAACGCAGGAGGCGGAGCTTGCAGTGAGACGAGATCGCGCCACTGCACTCCATCCAGTCTGGGTGACAGAGCGAGACTCTGTCTCAAAAAAAAATTCAATGAATATTAATGAGTTCTTTCCTTATTTTGCTCATTGCTGGTGACTTGCTTTTTGTGATTGCCAAAACAATTCATATTTTACTTTGTAATTCTTTCCATTCTTTTAAAAATTATTTTTATGCATAGGTAGTACACACAAGATTACAAATTAAAAGATTACAGAGTAGACAGTGAAAAAATATGCCCTTCTACTACACTTGTTCCCCAGCCTGCCACGACCAATCAGTGCTTCTTCCCAGAGATAATCACTGTTGTGTTCTCTGATATCTTCCCAGAAATAGTCTGCTGATATACAAAGCATACACCCAAGTGCAGTTGCTTCTTCTTCTCAACACAAGTGGTATCATTCTATACACATTGTTTTGCACCTTGCTGTTTCACTTAACATTATATCTGGAAGCTCATCCTATAACACAGAGCTGTCTCATTCTTTTTAATTACTACAGAGGACCTAATTGAATGGATATACAAAATTCATTTAGTCTGCCCCCTACTGATGTACACTCAGAGTATCTCCATTTTTTTCCTTTTACAAACAATGCAATAATGTGTATGCTGTGAATAATCATTTTAGTATATTTGTAGGATAAATTCCCGGAAGTGGAATTGTTACAGAATATATATGTACTTGTAATTCTGGAAGAACGTCAAGCAACTCAAAAGGATCTACCAATTTATAATCCCATTAGCATTGTGTCTGTTTCCCTACTGCATCAACTTTTTGGTCTTACCTAACCTGAAAGGTTAAAAACAGTATTTCAGTGTAATTCGCATTCATCTTATTACTATTGGGGCTGACTCGTCTTTTTTATAATGTTTGAGACATTCCTCCCTTTCTACAAATGATCTGTTTTCCTTTTGCTAATTTTCCTATTGGGTTATTGGCCTTTCTTATTGATTTGTAGGAGCTATATACAGCTTTATACAGTAGTCCCCCCTCATCCATGGTTTCATTTTCCATGCTTACAGTTAGCCACTGTCAATAGCGGTCTGAAAATAGGTGAGTAAAAAGTAGAATAAGATTTTTTTGGGGGGTGGGGTGGGGAAAGAGCACACATTTACATAACTTTTATTAGAGTTCATTGTTATAATTGTTCTATTTTATTAATTATTGTTAATCTTTTATTGTGCCTAATTTATAAATTAAACTTTATCATAGGTATATATGTATAGGAAAAAACAGTGTATAGGGCTTGGTACTATCTGTAGTTTTAGGCATCCACTGGGGTTCTTGGAATGTGTCCTCTCCAGATAAAGGGGCCTACTGCATGTTAAGAAACTAGTCATTTGTGACATGAGTACATTTTTCTATGGCTTGTCAGTCTTTCGACTTTGTTCCCAGTGCTTTTTACTATGCAGAAATTTGTATTCCCCTATACCCTCTTTCCCCACATCAATTTAAAAAACACACTGAATGATATGCGCTTTGTTAGATGCTGGGGTACAGAGGCAGGAAACAGGTAAGAAAAAAATGGACTAATGTTATGAGGTAATCATAGGGAACGACAAGAGTAGACTGGATTCAAATCAAGTAGAAAGGGTGAGTTTTATGAAGGAGGGCTTCTTGGTAGTAGTAACATCTAAACTGAATTTTAAACAATGAGAAAGGAGTTAGGTAAATGAAGTGGGCATACAGGCCCAGGAAGCAGCATAAAAACCAGGAGTACTGTATAGCTGTAAGCAGTAGTTTTAAAACTAGCCAGGGAGACCTTATTAACTCAATTGTCAGAAGGACAGCATTCACTGTACATATAACATAGATTCATGTTGTTTGATTCATGATACTTTTATTTTTGACAACTTGTAAGACTGCGAAGGGCACTAAATGTTTGGAAGAAGACATGAGTTAATTAGCAATGAGATACTGGGGGAAAACATTTTAAAACTTCTTTTAGCTTGTTCCAGTGTTCTGCTCCCTATGTGTTAAATGCTTATACCAAAAAAGAAAAGTTTCTGTTTTTAATTTCCCAATGAAGTCTCAATTTTGAGAAAACAAATCCAAAGAATTAACTACTTTTATAAAGTCAGTTCAACGTACTGGTTAGGAGACAGACTATCAGGCTTTTTACAACTTATTAGTTAAGTGGACAGATTCTGGGTTTAAAATGCAGGCTCTACTGGGTAATTTTGGGCAAGTTATCAAATCTTTCTAGAGTATTTACCTACAAAATGGTGCTAATCATAGTATCTTCCTCCTAGGGTTATTTAGAGTATTCAATAAGTTAAGAAATGGAAAGTGCTTGTCAGGTACATAGTAAGCTCTCAGTAAGTGTTCACTATCATTTTTACTATTTCTTGAAGAAGCAACTAAAAAGCTAGATCATTAGTGCTTAAACTTCCAATATACTCCATAATAAATATTCTCTCTATAAAACTACTATTAAATTTTTGGAGCCTAAGTTCTGAGGACTGCCAGGGATCAAGTTCTGATTCTACTACTAACTAGCTGTGTGACCCTGGGCAAGTTTCTTAACCTCCTTATACCTCGGTTTCCTTTTCTAAATATTACCTAATAAAGTTGTTATAGAATTAAGTGAGTTTATACATGTACAGACTCAGAAGAGCACAAATAGTAAAGCACTGAATAAGTCTGGCATTTTATTATTACTAAATATTGATTATCATATGCCCTCAAATTATTAAAACTACACATACATTTTTTAGACCTTTGATTAATATTCCCAGATACCTTTCCTAAAGAGCTAAATTTATACTCACAAAACAATTCATGAGAATGCAAAGTTTACTATATTCTTAATCGGTACAACTATTTAAAATTCCTGGCTGGCATGGTGATTCATGCCTGTAATACCAGTACTTTGGGAGTCTGAGGTGGGAGAAACCTGCCTCTAAAAAAAAAAAAAAAAAAATTAGCCAGACATGGTGGCACATACCTGTAGTCCTAGCTACTGTTAGGGGGCCAAGGCAGGAGGATCATGTGAGCCCACAAGTTTGAGGCTGCAGTGAGCTATGATCATGCCACTGCAACCCAGCCTGAGTGACAGAGCGAGACCCTGTCTCTAAGGGAAAAAAAAATGCTTTTGCTAATTTAATAGGACAAATATAGTCATTCACTACTGTTTGGTTTGCATTTTTAAAATTATTAGCAGGGCCAGATATTTTACCATTTTATTTACTGGTGATCTCTTATTCTATCTGTCTGTCCATATCTTCTGCCCATTTATCTACTGAGGTTTAACATGTTTTTCTATTTATCAATTTTAGCATTTAAAAAAACATGAATTCTTTGCCATATTTTCTGCAAACTTTTCTTCTTTGCCTTTTGGAAATGCAGAAATTAAATATACTTAATAAAGTCTATCCTTATTTTAATGTGATTTTTCCTAACACTTTAAATATAGAAAGTCCTTCCTAGCCAGGATAGCCAGTAATCTAATTTTTCAAAAAACAGGCTGACTGATTTTCAAAAAAACATTTAAATATCTTTAACTAAACTGGAATTTGTTTTGGTAAGTACTATGAAGTGATGATCAAAATTAAGTTTTCTTCCCAAAAGCTTACCAATTATGCCAACACCATTTATGGAATTAGACTTTTCTTCCTTATTGATTTGGTACTGTTAAGAAAATGAACTAAAGATCACACAGAAAACGTAATTTATTGATAAAAACTTCCCAAGGTTATACAGCTCCATACATAAGATTTAACACATTGAAACAGATTTATAGCCTTTTCACAAAACACATTATTTATACCTACTTGTTATACATAAATAAATGATGATAGTTTTGTTAAAAACAAAAATGTGAGCACTTGAATTTTAAGAGAATTTTCTGCCATGAATGGGCACATTTCACGGTATGAGAGAAAGAAGAGAGTGATCAATAATGAAGCACAGTAGTGCTTTTTACCTTTTCAAAGTGATCATATACTTAACTGTTTTATGTTCATAACATTTTTGCAGATAAAGAAATTAAAGCATACAAATTTTCAATGACTACCTAAGTCACAAAATTATAATTAGTACCCAGATCTTTTAAGTCCTAATCAAGTGTTTTATGAAAATATAAACAAAACACTTCTATAACCACTAATTGTTAAACAGCAATTCCCTCCCCACTTCATTACCATCCCTCCATCTCTTCTTTTATTGAATCACTCCCTTTCAGCCTACAAATATACTAGTTTATTTCCCCCTGAAAACAATACCCTCTTGACCCCGTATCTTCCTTCTGCTACTGCTTCAAAGATTACTGCTCCCCTTTACAGCCAGGCTTCAAGACAGAGTTGTCTACAGTGTCTGTCTCCAATTTATCTTATCTGATGTTCTCTTATCCACTTCTGACCTTACTATAAGAATATAGTAAGTGATCTTCTGACCTTACTGTTCTCCTTACACTGCTCCTGTTAAAGTCATCAAGAAGCTCCATCTTACTCTATCCAATTACTGGGCCCTCATCTTACTTGACCTATCAGGAGTATTAGACACTCTCTAGTTCCTGATACACTTTTTTCACTTGGCTATGAGGACATTACATGCACCTAATTTTTCTCCCTCCATATTTGCTGTTTGTTCTTCATTCCCTTTGCTGGTTATCTCCTCAATCTTTAAATTTTGGAGTGCCCAGGTCTCTCAGTCTTTGGACCTCTTTTCTATCTTCACTTACTCCTTTGATGATACCATTTGGTCTCATAATTTATAATTGTATTAACTTTCAAATTTATGTCTCCAGCCTAGACCTCTCCTCTCTTTGAATGCCAGGGTGCAACATCCTTCTCAACATCTCAACTTACATGTCTTACAGACATCCCACACCCATCATGTCCAAACTTGCACTTTTTTTTTTTTGAGACAGAATCTTGTTGTATTGCTCAGTCTGGTGTGCAGTCGCATGATAACAGCTCATTAAAGCCTTGCCCTCCTGGGCTCCAGTAATCCCCCCACCTCAGCCTCCTGAGTAGCTGGTACTACACGAATGTGCCACCACACCCAGAAAATTAAAAAAATTTTTTTTGTAGAGATGGGGTCTTGCTACATTGCTCAGGCTAGTCTTGAAGTCCTGGGCTCAGGCAATCCTCCCATCCTGGCCCCCCTAAAGTGCTGCGATTATAGGCATGAGCCATCACACCTGGCCAGCCAAAGCTGTACTCTGAATTGCAAAAACCTGTTCCTCCAAGACTTCCCACCTGTGTAAAAAGCAATGACTTTTTTGGAGTTCCTCAGGCCCAAAACCATGTAAGTCATCCTTTGCTTTTCTTTCTCCAATACCTCATTATTCAAAGCATCAACAAATCCTACTGTACCTATTTTCAAAACAGGTCCAAAATCTAATGTCTTCTCCCATTGCTATCACTCTGGTCCAAGCCACCATTCTACCAAATCTGAATTATTGGGACAGCCTCCACACACAGGAAAGAGTAAAGGGGACTTCGTCTTAAGCTTTGGTACCAACTCCCCAATTCCATGCCTTGGCCCTTGGATAGCATCTCTGGACCTACCTAGGCCAGAGAGGAGCCCACTGCCCTGAAGGGAAAGTCCCAGGCCTGGCAGTATTCAACACAAGCTGACTGAGGAGCCCTTGGGCCTTAAGTAAATATTGGTGGTACCCTGACAGAACTCCTCGTGGGCCTATGGTAGTGGTGGACACAGGGAAAGAATATCTGCCTGGAAAAAGGGGAGGGAAGAATGGGAAGGATGCTGTCTTGTAGCTTGGGTGCCAGCTCGGCCACAGTAAAACAGAGCACCAGGATTATTCCTAAGGTTTCCAACTCCAGGCCCTGGCTCCTGGACAGAATCTCTGGACCTACCTGCGGCCCAGGGAAACTCAGTGCCCTTAAGGGATGGACACAAGCTAATCAAATGAATGATTTAAGACAGTCTGTTATTTGGCTTGGAGATTGGGTGGTGAGTCTCGAACATCGCATGCAAATGCAGTGCAACTGGAATACTTTGGATTTCTGTATCACCCCATATTCCTATAATGAGACTGATCATTCATGGGAAATGGTCAAAGGACACCTTCTGGGTAGGGAAGATAATTTATCACTGACATAACTAAACTAAAGAAACAAATTTTTGAAGCCTCTCAAGCTCACTTATCCATTGTGCCTGGAACTGAGGCGTTAGATCAGGTGGCAGAAAATCTTTATGGATTAAACTCCACGACTTGGATTAAGTCTATTGGGGGCTCCACTGTAGTAAATTTTGGAATTATGTTTCTCTGTTTAATCGGCTTGTTTTTAGTGTGCCAGACCAGTCAAAGAATCCTGCGTAAAAATCAAGAGAATGAACAAGCCTTCATCACCATGGCACATTTATATACAAAGAAAGGGAGAGATGTTGCAGGAAGTCAGGCACCCCGAATGGAGGGAACGGCTGAAGCCATGGCAGAAGAACATAAATTGTGAAGATTTCATGGACATTTATTAGTTCCCCAAATTAATACTTTTATAATTTCTTACACCTGTCTTTACTACAATCTCTAAACATAAACTGTGAAGATTTCATGGACACTTATCACTTCCCCAATCAATACCCTTGTGATTTCCTATGCCTGTCTTTACTTTAATCTCTTAATCCTGTCATCTTCGTAAGCTGAGGAGGATGTATGTCGCCTCAGGACCCTGTGATGATTGCATTAACTGCACAAATTGTTTGTAGAGCATGTGTGTTTGAACAATATGAAATCTGGGCACCTTGAAAAAAGAACAGGATAACAGCAATGTTCAAGGAACAAGAGAGATAACCT
Source organism: Pongo pygmaeus (assembly GCF_028885625.2). Classification (NCBI taxonomy): domain Eukaryota; kingdom Metazoa; phylum Chordata; class Mammalia; order Primates; family Hominidae; genus Pongo; species Pongo pygmaeus. The sequence continues at coordinate 67,269,359 of NC_072383.2, read as the reverse complement.
TAAACTCTGACTGCCGGTGAGCCGGGCAGAACAGAGCCATATTTCTCTTCTTTCAAAAGCAAATGGCAGAAATATCGCTGAATTCTTTTTCTCAGCAAGGAACATCCCTGAGAAAGAGAATGCATCCCTGAGGGTAGGTCTCTGAAATGGCCACTTCAGGGGCGGCTGTCTTTCACGGTCGCAGCTGTAGGGATGAAATAAGCTCCAGTCTCCCGTAGCACTCCCAGGCTTATTAGGACTAGGAAATTCCCACCTAATAAATTTTGGTCAGACCGGCTGCCTGCTCTCAAACCCTGTCTCCTGATAAGATGTTATCAATGACAATGTGTGCCCAAAACTTCATTAGCAATTTTAATTTCGCCCCGGTCCTGTGGTCCTGTGATCTCGCCCTGCCTCCATTTGCCTTGTGATATTCTATTACCTTGTGAAGCACGTGATCTCTGTGACCCACACCCTATTCATACACTCCCTCCCCTTTCGAAAATCACTAATAAAAACTTGCTGGTTTTGCGGCTTGTGGGGCATCACGGAACCTGCCGACATGTGATGTCTCCCCTGGACACCCAGCTTTAAAATTTCTCTCTTTTGTACTCTGTCCCTTTATTTCTCAGACCGGCTGACACTTAGGGAAAATAGAAAAGAACCTACGTGAAATATTGGGGGTGAATTTCGCCCGATATCTGGCTGAATTTCCCGATACTGGCTGACTTCATCACCTGCTGATTATAGAGCCTTAGGGCCTCATGCAAACATAGGTGGCAGCCAGGCAGCGGTTACAGTGGGCCTTGGGCAAGACCCAGTGCTGTGCTGGCTTCAAGTCTGACCTAAGGCAGTCCCAGTGGTGGTGGCCAAAGGGGTGCTTGTGTCATCCCTTCTCAGGTCCAGGCAGTTCAGCACAGAAACAGAAACTCCGTTTGTTTGGGAGAAAGTAAGGGATGAGAACAAGAGTCTCTGCCTGCTAATCCAGAGGATTCTTCTGGATCTTATCCAAGACCACCAAAGTGGTACCCTACAAATCTGCAAGAACCACAGCATTACTGGGCCTTGGGGTATCCCCTAATGCAGATATGGCTGCAGTGACCAAAAATTCAGATGACAGCACCTAAGTTCCTTCAAATACCTGGAAAGCCTACCCAAGGACAGGTACAAACAAGCCTAGATTACAAAGACTACAACAAAAACCTAACTCTGCAATGCCCAGACATTGATGAATATCAACAAGTATCAAGACCATCCAGAAAACATGACCTCACCAAACGAGCTAAACAAGGCATCAGTGACCAATCTCTAACAGACAGAGATATGTGACCTTTCAGAAAGATAACTCAAAATAGCTGTTTTGAGGAAACTCAAAAGAAATTCAAGATAACACAGATAAAGAATTTAGAATCCTATCACATAAATTTAATAAATAAATGGAAATTAAAAGAATTGAGCAGAAATTCTGGAGTTGAAAACACCACTGACATACGGAAGAATGCATCAGTCACTTAATAGCAGAACTGATCAAGCAGAACACAGAATTAGTGGGCTTGAAGACAGGCTATTTGCAAATTCACAGTGAGATGAGACAAGAGAAAATGAAGCACATCTACAAGTTCTAGAAAATAACCTAGAAAAGGGGAAATCCAGGCCAGGTGCAGCAGCTCACACCTATGATCCCAGCACTTTGGGAGGCCAAGGATGGAGGACTGCTTGAGCCCAGGAGTTCAAGACTAGCCTGGGCAACGTGGCAAAACACCATCTCCACCAAAAAAAAAATAAAAATTAGCTGGGCATAGTGGTGGCATGTGCCTGTGGGTCCCAGCTACTCAGGAGGCTGAGGTGAGAGGAGTGCTTGAACCCAGGAGGTGGAGGTTGCAGTGAGCCAAGATCATGCCACTGCACTCCAGCCTGGGCAACAAAGTCAGGACCTGTCTCAAAATAAAAAGGCAGGGTGGGGGTAGAATCTTAGAGTTATTGACCTTAATTAAAGAGGAGATAGACAGAGATAGGAGTAGAAAGTTTATTCAAAGCGATAATAATAGAGAACTTCCTAAACTCAGGGAAAAATATCAGTATTCAAGTAAAAGATGGTTATAGAACACCAAGGAGATTTAACACAAAGAAGACTACCTCAAGGCAGTTTATAATCAAACTCATAAATCTCAAGGATAAAGAAAGGATCCTAAAAACAACAAGAGAAAATAAACACAAAAAGAAGTAACATACAATGGAGCTCTAATACATCTCGTAGTGGACTTTTCAGTGGAAACTTTATAGGCCAGTAGAAAGTGGCATGACATTTAAAGTGCTGAAGGAAAAAAAGCCTTTTGTCCTAGAATAGTACATCTGGTGAAAATAGCCTTCGAACATGGAGAAATACTTTCCCAAACAAAAGCTGAGAGATTTCATCAACACCAGAGCTGCCCTACAAGAAATGCTGAAGAGTTCTTCAATCTGAAAGAAAAGCATGTTGATAAGTAATGTGAAATCATCTGAAGATACAAAACTCACTGGCAAGTAAAGAGAAAAACAAAGAATATTATTACATTGTAATTGCAGTTTGTAAACTACACAAGTCTTAGGTGGAAATATGAAAAGATGAACCGATCAAAAATAGTAACTACAATTTTTCAAGACATAGATAGCAATAAGATATAAATAGAAACAAAAAGTTAAAAGTGGGGAGATGAAGTTAAAATATAAAGTGTTTATTGCTTTCTTTTTGCTTGCTTGTTTATGCAATCAGTGTTAAGCTGTCAGCAGTTTAAAACAATGGGTTATAGGATATTATTTGCAAGCTTCATGGTAAGCTCAAACCTAGAAACATAAAAGAGAAACACAAAAAATAAAAAGAAATTAAAATATACCACCAGAGAAAATCACCTTCACTAAAAGGAAAACAGGAAGGAAGGAAAGAAGAAAGAGAAGACCATCAAACAATCAGAAAAATAAAATGGCAGAAGTCCTTACTTATCAATACTAATGAATGTAAATATCAATATCAATGAATGTAAATAGACTAAAGTCTCCAATCAAAAGACATAGAGTGGCTGAATGGATGAAAAAACAAGACCCAATGATGTACTGCCTCCAAGAAACACACTTCACCTATAAAGACACACATAGACTGAAAATAAAGGGATGGAAAAAGATATTGTGTGCAAATGAAAAAAAAAAGATATTGCATGCAAAATCAAAAAAGAGCAGGAGTAGCAATACTGATATCAGACAAACAGATTGCAAAACAAAAACTATAAAAAGAGACAGGGTCGTTATATAATGATAAAGGAGTCAATTCAGCAAGAGGATATAACAATTGTAAACATATATGCACCCAACAGTGGAGCAGTCAGATACATAAAGCAAATAATATTAGAGTTTAAGAGAGATAGACCCCAATACAGCAATACCTGGCATCTTCAACATCCAACTTTCAGCACTGAACAGATCATCCAGACAGAAAATCAACAAAAAATACCATTGGACTTAATCTGCAAAATAGGCCAAATGGACCTAATAGGCATTTACAGAACATTTCATCAAATGGCTACAGAATACACATACTTCTCCTGACCTCATGGATCATTCTCAAGGATAAAGACCATATGTTAGGCCACAAAACAAGTCATAAAACATTTTTTAAAAAAAAACAAGTAATGTGAAGTATCTTCTCTGACTACAATGGAATAAAATTAGAAATCAATAACAAGAGGAATTCTGGAAACTATACACACACATGGAATTTAAACAATATGCTTTTGAATGACCAGTGGGTCAATGAAGAGATTAAGAATTGAAAAATTGGGTCAGGTGCGGAGGCTCACACCTGTAATCCCAGCATTTTGGGAGGCTGAGATGGGAGGATCGCTTGAGGGCAAGAGTTCAAGACCAGCCTGGTAAACACAGCGAGATCCCCAACTCCAAAAAAGTTAGAAAGAAAAGAAGGAAGGAAGGAAGGAAAGACGGAAACTGAAAAATTTATTGAAACATAATGGAAACACAACACGGCAAAAGCAGTACTAAGAGGGAAATGTGTAGCTTTAAATGTCTGTAGCAAAATAGAGGAAAAACTTCAAATAAAATATCTAACGATGTATTGTAAAAAATGAGAAAAGCAAGAGCAAACCAAACCCAAAGTTAGTAGAAGAAAAAAGATCAGAGTAAAAATAAATAAAATTGAAATGAAGAAAAAATACAAGCCCAATGAAACCAGAAGTTGGTTTTCTGAAAAGATAAACAAAACTGACAAATTTTTAGCCAGATTAAGAAAAAAGAGAAAACTCAAAATAAAGGATGAAAAAGGAGACATTAAAACTGATAGTGCAGAAATTCAAAGGATCATTAGTGGCCACTATGAGCAATTATATGCCAATAAATTGGAAAATCTAGAAGAAATGGATAAATTCCTAGACACATACAACCTACCAAGATTGAATCATGAAGAAATCCAAAACCTGAACAGACCAGTAACAAGCAACAAGATTGAAGCTGTAGTAAAAAGTCTCCCAGCAAAGAAAAGCCCAGGACCCAATGGCTTCACTGTTGAATTTTACCAAACATTTGAAGAAGAACTAATACCAACCCTACTCAAACTATTCCAAAAAATTGAGAAAATAATACTTCCAAACTCATTCTATGAGGCCAGTATTACCTAGACACCAAAACCAAAGGCACATCAAAAAAAGAAAACCACAGGCCAATATCCCCGATGAACATTGATGCAAAAATTCATAACAAAACACTAGCAAAAAGAATTCAACAACACCTTAAAAAGATCATTCATCATGACCAAGCGGGATTTATCCCAGGGATGTAAGAATCGCTCAACATGAGCAAATCAATGTGATACATCATATCAACAGAATAATGGACAAAAACCATATGATCATTTCAATTGATGCTGAAAAAGGACCTGATAAAATTCAGCAGAAGTCAAATTAGCCTTGTTTGTAGATGATATTATCATTATTTATTTATTTATTTTGAGACAGAGTCTCACTCTGTTGCCTAGGCTGGAGTGCAGTGGTGCAATCTCGGCTCATTGCAACCTCCGCCTCCCAGGTTCAAGCAATTCTCCTGCCTCTGCCACCCGAGTAGCTGGGATTACAGGCACATGCCACCACGCTTGGCTGATTTTTGTAGTTTTAGTAGAGACAGGGTTTCGCCATGTTGGCCAGGCTGGTCTTCAACTCCTGACCTCAGGTGATCCGTCTGCCTTGGCCTCCCAAAGTGCTGGGATTACAGGCATGAGCCACCACGCCCAGCCTGTAGATGATATTATATTTGGAAAAACCTAAAGGCTCCACCAAAAAAGCTATTAAGAGTTGATAAACAAATTCAGTAAAGTTGCAGGACACAAAATCAACATACAAAAAAATCAGTAGCATCTCTATATGCCAACAGTGAACAATCTGAAAAAGAAATCAAGAAAGTAATCTCATTTACCACAGCTACAAATTAAATAACTAGGAATTAACCAAAGAAGTGAAAGATATGTACAATGAGAAATATAAAACAGTAATGAAAGAAATGGAAGAGAACACACAGAAAAGGAAAGATATTCCATGTTCATGAACTGGAAAATCAATATTGTTAAAATGCCCATACTTCCCAAAGCAATCTACAGATTCACTGCAATCCCTATCAAAATACAAATGACATTCTTCACAGAAATAGAAAAAAAAAAAAAAAAAAAACCTAAAATTTATGTGGAACCACAAAAGATCCAGAATAGCCTAAGTTATCCTCAGCAAAAAGAACAAAACTGGAGGAATCACCTGACTTCAAATTATACTATAGAGCTATAGTAACCACAACAGCATGGTACTTGCAGAAAAAGAGACACATAAACCAACGGAACAGACTACAGAACCCAAAAACAAATCCACACACTTACGGGGAATTCATTTTTGACAAAGGTGCCAAGAACATATACTTGAGGAAAAAATGGTCTCTTCAATAAATAATGCCAGGAAATCTGTATATCTATATGCAGAAGAATGAAACTAGACTCCTATCTCTCGCCATATACAAAAATGAAATTAAAATGGATTAAAGACTTAAATCTAAGATCTCAAACTATTAAACTACTAAAAGAAAACATTGGGGAAACTCTCTAGGACATTGGACTGGGCAAAGATTTCTTGTGTAATACCCTATAAACACAGGCAACCAAGGCAAAAATGGATTAATGGGATCACATCAAGTTAAAAAACTTCTGTACCACAAAGGAAACAATTAACAAAGTGAAGAGACAACACACAGAATGGGAGAAAATATCTGCAAACTACCCATCTGTCAAAGAATTAATAATCAGAATATATAAGGAGCTCAAACAACTCCTTAAGAATCTGATTTTAAAATGGGCAAAAGATCTGAATAGACATTTATCAAAAGATGACATACAAATGGCAAACAGGTATATGAAAAGGTGCTCAACATCACTGATCATCAGAAAAATGCAAATTAAAACTACAATGAGATGTCATCTCATGCCTGTTAAAATGGCTGTTATCAAAAAGACAGGCAACAACAAATGCAGGTGAGGATGCAGAGAAAAGGGAACCCTTATATACTGTTGGTGGGAATGTAAATTAGTAAAACCACTATGACCAACAGTTTGGAGATTCCTCAAAAAACTAAAAAGAGAGCTATATGATCCAGCAATCCCACTGCTAGGTATATATCCAAAAGAAAATAAGTCAGTATATCAAAAAGATATCTGCACTTCCATGTTTATGTTATTGCAGTACTATTCACAATAGCCAAGATTTGAAAGCAACCCAAGTGTCCATCAACAGATGAATGGATAAAGAAAATATGGTACATATACACAACAGAGTACTATTCAGCCATAAAAAAGGAATGAAATCCTGTCATTCCAAACAACATGGATGGAACTGAAGGTCATTATATTAAGTGAAGTAAGCCAGGCACAGAAAGATAAACATCATATATTCTCACTCATTTGTGGGAGCTAAAAATTAAAACAACTAGGCCGGGCGTGGTGGCTCATGCCTGTAATCCTAGTACTTTGGGAGGCCAAGGTGGGTGGATTACCTGAGGTCAGGAGTTCGAGACCAGCTTGGCCAACATGGTGAAACCCTGTCTCTACTAAAAATATAAAAAAAATTAGCCAGGTGTGGTGGTACACACCTGTAATCCCAGCTACTCGGGAGGCTGAGGGAGGAGAATCACTTGAGCCTGGGAGACAGAGGTTGCAGTGAGCCGAGATCATGCCACTGCCCTCCAGCCAGGCCAATAGAGCGAGGTTCTGTCTCAAAAAAAACAACACAAAACAAAAAAAAACTGAACTCAGATGATAGAGAAAACAGAGTAGAATGACGGTTACCAGAGGGTAGGAAGGGTAGTGGGTAGGTGGGTGAAAGATGATTATTGGTACAAAAAATAGAAAGAATGAATAAATTAAGTATTTGATAGCACAACAGGGTGACTATAGTCAATAATAATGTAATTGTACATTTAAAAATAACTAAAAGAGTATATTTGGATTATTTGTAACAAAAAGTGTAAATGCTTGAGGTGATAGATATCTCATTTCCTGGATGTAATTTTTAGACATTGTACGCCTGTATCAAAATATCCCATGTACCCAGTAAATATATATACCTACTATATACCCACAAAATTAAACATTTTAAATAAGTTAAATCTGATGTCATTCCTTTGATCAAAACTGATAAATGACTTCACACCTCAGTTTAATAATCTGAAGTCCTCATAGTTACCCACAAGTCCCTATATGACCTAGTCCCCTATTAACTTCTCTGATCTCATCTCCCACTCCTCATCCTCTTGTTCACTCTACTCTAGTCACACTGGACTTCTTGCTGTTTTTCAGCCATGCACTTACCTGAGGGCCTTTGTCCTCACTGCTCCCTCTACATATAATATCCTTCCCTTAGATCACTCCTTTACCCCTTTAGGTCTCCAAATGCTCAGAAAGCATTTCCTGACTGATATTTTGATATCAGTATTTAAAACTCCAACCATCTCCTCCCACCAAAGATGCTCCCTGCCCCACTTTGTCTCTATAGCACCTAATCACTACCTTATACTTCCTTGTTCTGTTTATTTAATACCTGTTTTCCTCCCACTAGAATGTAGGGCCCATGAGGATAGGGCTTTTTGTCTGATTCAGGCACTGCTCTAACCTCAGCAGCTAGCACCTAGAACAATGGTTGGCATTAACTGGTACTCACTATATATTGTAACGAATGAATAATCAAAGAAATGACTGAACAGTAACATCAGTGTTAACACAGGGATGTCAAATAGATTTCATATTAAATGCCAATTGTAAATGACTGAGAATAGATGCACAGATTAATGCGTACAGGATTCTGAGACCATGTCAGCTTAGAGAGAAAATACAACATGACCGATTATCAATGTGGCATTCAGGTAGTCAACACTTGAGCATTAATCTGAAACTATGTAAAATGACATCAGCAAAAATACAAGATAAACTAGCTCACAGTACATAAAAGTATAATTATGGTTTGCAAGGTTCTTCACACAGATTTTGTTAGCAAAGACTAGTAAACAGAAAATGATAGGCTAAGCAAGACTAATAAAAAACTACACTTAAATGTAATTAGGGAATAAAACAGACAAACAGTATTTCAGAGAATGTGAGAGGCTGTCTTTCACCCTTCTTGAAAGCAGGCCTACTTGGGAACAATTTAAAACATCCTTTTTACATGTTCTACTGTAATACAAACTGTGTTTTTTAACACCTAAAAAACTTACCTATATCATTTTTTTTAAAGTGTAAAAGGCACTAATCTTACAACCCTTTCACTATTACAGAATATATTATTTTTCAGAATTATGAATGCATAGCACTTACATTCTGTTTCATGCTTATAGGCTCCTAATGTTAGCTGACGAGATGTTGTCAATAATTGTTGCATCATTGCTGTTGGGTCTTGAAATATCTAATGGGATAGAATGAACAAAAACCCAATAACTTCAAAGTTCTCCAACTTCAAATGCTTTTAAAACTATCATTATAAAATCTTCTTACCATTTCATCATAGAACTCTGAAACCACTGTCTTTTTCCCCAGCATTGCATTGGTGTCTGATTGAAACAGCTTTAGCAAATGATACAGGGTTACCTGTGAAATAAAAACAGATGTCAAATCTGTGCAATGGTTTTTATCATCACAAGACACTGGCATTTTTTTTAACTGAAATAGAGACTGGAATAAGTATATACATGTCAAATTCATGATCTTGTTTCAACCGCAACTTATTGCAGTAAATCACCCAAATTTTCTGTACCTTTATTTTCCTATTAGATCCAATCATATCTACCTAACATGAACACTCTTTAGAGGGTAATTAAGAATCTGTCCAAGAATCTCTAGAGAGGAAACTAAAAATAACACAAGATAAAGCTATACAAATTAAACTGAGAAATCACTAAAACATGAATTCTTTTACTTACACAAGTGGATTGTGACTGCTTTGAAGATTAGAGTTTACAAATTTACTGTGGGGAATGAAAAAGTTCAGCGAGGGAAAGATAATTTCTTTGGGGATCTATACAATTATTACATAAATGACATAATAAATAAATAACAAGTTGGTCAGTAATAATTCACTTTGGGAAGAGCAACATGTCTTCAAATACTTAAAAACAGGTATAGTAAGACATCAAGGGAAAAGCTTTGCAGCACAACGTGTGATTATTTTAGCAAAATAAAATCTAGTTGGGAAAACATCAGAGTTCATGTTGAAGTTCTGAAAACCAGACCTCAAATAATTTTCCAAAAAGTTAGCTAGCATAATTGTAAGAGAATGCTACTCTTCAAAAAAGTCATGAAATAGGGAGCAAGGAAGGGTACACTGAAAAAGTCAGAAAATATAAAATTTCTTGCAACTGAATTTAAACAAGCACCATCAACTCCCCCTAAAGACAATCTAGCTCAATTAACAGAATGTCAGATTTCCCTGGACATGGCTCAGCAAGTGGAAATATCCTACTTAAAGGACATCTTCCAGGCTCAAGATGATGCACTAAGAATGTAGAAAGGGGAGGAGGGAAATGCACAGAATTCTACTAAAATAACAGCAAAATAAGAGAGCATGAATTACATATCAAATTATTTAAAGCAAATAATTTAACAAATTTCTGGAACAGACAGAAAGCAGGTGAGTCTACCAAGAAGGATAATAAACAATAACGGAGAAAAACCACAACCTGAAAACTTAAGAAAACTGCCTCAGAGGTGTGAGCCAGAGCTCCCAAGAGCCCTACAGTGCTCCAAGCTCAGAACTGGCAAGTATCAAAGTCAAGAATGCTATGGGGTAGCTGGGCCTCTTGACCTTCCCTTCTCTCTCCACTCATAGACAAGAAAGCATATCTACCTTTAATGCCTAGAATTTTTCTCCCCAACAATGAAGTATGAAGAAAAAATAAGGACATTTCAGATGGGCAATATCTCTGAAAGTTTATTTCTCAGGCATCCTTTCTGAAAAAATTCCTTCAGCAAAATGAAAAAAAGAAACTTGGAAAGAGGAAGAAAAAGGATCACCTATAATCAATCATTAGGCACTGAAAGATACTATCTGAAGCTGAGAAATCCAATATTAGGGATTTAAATATATGAGATGCATGGGAGTGAGTAATTTCTAGAGGAATTGAAAACAGGTAACTGTTAAAAAGCAGTTTTCTTGGAAAAGAGGTCAAAGATGGGATAAAGATGTTATTGGCTAATTGTGACCTCCCTGCAAAAGGTGTATTTTGTTTGAGATGGGGTCTTACTATGTTGCCCAGGCTGGTCTTGAATTCCTGATCTCAAATGATACTCCTGCCTCAGCCTCCCAAGTAACTGGGACTATAAATGCAGGCAAAAGATATGAAGCCCTAATTCTCAGTACCTGTGGATGTGACATTATTTGGAAACAGGGTCTTCGCAGGTGTAATTACAATGAAGTCATTAGGGTGGACCACAATCCAATATGACTGGTGTCCTTCTAAGAGAAGAAGACACAGAGACCAGGGAGAAAGATAAGTCCATGTGACAATGGAGGAAGATATTAGAGATATGTTGCCAAAAGCCAAGGAACATCTGGGGCTGGAAGAGGCAAGGAAAGATGCTCCCCTAAAGGCTTTGGAAAAATCATGGCCAACACCTTGATTTCGGACTTCTAGCCTCCAGATCTGTGGGAATAAATTTCTGTTGTTTTAATCCACCCAGTTTATGGTACCAGAAAACTAATACAGAAGACTTATACTTATTTCAAAAATCTTCTCTTAAAACCATGTGCACATCTGACTTTCACAATTAAAAAATTCTTACAATTACATCGTAAAACTGTCCTTCCCTAAATTTATTATTCAGACTTCCAGAGGCATTCATGCAGATATAGGCAATAAAAACATTTCAAGACAGATGTCTGTAATTTTGAGTGGTGTTTGAAAATTCTTAGAACAATGAAACTGCCTATACTTGCCTAGAAATCCCTATTTCTAGGAATGAAAACTCAATTTGACATTTTGCTTTTAGAAACAACCATTGTTTTTATAGTGGCTTGATCTGTATAATAGGTTACTGGGTAGCAGAAGTAAATCACAAGTTACCTTCCAACCAAGTTGTCTTTCTTAGATATTTTAAATAAACCTTCACTGGACATTTTCTGTAAGAGCCAACTACTGAAAAAGTACAATAGTTTAATAATACTAAAAAACCCTATAATACTTTTTAGAGAATAAAATTCAGGCCTATGTAAATCTATATGGGAATCTATTCAACAGATTAATTACTACAGCAGTGCAATAGGTTATACCTTTCTAAGAGTGACTTCAAGAGCTGTCTCATAATGAGGTTACAGGATACAATGATTTCTTTCATAGATTTATTTTCCAACTGGGGATAAGGGGTAACAGATGAGGAGACAAGGAGGTAAGGCAGCGTATTCTCAAAATAAAAATGAAAACCCAGCAATCTTACAAAGTTAAAAAGAGCTTCTACTCTAGTAACATATGGGCTGCTTCTCTCCTCCCTCTCAACATCTGCTAAATTCTATGCTCTCTTTTCCCTAATAAACTATTCTCATTAAGGTCAGTGTCTCATTTTTGTATCCTTCTCAATCCCTTAAACAATATCTTGCAAATAGCAGCTATAATATTTAATAATTTCTTGGCCAGTCATGGTGGCTCATGCCTGTAATCCCAGCACCTTGGGAGGGCAAGGCGAGAGGAATGCTTGAGCTCAGGAGTTTGAGATCAGCCTGGGCAACATGGTGAGCCCCCATCTCTACAGAAAATAAAAAATTAACTCAGCATGGTGGCATGCATCTGTGGTCCCATCTACCGGGGAGGCTGAGGCAGAGGACTGTTTGAGGCCAGGAGGTGGAGGCTGCAGTGAGTTGTGTTTATGCCACTGTACTCCAGCCTGGGCAGCAGAGTGTAACTCTGTCTCAAAAGAAAAAAAAAATTATTGCCAAACAAAATATAACATGAGTGTGTTTCCCTGAAGAGCAACACAGATGGTAGGAGATCTAAAAACTTCATCACATGAAAACACAAAAAATGTTTAAATGAGCTATGGATGCTTACTCACGAGAAAAGAAAACTAAGGTAGGAATAGTAATCAGTAAAAAGTTCAGGGAAGCGTAACGAAGTACAGCTTTCTTAAAACTAAAACTACCCCAACCTTGAATACGATGTTTTACTTAGTGACATAAGTTAATTCTCCATATTGGAGATATGCAAGCCCAAACTAGATTCTCATTTGAGAGATTGCCTAAATAAATTCCTACGTAGGAAGAAAAGAGTAAGTCTACGCCATTGGGTCCCAAATCCCACTGTGCATCAAAATCACCGAGGGTGCTGGCCCCATTCCCAACCTACTGAATCAGACTCTCCAAAAGGTGAGGCCTAGGAACTTGAATTTTTAAAAAGCACCTCACAAAAATTAATAAATAAATAAGCAAGCACCTCAGGTGTTTCTGATGCAGCCAGTTAGGAACCGGTTTGCTGAAATACTGGTCCAGGTGACACTCAGCTCCTTTAAAAATACACACAGAGTTTAAAAAATATAATCTGATAATTAAAATGTAAATGTTTGGTGCTAAAAGAATGACGTGATTCTAACAAGATAAAATGGTGATGAATGTGAAAGCCTTGAAACTGGAGTTAAACCCCAGCCACATATGTGGAATGTGAGAGCCATTACTGAGTTTTGACCCTGCAGGCTTAAGAAAAAAAAGGCCTAGTGGTTTTACTCAAAAGAAAAAATACTAGAAAAAGGTATGAATGCAAATATCTGGGTTCAAAAACTAGCTCTACCATAATTAACTGAGTGTTTTTGAGCAGTGACTTGACCTCTGAGCCTTGGTATCCTGATCTCTAAAATGAGGGTATCACAACCTAACAAAGTTGCTGAAGGATCAAAGCAAAAGCCTGGAGGGATTTTTTTTTACATTATCAAGCAACAATCTGATAAGAAGAGATCAAAAGATGAAAAAGCCAATGGCTATAAAAAAAAGACTCATAAATAAGATATAAAATGAAGCGCTAGTACTGATGACAGCTTAAAGAAGCAAAAACACTGTTTCTTAGGGTTTAACTACCAAAAACTATAAAAACCATTTTACACAGCATATGGGCTCAACTTGTTTATTATTAATAACTGAATGACAATAATAGTTTTAAGTTTTTTTGCTGCAGTAATCATCTGATTTCCATGGTTTCTTTCCAATATATGTTCATATTATATGTTTTTTTCCATACTTGAAAAAAAAAGGATTTTGAAAGGCGCTACATTTAAAAATGAAAAACTTAACTCATGGCAAGATACATTGTGCCATAAATTTACATAAAACACATCTGAATGAACACTATTCATTAAGTATTATTACATGTTCACATTTACTAAGAAATCTATTTTATATTTACAAAGATTAATGCTACTCACAGGTCTTTCATTAGGGTCAATGAAAAATATTTTGATGATTATTTCGAATTCACCCCATCCTGTTTCAGTAATTTCATATGGAGGTTTAGTAACAACTAAAGACAGAAAAAAAAAGTAAATTATCGGTTTAGTTTCCTAGCCATTTTTAACTTTGGATATTGTGACTCAAAAGACTATATTGTACCTCTTAAAGGATTGCCATAGCTTTCATGTAATTTAAACTGGATTTTCTTCACATATGCTGACATATCCTAAAATATAAGGAATTAATTAGTTTCATGATCTACAAATGAAAACTAGGAAAAAAATACACTGAGCATATATACTTAATTTTATAAAAAACATACTTCCCTTCAAATTTTATGGAATCTAATTTTCTAAAAAACATGAATTATACCTGGGAAGTTATTTTGCTTTTTTTTTTTTTCCTGAGATGGAGTCTCGCTTTGTTGCCCAGGCTGGAGTACAGTGGCATGATCTTGGCTCACTGCAACTTCCCTGATCCAGGTTCAAGCAATTCTCCTGCCTCAGCCTCCTAAGTAGCTGGGATTACAGGCGGCTGCCACCATGCCTGGCTAATTTTTTGTATTTTTAGTAGAGATGGGGGTTTCACCATGTTGGCCAGGCTGGTCTCGAACTCTTGACCTCAGGTGATCCACCTGCCTCGGCCTACCAGTGTGCTGGAATTACAGGCGTGAGCCACCACACCTGGCCTATTTTGCTTTTTTTAAAAAACAAAAACAAAAACCAAGGAAGCCTGTGTTGAATTCTTTTATGATTTGTAATATATAGAAATACACATCCCAAATTCACTTTTTTTTTGGCAAATCTTGTTTTAATACACCCCTATAGATAATATTCTAAATCAATTTTGATTTTTTTCCATTAAAACAACAGTACATATCTGGTACTGTTACAGAAATATAAGGCAAATCTATAGTCAATTTCAAAGAACAAAATTATATCACATATGCCAGGCACGGTGGCTCACGCCTGTAATCCCAGCACTTTGGGAGGCCAAGGCAGGTGGATCACCTGGGTCAGGAGTTCGAGACCAGCCTGGCCAACATGGTGAAACTCCATCTCTACTAAAAATACAAAAAATTAGCCAAGCATGGTGGTGGGAGCCTGTAATCCCAGCTACTCAGGAGGCTGAGGCAGGAGAATCGCTTAAACCCAGGCGGCGGAGGTTGCAGTAAGCTGAGATCGCACCATTGCATTCCAGCCTGGGCAATAAGAGAGAAACTCCATCTCAAACAAACAAAAAATTATATTACATAAAGCTAAGGACAACTAATTTAAAGCAATCTAAGACTGTTGAGTAGAAAAACTCCTCATTTTCTTAACTTTATTTTAAAAGTACAGAAGCATATTCATTAGTTATGGCAAATAAAAAGGCTTCTGTTGGCAAAGGTGGCTTTTAAAATATATAATTCATTATAGAAGAATAAAAAAACGCAAAGCAATAAGTCACATTCAATAGTAACATTTATTAACTTTTTAATTTACTTTTAGGAATTTTTAAATTACTTATATCTACATTCATATCTAACTTTATTATTTACAAAATAAACTGGAATCTTACTATAATGATACCTTTTTTTTTCTGTAGAAATGGAGTCTTACTATGTTGCCAGTCTGGTCTCAAACTCCTGGGCTCAAGCAATCCTCCCGCTTGGGCCTCCCAAAGTGCTGAGATTACAGGAATGAGCCATTTTGCCTAGCCAATGGTTTTTAGTTATATTTACAGAGTCTCATAAGAATCACTACAATTTTAGAACATTTTTATCACACAAAAGAAAGCCATATCCGTTAGCACTTACCTCAATACCCTTTCTCCCCCACCCACTAGCAACCACTTATCTATTTTCTTTGTCTATGGATTTGCCCCTTCTGGACATTTCATATAAATAAAAGCATATAATATGTGGCCTTTTTAATATTTGGCTTCTTTTACTTAGCACAATGCTTTCAAGTTTCATCCATGTAGTAGCATCTTTACTTTATCAGTACTTTACTTTTTATTGCTTGATAATATTCAATTGTATGGCTATACCACATTTTATTTATCCATTCATCAGTTGATAGACAAATGAATTGTTTCCACTTTTTGGCTATTATGAATAACACTGGTATCAATATTCACACGCAAGTTTTTGGGTAGACTCTGAAGGGTTTTAAATAGAGGAATAATTTACTCACTCAATAAATATCTGTTAAATACCTACTATGTACTGGCTATGTTCCAGGCATTGAAGATTCAGCAGTGAAACAAAATTACTAGCAATCAGATGACACGGCAGAGCTGTCTTTCACATTCTTATTACCACATTATTACTTTAAGAATTAGCTGCTTATTCCTGAAACTCCTGATTAAATACTACATTAACTTAGATATGATGTTAGGAAGATGTACTGTATTTATAGCATAAATAGTTCTTGTTATCTTAATTTTAATTAGGAAACATTTTTGGAAAATTGATTTTTAGTATTATATGAAGATGACAGTTCTCTATTTTTTCAAACATTTTTTGACAACATTCCTACAATGGACCAATTTTATAATCAGAAAGTTACTATAAAAGATAACAGGTTGTTGGCCAGGCGCGGTGGCTCACACCTGTAATCCCAGCACTTTGGGAGGCCGAGGCGGGCAGATAACGAGGTCAGGAGATTGAGACCATCCTGGCTAACACGGTGAAACCCCGTCTCTACCAAAAAATACAAAAAATTAGCCGAGCGTGGTGGCGGGCGCCTGTAGTCCCAGCTACTCGAGAGGCTGAGGCAGGAGAATGGCGTGAACCCGGGAGGCGGAGCTTGCAGTGAGCCGAGATAGCGCCACTGCACTCCAGACTGGGCGACAGAGCAAGACTCCGTCTCAAAAAAAAAAAAAAAAAAAAAATTACAGGTTGTCTTTAAGCAAAACAAATTACAGACAACTTTAAGCAAAACAGTTACAGAAAAAACGAGTGCCTACCTCATTTCTATATGGTTTTACATATACTGTCCACTGATGAGTGTGCCCATCTTCTTCTCTTTTCTTTCCAAAATACCGAGCAACATTACCGTAAACTATTGGTTTAACGATAGTAACACCCTAAAAGAAAAATAATTTTAAAATAAATGAATATTGTACCATTAGCTAAATATGCAGAATAAGAGCTCTGAAAACTTGTTTTAAAGAATGGCAGTCTAACAATCTATAGTTTGCTTATATTACGGATTTCTCTCAAATCAATTTCAGACACATCCTCATTTCATATTAACACAAAAAACACCAGAATAATTACAATGTTCCCTCTTTGAAAATGCTTTTATTTAAATTACCATGTAAGGCGCTTTTAGTGTTGTTAAAAGAAATGCAAAAGGCCTTTACTTAAACACCTGAAAGCTAGGCATTGAAATAAAAATTGCCAATTGTGACTGGCATCACCTGTGGTAATGTCCTTATCACCTAGCCTGTGGCAGTGTTTCCCAAAGTATAGTATAAATATTAAGAGTAATTTGTGAGAGGTAGAATAAAGGTCAAACATTTTTCACTTTTTTACTTACGTGTTTAATCAGTATTAAAAAATAGTAATAACTGTAACTAGAAATTAAAACCTACAATTTCACCAAGGCAGGTGGATCACCTGAGGTCAGAGGTTCAAGACCAGCCTGGCCAAGATGGTGAAACCCCGTCTCTACTAAAAATACAAAAATTAGCTGGGCTTGGTGGTGTGCATCTGTAATCCCAGCTACTTGGGAGGCTGAAGCAGGAGAATTGCTCGAACCTAGGAGGCAGAGGTTGCAGTGAGCCGAGATCATACCATTGCACTCCAGCCTGGGCAACAGAGCAAGACTCTGTCTCCAAGGAAAAAAATAACAAAAAAACAAACACCCTACAATTTAAAAAACGTTAATGCTTAGAAAGAGGCTTTTAAAAAATAAATTGATTTAAATGTAAATGTTACAATAAATATTACAGTTGAATTCAGACATGGCAAAAATGGCCAAGTGTCACTTGGATGACTGAAGCTTGGTAAATAGCAGCTGATGACATGTTTGCTACATTTGTCCTTAGTTTAACATACATATTTCTTATATCTGATAAGTGCAAAGGCAGTGAGTATTGACAGATTATGTTGGAAAGATAAAAAATTTCAATTGAAGTGAAAATATTGAATGTTGCACATGAATCTGAAACCAATGGCTCAGTTACAGAAATGTATCTGAAGAACAATGAGCACGATTTACCACATGTGAAAAGTGCTGAGCGAATGTAACCAACAACAATAAAAATGAAGAAAAGCGGCCAGGCACGGTGGCTCACGCCTGTAATCCCAGCACTTTGGGAGGCCGAGGCGGGCAGATCACCTGAGGTCGGGAGTTCGAGACCAGCCTGACCAACACGGAGAAGCCCCCGTCTCTACTAAAAATACAAAATTAGTCGGGCATGGTGGCGCGTGCCTGTAATTCCAGCTATTCAGGAGGCTGAGGCAGGAGAATCGCTTGAATCCAGGAGGTGGAGGTTGCGGTGAGCCGAGATGGCGCTATTGCACTCCAGCCTGGGCAACAAGAGCAAAACTCCGTCTCAAAACAAACAAAAACAAAAACAAAAACAAAAACAAAAAAAACCACACACACAGATAAGTATTTTTAAAATCTACTAATTATTATTATTTTTTTTAAAGAAACAGAGTCTTGCTCTGTCGCCCAGGCTAGAGTGCAGTGGCGCGATCTCAGCTCACTTCAACTTCTGCCTCGCAGGTTCAAGCGACTCTCCTGCCTCAGCCTCCCGAGTAGCTGGGATTACAGGCGCCCACCACTACACCTGGCTAATTTTTGTATCTTTAGTACAGACGGGGTTTCACCCATCTTGACCAGGCTGGTCTCAAACTCCTGACCTCAGGTGATCCACCCATCTCGGCCTCCTAAAGTGCTGGGATTACAGGCGTGAGCCACCGCGCCCAGCCGTGGTTGATTCTTTTTAAAGAAAAATTTCCTTTCCTTTATAAATAAAAATCAGAAGGGGTACAAATAGTTGTTTTATCAGGAGCCAGTGGGTCCTGCCTTAAAAATTAACGTGCAAGGCCGGGAAAGGTGGCTCACGCCTGTAATCCCAGCACTTTGGAAGGCCGAGGAAGGTGGATCACCTGAGGTCAGAAGTTCAAGACCAGGCTGGTCAACATGGTGAAACCCCGTCTCTACTAAATATACAAAAATTAGCCGGGCGCGGTGGCGGGCACCTGTAATCCCAGCTACTAGAGGGGCTGAGGCAGGAGAATCGCTTGAACCCAAGAGGCGGAGGTTGCAGTGAGCCGAGATCGTGCCATTGCGCTCCAGCCTGGGCAACAAGAGAGACACTTCGTCACAAAAAAAAAAAAAAAAAAAAAAAAAAAAAAAATTAACGTGCCAGGGGATGTGTGAGGGAAATAAATATCACAATGTCAAACATTACGCTGGGCTCTATGGTAATTTCATCAAAAACAAAAGAAGTTGACATTTACTGAATGTTCCCCATGTGCCAGGCACAGTGTTATGCTCTTGCTTTGCGGCTTTGTGAACACCATGAACTCCGGCAAATTTTCTTAGCTTTCGTATGCCTCGGTGCCTCAGTTACCGCACTTGGAAATACTGCGGGTAAGCGCTCAGCAACTGTTTGCTACAGTTATTGTTATCTTCACACCAGGAGGGTGGCGTCACCGCTTCACCAATAACCTAGATTGGCAGCGAATGTACACCAAGCTGAGCTTTCCCAGCCCTCGGAGTCGCCCGTTTCCCTGGCAGCCACGTCCGGGTTTCCCCAAGCCACCATTGATCTGTTTGTTTTTTGACGGGGATGGGAGTTGGCAGTGACGCGAGGAAGTTGGGGCCCAATGAACGCCGGTTTTTCGCTCATTGGCTCTGACTCGCTCTCCGCCCTGAAACCACGGTTCAAACCCGAGGAGAGAAGGCGCGAAAGGAAACCCAGTGGGCCCTCCCCGCGCCGCGCAGGGAGGAGCCGGGGCGGGAGAGCCACCCCGGAAGAGGGGCGGTCCGGGCACTGACCTTTACTCTCCCGCCGGAGTCAGGCCCAAATTCGGCCATTCTCTTGAACATATTGTCCCACGGAAGAAGCCGCCGCCGCCAGGGAAAGAGACCGGGGCTGGCGGGGTCGCCGCTCCCCTCAGAGGCCGCGCTTCTCTCGCGCGGGCCCAGGCGGAGGGTTTCTGGCCGAGGGAGGGCGAGTTACTAGGGCTCGCGGCGCTGAGTAACCGTCAACTCCTCAGGCCGACTGCGCTCCTGAAGGCCATTCAGGCCCGCGCAGGTGGAGAGCGCCGCGGAAGGAGGGGCGACGGCGGCACCAGGCGCAGGCGCAACGGGCTAGCGTATGCGCACGCAGTGTACACTGCGCACGCGCCTGGCGGCCGCAGTCACATCACAGGACCAGTCCAGGAGTTCCAAACAAAAAAAAAAAAAATGAAGGGAAGGAAATAATCAATAAATGACTTCAGAAAGTTGTCCAGATGTTAAGGAGATGAGTTTCCACACTGAAAGATCCTACTAAGCACCCAACACAAATATTAAAGCATCCACGTCAAGGCATATCATTGTGAATTTTCTGAACATCGAGGAAAAAGAGATCCCACACCCTTCCAGGTTATACAGACTGTAGAATCAGAGTGGCTTCAGATTGCTCAGTTAGAATCTAGGAAACCATACGGTACTGTCTTCAAAACTCTGAGGGAAAATTACTTCCGATTTAGTCTTCAATACTCATCCAACTACCAATCTAGTGTGTGAATAGTTTCAGACGTGCTAAATCACTACACACAAAAAATAGTACCTATCTTACTTTTCTCAGTACCTCCAGGAAGATCCTGTAGATCTGATCCACCAAAATGAGGGAATAATCCAAGGAGGAAATTATGAAATACAGGAAATACAATAAATAACAAACACAGAAAATAGTAAGATCCCAAGATGATACTGAAAGAGCTCCGGGAACAATAGCTGTGTACGGGCATAGACGGCAATGCATCCAGATTAGATTCGGTCAGAAATCTTTGGGAGACACTGCTTCAAAAGGATGGAATTGACAAAATTCCAGCTGGCGTTGAATCCTCAAGAGGAGATTTGACCAAGAGTTTGGAGTTTAACTCATGACAGGTACACAGAAAACTAAGCGGCTGTAAGAATTATGCAGCTATTAATTCTAGGGAAAGCAAAATCTTGTGCAAGAAAGGAAAGTAATTGTATTTATGGTTACATAAATACTGAGTATTGGCCGGGCGCGGTGGCTCACACCTGTAATGCCAGCACTTTGCGAGGCCGAGGTGGGCGGATCACGAGGTCAGGAGATCGAGACCATCCTGGCTAACACGGTGAAACCCCGTCTCTACTAAAAACACAAAAAAATTAGCCGGGCGTGGTGGCGGGCGCCTGTAGTCCCAGCTACTTGGGAAGCTGAGGCAGGAGAATGGCGTGAACCCGGGAGGCGGAGCTTGCAGTGAGCCGAGATCGCACCACTGCACTCCAGCCTGGGTGACAGAGTGAGACTCCGTCTCAAAAACAAACAAACAAACAACAACAAAAAAAACTGAGTATTGATCCCCCCTCCCCCTCAAAAAAAGAATTATATTTGGAAGGATGGGCTTTGGAGAAGGGTACTATGCTTGATGGGGATGGAGGAGGAGGAAATAGAGCTTAATCTTTAACTTCCATAGTAGGAAGTCAGTATCTTAAAATGGAAAAATCAAGAAGAAGCAATGTAAGTGCAATATTGAAAAGCATGGAGGTAAATATTTTAAAAAAATAAGCTAAAAGAGTAGAAAATACTGCTGATTGTAATTTTTAGTAATTCCATTTAACAACTC
Source organism: Pongo pygmaeus (assembly GCF_028885625.2). Taxonomy (NCBI): domain Eukaryota; kingdom Metazoa; phylum Chordata; class Mammalia; order Primates; family Hominidae; genus Pongo; species Pongo pygmaeus. Next base: position 67,247,585 of record NC_072383.2, on the reverse strand, counting down.
TTAAGAAAATATTTTTTAAAAGACTTCACTAAATAGAAGTGCAAGGGATGTGCTCAGGGCTTAGTTATATTAGTGCCACATGAAGAGCTCAATTGCCATGTGGATGTCACTGCATTTCAACCAAGATAGGAACCGAGTTTCTTTGAAAATGATCAAACGTTGATATTGATTTTTATTCTGTTGCCAGAATAAGAGTAGAAATTTGGTTTGGGGGCGTAATTATATTTAAAACAATTGGTATGACTAAGAAATATTTATCAAAAACTAAAACAAAATCTCCAACAAACATTGCTTTCTCTCTTCAGTCTACTTTGTCTAATCTCTGGCAGTTTCCTCAATCAGCCTGTGTTGTTGGGTTATCCTGGCACTTCTTGGACATGTCCTATCTCTGTTTCTCAGCTGTCACTCTTCAACTCTCTCTCCCCTACCTTGACTCATCCTTAGTACACCTCAGGGTATCTCGATATGCATAAACTCATTTTTTTTTAGTTTAATCACATCAGAATGGTCCAAGAATTTGAAGCCTAAGGTTGCACCTATGTAGTGGCCCTCTGCTGCCCTCCCATGGCTAGTCTATGTGCTGCATTTACATAGCCAAGACATGGCTTGGAACCCCGCAAGCTGTTGTACTGGAATCATGTGGCCTTGAAGAGTTAATTAAAAAAAAAAAAAAAAAAAAGGCTGGGCGCGGTGGCTCACGCCTGTAATCCCAGCACTTTGGGAGGCCGAGGCGGGCGGATCACGAGGTCAGGAGATCGACCTCCTGACATGGTGAAACCCCCTCTCTACTAAAAATACAAAAATGAGCCAGGCGTGGTGGCGCGTGCCTGTAGTCCCAACTACTCGGGAGGCTGAGGCAGGAGAATCGCTTGAACCCGGGAGGCGGACGTTGCAGTGAGCCGAGATCGCGCCACTGCACTCCAGCCTGGGTGACAGAGCGAGACTCCGTCTCAAAAACAAAAAGCTTAGAATGTTCATCTTGGAGGGAACATACTAAATAATTAGCGAGAGATTTATTCGATCAACTGATATTGATTGAGCATGTACCATGTTCTAGTCACTCTTCTAGGTGTTTAGAATACAGAAGTGGAATGAGTGAAAAATTTCTATTCTTCCTATCAGGACGGTGGTTCAGCATATTATAAAATCAGAGATGTATCATGGTAAGGAGGGTGTCCAGGTGTTGGGGAAGGAAGCAACCCACTGAGGGATGTCAGAGCCTGAGTGGAGAGCACTCAATGTTGGGCAGAGTTCAGGAATTGGTTACATACAGGCAAACCCATCAAATATGTAAATGTACTAAGGATACATTTTAAGGATAATGAGTATAATGGATGCTAAGTTTCTTACTCTCAGAGAAGAGAGTTAAAACATGCGAAAGAAGAAAACTAGAGTGAATCCTGTGGTGTGAGATTAGAATTGGAAATATTGGTGTGGATTCATGATTTTCAATATAAATAGATAGATATAGAGATAAATATAGTGTAAATACATATATCTTCCAGCTCTGTTCACTGATAGGGCCTGGGAACAGGGATACCCTAGTGCCCAGATCCTGTTTTTTAATACTATTATGCACTTTGAGGAATCAGGGCTCCTTGGAGAAATGCCTATTCCATTTTTGGAAGCAAGGAAGGAACAAGGTGAGCCTTAGAATATCTTTGCCAGAAAACAAGAAAGTGCTTGAAGAATGATGGAAATATGTCGAAATGGCACAGAAGACAACTTGCAGGGGCTCACTGGCCAAATCGAGGACAGTGTGAACATCAAAATAAATAATAGTAATGGACTATAACTCCTTATGATTTGAATAAAATAGAAGCCATGGGTCCATACTGATATAATAAATAAATGCATGACCAGGCACGGTGGTTCACACCTGTAATCCAGCACTTGGGAGGCCAAGGCAGGCAGATTGCTTGAGCTCAGGAGTTCCAGACAAGCCTGGGCAACATGGCAAAACCCCATCTCTACTAAAATTACAAAAATTAGCCAGGCATGGTGACGCGTGCCAGTAGTCCCAGCTACTCAGGAGGCTGAGGCGGGAGGATTGCTTGAGCCTGGGAGGCAGAGGTTGCAGTGAGCCGAGATCGCGCCACTGCACTCCAGCCTAGGCAACAGAGTGAAATCCTGCCTCTAAATAAATAAACAAACAAACTGAAAATTTGATGAGCAGTAGTCTCAAGGCACCTCCTCCCCAAATACTTTACAGTGAAGATGGCTTGCAGGCCTCACCTTAATCAAGTGATCAAGTGAACATCATCAATAATGGGGCAAATCAAAACTGCAAAAACTGAATGCCACCTCAAAGGATGCAGTGAGAACATCACTTCTGTGTTATTCCTACCAAAGATGCATAACTTAATGGAATCGAGAGAACACCAGAAAAACCTTCGGAACTTTCTATAACATAACCAGTCTGTGGTCTTCAAAAGTGGCAAGGTCATAAAAGTCCAGAAAGAAACAACTGAGGAAATAATCCAGATTCAAAGAGACTTAAAAAACATGACAACCAAATACAACATGATTCTGAATTAGATGCTTTTGTTATGAAGGTCTTATTGGGACAATCGATGAAATTGAGTGGAATCTGATGACTAGGTGGTAGTAGTGTATCAGTGTTAATTTCCTAATTTGGATAATTGTTTTGAGGTTTTATGTAGAAAAATGTCATTATAGGAATTACACACTGATATAATCAGGGCCATTGGGTATCATGTTGGCTATTTACTCTCAAAACAGTTCCGAAAAATAAAAGATCTTTGTACAGTACTTTTACATTTTTTGAAAGATTGAGATTATTTCAATGTTTTTTTAAAAAATGGAAAAACCTCTGTCATTTCGGAAGTTATATTTTGGTGAGAAGAGACAAATAAGTAAAATATGTAGTATATAAAATTATTATAGACTTGAGCCCTGAGGCACTCTCACATTTAGAAATTAAATAGCAGAGAAAGAGTGAGCAAGAAGGACTGAGAAAGAACAGTCAGTGAGGTAGGATGTAAATAAGGAAAAGCCAAGGGATTAAAAAACTGCTAAAAGTATGAAGCGGTTCACTTTGTCAAATGCTGCTGAGATGAACAAGATGATCACTGGAATTAGCACTGAAGAGTCATGGGAGAAATCCTGGAGGAGCAGTTTCAGCTGGGTGAGGATGGAAGCCGGATTAGAGAGGGTTGAAAAGACAATGGGAGGTGAGGTCATGGAATTGGTAAGTACAGACATCCTTCCCCAGAAGTCTTGCTGTAAAGGGAGCAGAGAATGGAGTTGCAGTTGGAGGATTATGTAGGGTCAGTGGAGTATTTGTTGTAAGATGGAAGGTTACTAGGGCAGACTGTAGAATGATGGAGGTGATCCAGCTAAAAGGGACAAACTAGGGATGCAGGAAACAGCCTAACTTGGAGTAGTGAGAGGGATGGGAGGGAAACTGCATGTGGAGTCAGTGCTGTTGGCAGGAGCAGAGGCTCTTCATCCTGATAATAGGAGGGAAGGAAGGAAGGATGGGCCTATGGGAAGGTATGACTGCTGCTTTGGGATGTGGAGGGGAAAGCTTGCTATGAAGTTGCTTTTGTTTTATAAGTGTAATATGAGGCCAGGTTATCTGCTGAGAGCAGAGGAGGGTGGAGGATAAGGGGGCAGAGGAGGAGGCTGAATGTGTGTCTTGAGGCTTTGAAGAGAGAAGAGGAAAAGTAAAATAGTAACAGTCATTTTGGAGACTAGGGACATAAAAATGGAAGGATTGTAGAGAAGTAACTAAAATGGTCAGGCAGACTTGAGGGCTCATTTGAGATTTATGGTTATGAATTTAAAGTGAGACCTGTCAGCATGCTTATGGATTTTTCTCCAGCAATATCTGACTATTTAAGTGAGGTAAGTGAGGATATAAGAGATATTAAGAGCACCAAATCATATTTTTTCAAATATCTGTATTCTTTTCTTCAGAGACACTATAGGAGTCTAAATAAAAACAGACAAGGTATGTGTTGCAAAGTCTTTAATTAGAATGTTTGTATTTTTTACATCATGCATAACTTCACATTTGTGATTAATTAGTAATTATTTCAATACTTATAAGCTCATCTGCCTCAGATTCAATCATAATACATGAATTAAATTAATCAAATTAAGGAACAGCAATTTAGAAAGAAACACACTTTAAGAAATCAAAATTCTCAACTCAGGCAGTCTGTTTCTATCATTTGGTATTCTACTCCTTTAAAAATTTCATATTGCCCAACAAAAAGTGGTTATTTTTACTGTTTTTGGAGATGACTGAACAGATGGAGGCATCAGATGCCTTCATCAGCTGGTATTTTGCCTAAGATCAATTTAAGATAACCTTTTCTTATATTTTTTACTTAATATTGGGCATAATTGTATCATTCAAGATTAAGTCTGGGTTATTTCTTTGATAAGAACTGAATGTGGCCAGGTGCGGTGGCTCACGCCTGTAATCCCAGCACTTTGGGAGGCCGAGGTGGGTGGATCACAAGGTCAGGAGATCGAGACCATCCTGGCTAACACGGTGAAACCCCATCTCTACTAAAAGTACAAAAAATTAGCCGGGCGTGGTGGCGGGCGCCCGTAATCCCAACTACTCGGGAGGCTGAGGCAGGAAAATGGCATGAACCTGGGAGGTGGAGATTGCAGTGAGCCAAGATTGCGCCATTGCACTCCAGCCTGGGCGACAGAGCGAGACTCCGTCTCAAAAAAAAAAAAAAAAAAAAAAAGAACTGAATGTACTGGAGATGTATTTGATAACCAAGGTTTTAGATAAATTTTCACCAGTATTAGTTCTATTTGCAAACTGAAAAATGTTGTAGGCTTAATATAAAATAACCACATTAGTGAACATTATGTCTCTTAGAAGAAAGGCCATATTTTGCTCCTGCTTCTGTAAAAATATTATTTGTTTGAAGGGGAAATAATGGTAGTGTGACCTTTCACTTAATTACTACTCCCTTAATGTGAGAAAGAGACAAAATGAGCTGAAGAAGGAAAATTCTGGAGTTATACTCCACAACCTTGAACATACTGACGGACATCTCTGTTTTGACAACGATTTCTCCATGCCACCCTGTAGAAAAAGATGAAGCAAATGGTGAAAGGTTAAAACATATCTTCATTGTAATATACATACTTCACACTCCTTGGGGAAACAAAATATTTTATCAATAGATAAAATAGTAAGATAGACCCAGCTATTGCTATTTATTAAATGAAGATATGTATACAAAATACTTCACTCCTACCCGAATTTCTCAGTAGAGCATAGAATGCTGAACATAAAGATTGAGTAATGTGCGTTGTACAGCAGCAACTGCAAAGTGAATTCCACATTATTTATTTATTTATTTATCTGAGACAGAGTCTCACTCTGTTGCCCAGGCTGAAGTGCAGTGGTGCAGTCCTCTGCAACCTCCACCTCCCGGGTTCAAGCAAGTCTCCTGCCTCAGCCTCCCGAGCTGGGATTACAGGCACCTGCCACCACACCCAGCTAATTTTTTGTATTTTTAGTAGAGATGGGGTTTTGCCATGCTAGGCAGGCTGGTCTCGAACTCCTGACCTCAGGTGATCCATCTGCCTCAGTCTCCCAAAGTGCTGGGATTACAGGCGTGTGCCACCGTGCCCGGCCCACATTTACTTATTCTAAAAGGAATTTCAAAATATGACAAGGAACTGATAGAGTGTGAAGCATCTTAAAACTCTAGAAATCCCCTAAAATAAATTGAGGAGTAAAAGAGTAAGATTCTGGATCAGTTAAAGTAGATTGTTTCTTCAAGGATGTAGGTAATACATCATTTAGCATAAGCCAAAAGCTGCAATTTTTAGGTGTCATTAGCATACTTTGGTCTTTAAAAGTCTGCTCTCGTTGTATGTATCAACAGTAGAGTAAAATAGTTTTCCCTTTTAACACTTAAAACATACCATGCTCTAATGCCTTGTGGATCACGGACAACCCTCTTTGCACAAGCTACAGCATCAGCGATGTTATCTTGCAGCAAAGCTGAAAGACAGGTGGTAAGGAATAAAAACTTGAATAGATATTTTATTTTAAATTTAGGTTTAGCCAGCTTTTTTCTGTTAGGCTGTGGAAAGAATGCTAAGATATTATTTTCTATGAGTCCATATATGTGTGATTGTTGGGGAAAACTGTCTTCATTCTCTCCCATTCAGCATGAAATGAAGCATTTTTTTCTTCATTTACCAAAGTCATTGGAAGCGCTGGAAGTATTAATGAAATGATTAAAGGTCTTCTTTGTACTAGACACTGTAAAAAAACACCTAGTGATATTTTACTCAGCAGTTCTATTATTAAAAATTTATCCAAAAGAAATAAGAAATGCACCCAAAGATGTATACACAAAGCTATTCATAGCAATTTATGAGGGAAAAATGGAAACAACCTAAGTGCTCAATAGTAACAGTTGGATCAGTAAATTATAGAATATTCATATATTAAAATTCTAGTCATTCTTTTAAAATGATGATACAGATTTGTATTTTTTTCTCATCTGGAAAATGGAGCAAAAGATCATTAAAAACCGATTTGTATTTGCTGACATGCAAATAATTTTGTGTGATAAGAAGCAAATTGTAAAGCAGTGTGTATAATAGAATTTAATTTTTGCAAAAGCCCACATTATTTACATGTTTGTATGTGAGTATATATGTGTATGATATGATTTAACATTCATACACATGACTGATATACATTCTGGAAGAATATATACCAGAATTTACCCATGGTTATAAACCTCTGGGTAGTAAGATTATGGGTGTTATTTTTCTTATTTGTATTTTCTAATTTTTACTTAATGACCAAAGATTATTATATAATATAAATTTTTTAATTAACTGGATTTTAAAAATAAGATTAATGTTCTCTATTGGGAATTTTAATATTTAACAATTTAATAATATCAACTTTGCAAGATTTCTGCAATATTTTTGACACTGAAGATTCCACATGGTATTTCTATTTTTATGAGTTCAATAAAATATTTGTTTCACCCCAAATAAATAAATCCTTAAGTTAATTTGTTATTTACAATAATAATTCTACAGGAACTGTATTTTTTGAAGATGTAAACTAAAGAATTTAGAAATGGAATATCATCATGTTCCTAATTCACTTAAAAGTCTCTCAGCAGTAGCCAGGTACAGTGGCTCACGCCTGATTTCCAGCACTTAAGGAGGCTGAGGTGGGAAGATTGCTTGAGCTCAGGAGTTCAAGACCAGCCTGGGCAACACAGAATTTGCCTGTACTAAAAATTTCAAAAATGAGCCAGGCATGGTGGTGCACACCTGTAGTCCCAGCTACTTGGGAGGCTGTCGTGGGATGATCACTTGAGGCTGCAGTGAGCTGTGATGGTGCCACTGCACTACAGCCTGGGGGATAGTGAGACCCTGTCTCAAAACAAAACAAAACAAAACAAAACAAAAAACTCTCAGCAAAAAAAAAAGACATAGAAGAAGAAACTATGGCAAAATGTTAACAATTTTTAAAGTGCGTAATGGGCATATGGTTGTTTATTATACTAATGTCTCTAATTTTCTATACATTTAGAACATTTCATAAAAAAAAAGTAAAACAATTGAAAAAGGACAATACAACTAAAGTATCCCTAAACCTCCCCAAAGTAAGCAGGAGCAATGGCATTGTTCTGGACAAAGCATCAGTAAGGCCATTGACAGTAAATTAATAGGTCATTCCAGAAACTTCTGTATATTAAAAAACATCAACCTTTTATGATACCACTTCTTTAATTTCTTACTCAGGGAATTATGAGGAAAATAATAATGACTTTCTGAAAGTTGAGATGTAGTTTTTCTAGGTCCCTCATGAACCTTTCAAGGCTTTTTCATTTGTATTGAATCTCAATTCTTGTAAGTATAACCAGATTGGTCAAATATTAGCTTGTCTTACCACTGCAGGATAAATGACAGGCATTAACTGCTCCTGGGGTTTTGCCATCATTACACCAGTAGCGGCTATTGATCTGAAATATCCCATAATCAGTGCTTCTGTCTCCAGGATTGTAGTTTGTAGCTCGTGTGTTATAACCACTCTCCCATTTGGCCAAACACATCCCTGAAAAGAACTTATTTTTAGTAATAAACAGCAACACTAAGTGACTTATACTCTATAGCAAAATCAGTTCTACTTAGCTACTTCTATTTTACTGATTTGTTTTATAAGTATAAAGATTTACTTATAAAATATCTTAGCACTTTAGTGTTAAGATAAGGGACTTGTAAGAGAATCCTTTTGTAATGCAAATCATCTTGTAACACTAATGAACAATATAACATACTTTTAAAAATATTAAAATACATGTTTCTTCCATTGCTTTTACCCTTCCCGTGCTCCCATCCCTCAGGCAACATTCAGCCAAGAACAGAATAATCAACAGAGCTGTTGAGTAGATTTTGTAAATTCATAGCAGATACATAGGCTGATGGAAAAATGCTTTTTTTAATCAGAAAATCATAAGGATTTTCTGGCAGAGAGAAATTTTCTTATAAAATCTAAAGGTGAATTTGGATATCAAGTTAGAATCTTGAAAACAAGACTATTCTGTGATTTCATCCCTTCACTCATTCATTCAAAAATAGCTATTGAGGGGAAATGTCTGAATTAAATCTGAAAACTACAGAGATTATTACATTGACAACTATGTACTAAACTGTAAAATAACTTTTCCTCATGGCACATCTTGAATTGTGTGGGAGAAAATGAAAGATAGTTAATCAAGTAGAGTAGATAAAAATAATAAAACATTTCATGCTGAGTTTCTGGGATCCTAAACAAAGAGTGACTGAAGGTAACTAGGTTCCTACTGCCCTTGTGTAGGGAATTCAATATATTCTTTAAAAACGTCACTGTTAAAAATCCCACGTTGGCTGGGTGCAGTGGTTCACACCTGTATTCCTACCACTTTGGGAGGCTGAGGTGGGCGGATCATTTGAGGCGAGGAGTTCAAGACCAGCCTGGCCAACATGGTGAAACCCCATCTCTACTGAAAATACAAAAAATTAGCTGGGTGCTGTGGTATACACCTGTAGTCACAGCTACTCAGAAGGCTGAAGCACGAGAATCACTTGAGCCCAGAAGGCAGAGGTTGCAGTGAGCTGAGATCATGCCACTGCACTCCAGCCTGGGCCACAGAGTGAGACTGTCTTAAAAAAAAAAAAAAAAAAAAAAAATCCCACGTCACGGCAGGGGACTTGAAGACAAGAAAAATACTGCATCACTCTAGGCTCTCAGAGCCCAAGTTCGAAATGGGAAATAACTGGAGTTACATACCAAGGACTTGAGAGAGCTCTGTCAGGTCCTCAAATATATCTTTCAGTCAGCTTACATGTGCCATTTAATCTCAGGCACCCAGCAAACTTCCTAGCACTAGAACAGTACAACAGGTCCTGTTTTACTTAGAATGGAATTTTCCCCTGCCATGCCCTTATTCCTTTATCAGGTATCTCTGGTTATAAAGAACCAAACTGATGTTTTTAGCCATTGTAAGTATACAAACCCACAAAGAAATAAAACATCTATTCACTCAAAGCCCCTTCTTCTTCTTCCTTCTCTCCTAGTGTCTGTTCCATATGTAGCTAATTCTCTGGAAGTATGGAGAGTAGACTTACAGTTTGCTAGGCTGATTCCCCTGTAGCCATCCATTCCCAATCTTTTCAGAGTTCTGGCCAACTCACACCTTTCAAAGACCTTGCTCTGGACTGTAACAGAAAGGAGGACAAGCCCCAGAATAATGAGAGCCTTCATGTTGACTGCTAGGTCAGAGTGCTAGGCTGACCAGGGTGAGCTGGCCCCAGTATTTAACATCTTTTAACTTCCTTCTTCCCCTTGTGGTTTGGGGGCTCCACCCTTTCAGCTGTGTGGAAAACAGAAACTGTCTATTGATCTACTGACTCTAAAGAGATTTTTTAATGCTTGAAGAGAGATACATTGATTTCCTAAGAATTAGTCTACAGGAAAATAATGAAATGGAATTGTTTAAAGTACTGGCTCTGGAAGAATTGGGGCGTAGCACTGTTTCCAAGACAGGAACTTTCTTCTGTTTGATTATGAATTTGAGCAATTATAAAGAAAAAATGACTATTTTGTACAGCTTAAAATGAGCTGTGATTTTTGAGTAACATTCAATTTTGTGAAATTGTTTTGTATGCATTCACTTTTTTATATTTCTTTTTTACTTAAAATTATTTTACATATCTTTTCCACAAAATGGACATGACACATGTGCCTGTTGTCTTAATGGGTGTATAGTGTGACACCACGTTGCTCAGCTAGTTTCTTACTCTAGACTCTTTTGTTACTATTGCAAATTTTTTATTATTATAAATCAGTGTTTTACTATTATAAATAAGGTTCATGTGAACAACTTTACCAACTACCTTTTTTTTTTTTTTTTTTTTTTGAGATAAAGTCTTACTCTGTCGCCAGGCTGGAGTGCAGTGGTGCAATCCCAGCTCATTGCAACCTCTGCCTCCCGGGTTCAAGCAATTCTCCTGCCTCAGCCTCCCAGGTAGCTGGGACTACAGGCACGTGCCACCATGCCCAGCTAATTTTTGTATTTTTAGTAGAGACAGGGTTTCACCATGTTGGCCAGGATGGTCTGGATCTCTTGACCTCGTGATCCGCCCGCCTTGGCCTTCCAAAGTGCTGGGATTACAGGTGTGAGCCACCACATCTGGCCTACTTTACCAACTACTTTTCACAACACTTTGCCTCCCATTTCCATATTAGAACACAAGGGGTCATTAGAAAGCAACAGCATTTTTAAAATAAAACCTACCCAAACATATATCCAACTAAATGCTACCTTTGAAAATAGCAATCTCAGGAGGCTGTGCACAGCTTTTAAAACAATGCTACCAGAACTCAAAAAGAACTGCACCTCTGTATCTGCTTATGAGGACAGATTCTGAGCCACACAAAGTGCCATCACTTTGTAGTTACCCTTATTTTTCATCAATGGCCTCTAAAGATTACCAGATTTGGTTTTAAATGACAGTTCAAGGACCCTGTTCAAAAATCAAGAAAAATCTCATTTTTCAGGCTAGGCCTAATTTTGATTCTTCAATAATAAATAGGGCCAGGTGCGGTGGCTCATGCCTGTAATCCCAGCACTTTGGGAGGCCGAGGCGGGTGGATCACCTGAGGTCAGGCGTTCAAGACCAGCCTGGCCAACGTGGTGAAACTCCATCTCTACTAAAAATACAAAATTAGCTGGGGGTGGTGGTGCTCCTATAATTCCAGCTACTTGGGAGGCTGAGGCAGGAGAATTACTTGAACCTGGGAGGTGGAGGTTGTGGTGAGCTGAGATCACGCCACTGCACTCCAGCCTGGGCAACAGAGTGAGACTCTGTCTCAAAAAAAAAAAAAAAAAAAAGAAAGAAAGAAAAAAAAATGGCCGGCTGCAGTGGCTCATGCCTGTAATCCCAGCACTTTGAAAGGCCGAGGCGGGCGGATCACCTGAGGTCAGGAGTTTGAGACCAGCCTGGCCAGCATGGTGAAACCCCCTCTCTACTAAAAATAGAAAAATTAGTTGGGCATGGTGGTGGGTGCCTATAATCCCAGCTACCTGGGACGCTGAGGCAGGAGAATCGCTTGAACCCAGGAGACAGAGGTTGCGGTGAGCCGAGATTGTGCCATTGCACTCCAGCCTGGGCAAGAGAGTGAGACTCTGTCTCAAATAATAATAATAATAATAATAATAATAAATAGTGAGACAGATTTTCAGGACCCAAAGAGACAGAAACCAATTAAAAGAGTTAGTGTTGGCTGGGCGCAGTGGCTCATGCCTGTATTTCCAGCACTATGGGAGGCTGAGGCAGGAGGATTGCTTGAGACCAGGAGTTGGAGACCAGCCTGGGCAACACGGCAAAACCCTACCTTTACTAAAAATAAAAATAAAAATAAAAAAATGTGCTTGTAGTCCCAGCTACTCGGGAGGTTGAGGGTCAGAGGATCACTTGAATCCAGGAGGTTGAGGCTGCAGTTAGCTGAGATCGTGCCACTGCACTCCAGCCTGGGCAACTAGAGTGAGACTGTGTCTCAAAAATAAAAAAAAAAAAAAGAAAGAAGAAAAAAAAGAGTTAGTCTTTGGTCCCCTTTATGCCATTCCCAACTCAATACTAAAGAACAGCCAGTTATTACATATGCTGGTTTCAGCCTTATGCTGATAAGATTAATTTTTGTTTTCAAATGTTTAAATAGTTATGACTTTATACTTTCTTGGAAGTGGAACAAGCAAATATTTGCTTGCCAACCTGAACCAAAGTGATAGCATGTTATCATGTGACTACTGCAAAGGGAAGAAGTGTTTTTGATCCCCTTAATTATCTCCCCTGGGGAAGAAGTTAAGGACAGTTATAACATCCATTTATAATCCTGTCATTCCATTTGAGGTAGGTTTAATGAGCAATCTATTTAAAAATAAAATAACAAGTAAGCATGATTTGAGGGCAGAGATAATTTTTCTTCCTCAGAAATTTTGTATGTACTGCGTGTTCTTTTTGATGCAATGTATGCATTTTATCTTTTTAGGAAAGTTGCTTACAGACCCTAGATTACTTTGTTGTATTACAATGGGCAATAGTCATGATTTACTCAACTTATTTGTTTCTCAAGATAGAGAAAAATAATTATTTATGGTGAGTGTTGGGGGCTTCAGGCCTAGGAAAGGGAATTTGACCAAGGGTTTCTCACACTTTTGACTATTCCCCAAAACTAAAACCATCCTGAAAAGATGAAGATTTGCCATAATTTAAGATATTCTAAAGAATGTGCTATAGCCCTCTGTTTTGTTTTGTTTTTAGATAGGGTGTTGGGTCAGTTTTGTTTTGTTTTGTTTTTTTGGAGACAGGGTCTTTCTCTGTTGCCCAGGCTACAGTGCAGGGGCACAATCTTGGCTCACTGCAGCATGAACTCCTGGGCTCAAGCAATCCTCCTGCCTCAGCCTTCCAAGTAGCTGGGACCACAGGCGAGTAGCTGGGACCACAGGTGTGTGCCACCACACCTGGCCAACTTTTTAAATTTTTAGTAGAAACACAGTCTTGCTGTGTTGCCCAGGCTGGTCTTGAACTCTTGGACTTAAGCAATCCTCCTGCCTCAGCCTCCCAAAATGCTTGGATTACAAGCAGGAGCCACTGCACGCAGCTCTGTTAGGCCATTCTTGTGTTGCTATAAAGAAATACCTGACACTGGAAAATTTATAAGAAAAGAGATTTAATTGGCTCATGGTTCTGCAGGCTGTTCAGGAAGCATGGCATCAGCATCTGCTTCTGGAGAGGCCTCAGGGAGCTTACAATTATGGAGGAAGGTGAAGGAGGAACAGGTATTTCACGTGGTGGAGCAGGAGCAAGAGAGTTGCCAGGGGTTGGGGGGGTGCCACACTTTACAACAACCAGATCTCGTGAGAACTCACTCACTATCACCAGGATAGCACCAAGCCACGATGGATCTGCGCCCATGACCCAAACACCTCCCACCAGGCCCCACCTCCAACACTGGGGATTATAATTCAACAGGAGATTTGGATGGGCACAAATAACCAAACTATATCACAGGGTCTCACTCTGTTGCCCAGACTGGAGTGAAGCAGTGCAATCTGTTTTTTCAGCTTTGATTTCTCAGGCTCAGGTGATCCTCCCACCTACAGGCATGTACCACCACACACAGCTAATTTTTCATTTTTTGTAGAGACAGAGTCTCGCTATGTTGCCAAGGCTGGTCTTGAATTCCTGGGCTCAAGCAATCCTCCTGTCTTGGCCTCCCAAAGTGCTGGGATTACAAGCATAAGCCACTAGGCCTTCTGTTGAAAGTGGTGGGTTGGGCACACAGGTTTCTCTCCGTTCACTTTCCAAATTCCATTAAAGTATCAACAAAAGGAGTTTGAAAAGGTATAAACCAATAAGGGCAAAGGAAAGGCAGAAGAGATGATAATAGATGAGAAATGTCAATAAAAGTCTATAATACAGAGCGGTTGAGTAGTAATTAACTTAGGATAATGGAGAAAGCTGACACCTGAGTGCCTGGAAAAAGGGAAATCAATACAAAGCAAACTAGTTTGTGCCCTAGATCCTGGGAAAAAACTCAGTAATTCTGAAGGCAGGACTGCACGGCAGTGCTATAAACAGGAAGACAGGTTGGAAATCTGTATACGGAACAGTTAAGCCCCAGATTTTCTCCCCCAGACCAGGAAACCAGGTTGGTGTCTTTTCCCAACCCTAGAAGAAGGATGAGAAGATCACTCTTTGGAGAGGATGAACCAGAGACTCTGGACTTAGGACTCAAGGCATGACTAAAGACAGGGGATAATGCCATAATGAAAATAGGGGCATTAAATACAAATCTGCATTCTGAGCAGTAAGCCAGTCACCCAGCTCTCAACCTGCCTGAACTGAGCTCCTTAATGTCTGGCTGCCAAAACCACCTCCCAGGCAGGAGCCAATAGGATCCTCTCTGGAGTAAATGTCTGAACCAGGAGAAAAGACCTATAGATATTAATATTTGGGGCCCACAGTGAAATGGCCAGTCTTGATCAATTGCCTGTGGTGAGACGTACGCTGGCTTACAGATTTTCTGCTCAGCTCCTTGGTGCTTTGTGTTACTCTTACACAATCAGTGGAGGATACTTGATGAAAGACACTATTGTGAAAGACAGAGTGACATTAATATCAAAAGAAACATTTCAAGAAGAAGAACTCAAAGGAAACTGAGGCAAAACAAAATAAGACATAAGCTATAACGAATATCTCAGGGAGATAAGAGAAAATAAGAGAAAGAAAGGGAGGGAGAAAGAGAAGAGTGTGTTTTAGGCCTTGAAGTTTCGGAACTCTAAGAGAGAAGTTCCAAAAATATTTTAATCGATAGTGGAATTACTAAAGTAAGGGTGATTATTTTGAAGGCTTCCTCATTCATCTGCATATATGAACTCTGTCATATTTGTTGAGGCAGTCATGTTCCTTTATAATCATCTTTCTTCTGCAGCTCATCTGTACCCTGATCTGTGTTCTCTTAAATTTCAATGGTAATAAGTGAAATATTTTCACAGAGCTTCATGAGCAGCATTCAGATAACATATAAGCCATGTAAAAAGTAACTAGAAAGAATATCTCAGTACAGTGTTCTTTTGGTAGGGTCACTTTTATTACATCGTTTAAAAAAAAAAAGATTTAAAACTCTTGCAAGAATAGCATTTATGTTTCCTGGAAGAAACACAAGTTGCCGTGCTTCCAGAATGCTACCTCCTATCAAGGCTGTTGTTTGGGAAACAAATTCCACTGAGAGAGGATAGGCTGGGGAGGGACTTTCTGAGGCCATTGGGTATTAACGAGGCAAATTTGCTCATATCTAGGGTGATAGTGGTAGCAGATTCCAAGACTGGTAGCACTCTGCATCTCACTCCCACATGGGGTCCAGGGCAATGGCAAGAGGTCTCTTGGATGGCATGTAGTTGCTGGAGAAATTGAACACAAATTGCCCTGCCTTGGGCATCAGCAAAGCTTGGAAAAGGAGCCTCCTGCCTTTGAATGACCACGTCAGCTTGGGCAATAACCACTGTCTGAATAGCTCAGGCATGACCACGACAGGCTGAAGCTCTAAGGTCTTCCCCAGGTTTTCTGAACTTCATAGTTTTTTGAGACTCCTGGAAACTCCTGGACAGGAGATCAGCTTGAAAAGTTTAACAAAAACTAACATTGCCTCACCACACGGGGGAAGAGGTGCTTAGAGACATATTTTGTTAGATTTGGGAAGAAAGCAAAGTGATGTTTCTTACGTCCATTTATAGTATATCAGATCTATACTAACCACACTATTTGATATAGACTTGCTTGCTCTGATTAGAATGTGATTGGAAAGCAGAAAATGAGATGATTCCTGGGGGCTCTAGGGATTAAACTATTTTCCTGAAACTAGCTCGTTGGTGTCATGATTTAGGTCACCGTTAGCTCCAGAGGTAACCCTAGGTCGTTTTTTTTTTCTTTCTTTTTTTCTTTTTTTTTAGAGACAGATTCTCACTCTGTCACCCAGGCTGGAGTGCAGTGGCACAACATAACTCACTACATCCGTGAACTCCTGGGCTCAAGCCACCCTCCTGCCTCAGCCTCCGGAGTAGCTGAGACTACAGGCACGTACCACACACCTGGCTAATTATTTTAATTTTTGTATAGACAGGGTCTCACTTTGTTGCTCAGGCTGGTCTCGAACTCCTGGGCTCAAGTGAGCTTCCCACCTTGGCCTCCCAAAGTGCTGAGCTTGTAGGTGTGAACCACTATGCCCGGCCAGTGTTTGGATTTTCAATAGCTCACACTAGTGAGACAGACCTCTCTTGTCTTTATAATCTTGTTTCACTATAATTTATGTCACTACTATATATTTTTTGTTCCTGCAATCTTGTTTTTGCTATTAGTATTCAGTAATTAAAATATTACCTGTGTCAGTATCTGAGAAAAATGAATTAAAAAAACTTCAGAATGTCACTGATGCAGGTAAATCTAAATTGTATTAATGGAGAGAAGCATTGGCATGGCTTTTGTCAGGGTGTGCAAATAACCACTTGGTAGTGAAGCAGTGCTGCTTCCTCCAAGTTATTGAGGACATTGGGATACTGTGGTTAGGACAGCAGCATTTCACTCATGACTCAGCTGAGGCTGCCCTGTGGGATTTGGCTTAGGGGTGCAGAGGACTTAGTCTCATTTCTGTTGTGGCAGCATGGCTGCTAGCCGAATATGCAGGGAGTGAGAGAGTTGGGGTGTAGGGAGCAATACCTTCTGACTCTCTGGGGGAAACTAGATGCTGAAAGGTTAAAGTGAAGTAATTACTCTCTCAACTAGTGGAGCTGCTGTGTACCAGTCTCGTGAAACAGGACGAGCACCCCTACCAGCTGCCCCCTGCAAGTCCAGGAGCCTGGCCACGGGTCAGAATGGCTTCCTGTAGGAGCAGTCCCTATGAGGAGGAGGAGTAGGGCTTGACCCCAATCCAAAGGTGGCATTTCGTTGGCTCCTGAAGCACATGGGTTGCTAGGAAATGGTAACTAATTTAGGCTTGGCTAATTCAGATTAGTGTGTTTTTTCCCAAGGATTAGTGATCACAGCATGTTTTTTTTTGTCTTCTTTCTTCCCGTTGTGACTGGCGTGCAATCTGTTCTTTTAGCACTCAATATCCCTGTAATTTGAGGTCCTGCTCATTGCAAAATAGATCAAACAAGCTAGATAATTTCCTTCCCAGGTTTTCTGACACCATCCAAACTCCAGAAATCATCGAACTTTGATTTATGCTATGGTCTTGCTGCTGCTGCATTTTGGGTCAGATAACTGGTTAATTCTGAAAGGAAATAATACTATTCACCATATATCCGAGGACTGGGTAATAGGGAATTATTTCTACTATATTGCCAATACTGTGCTACAATAGTCTCTAGCAAAAGCCACATGTTACTGTATTTAAAATCTGTCACTTGATCACTTGGCCTAATAAGTAGCACTAGCCTAGTAAGGGTATTGCTAGGCTCTGCCATGCATTTTACCTCCACCCACAGAGGAGAATTCACCATTTCTGGTATTTGCTGTGCATTTACTGTGTTCTTTGCCTTCTCTCTTGCTATTTCTTCAATCTCCTATGCCCTTCCCCACCTACTCTGCCTATGGAAAGCCTCTTAATTCTGCAAAGTCTTCAAGAAGTACAAGCCAGCCAGGGGACTGGAGGAATTGAAGTTAGGTGGGCAGTGTTCTAAATAGAGAAAGTCATATAAGCAAAGGCAGAGAGCAAGGAGAGTAGGCCATATCTGAAAGAATCACTGAAAATAGTTTTTAAAAAGTAACAACATTTCTGTTAAAGGGATATTTAGAGTTAAGGCTCTTTCAGAGTTATGTTTAAAGTTCAAAAACACTTTTGTAAAGGCATCCTGGCTTTTATGCTCTTAAATTGCTTTTAATATGCTTCTTACAGTTGTTGCCTTTGCCGTGTGCCATACTCTCATGCACTTATTGGGAAATAATTTGTTTGACAATGTTTATCTAGCAGCTACTATCTGCTAGGCAGCACCGTGCAAGGAACTCAGGTTCTGGTAGGAACTAGGCAGGTAACATCCTTGCCCTAATAGAGTTTATAGAATAGTAAGTCATGCTGATTGAAAACAATTTTAAGTGTGGTGAGTACTTCAGAATAGAAGCAATGTATTTATAGAAGAAATTAACAAAAGTGATAAACCTGTCTAGGAGGTTCTAATTGAGACCTGAATGATGAGTTGTAGTTAGCCAAATGAGAAAGGTAGGGAAATTGTGGAGAGAGAGTGGGGCTGAAACAGCATGTTCTAAAACCCAGAGGCAAGAAGCAAGAGGCAAGAACAGGTTGATGAAGACCCTGAAAGAAGTGCTAGAATGTCTGGTAAAGACATTTAGACTTGGCTGGGTGTGGTGGCTCACGCCTGTAATCCCAGCACTCTGGGAGGCCGAGGCGGGCAGATCATGAGGTCAGGAGATGGAGACCATCCTGGCTAATACGATGAAACTCTGTCTTTACTAAAAAATACAAAAAATTAGCCAGGCATGGTGGCGGGCACCTGTAGTCCCAGCTACTTGGGAGGCTGAGGCAGGAGAATGGCGTGAACCCGGGAGGCGGACCTTGCAGTGAGCAGAGATCACACCACTGCACTCCAGCCTGGGCCACAGAGCGAGACTCCATCTCAAAAATAAAATAAAATAAAGTAAAATAAAATAAAAAGACATTTGGACTTTAAGTCTGTAAGTGCTAGAATGTCTGGTGAAAGACATTTGCCACTGGATAAAGTGGCAAAGAGAAATGAGATTGAGGTCAGGGTGGCAGGGGCAGGGCCACATCTAGGCACTTAATCCCAAAGACAGTGGGATTTAGGATTTAATCCCAAAGACAATGAGAAACTATTCATGAGTATTAAAGTGGAGAGTAACAGCCTCAAAATTTTTAAAGAAATCACTCCATATTGACTTCAGAGAGAATTGCTAGAGAACTGACAAATAATCCAGATGGCAGGTGATGATTGCCTATGGAGAGAACTGAGAGAGCTCAAGAGATATTTAGGAGGTTGAATAGTCAGCCTCCTAAACTGGTGATTACTCAGACTGTTTGGAGATTAAGAAAAAAGGGAAAGGAAACAATACTAGCTTTTGTTTATCACATACTTACAAAGTGCTAGTCCATTAATAAACATTACCTATAATTCTTACAGGGATTTTATAAGTATTATTTCAATTTTACAAATAAGTAAAGAAATATAGCTAATAAATGTGAGAGCAGGGATTTGGATTCAGGTTCAGTTACATCCTTTTTTCAGTCTACCATACTACCTTGTAAAAATTGAAGTGAAAAAGGAATAAATTCTGTTAAGACCCAATTCTCACACTTTGACAAGCTATAACATTGATTTCAGTTCCTGATATAGTTGTGTCAACCCATTATATTCTTTTTAATTTTATTTTATTTTGTTATATTTTGTAGATGGGTCTTGCTATGTGGCCCAGGCTGGAGTGCAGTGGTTATTCACAGGCATGGGTATAGTACGCTACAGCCTTGAACTCCTGGGCTCAAGTGATCCTTTCACCTCAGCCTCCAGAGCAGTTGGGGCTGTAGGCCAGACACCACCACACCTGGTTTATATATTTATTTTAAAGGTGTGAGTTTTCTCTAAGAGGTTGGTCTAACAGCAGGCAATGCCATTGAATGCTTAGAGGCTGTCAGTGTTGAACAACTGATAAAATAATTCTGAAGGGCTTTTGATTTCTTTCTCAATGCTCTATTATTTCCATTATCTTTAAGCTTCCAAGGCCAAAGTAATTAGAACTTTGGCTGGATCTCACTTCCCCCTTTCCCATTATAAACAAACACTTTTCTTCCCACTTTGGTCAAGTTACAAAGATCTTTCCTTAATTTACACAATAACTGGGCATTCAACATTGAGAAATTATAATGAAATCATCAACTGATTTTTCAGATGTGATGAAATGCAGTCTTGTTTGCAAAGAAACAGAAGTGTTCCCATTTTAACTTCCTCTTTCTAGAAGGGCATTCTGATTTCATTTCTGTATTAAATAAGATCTTTGGATATAAGTTGTGTATAATCTTTTCATTTTGTATTTTTAAAATTTTGTTTTTATTTTTACCATTTTGTTTTTGTAAGCTAGGTTCTGTATAATCTTTTCATTTGTGCCTATCTAATTGTATATTTATTAAATTCCCTCTCACTGAACTAGTGATTTCAACCTGTAAATGAGCTCTGGTAACATCACAAAGTGTTGATGAAAGAGGGAAGAAATTGTTGTAAATAGGATAATGGGGTCATATATGTGGGTTGCATTTTACTCCCTCTTGACAAACATTTTACTGCAACCCTTAGAAAGCAAATAAGTTAAAATGCTTAACTTCCTATTATCGATGATTTGTATACACACATTTACTTGAAGATGATGCTGGTCTCCTTTTTGGCATCACTCTAAGTTGTTTTGGGTGCAGCTACACTATCTTATTCTTTCCTCCCTCACTCCCCCAACTCTAGCACACAATACCTCTGTGAGGTGGCTGTTTGCCAGCATGGAAATACTCTATTTCCAACTCCAGTACTCAATACCTCTGTGAGGTAGCTGGTTGCCAGCATGGAAATACTCTATTTCCACCTCAGTCAAGTAGAAACTGAACTCACAAATGTAGTGCCATTTACACCCAGGCCTTGCAATCAAGTCAGCCTGACCCAAAGAGGCTGAGGGCTGGTATCAGTGTCTCACACATCTATTTTGTGTGGGTTTTTTTAGTTCCAGAAACACTGTGTTGAGATCACACATTTATTTTAGAAAATGATTTCCTTGACTGCTGTTTCAAACTGACATGTAATTGAAAACTAACAGTAAATTAGAAATGTTATTTTAAAAATAGGATGCTAAACCCTAATCTGCTAAAAAAAAAAAAAAAAGGATTTTTTTAACATTTAAGGAAGTAAAGATATTTAAGTTTCCATGGTAAATGTGCTATCTTCTAAAACAGAAAAGTTTATACACACACATACACACACTTGACTACTAATTTTTGTGGGGAAAAAAAGGTAGTAAAATAAACCTAAACACATAAAAACTACACTTAGAATTATCATATCTATGTAAGGAATTCAATCACACTGCAAGTTAAATCTCCTCTGTGGAGTGTAGAATCTATTTGGGACCTGAATTTCATGTATGGACTTCATGATAACTTCATGTTAGTACATGGCTTTCTTACTAATCCCCTTAAATCCAGGTTTTCTCTCTTCTGACCCACTCCACACCCAGAACATGCCATTCTTGAACTCAGAGGACTTAATGTTAAAAACACACATATGTCATTACATATCATCCATGACTTCATTTTCTATTATTGTTGTTTGCTGTTGTATTGTCTTTATAACTGCTATCACGAGCTTTTCGAGGGCTTATGCTCCTTTAAACCTTTGCTTCTGCCTTCCCAGTAAGAAGCCTTCACTTGTACAATGTAGACACTCAACAAATTTGGTAAAGTCACTGTATAAAAAATACATCCCACCTACAATTAAATTGTTGCTCTTCTCTTCTGAACATGTGTTTTAAAACAGGATTCTGACATTACACATGATGCAATGAAGTAACACAAAGTTCTAAATAAAAGCCAACCACAAACTACAGAGGAATTTTTTTTTATTATTAGAAAATAATTACAAAATATAGCTTAGAGTTAAAAAAAAAGAGAGAGAGAGAATAGTTTTTATTTATTTATTTAATTAAATTTTTTTTTTTTTTTTTTTTTTTTTGAGATGGAGTCTTGCTCTGTCACCCAGGCTGGAATACAGTGGCACAATCTCAGCTCACTGCAACTTCCGCCTCCTGGATTCAAGCAATTCTCCTGCCTCAACCTCCCTGAGTAGCTGGGATTACAGGCGCCCACCACCATGCCCAGCTAATTTTTGTATTTTTAGTAGGGACAGGGTTTCACCAGGCCAGGATGGTCTCAAACTCCTGACCTCAAGTGATCCGCCCACCTCAGCCTCTCAAAGTGCTGGGATTATAGGTATGATCCACCATGTGAGCCACTGTGCCTGGCCGAGAGAATAATTTTTAAAAATACAGTTAACTTAATCCTCTGGAATACATTAGAAATAAGACCATATGTTTGAGGCACAGGATTTCTCATACCAATCTAGGTAGAAACTAGTTGAAGGTATGATTCAATACTTCATTTAAAGTTAATAAGGGATTGGGTGCCATGGCTCACACCTGTAATCCCAGCTCTTTGGGAGGCAGAGGTGGGCAAATCATGTAAGCCCAGGAGTTCGAGACCAGCCTGAGCAACATGGCAAAACCCCATCTCTACAAAAAATACAAATAATTAGCTGGGTGTGGTGGCATGCGCCTTAGTCCCAGCTACTCGGGAGGCTGAGGCAAGAGGATTGCTTGAGCCCAGGAGGAACAGAGGTTGCAATGAGCTGAGATTGTACCACTGCACTCCAGCCAGGGTGACACAGTGAGACCCTGTCTCAAAAAAAAAAAAAAAAAAGTTAATATGGACAAAAAAATTCCACTTTCATTGCTAAGAACACTATAATTTTATTATAGAATAAGGTCCTATATAACATTTGGTTACAAAGTTTAAGAATTTATCTATTCATTAATTCAATATAATAAAAGTTTTTTTTAATTGAGACAGGGTCTTGCTTTATTGCCCAGACTGAAGTACAGTGGCATGATCATAGTTCACTGCAGCCTCAACCTCCTGGGCTCAAGGGATCCTCCTGCCTCAACCTCCTGAGTAGCTGGGACTACAGGTGCACCACCAGCACACCCAGCTGATTTCTCATTTTTTGTAGAGATAGGGTCTCACTACGTTGCCCAGACTGGTCTCAAACTCCTGGGCTCAAGCAATCCTCCCATCTCAGCGTCCCAAAGTGCTGGGATTACAGGTGTGAGCCACTGCACCCAGCCAATAATAAAAATTGACTGAATATTTTTCTATGTAAGAGGCACTGTATTGATGCTGAGGATACCAAGGTGAAAAAACATGGTTGTTTTCTTCTACAGAACATGCAAACCAACAATTATAATCCAATGTAATAGTTTTAATGGTGATAGCTACAAAGTGATGATGGAGCATGGAGGGAACCTGAAGTCTGTCTGGAAGAGATGGTGAATGCTTCATAGAATTTCAGCTGAATGAGAATTGGGGGAAGAATAGAATTTTGTTTAGTGGACAAGTGGGCTAGAAGACTTGTGGTAGAAACTTCCAATACTCACCCATATCTAGTTCCCTCTCCTTCCAGGCACAGGGGAGGATTATACTTCCCTGTCCCCTTGTAGAGTTAGGCAGAGTGATGTAGCTAAATCTAGGCAATGAGCTATGGGTAGAAATGTCATTTCTAAGCAGAAACATTTAATTGCTGGTGCAAAACACTCCAGTGCTCTTACTTTTCCTTGGCAACTGATGAAGTTGTGTGTTTCAGAAAATGTAGCTACCTGATGGTGGAACCTCCGGCAGCCTAAGTGTCTGAGTGACTATGTGGAGCAGAGCCACTTGCTAAACTGTGATAGGCATTTTGGAATGAATAAGGAATAAAATGCACGTTAAGCTACTGAAATTTTGAAATTGTGTTATTTCAGCATTCCAGGTAGAGGTAAACATATTTAAAAATAAAAGAAAGGAAGAATAGACAAATCTTCCATGCAGGAGAATTTCAAGTACTTTATGTAGATACTGTGCCCTCAAGGAAGTATTGAGGCTGTGCATAGTGACTTCCTTCCAAAGAATACAGTATGGAAACGAGGGAAAAGAATAATTTCACAGAAGAGAAACCTGACAAATTCTACTTCAGTCAGTAGATCAATGTTAACATCAACAGTGATAAGCCGCATTGATAAGTATGCATCCTTGATATGATGTGATGAAAATGGTATTTGCCTCTGTGGTCTTTCTCTCCAAAACATATAACCCCAGTCTCACCATAAGAAAAACATCAGACAAACCTCAACTGAAGATTATTCTACAAAATACCTGATGAGTACTCAAAACTGCCAAGCTCATCAAAACAAGGAAAGTCTGAGAAACTGTTACAGCCAAGAGAAGCCAGAAGAGATACAACAACAAAATGTTATATGCCACCCTGGATAGGATCCTGTAACAGAAAAGGGGCATTAGGTAAAAACTAAAAAATCTGAATAGAGTATGAACTTTAGCTAATAATAACATATCAATATTGGTTCATTAGTTGTAACAAAGGTACCTTATTGATGTAAGATGTTAGTAATAAGGGAAAGTGGGTGTGGGGAATACAGAAATGAACTGTCTTATCTTCAGGATTTTTTTGTAAATCTCAAACTATGCTGAAATTAAAAGTTTATTTAAAAATAGACACTGCCTGGGCAACATAGTGAGACTCTGTCTCTTAAAAAAAAAATTGGCCAGGCATGATGTTACATGCCTGTAGTCCTAGCTACTCTGGAAGCTGAGGTAGGAGGATCACCTGAGCTCAGGAGGTAGAGCCGTCATTGTGCCACTGCACTCACTCCAGCCTGGCTTGCAGAAGGAATCTCTGACTCAAAAAAAAAAAAAAAAAAAGAAAAGAAAAGAAAGGAAAAAAGGTATAAGAAAGAACATGGTATGCTGTGGAAGTTCCTTTCAAAGTAGGAAGTGGAAGTGAAGAGCTTGGCTAGGTAAATGAAGAATCTTTTATGCTATTAACAGGAGATTCCTTTTTTATTGTATAAGTTAGGTGAAGGATCCCTAGATCTATGGATAGGCTTCAGAGGTGTTGCTAAACCTCCAAAATTATATAAAATTATATTGCATATTTTTCTCAGAAGAAAGTAAAAAGCTTTATTGTTTATTCTCAAAAGTGTAAGTACCTAAAATATGTTAATAATCGTTGCTGAAGGCAATGTAAAAACTGAAGTCTTCTGAGTAAAAGAAATGACACAATTGTATTTTTTTGTGTGCTGAAAAGGACCATAGATCACTTTTTGGTAAGACAGACTAAAGTGATTTGGTGTGTGTGGGGGTGTGTGCGTGTTTGGAGAAGGAAGGCCAAAATTAAAGGCAAGATGATAATAAAGACAGTGATCTTCAAACTTTTGAACGTGGTACATTTTGCAAGGAAACTGTTGGGATTCACTCAGGATGGTGGCAGAAAGAGGAAAGGGAAATATTAGGGAAAGTTACAGGAAATAGTCACAAACCTTTTAGAAAGCCGAAAGTTTACATAGCTTATAATAATTGAACAGGCCAAGGCGGCTGGTTCTTACCTTAGAGCATTAGGTCATAGGGTAAATACAAGGGACAACAGAGGCTTCCCCAGTTAAGTCTGTTTACCCAACTTCAATGAACTAACCTTTGAGCCAGATAACCTTCTCTGGAGAGGGTGACCAAGGATATTGCTCCCCTAATGGTCACGCGCGTCCCTGTGAAGAGACCACCAAACAGGCTTTGTGTGAGTAACAAGGCTGTTTATTTCACCAGGGTGCAGGCGGGCTAAGTCTGAAAAGAGAGTCAGCAAAGGGTGGTGGGATTATCATTAGTTCTTAAAGGTTTTGGGATAGGTGGTGGAGTTAGGAGCAATGTTTTGCAGGCAGGGGGTGGATCTCACAAAGTACATTCTCAAGGGTGGGGAGAACTACAAAGAACCTTCTTAAGGGTCGGGGAGATTACAAAGTACATTGATCAGTTAGGGTGGGGCAGAAACAAATCACAATGGTGGAATGTCATCAGTTAAGGCTATTTTCACTTCTTTTGTGGATCCTCAGTTGCTTCAGGCCATCTGGCTTAGCTTGGGCTCAGAGGCCTGACAGTATTTACCTGAGACCGTGGTACCTGAGCTTTAATCATTCCTAGAACTACTCTCTTAACCATGTTAATTATCCACAAGTGTGTTTACTCAAGTTTACTCAAAGTGTGTTTACTCAAGTTTACTCAAAGCTTCTGTTGTTAATTGTATACTAAATAAATACCTGGAGTTGGAGCTGCTCAGGGCCGGCCACAGTGACAAACCTCTCTAGGTGTGCACTCCAGCTGGACTGGCAAAACAGAATATCTGTGTGTCAGTGTACGTTTTATTCATCTGTCGTTTGGGTCAGGGTCTGAGGGCAGACCCCGCAGCTAATGCCCTCACGTGTGAGGAGCAATACCTCAACTGGTGGCCTGTGTGAGGAAACCCATGTGAGGAAAGCCCTGTGAGGAAACCCGTGTGAGGCCAGTCAGGGGTCTGCAGAAACAGACTCCCCCCAGTTGGAGCCCCCCCTGAGGCAAGCTGCCCAGGAAGTGTGAGGACCGCCCTCATGAGGAAAGCTACGAAGGAAGCGTGAAGGAAAAGCAACGGGCACCCCGGAAAACAAAGGTGAAGAAAGGAACCGCGCCGTCAAGTCAGTGAGTAATCAGTAAGTCATTGGTGCCCACTCAAGGTTACCAAGTTCTGGGGGAAGTTGGGTCAAGCTGAGTTTTCATCATGGGACCACAGTTATTAGCACAGCAGAAACATTATATAAAAGGATTAAAACAGTTGCTTAAGGGTAGCGGAGCCTCAGTTTCACAGGCTCAGTTAAGGGACCTAATCATCCGTGCTAGACAAACTGTTGTAATGCAAACTGTTGTGATCCCAAGCCCATGGTTCCCGGAAGAAGGAACGCTAGACGTAGAACTCTGGGAACAAATGGGGAGAAATCTTAACATGTGCAAAGGGAACAGGTCCCAGTAACAGCTTTAACGTTATAGGCTTTAATTAGAGCAGCCTTAGCTCTGTTACACGCAGAAGAGCCTAAAAAGAGCAAGGAGGAGAAAACGTCACCTGCGTTATCACCTCCTCTTCCCTCCACCCTAATATCACCGGGCCGAAATAACAAAGAGGAAATGGAGGTTTATACCTGAGCCTCCTCCTCCAATAGATAGGAAAAAAGACAGAGGATATGCTACAGCTATCAGTCCCTGTCTTAAGCAGGCAGCATTAGAAGCAGAGCTCTTAGCCGGCCCAGTAATGCAGAATCGGCAAGGCAATCAGGTGTATGTTTATAAAAAGATAAGAAAAAAGGCATTAGGAGCCGAAAGCCGTGCGGCCGAGCAAGTAGTAAATAAAAAGAAAGGCTTGGCAGCCCGGAAGTTCACAGAAACAGAGCCAGCACAGGCAAAAGGCAGCTCTTTTACAAGTGAAAAACAGCTACTGCCCAGGGACCCGCCGGCTCAGCTCTCTAGCTCTGCAGGTGACCCAAGGCAAGTGCTCCTTGTTTACAAGCAACATCCCAGATTATAATTCTCTGCTAAAATTTAAGTAAAATGTAAGAATTTGAAAAACCTCTTTTCTGATAATGGCCACTGTTGCTCTCTCTCTCCTACCCCTGACGTAGCTCTCCAAATACAATTTAGGTAAAACAGTAACCTCTGAAGGGAGAGAGATTACAGAAGGCCGATGAATTAAAGAGTAGTTAAAAGCTAGGCATGTAAAACCACACATTACCCTTTAAAGGAGAACTTTAAACTTAACTAAATCATATTTGTTAAATTAGAAGAAAAGTTGTATGTAAGTGTAGGGAAAGCATAACCATGAATGACTATCTTAACCCACCGATTAGATAGTCTTTGATTTGTACTTGCTAAAAGAGTCCTGAATTCAGTTCCCCAACTACTGGGTCACTGTTTTCAAGACTGTTGGCCAGATTAAAGTCCATAAAATTGATCAGCCTGAAAACTCAATTGCAAGATTTAAGCTGTTCTGCCTGTGGCTTTAAGCACATGGTTAAAGTATATTATTTAAGTTTCTGCTTCTAGAGATGCTTTCAGATTTTCTTTTTAAATTTCATGTTTCTTATTTTAACTTGCCATCTTAATGATTAATGCAGTCAATTGCTAAGTTATAACCCTGATATTATCAGGATTCCTTTAAGTAAAAGGTAATTCGAAGCGGTATTGCACTCCCCCATACCTAATGCTTTAACATTGTTTACTGATGGGTCTGGTAAACATGGAAAAGCGGCAGTCTAGTAGAGACCACACAATTCCATCACTCAGAGTTTACTAGCACTCAGAGAGCTGAGGTTAGTTACTCTGTTTATTTGTTAAAGAACTTTTACAGCATGAAGTTAGCTCTGGAGACCACTCTGTGTGCTCTTTTTCTCCGACTTCAGCAATTGCTAGACCAACGTACACATCCTGTTTTTATTACACACATTCGAGCCCACAGCTCTCTGCCTGGCCCATTGGCTTATGGCAATGATCAAGCAGATCTTCAGGTTGTAATATCATTGCCAGACCAAGCCACCCAATTGCATCTGTTTTTCTACTAAAATTAGAGAAACTCATCTTAAACAACTTCAACTCACACAGAGACTGGCTAAACAAATTACCTGACGGTGCCCAGATTGCCAGCTCACAGGCACAGCCCCTCTTTCAACAGGTGTTAACCCTAGAGGATTGGAACCTAATCAGTTGTGGCAAACAGATGTTACATCCCTAAATTTGGGAAACTAAGATATATACATATATCCGTTAATACCAACACTCACCTAATTAGTGCACATTAAAAAGAGAAATAAAGGGAAAGAATGAGTAAGAAAGAGACTAGAAAAGACAGATCAGAGACAGACACGAAAAGAAAGACTAAGGAGAGAAAGTAGGAAGAAAGGAAAGAAATATTAAAGTTGTAGATATAAGAATGCATCTTTAGTAAGGAAGGTTATAAAACATAGTCAGAAAGTTAAGGCATGTTAAAGATTGTCTGTGAAAGTTGTGAAGAATGTTATGAAAAGGAATTTATGCAGGAAATCTATAATTTTTGTTTTGAAGTTCTAAACAAGTTTTAAAACGTTAATTGTAAAAAAAATTCTGTGTGTAAACATATTGGCTAAAATAAAAAAGGTATCATCCAGTTTTCCTGTAAACTAGACATTAAAATAAAGTACAACAAGTTTTTCTTAAAACACTAACCTGCTCTTTAAAGATTGTAAAAAGTCTCTCAGCACAGGCACCACCCCTAGAATTTCCAGTACACCAGCACCAGCCTGGAGACTACATTCTTATCAAAGGATGGAAAGAAGAAAAAACTCAAGCCAGCCTGAGAAAAACTCTACAGGACCTGCAGCCTCAACAATGTGGCTTCTGCAGACAACACAGGTCCCAGGCATTATGCTAAAGAAGCAAAAGGCTAAGCCAGATAATTTATTCATTTTAAATTCTCTCACTTTACCTACTACCTATACCTGCTATACTCTATTAAGCTCATCTCTTAAATCTGCCTTTTTTCAGTCCTGTCATCTAGGCAGACACTCCCTTTCCAGCTTCTAACAATATCTACGTGTCAATGTATGTTTTATTCTTCTGTCGTTTGGGTCAGGGTCTGAGGGCAGACCCCTGCAGCTAATGCCCTCAAGTGTGAGGAGCAATACCTCAGAAAACTATCCCAAAACTTACTTTACTCCACCTGTCGCTACTTTTCTGAGGAAAAAGTACTGAGTAATTATGATGAACTGTCACTTAAAAAGTCAAGTTTGGTTGAATTACATATATCTACTTTAGCATTATGCTTATGAATATTAACATCTGAAGCAAAATGCATATATGTTGTTAATTATAATTATAAACATAAAGCATTGTGATGTAAATCTACACTTAACAGGAAATGATCATTACAAAGCAAAAAAGCAGGAACCGAAAACCATGGGACTGATAGCAAAACATCCTTTCTGAAAATTAGGGGAATTCTAACTATTTATGTACAGTTAACATTGCACGCAGCCAGACTTCTTTGCAGGATACTAATTTAGAGTAATCACTAAACCCTATTAATGTGCTAATTTTAGTTTATTAAAACAAATTTTCAGTAATCCTTAATAACTCACAGACAATTAGGTTTGGGAGACAACTAGGTTGGGAGGAGGAAGTCAGAGCCAACTAAGAATTCCTGAAAAAATAACAAGAGCAACTCTGTATTTATAATTTAAAATTCTTCGTGAAATTTCCACTGCCTATTTTCTTGAAATTATGTTTTACATATCTGTGTTTCTCCTTACTAGTCTCTCTCATTAAATCATGGAATTTGAGTGTCTGTTCATTTATTTATTTTTGTTTTACTTTTCATTGGTGTATTATATTTACTAAGTTAACACATTTTAAATGTACAGTTGAAAGAATTTTTACATACTCCCCGTGTAACTCCTGTGTTAACCATCTGTAAGAGAAACACAGATGTGTAAAACATAATATCAACATACAGAATATATCCAGTAACCCAAAGTCTCCCTATGCCTCCTTCCAATCAACATTTCTTCAAAGGTAGGCAGTATTTTTTTTTTTTTTTTTTTGAGACGGAGTCTCGCTCTGTTGCCCAGGCTGGAGTGCAGTGGCGCTATCTCGGCTCACTGCAAGCTCCGCCTCCCAGGTTCACGCCATTCTCCTGCCTCAGCCTCCCGAGTAGCTGGGACTACAGGCACCCGGTAGGCAGTATTTTTATCTCTGTCACCATTAGTTTTTTCCTGTTCTGGGTGTCATAATAATGGAATCAGAGAGTATGTTTTCTTCATGTCAGCTTGTCTCACTCAACATTATGTCTTTGAGATTCCTCCATGTGTTACCACTTTGTAGCAGTGGCTCATTTTTTTCTGTGTAGTATTACTTTGCATGAATATGCCAGAATTTATCGATTCAACTACTGATGGATTTTTTTCATTCTTTTGGTAAATATGAATGGTTACTATGGATATTCTTATAGGTGTTTTTGGTAGACATATGCACTCATGTCTCTTGACTATAGTCCAAGCAATGGAATTGTTGGGTCATAGGATAGGTGTTTGTTTAGCTGCAGTAAATTCTGCTAGTTTTCCAAAGTAATTGGGCATATTTAGACTCCTACCAGCAATGATGAAAGTTCTGTTTCTCCACACCTTTAGTATTGCCCGTACTTTTAACTGTAGTCTATCTGGTGTGTAGGAAGTGGTATGTTATTGTTTTTTTTAAACTAGCTCATTGAGATATAACATATATATATAATAAACCGCATATATTTAAAGTATACAAATTGATTTTTTTTTTTTTTTTTTTTTGAGACGGAGTCTCACACTCTAGCCCAGCCTGGAGTGCAGTGGCACTTGGCTCACTGCAAGCTCTGCCTCCCGGGTTTACGCCGTCCTCCTGCCTCAGCCTCCTGAGTAGCTGGGACTACAGGTGCCCGCCACCACGGCTGGCTAATTTTTTGTACTTTTAATAGAGATGGGGTTTCACCGTGTTAGCCAGGATGGTCTCGATCTCCTGACCTTGTGATTGCCCGCCTCGGCCTCCCAAAGTGCTGGGATTACAAGCATGAGCCACCACGCCCGGCCACAAATTGATGTTTTAAAATATGTATACACACCTGAAATGATTACCACCAAAACAATGAACATACCCATTATCTCCAAAAGTTTTCTGTGCCCCTTTGTAATTCCTCCCTTTCTTTAGCCTCACTCCCCCATTTCCAAGCAGCCACTGATATGCTTTCCATGATGATAGTTTGCATTTTCTAGTTTTAAATAAACAGAATCACATAGTATCTACTCTTTGTTGTCTAGCTTAACTCTGCATAATTATTTTAAGATTCACCCATGTCATCGCATGTATCAAAAGTCCATTTTTTTGCTGAGTACTATTCCATTGTACAGCTATACTACAATTTGTTATTCCAGTCATCTGTTGATGGACATTTGGTTTGTTTCCATTTTGGGGCTATTACAAATAAAGCTGTTACAAACATTCATGTCTCAAGTCTTTGTAGGGACATCTATTTTCTTTCTCTTGGGTAAATACCTAGGAGTAGAATGTCTGGATCACATAGTAGGTATATGTTTAACTTTTTAAGAAACTGTTAAACTGTTTCCCAAAGGTTTTACCATTTTATAATCATATGTGTCTCATATGTAAAACTAGCATATGAGAGTTCAGGTTCCACCATATCCTTGCCAACACATGATATGGTCAGTCTTTTTAATTTAGTCATTCTAACAGGTATGCAATAGTATCTCATTTTGCTTTTAATTTGCATTTCACCAATGACTAATGATGTTGAACATTTTTTTCATGGGCTCATTTGCCATCTATATATGTTACTTGGTAAAATGTTTGTTGAAATATTTTGCCCATAAAAAACATTGTTTTCTTATGACTGAGTTTTAAGAGTTCTTTGTATATTCTAGATACAAATTCTTTTTTTTTCTCTCTTTTTTTGAGACAGTCTCGCTCTGTCTCCCAGGCTGGAGTGCAGTGGCACAATCTCGACTCACTACAACCTCCGCCTCCCCAGTTCAAGCAATTCTCCTGCCTCAGCCTCCCCAGTAGCTGGGATTACAGGTGCCCACCACCACGCCCAGCTAATTTTTGTATTTTTAGTAGAGACAGGGTTTCACCATGTTGGCCAGGCTGTTCTTGAACTCCTGACCTCAGGTGATCCACCCACCTCAGCCTCCCAAAGTGCTGGGGTTACAGGCGTAAGCCACCACGCCCAGACTAAATACAAATTCTTTATCAAATATTTGCTTTGTAAATATTTTCTCATAGTCTGTGACCTGTGGGTTGTCTTTCAGTCTCTTAACATTGTCTTTTGAAGAATAGCAGTTTTCAATTTTGATGAAGACCAATTTATTGATTTGTTTTTATGGGTTGTGCTTTTGGTGCTGTATCTAAGAAATTTTTGCCCAACCCAAGGTCCAAAGATTTTCTACTATGTTTGTTTTAAGAAGTTTTATAGATTTATGTTTCACATTTAGGTTTATGATCCATTTTGAGTTAATTTTTATGTATGGTGAAATGGTGCAATGTCTAGATCCAAGTTCTTTTTTTTTTTGCATATGGATATATACACACACACACATATATATGCATACATGCAAACACACAATTTACATTTAGTAAATAAAACTGTAATCTCAAAAAAAAAATTTCTTTCTTGATGGTGATCTCCATTAAAGACCATCTCCAGATCCATTTCCTCTTCTGTGTCAGGCTATTGGCATGGAACTAAGTCTATCTGATGTGTAGTTGAGCTGTGTTTGACTGTGTTGTGGATTTAGTTAGTTTCTGTTCACCACTGACTTCAAGTGTTGTGGAGTGGAATGAGGGCCTCTCTTCAGCAGAGCCTGGGATCTGAGAACTAACAACATCCTAGAGATCCACCTGTGCTTCCCAGCCATGTCACCTGGGGGAATCTCTTCCTGCTTTACAGCCAAGCTGTCAGGTTACGGGTTACTGGGAGTTTTCTTTGTTCTTCAGTCTAGTCTCCTGTTTGTGTGTGTAGAGGTCTCTTGAAGCCTTGCTGCTCACCCTCTGGCCTTTGGAGGACAACTTCTCTGCTCTCCATGAAGGTCCAGAATGTTTCAGAGGAGTTTCTTAGGTTGCCTACTGAGTCTTTAGGCTTTGGTAGTTGAAAGTCTGCATTGCTTGTGAGGATTCCTGACCTATCTCAACTTTTACAGTTGGACATTAGAGTACCTCTGATGGATTTCTCTCCACTCATCTTCCCTGTTCCCTTGTCTCCAGAAAGAGCTATGAACTTGCAGAAGACTCCACACACCCCAACAGGGGATCTCTCTTAACTTTTCTTCTCTCCTTCTAACTTTTTACCTACTACTGTTGTATAATGACCCATGGGAAAAAGTGAATGAGTGGATGCAGACTTGCTCTGTGGCTGGGTATCCTTGGGATTTAATCTGTTTCACTAGCCCATTATTATATATTGGTGAAAAACTAGCTAATTTCTCATTATTCCCATCCATGGTGTTTTTTTTTTCCCTAACCTGTTCTTGCTCCAGTGATGAGAGCAGCTGTGGGTCTTATCTTTCCTAGATAAGGGCTACTTTCTGGAGTTTGTGTTTCTTTTCTTTCTAGATTCCTTTGTGTCTTTAGTCCCTTCTTTATTTTCTTTCTCTCTTTCTTTCTTATAGAGGTAAGAGTCTCGCTATCTTGCTCAGGCTGGTCTGGAACTCCTGGCCTCAGCTGCCCTAGTAGCCACCTGGACCTTCAGTTCTCTGAAGCATTTAAAAAAATTATGTCTGGCTTGTTTTGATTTTTAGCATGAGATTGACACCGTTTTGTGATTTTCTATAATAGAATCAGAAGCAGAACTGAGATTTGGTCTTAATAATTTGAGAATTGTACCTTTACAAATAAAACTGTTTATGGTTATATAAGTAACTAACGTTCAGAAAGAAGTGATTGGCCAAGGTATAGAAATGAGGTAGGGGCTATCTTAGTCAACTCAGGGCTGTCATATCAAAATACCACAGACTGGGTGGCTTAAACAACAGAAATTAATTTTCTTACAGTTTTAGAGGCTGGAAGTCTGAGATCGGGACTAGCATCATTAGGTTCTTGTGAGGGCTCTCTTCCTGACTTTGCAGACTGCCACCTTCTCCCTGTATTTTCCTATGGTGAAGAAAGAGTTCTGATATCTCTTCTTCTTATAAGGGTAGCAGTTCTATTAAATCAGAGCTCCACTCTTATGACCTCATTTAACCTTAATCACCTACTTAAAGACTCCATCTCGAATATAGTCTCATAGGGGGTTAAGACTTTGACATATGAATTTGGGGGTGTAGTGAAGGGGGACAAAATTCAGTCCATAGCAGGGTCCTAGATGAATTATAATCCAACACTTTTGATTTCTAGTCCCTCCAGGGTGAGGACTTAACAGGGCAAATGCGGGGTCAAGGGACTCAGTGTCGTGTTGTAATTTAAAAAGCATAGGCTGTAAAGTCCAAAAAACCCGAGCTTAAATTTTGGCTCTGCACTAAAACTGTAGGAGCTTGTGAAGGGTCTTCACTGAGCCTCAGTTTCCTAGAAGATGTGAGAGTTTGATGGGATTACATATGTAAAGTGCCTATGTGTCTTGATTGTACTTGTAGGATTTTCACTTTTGGAGATGACTGAGCGATTGCAGAGAGAGGCTAATGTCATTGAAAGAAGATTTCATTGTAATTCAGTTATCTAGAGGAGGGGACATGCCATTCCACTCAGGACCACATGTGGAAGCACCTGGGTCAGTTACAAGGCCTAGGAGCAGGAGGAAAGCATGGCTCAAAGACTTTATTGTGATTTCCATGAGAAGGAAGGAGCAAGACAGAGTAAATAGTTTAAAATTTGGTAGTTTGAATAATTTCCACAGACTCTGGACTATAGGGATGGGCTCTAGTTGTTAGGTACCTGGCCCAGGGGTGATTTAGGACAGGACAAATATTGGCTTGGTGTGTGATAGTTAGATAGATACAGCCATGACCCCCAAAGGTTTGGGGGTGTGGCTTTGGATTTGTTGTGTTGCAAATGAAAGGTGTTTTCCCAGGCAAGTTATTTACTGTGTCTAGGAATTAACTAGCCCTGGAAGGAGCAGTCCCTCCCCTGCCAGTAGGGCTCCTAAGATGTCAAACCAGACATCTTACAGAAATACAGAAAGTCATTATTAATACATTATCTCAGTTTCTGGCATATTAGTACATGCTTCATGAGTGGTGGTCTTTTCCATAATCCCTCCTGTCTTTCTCTCACCTCAGCAGCTTCTGGAAGATTTTTCTCTCAGTAGTTCTGTCTGGATAACCCAGGCCTTGGTTTTTCCCTGTCATAACTACATCTTGATGGACCATGCCTGGGTAAGGCTGAGAGCCCCATTAAGAGGGAGCCCTTCCAGATTCTGTTAGGGCAGGGGCAGGACTAGAAAATAAGAGTCATCTGGAAGGGGCCAGCTTTGTTGGGGGATTGATATCCCTATTTTCAGGCTAAAAGAGAGGGAGTCTCAGTCTGAAGCCCTATGGGTGGTTGATTTGGGGTCACCATGCATCAGCATCCTGGCAACAGAGAAGAAAACTAGAAAATCTATTCCCTCTGACTGGGCTGCCCATATTTAGCTACATGCTTTGGCAGCAACTGTGTCCAGGCTGGCGAAAGGGCAGTATTGGCCTCTCCTCAAGAAAGACTGAGGTCAGGCCAGGCATGGTGGCTCATGCCTGTAATCCCAGCACTTTGGGAGGCCTAGGTGGGCAGATCACAAGCTCAGGAGTTCGAGACCAGCCTGACCAATATGGTAAAACCCCGTCTCTACTAAAAATACAAAAATTAGCCAGGTGTGGTGGTGGGCACTTGTAGTCCTAGCTACTTGGGAGGCTGAGGCAGGAGAATCCCTTGAACCCAGGAGGCAGAAGTTGCAGTGAGCCAAGATCACGCCATTGCACTCCAGCCTGGGTGACAGAGTGAGACTCCTTCTAAAAAAAAAAAAAAAAAAAAAAGACTGAGGTTAGCAACAATTGCAACAGTTATAATGAACAGTTCATTTTTCTGAGTTGTCTGGGCTGTCCAGCTTCAGTATGCAGTAAGAGTAAACAAGATTGATACTCTGGACTGAGTAAGCACCATTGGAATCTTTGAACATCAAAGAAAAAGGTACTTGTAGAGGAAAAAACATAATTTTCTGTTAACATGGCCAAATGAGGCCTTAATTAATTAAGCACCTCTGAATGGCAAAGCGGGACACAAAGACAGGGCACCATTCAGAATACAGAATTATGAAACCCATGGAAACTGCATAAATATCTTTTCTTTCCAAAGTCATCCTACCATAAAGAGATTATCCATGGCTGAATTCGCACCATCAGAGTTCACAGTTCCTGCAAGTGATATGAACTTGGGTCCAGATGCCTCACGGATATTTGCCCAAGCAACCCCTCCAAAATAAAGGTTAAGAAGCTGCACTAATCTCTATGATTCTGGCCAGTTATTCATACACTATGAAACTCAACTTCCTCTTACAGAAGATAAGGATATTAATGTCTACTTTGTGGCTTTGTTGAAATCACACCATGATGACTATGGCACATTCACATTTAAACAATAAATGATAGCTCCTCCTCTTCCCATCCCCAGTTTGCTCTCCTTTCTAAACAAGAAACAAGTTATTATCTCAAAACCATACAGTTACATGGAAATTAAACAACCTGCTCCTGCATGACTTTGGGTAAACAATGAAATTAAGGCAGAAATCAATACATTATTTGAAACTAATGAGAACAAAGATACAACATACCAGAATCTCTAGGACACAGCTGAAACAGTGTTCAGAGGAAAGTTTATAGTACTAAACACCCATATAAAAAAGTTAAAAAGATCTCAAATTAACAATCTAACATCCCACCTAGAGGAACTAGAGAAACAAGAGCAAACCAACCCCAAAGCTAGCAGAAGACAAGAAATAACCAAAATCAGAGCTGAACTGAAAAAAAGATGAGACTCAAAAGCCGTTAAAAGGATCAACAAATCCAGGCATTTTTTTTTCTGAAAGAATCAACAAGATTGATAGACCACTAGCTAGACTAATGAAGAAAAAAAGAAAATATCCAAATAAAGAGAATCAGAATGACAAATGGGACATTACTACCAACCCCACAGAAATACAAAAAACCCTCAGAGACTGCTATGAACACCTCTATGCACACAAACTAGAAAACCTAGGAGAAATGGTTGATAAATTCCTGGAAACACACAAACTAGAAAACCCAGAAGAAAGGTTGATACATTCCTGGAAACATATAACCTCCCAAGATTTAACCAGGAAGAAGTTGAATCCCTGAACAGACCAATATTGAGTTCCAAAATTGAACCAGTAATAAAAAGCCTACCAACCAGAAAAGACCCAGGACCGGATGATTCACAGTTGAATTCTACCAGATGCATAAAGAAATGGTACCATTCCTAATGAAACTACTCCAAAAACTTGAGGAGGAGGACACATTCCTAACTCACTGTATGAAGACAGCATCATCCTGATACCAAAACTTGGCAGAGACACAACAAAAGAAGAAAACTTCATGCTAATATCCTTGATGAACACAGATGCAAAAATTCTCAACAAAATACTAGCAAACTGAATCCAGCAGCACATTAAAAAGCTAACCCACCATGATCAAGTAGGCTTTATCCCTGGGATGCAAGGTTGGTTCAACATACACAAATTAATAAATGTGATACACTATATAAACAGAACTAAAAACCACATGATCATTTCAATAGATGCAGAAAAGGCTTTTGATAAAATTCAACATTCATTCGTGTTAAAAATCCTCCACAAACTAGGCATTGAAAGAACAATATAATAAGATATTGTTCTCCAAATAATGAGCCATCTATGATACACCCATAGCCAAAATCATACTGTATAGGCAAAAGCTAGAAGCATTCCCTCTGAGAATCACAGCAAGCCAAGGATGCCCACTCTTACCACCTCTATTCACATAGTACTGAAAGTCCTAGCCGGAGCAATCAGGCAAGAGAAAGAAATAAAAGGCATCTAAATAGGAAGAGAAGAAGTCAAACTATCTCTGCAGACAATATGATCTATACCTAAAAAACCCCATAGTCTCTGCCCAAAAGCTCCTAGATCTGATAACTTCGGCAAAGTTTCAGGATACAAAATCAATGTACAAAAATCAGTAGCCTTTCTACACACCAACAACATCCAAGCAGAGAACCAAATCAAGAACATAACACCATTCACAATAGCCACAAAAAGAATAAAATACATAGGAATACAGCTAACCAGGGAGGTGAAAGAGCTTTAAAATGAGAATTACAAAACACTGCTCAAAGAAATCAGAGATGACACAAATAAATGAAAAAACATTCCATGCTCATGGATAGGAAGAATCAGTATTGTTAAGATGGTCATACTGCTCAAAGCAATTTACAGATTGAATGTTATTTGTATCAAGCTACCAATAACACTCATCACAGAGCGAGGAAAAAACATTTAAAAATTCATATGGAACCAAAAAGGGGCCTGAATAGCCAAGGCAATCCTAAGCAAAAAGAAGAAACCTAGGAGCCAGGTGTTGTGGTTCATACCTGTAATTTCAGCACTTTGGGAGGCCAAGGTAGGCAGATCATGTGAGCTCAGAAGTTTGAGACCAGCCTGGGCAAAATGGTGGAACTCCAACTCTACAAAAAATACAAAAATCAGCTGGGCATGGTGGCACACACCTGTAGTCTCAGCTACTCAAGAGGCTGAGGTGGGTGGATCACTTGAACCTGGGAGGTGGAGGTCGCAATGAGCTAAGATTGCGCTATTGCACTTTAGCTTGGGCAACAGAGTGAAACCCTATCTCAAAAAAAAAAAAAAAAAAAAAAAAGACAAAGCTGGAGGCATCATGTTACCTGACTTAAAACTAACTACAAGGTTGGCCGGGCGTGGTGGCTCACACCTGTAATCCCAGCACTTTGGGAGGCTGAGGCGGGTGGATCGCCTGAGGTCGGGAGTTTGAGACCAACCTGACCAACATGGAGAAACCCCGTCTCTACCAAAAATACAAAAATTAGCTGGGTGTGGTGGCACATGCCTGTAATCCCAGCTACTCAGGATACTGAGGCAGGAGAATTGCTTGAACCTGGGAGGCAGAGGTTGCGATGAGCTGAGATCATGCCATTGCACTCCAACCTGGGCAACAAGAGCAAAACTCCGACTTAAAAAAAAACAACAACAAAAACTATACTACAAGGCTACAGTAACCAACACAGCAACAGCATGGTACTGGTATAAAAACAGACACATAGACCAATGGAACAGAATAGAGAACCCAGAAATAATGTCACACACAACCATCTAATCTTTGACAAACTTGACAAAAACAAACAATGGGGAGAGGACTTCCTATTCAATAAATGGTGCTGAGATAACTGGACAGCCATATGCAGAATACTGAAACTGTACCCATTTCTTACACTATATACAAAAATAGACTCAAGATGGATTAACGACTTAAATTTAAAACCAAAAACTATAAAAGCCCTGGAAGATAACATAGGAAATAACATTCTGGGCACAGGACCTGACAAAGATTTCATGATGAAGACATCAAAAGCAATTGCAACAAAAACAAACATTAACAAATGGGACCTAATTAAACTAAATAGCTTCTACATAGCAAAATAAACTATCAACAAACAGACAACCTACAGCATGAGAGAAAATATTTGCAAGCTACGCATCTGACAAAAGTCTAATATCCAGAGTCTATACAATACTAAAATCTATAAGCAAAAACAACCCCATTGAAAAGTGGGCAAAGAAGGCCAGGTATGGTGGCTCATACCTGTAATCCCAGCACTTTGGAAGGCTGAGGTGGACGGATCACAAGGTCAAGAGATCGAGACCATCCTGGCCAACATGGTGAAACCCCATCTCTACTAAAAATACAAAAAATTAGCTGGGCGTGGTGGCGCACACCTGTAGTCCCAGCTACTCAGGAGGCTGAGGCAGGAGAATCACTTGAGCCCAGGAGGCAGAGGTTGCAGTGAGTTGAGATTGTGCCACTGCACTCCAGCCTGGGCAATGGAGCAAGACTCCATCTCAGACACTTTTCAAAAGAAGACATACATGCATCCAACAAGTATATGAAAAAATGTTCATCACCAGTTATTGAAGAAATGCAAATCAAAACCACAAGGAGATACTATCTCATACCAGTCAGAATGGCTGTTATTAAAAAAGAAAAAATAACAGATGCTGGTGAGATTGCAGAGAAAAGGATATACTTATACACAGCTGGTGGGAATGTAAATTAGCTCAGCCATTGTGGAAAGCAGTGCCGTAATTCCTCAAAGAACTCAAAACAAAATTACCATTCAACCTAGCAATGCAATTATTGGGTATATACCTGATGAGGTTTGGCTGTGTCCCCAGCCAAATAGCATCTTGAATTGTAGCTCCCATCATCTCCACCTGTCTTGGGAAGGACCAAGTGGGAGGCAATTAAATCATGGGGGCAGGTTTTTCCCATGCTGTTCTCATGATAGTGAATAAGTCCCATGAGATCTGATGGTTTTTATAAAGGACAGCTCCCCTGCACATGCTCTTCTGCCTGCCACCATGTAAGATGTGCCTTTGCTCCTCCTTTGCCTTCTGCCACGATTGTGAGGCCTGCCCAGCCATGTGGAACTGTGAGTCCATTAAACTTGTTTCTTTATAAATAACCCAGTCTCAGGTATGTCTTTATTAGCAGCATAATGGACTAATAAGGTAAATTGATACTGGGAGTGGGGTGCTGCTGTAAAGATACCCAAAAATGTGAAAGCAACTTTGGAACTGGGTAACAGGCAAAGGTTGGAACAGTTTGGAGTGGGAAAGTTTGGAACTTCCTAGAGACTTGGATGGCTCAGAAAACAGGAAAATGTGGGAAAGTTTGGAACTTCCTAGAGATTTGTTGAATGGCTTTGACCAAAATGCTGATAGTGATATGGACAATAAAGTTCAAGCTGAGGTGGTCTCAGATGGAGATGATGAAGTTGTTGGGAACTGGAGCAAAGGTGACTCTTGTTATGCTTTAGCAAAGAGACTGGTGACATTTTGCCCCTGCCCTACAGATGTGTGGAACTTTGACCTTGAGAGAGATGATTTAGAGTATCTGGTGGAGGAAATTCTAAGCAGCAAAGCATTCAAGAGGAAGCAGAGCATAAAAGTTTGAAAATTTGCAGCCTGATGATGCAGTACAAAAGAAAGACCTATTTTTGGGGGAAGAAATTCAAGCCTGCTGCAGAAATTTGCATAAATAACAAAGAGCTGAAAGTTAATCACCAAGACAATGGGGAAAATGTCTCCAGGGCATGTCAAAGACATTTGCGGTAGCTCCCTTCTATCACAGGCCTGGAGGCCTAGGAGGAAAAAAATGGCTTCATGGACTTGGCCAGGCCCCCCTGCTGTGTGCAGCCTAGGGACATGGTGCCCTGAGTCCCAGCTGCTTCAGCTACAGCCATGGCTAAAAAGGGCCAACATAAAACTCAGGCCATTGCTTCAGAGGGTGCAAGCTCCAAGGCTTGGTGGCTGACATGTGCTGTTGGGCCTGTGGGTGCAGAGAACGCAAGAATTGAGATTTGGGAACCTCCACCTAGATTTCAGAGGATGTATAGAAATGCCTGGGTGTCCAGGCAGAAGTGTGCTGCAGGGGTGGAACCTTCATGGAGAACCTCTGTGAGGGCAGTGCAGAAGGGAAATGTGGGGCTGGAGCCCCCACACAGCATCCCCACTGGGGCACTCCCTAGTGGAGCTGTGAGAAGAAGGCCATGGTCCCCCAGACCCCAGAATGGTAGATTCACTGGCAGCTTGCACCGTGTGCATGGAAAAGCTGCAGGCACTCAATGCCAGCCTGTGAAAGCAGCAGGGAAGGGAACTATAACTTGTAAAGCCCCAGGGGTGGAGCTGCCCAAGGCCATGGGAGCCCACCTCTTGTATCAGCGTGACCTGGATGTGAGACACAGAGTCAAAGGAGATCATTTTGGAGCTTTAAGATGTGACTGCCCCATTGGATTTCAGACTTGCATGGGGCCTATAGCCCCTTCGTTTTGGCCAATTTCTCCCCTTTGGAATGGGTGCATTTACCCAATGCCTGTACCCCCATTGTATCTAGGAAGTAACTGACTTGCCTTTGACTTTACAGGCTCATAGTTGGAAGGGACTTACCTTGTCTCAGAAAAGACTTTAGACTGTGGCTTTTGAGTTAATGCTGAAATGAATTAAGATGTTGGGGGACTGTTGGGAAGGCATGATTAGTTTTGGAATCTGAGGACATGAGATTTGGGAGGGGCCAGAGGCAGAATGATATGGTTTGGCTGTGTCCCCACCCAAATGCCATCTTGAATTGTAGCTTCCATAATCCCCACATGTCATGGGAGGGACCTGGTGGGAGGTAATTGAATCATGGGGGCAGGTCTTTCCCATGCTGTTCTCATGATAGCGAATAAGTCTCATGAGATCTGATGGTTTTATAAAGGGCAGTTCCCCTGCACATGCCCTCTTGCCTGCCGCCATGTAAGACATGCCTTTGCTCCTGCTTTACCTTCCGCCATGATTGTGAGGCCTCCCCAGCCATGTGGAACTGTGAGTCCATTAAATCTCTTTTTCTTTATTAATTACCCAGCCTCAGTAGGTCTTTATTAGCAGTGTGAGAACAGACTAATACCCAAAGGAATGGAAATCATTCTGCCATAAAGACACATATATGCATATGTTTATTGCAGCAGTATTCACAATAGCAAAGACATGGAATGAACTTATCAATGGTAGATTGGATAAAGAAAATGTGGTACATATACATCATGGAATACTGTGTAGCCACAAAAAAGAATGAGATCATATCCTTTGCAGCAACACGGATGGAGCTGAAGGCCATTATCCTAAGCAAACTAATG
Organism: Pongo pygmaeus; assembly: GCF_028885625.2. Classification (NCBI taxonomy): domain Eukaryota; kingdom Metazoa; phylum Chordata; class Mammalia; order Primates; family Hominidae; genus Pongo; species Pongo pygmaeus. The sequence continues at coordinate 67,204,375 of NC_072383.2, read as the reverse complement.
CAGGAACAGAAAACCAAATATTTCACATTCTCATTTGTAAGCGGGAGCTAAACAATAAGAACACATGGACACAAAAAGGGTACAATAGATACTGGGGCCTACTTGAGGGTGGAAAGTGGGAGGAGGGAGAAGATAAAAAAACTACCTACCAGGCATTATGCTTATTACTTGAATAAATAATTTGGACCCCAAATCCCTGTGACATGCAGTTTTCCTGTATAACAAACCTACACATGTATCCTTGAACCTAAAATAAAAGTTAAATATATATACATATTTGATATACAGTGTATTTTTATATACTATATTTTAGGTGATATATATTTATATATATTTATCACCTAAAAATACAGCTATTAAAAATTGATCACAGTAATCAAGAGAGTGTGATACTGAAAGAGGGAAAGACAGATCAATGGAACAGAAATACACCCACACAAATATACCCAGTTAATTTTTGATAAGGGAACAAAGGCAATTCAATGTAGGAGGGATAGCCTTTCTCAAGCAACGATGTAGGAGTAAATGGACATTCACTGGGAAAAAAAAAAAAAGAACTTTAACCTTGACCTCACATCTTAGGCAAAAATTAACTTAAAATGGATCATGATCTCAAATGTAAAATGCAAAACTATAAAATTCTATGAAAGAAAACAGCAGCAAATCCTTGAGACCTAGGACTAAGTAAAGAGTTCCTAGATTTGAGACCAAAATTACAATTCACAAGAGGAAAAATAGATAAATTTTACCTCATTAAAATAAAAAACTTCTGCTCTGCAAAAAATTTTTTTTTAAATCCCTGTTGAAAGGATGAAAAGACAAATTACAGACTGACAGAAAATATTTGCAAATCACTTATCAGACAAAAGGCCTCTTACCTAGAATGTATAAACAACTCTGAAAATTCAACATAAAAAATAAACAATCCCACTAGAAAATTGGACACTGACACAGAAAGACATTCACAAACATTTCACCAAGAGGATATACAAGTGGCAAATAAACATGTGAAAAGATGCTCAACATCATTAGCCATTAGAGAAATGCAACTTAAAACTACAATGAAATATTACAGCCACTCTGAATAATATCCCAACATATTATTTTCAGGCTGCTATAACAAAACAGCATAGACTGAGTAAATTATAAACAATGGAAAATTTTTTTTTACAGTTTTGTAGACTGGGAAGTCCAATATCAAGGCACCAGCAGATCTGGTGTCTGGTGAGTTCATAGAGAGTTCATAGATGGTTGCCTTTTCACTGTGTCCTCACATGGCAGAAGGGGCAAATTAGCTCTCTGGGGTCTCTTTTATAAGGGCACTAATCCCATTCATAAAGGCTTTGCCATCATGATCTATCTAATCACCTCCCAAAGGTCCCACCTCCTAATACCATCACCTTGGGAGTAAGGATTTCAGCATATGAATTTGCAGGGGACACAGTTAGACCATACCACCTGGCAACTCCTGTCATATCTCTGGGATACATGTCATAGATAAGTCATATCTTAAACATATGGAAAAAATGGATTTACCAAACAATCCAGCAGTACATTCTTGGTTGTATATCCCAGAGATATGTAATTTCTGCACAAGAACTTTTACACACATGTTCATAACAGCTTTATTTCTAATGGCCCCAAACTATAAACTATCCAAATGTCCTTTAATGAATAAATGATTAAACAAACTGTGGTATGTCCATGTGATGGAATACTACTCAGCAAGATAAAATGAACAAACCATTGATTTCATTGAATTGTCTACTTGTATCTTTTTGCATCTCATCGAGTTTCCTTATAATCATTACTTTGAATTCCTTTCCTGGAAATTTATTGATTTCCTATTCATCGGGGTCTGTTAGTAGAAAGTTATTATGTTCCTTTGGTAGTGTGCCATTTCCTTGTTGTTTCATGCTTCTTTGTTGATGTCGGCGCACCTGGCAGAACAATCACCTCTTCCAAAATTTCTAGAGTGGCTTTCACAGAGAAAGACTTTTACCTGCATTAGGTTTTAGTGTGCCAGTTGGGAAGGGTGTGGTAACTCCGTTTCCAGATAGGTGCAGTGGTATAATCGCCAATCAGCTTCTTCAGCTGCATTCAATGTCAGCAATAACTGTGAATGTCACAGTGGCCTAGGCTATAGAAGTTGGTCGTTATGGTAGTGGCAGTGGCAGTGGCAGTGGTGTAGGTTGTTAATGTCCTTGCTGTCAAGGGCTTTTGGGGTCCTCCTATTCTCATTTTTGCCACAATGGAGACTTAGCCAAGGGGATCCCTCTTGGTGTCAGGACTGATGGCCCCGCAAGCAGCTTCAGTGGCACTGGATTTCAGATGCAGTAGGTCTTGGGCTAGGGTCGTAGGCTCAGGTTCTTGCAAACCTATTATGGCACCTGAATCTTGTGGTGCAGGTTTGCTGTCTGTGACAGGGTTGAATGTAGGTTGCCCACAGTGCTAGGATCTGTGACTCTGAGACACCCCCTAGCAGCTTGGGGCCAGGGGGTTGGGTTGTAGCTGTGATTCTACCCTTGAGGGGCAGGGCACAGCCCTGGCCTGACTCCAAAGAAGGAGTACTCTGGAGTTTGAGCCTAGGCTGTAGGGTCAGCTATAATTCGGGAGCCAGAGTCAATAGGACTCAATAGCAACTTGGGTTCCTGGGGATAAGGCACTATGTAGTGGTGACTGTAGGCCCTGAGATGGTGAGGCTAGGCAGTATCCCAGACTCTGTGACATCAGGTGCAGTGGCAGCAAGTACTTCTGAATGGCTGATTATGGTTGTCATTTGGGCTCTGGGGGGCAGGGAACAGCACATCAATGACTCCACCTCCCCAGGGATAGTAATATCTCAGCAGCTCAGACTCTAGGGGGCTAGTCCAGCTCCAGGAAAGCAGGGTACCAGAGCTGCCTAGCCTGTAGAACTGTAGCGTGGAGTGTCTTAGTTCAGCCACACTGCTTTGCTTCCCTGGGATTCAGGGTACTATATCAGCCCAGTCTTGAGATGCTCTACTGCTCAGCTTGTCCAAGGCTCCAATTCTCCAGCAGAGCACGGTGCCATTCCAGCTGGGGTGGAGCGGGGTTGTGACTATCCCTGGGATGCAGGGCTCCACAGCACTGTTCCCGTAGGAAGCAGTGCACAGTTTCAGCTCAGGCCACATGAGGCAGGGGCAGCCACAACTGAAAGAGGTAGACGGCGTTCTGCCAAAGCATTTCCCCAGGAGGGACTGCAAAACTTTAGCTCTGGCCCAAAGGTTGAGAGGGAAGGGTAAGTGGGGTGATTCCACCTTGACCCCACTGGAGAGTGAGTGCTACGGGCTTCTAATTGGCCATCTTACTGACATCACTCATCTCTGTATCAAAAAAGAAACAAAATTCTGATATATACACCTTGGAAGAACCTCAAAAAAATTATGCTGAGTAAAAACAGCCAAACTCAAAGGGTATATATTGGATGATTCCATTTACTAACCATTCATGAAATAACATAATAATAGAGATGGAGAACAGAATAGTGGTTGCCAGGGGTTAGAATGAGAGAGAGGAGATGGATGTGGCTATAAAGTGGTGACATGCTAGAGTCTTGTGGGGATGGGACAGTTGAATACCTTGATTGTGGTGGTGGTTTTACAAGTTTCTACATGTACTAAAATTGCATAGAGCTACACACACACACACGAGTACATGTATAACTGGTGAAATTTAAATAAGCTCTATAGGGCTGGGTGCAGTGGTTCACGCCTATAATCCCAGCACTTTGGGAGGCTGGGGCAGGATGATCACTTGAGCCCAGAAATGGCATATGTAATCCAACTATATCAATAAGAACACTAAATGTGAATGAATAAAAAAATTAGTAACAATTCTTCACAAACTCTTCCAAAGTACAGAAGACAAGGAAATAGTTCCCAACAGGTCTTATAAGGCCAATATTACCCTGATACCAAAACCAGACAAAGACATTACAAGAAAAGAAATGTACAGACGAATAATTCTTACAAAGATGGATGCAAAAACCTTCAAAAAATACAAGCAAACTGAATGCAGCAACATATAAAAAGAACTATAGACCATGACCTGGTAGGATTCATCCCAGGAAGGCAAGGTTCGTTTAACACCTGAACGTCAATTGATGTAATATAACACATCAATAGAATAAAAAGTAAAAATCACATGATTATCTGAACAGATGCAGCAAAAACATCTGAGAAAACATCCAGCCTCCTTTCATGATGAAAATACTCAACAAACTAGAAATTGAAGAGAACATCTTCAACCTGATAAATGACATCCATAAAAACCCACAGATAACATCATACTTAATCATAAAAAACTAGATGCTTTTCTCCTAAGATTAGGAACAAAACGAGGATGTCCACTCTCGCCGTTTCTATCCAACACTGTATTGGAGGTCCTAACCAGGCCAATTAGGCAAGAGAAAAAAACAAGAGGCTTCCAGATTAGAAAGAAAGTTAAACTATCTCTATTCACAGATGACATGATTTTGTATGTAGAGAATCCTAGGGAATCCACTAAAACCTCTTATAAACTATGAAGCAAGTACAGCAAGGTTGCAGAATACAATATCAATATATAACTTTCAATTCTATTTCTAGATACTTGCAATAAACAACTCAAAAGTGAATATAAGAAAACAATTCCTTTTACAATAGCATAAGAAAGAATAAAATACTTAGGAATAAATGTAACAAACACTGCAAAACTTATACTCTGAAAACTATAAACCACTGTTGAAAGAAGTTGAAGATCTAAATAACGGTAAAAACATCACATGTTCATGGATCAAAAGACTTACCATTGTTAAGACAGCAACACTCTCCAAACTGATCTACAGATTCAATCAAATCTCCATCAGCATCCCAGTTAACTTCTTTGCAAAACTGACAAGCTGATTTTAAAATTGATAAGGAATTGCAAGGTGCCCAGAATAGCAAAAACAATCTTGAAAAAGAACAAAGTAGGAAGACCTACATTCCCTGATTTCAAAATTTACATAAAGCAACAGTATTCAAGACAGTGTGGTACTGGCCAGGATGGCTAGAATTAAAAAGAGGATAAATAAGGAACACTGGCAAGGGTGTGGAAAAACTGGAACCCTCATACACACCTGGTCGAGATAGAATGGTGCAGTTATTTTGAAAAATAGTCTGGCAGTTTCTTACGAAGTTAAACATAGAGTTACCCTATGATCCAGAAATTCTACTCCTAGGTTTCAATTCAAGAGAGAAATGAAAACACACATCATGCAAAAACTCATATACAAATGTTCACAGCAGCATTATTCATAATCGCTAAAAAATCAACTCAAATGTTCATTATCTGATGAATGCATTTAAACAATATTTCTTAAACCTTTTTAAAAAGTAAGCTGGACACAGTGGTGTGTGCCCATAATCCTAACTCCTCAGGAGGCTGAGGTTGGAGGATTGCCTGAGCCCAGACGTTCAAAACCAGCCTGGGGAATGTAGCAAGACTCTCTACCTCAGAAAAATGGTCTCACTTGTTCTTTCAAAATTATTTTCATTTCTGTGATGGTTTTCCTTCTTTTATTTCCTCCTTCAGTCTGTCATTTAGTATTTTATTTCCTTCGATTATCTGACCATCTATATTGTATTCTTGCATTGTGTTCTTTCACAAAAGCAACAATTGCTTCATTGTCTATTGATTTCAATTCATGGTAAAACGTTTGGCAGCCCCAAACATTTGCAGGGCCTGGGGCAAGAGTAAGACAGAAACCCCCAGCCATTTGTCTAAATTTAAAAGGTATAAGTCAAGTTTTGAAACTATTGAATAAAATACATTCTGCTCTCTTATTTTGACCAAAATACCTTTAAAACAACATAAAAATATGCAGATGATCTTTATATGATTGAAATGCAGTCAGTATAAAAGAGAACTAAATTTAATTATTACTGCACGTCTAGGTGTTCTGTTCATGGATAAGCAATAAAAGAAACAAATAAATAAAAGAAACAAATATATTTTATAAATTATATTTATTCCATGAATTTTATGTCTTCATTTTAGCACAATCACAATATCAACAAATGTCATACTGTTTTCACTTAATTTCTGTTCCATTGAAGGTAATAATCTAAAGGATTACAAAAGAAACATTTTATTCAAAGTGTCCCAAATTTCCACAAAGGGGTACACTTTGAACACAAAGAGAAGCAATAAAATCAGTGAGGCACTTAGTGGAAAACAATACTTTATTATGCAAAAATTTTTTGCTTTCATGTTGAGAGGAAAAATATGACAGGTTAATTAGTCATTTCTGTTTCCTGAAACTTCTGACACTCCAATCCTCGCTGATCTGTGCAGCAGTGTCAGTAGCAGTCAACCCATAAATCTGAATAATAGTTGGGCACAGTTACCTATTGTTTTAAAGATATTGGGCAAAGGATTTGGAGAAGCATTTCCCTGGCATTATTCACAAAAAGTTTAGATTAGTTGTGCTGTGCTGACACTGAGCATCAAATCCAAAAGTGACAGAGCTGCCTATGTGTTCTTTAATAAATGTGTGTGCTTGTGATATATGGGTCCCTCTGAAGTGTGGAACCCAGAGCAGAGGCCTCTTTTTTCTGAGTCAATGAGTGATACTAGTATTTGGTACTTTTCATCTTCTCTATACCATGTTTTTCTGGTTAATTTTGTCTCATGCCATGTTTGACTGCTCTTTCTCACATCTTTTTTCTCTAGTATCCTTATCTACCACTGCAATGGCAAATACTTCAGATCATATATCCTCATTGGCTCTTTCCAGGAGCTGCTATGATCCATCCCCAGCCCACTATGCCAACAGTCTATTCACACCACCTGTTGTCAACACTACTTAACTATTTTTACATTTGAGGATCTTCATCTGGTATCCCGTTTTGCTTGGTGTTGTGGGTTGAATCGTGTCCCCGTGTAAGTAAAAAATATGTTGAAGTCCTAACTCCTAGTACTTCAGAATGTGACCTCATCTGGAATTAGGGTCATTGCAGATGTAACTGGTTAATATGAGGTCATACTGGAGTAGAGTAGGCTCCTGATCCAATCTTAATGGTATCCTTATAAGAAGACAGGCATAGGAGGTCAGAGACACACATGAAGAATGCCATGTTATGACTAAGGCAGAGACTGGACTTATGCAACTGCAAACCAAGGCACACCAAAAATTGCCAGTAAACCACCAACAGCTGGGAAGAGGCAAGGAAGGACATCTCTGCAGTTTCAAGAGGAAGCATAGCCCTGCTTACACCTTGATTTTGAACTTCTAGGTCCCAGAACTGAAGAGACAATGAGTATCTATTGTTTTGTTGTACTTTGTTATGACAGCACTAGGAAACTAATACACAGTGTGTTTTACCCATTTCTTGTTGCTCTGGTTCATTTCTAAAAGAGATGAAACTTTGGATCTAAGATGTCATCAAGTTCATAGTGTCAACGATTCTCCACATTTGCAGTAGAGTTATGAGGTTAGAATTATGTACATGATTGCCCTAAAAGCAATGGGTTTCTATTCCATCTACTAACCCACAAAAGATCCTTAATAAATAAATATACATGAGAAGAATTTTCATATATGGAGGCAACTAAACTTCTCCATAGCATAAGTGTGACTGCAATTTGGAAGACGTTTGAAATATTATGAAATCATTTGTTCCTTGCAAAGTTTTTGCCTTCTTAGAAACAGAGGCTCCCTGTAAGTAAACATAACCAACTTGTGCTAAAAGTCCATGATGTCCTCCTAGTCCCATATGGGGACATAGGCTTATGATGTCAGAAAAACATGAAATTCTGTTTTCCACTGAGGACTCTGGAGGCCTCAACATAGTCACTATTCCATACGTTTCTACACTCCCACTACTCTCCACAAACAGTAGCTCATTGGAGGGTGAATATTTTGTAAAAATGTGTAGTTCTTGGGGTTTCAACTTTCTTTTGTTTTTGAGACAGAGTCTTGCTCTGTCGCCCAGGCTGGAGTGTAGTGGCGTGATCTTGGCTCACTGCAAGCTCCACCTCCCAGGTTCACACCATTCTCCTGCCTCAGCCTCCCAAGTAGCTGGGACCACAGGTGCCCGCCGCCACACCTGGCTAATTTTTTGCATTTTTTAGTAGAGATGGGGTTTCACCATGTTAGCCAGGATGGTCTCAATCTCCTGACCTCGTGATCCACCCACCTCGGCCTCCCAAAGTGCTGGGATTACAGGCGCGAGCCAATGCGCCCAGCCAGGGTTTCAACTTTCCACCAGGAAAGGTAAGAAGTGGAAGATGGCCTTTCAAGTGTGGTTTGACCATTCTGAATCTATCATCATGACACTTGGCTTGTGCAAATCCCAAACATCCATTGATTAATAATAACATTCTCTGACAGCTACTTTCCCATTTCTCTCCTCTTCTTTACCTGTTTATTATTTTTAAAAAATTAGATAGAGTCTTGCTATATTGCCCAGGCAGGACTTGAACTCCTAGGCTCAAGCAATCCTTCTGCCTCAGCTTCCTGAGTAGCATGGATTACAGGTGCATGCCACCATGCCCAGCTTCTCTGCTCTTCCTTAGAACAATACTCTTATTACTATTATTATTGTGGTTAAAAAAACACACACTGTTGTATTTACCATTTTTGCACTGGGCCATTCTTTCATTACTATGAAGAAATACCGGGCCGGGCACAGTGGCTCACGCCTGTAATCCCAGCACTTTGGGAGGCCAAGGTGGGTGGATCACGAGGTCAGGAGATCGAGACCATCCTGGCTAACACAATGAAACCCCGTCTCTACTAAGAATACCAAAAAAATTAGCCGGGCATGGTGGCGGGCTCCTGTGGTCCCAGTTACTTCGGGAGGCTGAGGCAGGAGAATGGCGTGAACCCAGGAGGCGGAACTTGCAGTGAGCTGAGATCGTGCCACCGCACTCCAGCCTGGGTGACAGTGCAAGTCTCCATCTCAAAAAAAAAAAAAGAAATACCTGAGACTGGGTAATTTATAAAGAAAAGAGTTTTAATTGGCTCACAGTTTGCAGGCTGTATAAGCATGGTGCTGACATCATCTGGCTTCTGGGGAGGCCTCAGGGAACTTTTATTCATGGTAGAAGGCAAAGTGGGAGCTTGCATGTCATGCAGTGAAAGCAGGGGCAAGATTGTGGGAAGAGGTGACACACACTTTTAAATGACCAGATCTTGTACGAACTCAGATCAAGAGCTCACTTATCACCAAGGGGATGGCCTAAGTCATTCATGAGGGATCTGCCCCCATGACCCAAACACATCCCACCAAGGCCACCTTGAAGATTGGGGATTATATTTCAACATGAGATTTGCGTGGGGATAAATGTCCAAACTATATCATTCCATCTCTGCATCCCCCTTCTCATGTCCTCCTAATATTGCAAAATACGATTATGCTTTCCCAATAGTCTCTTAAAGTCTTAACTGGTTCCAGCATTAGCTCAAAAGTCCAAAATCTCAAATGAGACAAGCCAAGTCTTGTCCACCTATGAGCCAGCCTGTAAAATCAAACAAGTTATTTAGTTTCAAGATACAATGGGAATACCAGCATTGGGTAATCATTTCCACCTCAAAAGGGAGAAATTGGCCAAAAGAAAGGGGCCACAGGCCCCATGGAAGTTAGAAACCCTGCATTAATTCTTAAAGCTTCCAAATAATCTCCTTTGACTCCATGTCCCACATCCAGGGCACACTGATATGAGGGTTGGGCTCCCAAAGCCTTGAGCAGCTCTGCCCCTGTGACTTTGTGGGTTCTGCCCCACAGCTGATCTCACAGGCTGTTGAGTGCATGTAGCTTTTCCAGGCACAGGGTGCAAGCTGCCAGTGGATCTACCACTCTGGGTTCTTGAGGACAGTGGTCCCCCCCACTAGGCAGTGCCCCAGTGAGGACTCTGTGTGTGGGCTCCAACTCCACATTTCCCCTCAGCACTGCCCTAGCAGAGGTTCTTTTTGAGGGCTCTGCCCCTGTAGCAGGCTTCTGCCTGGGCACCCAGGCTTTTTCATATATCCTCTGAAATACAGATGAAGGCTGGCACACCTCATTCACTCTTTCTCCCTACAGGCTTAACACGATGTGGAAGGCACCAAGGCTTACAGTGGCTTTCACTCTCCAGAATGGTGGCATGAGCAGTATCTGGGGTCTTTTGAGCCAAGGCTTGAGCCAGAGTGGCCAGAATGTAGGGAACAGTGTCCTGAGGCTGTGCAGGGCAACGGGGCCCTGGGCCTGGCCCATGAAACCATTCTTCCCTCCTAGGCCTCTGGGCCTGTAATGGGGTGCTACCATGAAGGTCTCTGAAATGGCTTTGAGTTCTTTTTCCCACTCTCTTTGATATCAGCACTTGGCTCCCTTTTAGTTATGCAAATATCTCTAGCAAGATATTGCTCCACAGCCTGCTTCAATTTCTCTCTCGAAAAACCTTTTACTCTCTTTGCCACATGGCTAGGCTGCAAAATTTCCAAATATTCTCTCATCTTCCTGTCTTCTTCTCCGCCCTCCAAACTCTTCCATCCTCTGCCTGTTACCCAGCTCCAAAGTCAATTCCACATCTTCAGGCATCTTTATAGCAATGTTCCACTCCTCAGCACCAATTTTCTGTATTAGGCCATTCTTGCATTGCTATAAAGAAATATCAAAGACTGGGTAATTTATAAAGAGGTTTCACTGGCCCATGGTTGTGCAGGCCATACAAGCATGGCATCAACATTGCTCAGCTTCTGGGGAGGCCTCAGGGAGCTTTTACTTGTGGTAGAAGGTGAAGTGGGAGCTTGCACATCACATGGTGAAAGCAAGAGCAAGAGAGAAAGAGAGAGGTGGGAGAGGTGCCACATACTTTTAAATGGCCAGATCTCATGCAAACTCAGAGCAAGAGCTCACTTATCACCAGGGGGATGGCCCGAGTCATTCATAGGGGATCCACCTGATAATCCAAACACCTCCCACCGGGCCCCACCTCCAACATTTCAACATGAGATTTGGTTAGAGACAAATAACCAAACTATAGGCCAGGTGCAGTGGGTCATGCCTGCAATCCCAGCACTTTGGGAAGCCAAGGCGGGTGGATCATGAGGTCAAGAGATCGAGACCATCCTGGACAACATGGTGAAACCCTGTCTCTACTAAAAATACAAAAATTAGCTGGGCATGGTGGTGCACACCTGTAGTCCCAGCTACTTGGGAGGCTGAGGCAGAAGAATCACTTGAACCTGGGAGGCAGAGGTTGCAGTGAGCTGAGATCGTGCCCTTGCCAGCCTGGTGACAGAGTGAGACTCCATCTCAAATAAAATAAAATAAAATAACCAAGCTACAGCAATCTTAATCATTTTTAACTTAAAAATGATTACATTTCAGTAGTGTTAAATATATTCACATTATTGTGCAACAGATATCTAGGATGCTTTCATCTTGCAAAACTGAAACTTTATACCCCCAAACACTAATTCCTCTTCCCCCGACCTCCAGCCCTTAAAAACTACCTTTCTGCACTCTGTTTCTATAATTTCTGACTACTCTAAATACACCATATGAGTGTAATCACATAGTACTTGTCCTTTTATGAATGGTTTATTTCACTCAACATCATGTCCTTGAGGATCATTCATGTTGTAGCATACGACAGAATTCCTTAAGGCTGCATAGTATTCCATTGTATAAATATACCACACTTTCCTTATCCATTCATCTGTTGATGGACATTTGGGTTGCTTCCACCTCTTGGCTATTATGAATAATGCCACAATAAACATAAGTGTGCAAATATCATTTAGAGACCTTGCTTTCAATTATTCTGCATATACACCCAGAAATGAGATTGCTAGATCACATGGTTTTTCTATATTTAATTTTTTGAGGAACCGCCATATGGTCTTCCACAGTGGCTGTGCCATTTTACATGACCACCACCAATGGAAAAGTGTTCCAACTTCTCCATATCCTCTCCAACATGTGTTATTTTCTGTTTTTTTTTTTTTGATAGTGGCCATACTGGTAGGTGTGAGATAATATCTCATTGTGGTCTTGATTTCCATTTCTTTAATGATTGGTCATGCTGGGCATCGTCCTGTGCATTTATTGGCCATTCACATATCTCTGGAAAAATGTCTATTTGGATCCTTTGCCCATTTTTAACTTGAGTTTTTGTTGTTGAGTTGTAGAAGTTCCTTATATGTTCTGGATATTAACCCCTTATCAGGTACATAATTTGCAATTATTTTCTCCCATTCTATAGGTTTTCTTTTCACTGTTTCCTTTAGTGTGCTAAAGCACTTAAGTTTAATGTAGTCCCATTATCAATTACTGCTTTTCTTGCCTAGTGTTTTTGGTGTCATATCCAAAATATCATCGCCAAATCCAATGTCCTGAAGCCTTCCTCCCATATTTTCTCCAGGAGTTTTATAGTTTTAAGGCTTAGAGTTAGGTCTTTGATCCATCCTTTTTAACTTAATTTTTGTGGGGTAGGGTAAGGATTCAATGTCATGCTTTTGCATCCAGTTATCCCAACACCATTTACTGAAGAGACACCTTTCCCTATTGTGTGGTCTAGGCATACTGCCAAAGTTTATTTGACTATACATACAAAAGCTTATTTCTGGGCTCTCCATTCTGTTCCATTGGTCTATATATCTACTTTTATGCCATTATCACATCATCTTAATTGCAGTTTTTTTGTGGTATGTTTTAAAATCAGTAAGTGTGAGGCCTCCTACTCTGTCCTTTTTTAAGATTGTTTTGACTATTTGGCATCCCTGGAGCTTCCACATACAATTTAGAATTTTTTTTCTCTTTTCTGCAAAGAATGCATTGGGATTTTCATAGATATTGCATAGAATCTGTAGATTACTTTGGGTAGTATGAATATTTTAACAATATTTAGGCTTCCAAGTCATGAACATGTGATGTCTTACATTTATCTGTGTCTTCTTTGATTTCTTTTAGCAATGCTTTGTAGTTTTCAGTGTATAAGTCTTTCATGTCCTAAGTGTTTTACCCTTTCTTATGTTATAGTATATAGTATGTGTTTTTGTAATTTCCTTTTCTGGTCAATGTTAGTGCATAAAAACACAAATGATTTTTATGTGTTGACTTTGTATCCTACAAATTTTTTGAAAGTGTTTATTGTAATTGTTGTGGAATCTGTAGAATTTTCTAAATATGAGATCATATTGTTAGCAAATAGAGATAATTTTACTTCTTTTCCAGTTTGGATGTCTTATATTTCTTTTTCTTGCCAAGTAGCTCTTGCCAGACTTCCCGTGTTAAATATTAGTGGTGAGAGTGCAAATCCTTGCTTTATTCTTAATCTTAGAGGAAAAGCTTTCAGTCTTTCTTCATTGAATGTGATGCTAGTATGGGCTTGTCTTATATGACCTTTATTATATTGAGGTAAGTTCCTTATATACCTATTTTGTTGCATCTATATTCATCAGCAATATCAGTCCATTATTGGTCCATAGTTTTTTCTTTTTCTTTTCTTTTTTTTTTTTGTGTGTGTGTGTGTGTTTTGTTTTGTTTTTGAGAGAGTATCTCATTCCTGTTGCTCAGGCTGCAGTGCAGTGGCACAATCTCAGCTCAGCACACTGCAGCCTCGACTTCTCGGGCTCAGGTGATTCTCCCACCTCAACCTCCTGAGTAGCTCCAAATGCACATCACACCTGGCTGATTTTTTTTTGTTTTAGTAGAGATGGAGTTTCACCATGTTGCCCAGTCTAGTCTTAAACTCCTGGGCTGAAGAGACCCACCTGCTTTGGTCTCCCAAAGTGCTAGAATTATAGATGTGAGCCACCATGCCCAGTCTCTTGTGTTTTATTCTGGTTTTGTTATCAGGTTACTGCTGCCCTCAAAGACTCAGTTTGGGATTGTTCCCTCCTCTTCAATTCTCTGGAAGAGTTTGAAAAGAATTGGTATTAGTTCTTTAAATGTTTGGTGGATTTTTTTTGTGAAACCATCAGGTCCTGGGCTTTTCTTCATTGGGAAGGTTTTGATTATTGCTTCAATTTATTTACTCACATTATGTTTATTCATATTCTTTATTTCTTCATGATTCAGTCTTTGTAGGTGGTATTCCTCTAGGAATTTATCCATTTCTTTTACATGATCCAATTTGTTGGCATAGTTGTTCACAACAGTCTCATAATCCTTATTTCTGTGACAATGGTTATAACGTCCTCTCATTTCTTTTTTTTCTTTTTATTTTTTATTATACTTTAAGTTCTAGGGTACATGTGCACAACATGCAGGTTTGTTACATATGTATACATGCGCCATGTTGGTGTGCTGCACCCATTAACTTGTCATTTACATTATGTATATCTCCTAATGCTATCCCTCCCCGCTCCTCCCACCCCACAACAGGCCCCAGTGTGTGATGTTCCCCTTCCTGTGTCCAAGTGTTCTCATTGTTCAATTCCCACCTATGAGTGAGAACATGCAGTATTTGGTTTTTTGCCCTTGCGATAGTTTGCCGAGAATGATGGTTTCCAGCTTCTCATTCGTTTATAACATTTTTTATTTTACTTCATTTTTAGAGATAGGGTTTCGCTGTGTTGCCCAGGCTGGTCTTGAACTCCTAGGCTCAAGCAATCCTCCCACCTTGGCCTCCCAAAGTGCTGGGATTACTGGTATGAGCCACTGCACCCGGCTTTCTAATTTTACTTATTTCAGTCTTCTCTCTTATTTTCTCAGTTGGTCTAGCTAAGCGTTAGACAATTTCATTGATCTTTTCAACAAAAGCAACTCTTGGTTTCCTTGATGTTTTTCTATGGTATTTCTATTCTCTAATGCATTTACCTATGCTCTAATCCTTCTGATAACTTAGGGTTTAGTTTGTTGTTCTTTTCTAGTTCTTTGAGGTATGAGATTAGGTTGTTGATTTGAGATCTTTCTTCTTTTTTAATGTAGGTGTTTACCACTATAAACCTCTCCCTCACTTCTACTTTCACTGCATTCCATAAGTGTGATATGTTGCATTTTTGCTTTCATTAGTTTCCAGATATTCTCTAAACTCACTTGTGTTTTCTTCTCTGACCCATTCATTAAGAGGGCACTGCTTAGTTCCCACAAATTCGTGGACTTTCTTGTTTTCCTTCTGCTATTGATTTCTTGTTTTATTTCATTGTGATTGGAGAAGATACTTTGTATGATTTCAATCTCCTTAAACTTGTCAAGATTTGTTTTATGGCCTAACATGTGGTCTATCTTGGAGAAGCCTCCATGAGTACTTAAGAATGTGTATTCTGCTGTTGTTGAGTGGACATCAGTTACAGCCAACTGATCTATACTGTGTTCATGTCTTCTGTTTCCTTGTCGATCTTCTGTATGGTTGTTCTGGCCATAAATGAAAGAGAAGTATTATGTCTCCTGCTATTATTGTATTGCTGTTAATTTCTTCTTTCAGTCCTGTCAATGCTTCACCTATTTGGGAGTTCTAACATTAGATGTGCATATATTTATAGTTGTTATATGTTCCTGATGAATGGACCCTTTATCATTACATAACATCCTTTCTTGTCCTCCTGACAGTTTCTACTTAAAGACTATCTTGTCTAGTATTACATATGGCCACCCCTGCTCTCTTGTAGGTTCCCATTTACATGGAATCTTTTTCTGTCCCTTTACTTTTAGACTATGTGTGCCTTAAGTGTAAAGTAAGTCTCTTGTAGAAAGCATATAGCTAGATCTTGTTTTTTAAAATACGTTCAGCCAATCTACGTCTTTTAATTGGTGGGTTTAATGCATTCACATTTAAAGTAATTGCTGATAGGAAAGAACTCACTATTGCCAGTTTGTTAATTGTTTTCTGTTTGTTGTGTAGCTTTTTGTCCCTCCTTTCTTCCCTTGCTGTCTCCTTTTGTTGATTTTTTTGTAGTGACGTATTTTGACTCCCTTCTCATTTCCCTTTGTGTATATTCTGTAGATATTTTCTCTGTGGTTACCATTGCAATTACATAAAACATCTTAACATTGTAACATTCTATTTTATGCTGCTAACAACTTACCTTCTTTCATGTGTAAAACTCTGCTCCTTTACATCCTGCCCCTCTTCATGTTATGTTATTAATAACACAAATTTTCTCTTTTTATAATGAGTATCCAGTAATATACATACATAATTACTTATAATTTTTTTAAATTCAATTTTATTTTATTTCAAGACAGGGTCTCATTGTATCACTCAGGCTGGAGTGCAGTGATGTGATCATGGCTCACCGCGGCCTCAACCTCCTGGGCTCAAGCAATCCTTTTGCCTCACCTACCCAAGTAGCTAGGACTACAGGCATGCACCACCATGCCTGGCTCCTTTTGTTTTTGGAGAGAGATGAGGTCTTGCTATGTTGCCCAGGATGGAAGAGCAAATATAAATTGATTAGAAAAAAAAACCAACAACCCTATGAAAAAAATGAGTAACAAACAGACAACTGACTCAAAAAAGGAAATACATATGGATTTTAAGCATATAAAAAGTTGCTAGGCCTGCCCAGCACTGCCCGCCCCATGTCAGAGTCCCAGCCCCCTTCGCCTGTGTCCAACATTCCATGCAGAAGCACCACCAGCATGTCTGACAAACTGCCCCACACAGTCACTGACATCAGCCTGGACGCTTGGGGACACAAGGCCCTAGACATTGTGGAGGCTGACATGGTGGGCCTGATGTACATGAGGTAGTTGTTCCTGGCTCCAAGCCACTGAAAGGCACTCACTCACATTACTAGCTGCCTGCAAATGACAGCGGAGACCACTGTCCTCATTGAGACCCTCATTACCTCAAGTGCTGAGATGCAATGGTCCAGCTGCAACATCTCCACCTAGAACCATGTGGCAGCTGCCATTGCCGAGGCTGGCATTCCAGTGTGTGCCTGGAAGGGTGAAAGAGATGACAAGTACCTGTGGTGCATCGAGCAGATACTGTATTTCAAAGATAGGCCCCTCAACGTGATTCTGGATGATGCTGGTGACCTCAACCAACCTCATTTACACCAGGTACCCACAGCTTCTGTCAGTCAGCTGAGGCATCTTTGAGGAGACCATGACTGGGTCCACAAGATGATGGCCAATGGGATCATGAGGGCACCTACCATCAATGTCAATGACTCCATCACCAAGAGCAAGTTTAACAACCTCTATGTCTGCCAGGAGTCCCACATAGATAACATCAAGTGGGCCACACACGTGATGATTGCTGGCAAGGTAGCAGTGGTGGTGGGCTGTGGCGATGTGGGCAATGGTTGTGTCCAGGCCCTGAAGGGTTTTGGGGCTTGCATAATCATCACCAAAATCCACCCACTCAACACACTGCAGGCTGCTATTGATGGCTATGAGGTGACTACCATGGAGGAGACCTGCCAGGATGGCAACATCTTTGACACCACCACAGACTTTTTCAATATCATCCTTGGCCGACACATTGAGCAGATGAAGGATGTTGCCATTGTGTATAACACTGGACCCTTTGACACGGAGATCAATGTCAAGTGCCTCAACGAGAATGCTGTGGAGAAGGTGAACATCAAGCCCCAGCTGGATGAGGCAGTGGCTGAAGCACGCCGGGGCAAGCTGAACATGAAGCTGACCAAGCTGACCGCGAAGCAGGCCCAGTACTTGGGCATGACCCATGATGGCCCTTCAAGCCTGATCACTACTCCTACTTAAAGGCAGGCCTGCCCTTCACCTTCCAGTTGCTGTCCTTGCCCAGGCGCCAGCTTTCCTCCCCAAGAGCAAATGATACCAATCCCATTGACTCCCTAAGGCTGATTCCTCAGTTTTTGACCTCTACTGCATCCCTCATATGGTTCCAAGTGTCACAGGGGAAGCTGAGAGGCACCTCCTCAAACCTTGGTCATGAAGGGGGTATGAAGGAGACATGCACTGGGAACCAGCTCAGTGGTCTCGGAACTGCTAAGTCAGTCAGTCCTTCCTTAGCCTGAAGTTGGCAGTGGGGTCACAAAGCCCATGTACTTTACCATCCAGTCTTCATGTGGCCTACAGACTTATGCCCATGGTGCTTGGTTTACAGGTTCACTGGTTCCTCAGCCCATGACAGATGAGAGGGAGCTATATATATTGAAGGGCAAGGGAGAACTGAAGGGCAAGGAAGAACTGTTCCTGAGAGCCTGGCTTAGTGCTGGGCCTTCTCTTAAACCTCCTAACAATGAGGTTGGCACTTTTAGTCCCTATTTTACAGGGGTTAGAATAGTTAAGTGACAACCACGAAAGGACAGAGAAGTGACAGCTTGAGGTTGAGAGAGGCCAGAAAAACATAAAAGCAGGCATAGACCTGCCACCATTTTGTAACAAGAATGGTTCTTATCACAACTCTCAGTCAAAAAGAGAGTAATTTGGTTTATAATGTCTATATAGTGTTTGTAATGTTAAAATAAAGCAGGAGTTTGGTAAATAAAAATTTGGGTGCCTAAAGGAAAAAAAGGTGCTTAATGACCTTCATAATACAAGAAATGTGAATTAAAACTATAATCTGATGCTACTTTTGGCCTATTACATTGGCAAAAATCAAAAGGCTTGACAAAATCCTATGTTCGCAAGGATATAGAGAAACAGACACCTTCATACATTGCTGGGGGAAGAATGTTCAATCTCCTCAAGATCATGTTGGCAATGTTGTTATCTGTCAAAACTACAAATTTACTCAGCCAATTCATTTCTAGGATTTTGTCCACTAGTTTCACATGTGTAAAATGACATGCATAAGGTTTCGCTTCAGCATTATTTATTATTGCAAAACATTGGAAAAAACCTACATGCACTGAAGAGGAAACTGATTATATAAATTATGTCACACATATACACAATGAGATAATATGTAGTCATAAACAAGATTAAGGAAGTTAATTATATACAGATATAGTATGTTTGCAAGATATATTTAAACATTAAAAAGCAACGTACAGGGCTGGGTACAGTGATTCATGCATGTAATCCTAGCACTTTGGGAGGTCAAGGTGGGTGAATCACTTGAGCCCAGGAGTTTGAAACCTGCCTGGGCAACATGGTGAAACCCCATCTGTACAAAAAAATACAAAAATGAGCCGGTCGTAGTGCCTCGTGCCTGTGGTCCCAGTTACTTGAGGCTGAGGCTGGGGGATCACTTGAGCTGGGAAGCGGAGGTTGCAGTGAACCAAGATCGTACCACTGCACTCCAGCCTGGACGACAGAGTGAGGCCCTGTGTCAAAAACAAAAACAAACAACAACAACAACAACAAAACCCAAAAAAAACCCCACCAAAATTACTAAATTCTGATATATGTACTCATCAGTACAAGTACTGATACAGGCTACCACAAGTATAAACCTTGAAAAAAGTATGCTAAGTGAAAGAAGCTAGTCACAGGAGACCATATATTGTATGAGTCCATTCTTGTAAAATGTGCAAAATAGGGAAATTATTATAGAGACAGAAGGTAGATTAGTGGTTGTCTAGGTCTGGGTGGGAGGAGTGTTAGAGGATAGGTGGGTAATAGCTAAAGAGTAAATGGTTTTTTTTCTTTTTCTTTTTTTCCTTTTTTATTGTGGTAAAATATACAAAACATAAAATTTACCATCTTAACAAATTGTAAGTGTACAATACCGTGGCATTAAATACATTCATAATATTGTGCATCCATCACCACCATCTATCTCCAGAACTCTTTATTTTGTAAAACTGAAACTCTACCCACTAAACAGCAACTTTCAATTCTTCCCCAGCCCCACCATTCTACTTCCTATGATTTCGACTACTCTAGGTACCTCACCTCATATAAATGGAATCATAGTTATTCGTCTTTTTGAGATTGACATTTCACTAAGCAGAATGTCCTCAAGATTCTTCCATGTTGTAACACATGTCAGAGTTTCCTTCCTTTTTAAGGCTGGACAGTATTACATTTGCATGTAGATGCTTTACCACATTTTGTGAACCCTTCAACCCTGGATGGATGCTTGGGTTGCTTCCACATTTTGGCTATTGTGCCTAATGCTCTGAATATGAATGTACAAATATAAACATTCTTATTCACTCTATTGATATTCATGGATTTTTAAAAATGTGACAGATTCATCTATGATCAAACCCTTTTGAAAATCTGTGGCAGGATAAGTATACCAATGGTTCACTATGTTGAATCTCGGTTTACCACTTCACTAATTTCTGCTGTTATCTCTACGACTGTCTTTCTTCAATTTTTTAAAAATTTGCTATTCTTTTGATATCTTATTGCAGGAAATGCTTAAATCAGGGGATCAACAAACTTTTTTTGTAAAGGGCCAGATGGTAAATGTTTTAGGCTTTGTGGTGGTAAATATTTTAGGTTACTTACTCTGCTGTCAGAGTACAAAAACACTCATAGAGAATAAACCTTTATTTACAAAAACTAGCAGTGGGCTGGATTTGGCTCATGGGCCACAGTCTGCTGATCCCTGGCTTACATCATTAGATCCCTCATAGACCTGTTTCCATTGTTCATTGTTTCTCTTGGCTTTTATCCATGTTTTGTCTTCTGGTAAATCCAATAATTTTTTATTGAGTGTCAGAATAGCATTTGAAGAACTGTAGGTAGTTTGAAACTGCATGATGTTAACCTTCTCCAGATAACTTACTTTTGCTTTTGGTAGCAGGTAGACCAATGTCACTAGCAGTTCCTCTTAATTCCCATAAACCAACAGGGATTGAGACAATCTGAAACTAAATGAGTCTTTTGGGGTTCCAAATGAAAACTTTTGAGGTGTACACCTTCTCTTAGCAGCCTTCATCTTCAATTTTGTTCCTTCAGCACCGTGCATCTGTTGAAACCCCTATTGAGCTTCTAGACCTCTTGGCCTCCTTCAGAATTGGCAGGAAGAGGTGGCCTCAAATACCAGACTCTTATCTTTGGGCTTCTCTCCTTTCCTAGATATTAACCCCACAATTCCTCATGCATTACTTGCTTTCTGAAGCTTCAGGCAGATATATTTTCTCCAGCTTTTCTGGTTGTCTTCTGTGAGAGAGGAAGCCTAAACCATCTATTTTACCATTGCTTGAAACAGAGCTTTCTTTGTGGCAACCATTCTGGGTCAATATTTCCTATTACAGTGTGCCTTTTCAATGTACACACTTGAGCCTTCAGTTTGCAAAATTACATTTGGGTTTTCTACTAAGAATTTCAATTGTGACTGTTAGATTTCCTTTGCCTACCTTCTTGTATTTCTGTAACTCAGTGGTGCTCAGCTTACTTTTTAAAAAAGGTTTAAGAACTATTGCTTTTTAAAAAGGGATTTAGGACGCTGAGGCGGGAGGATTACATTAGGCCAGAAAATGGAAACCAGCCTGGGGAATGTAGTAAGACTCTCCACCTCAAAAACAAAAAATTGACTCACTTGTTCTTTCAATACTGATTTTAGGCCAGCCATGGTGGTTAACACCTGTAATCTAAGCACTTTGGGAGGCTGAGATGGGCAGATCACTTGAGGCCAGGAGTTTGAGACCACCCAGGCTAACATGGCAAAACCCCATCTCTACTAAAAATAGAAAAAAAATTAGCCAGGCATGGTGGCACACACCTGTAGTTCCAGCCACTTGGGAGGCTGAGGCAGGAGAATCACTTGAACCCAGGAGGTGGAGGTGCAGTGACCCGAGATGGCTCCACTGCGCTCCAGCCTGGGTGACAGAGTGAGACTCTGTCTCAAAAAAAAAAAAATTATTTTCATTTCTACGATGGTTTCCTTTTTTCTTTTATTTCCTCCCTCAGTCTGTCATTTCTTATTTCATCTCCTTCAATTATCAGACCATCTATGTTGTATTTTTGCATTGTGTTCTTTTACAACAGCAATAAGCACCTCATTGTCTACCAATTTCAATTCATAGTAAAAATGTTTGGCAGCCCCACTCTTTACATTTGCAGGGCCTGGGGCAAGAGTAAAAACCCCCAGCCACATGTCTAAATGTAAAGGTTATAAATCAAGCTTTGCAGCTATTAAATAAACCACATCCTGCTCTCTTAATTGGACCAATATACCTTTATGAGATTAAAATATGCAGAGAGATGGTTTTTATATGATTAAATGCAGTCAATATAAAAGAGAACTAAATTTAATTACTACTGCACATGTCTAGGTGTTCTATTCATGCATAAGCAATGTTTGTATAAAAAATAAACACATGTATTTCATAAATTATATTTATTGTTTTTTTTGCCTTCATTTTAGCACAATCACAATATATCACAACAAATGTTATACTGTTTTCACATAATTTCTGTTCCATTCACAGAAATGATCTAAATGATTACAAAAGAAACATTTTATTCAAAGTGTACCAAATTTCCACAAAGGGGTATCAAATGTTTACACTTTGAACACAAATAAAATCAGTAGGGCACTTAGTGAAAAATAATACTGCATTATGCAAAAATCTTTTGCATTTATGTTGAGGAAAAATATGACAGGTTGTCATTTCTGCTTCCTGAAACTTCTGACACTCCAATCCTCGCTGAGGTTGACTGCCAGTAGCAGTCAACCCATAAACCTGAATAATAGTTGGGCAGAGTTACCCATTATTTTAAAGATACTGGGCAAAGGATTTGGAGAAGCATTTCTCTGGGGACTGAATGGCGTTGTTCACAAAAAGTTTAGAACTATTAGTCATGCTATGCTGACTCCGAGCATCGAATCCAAAAGTGACAGAGCTGCCTATGTGTTCTTTAATAAACATCTGTGCTTGTGATATATGGGTCCCTCTGAAGTGTGGAACCCAGAGCAGGGGCTCCGTTTTTCTGGGTTGATGGGTGATACTGGCATTTGGTACTTCCCATCTTCTCTGTACCATGTTTTTCTGGTTAATTTTCTTCGTCTGATGCCATGTTTGACTGCTCTTTTTCACATTTTTTTCTCTAGTATCCTTATGTACCAGTGCAATGGCAGTACCTCAGATCATCTATCCTCATTGGTTCTTTATAGGAGCTGCTACGATCCCTCCCCAGCCCACTATGCCAACAGTCCATTCACACCACCTGTTGTCAACACTACTTAACTATTTTTACATTTGAGGATCTTCATCTGGTATCCAGTTTTGCCTAGTGTTATGGGTTGAATCGTGTCCTCATGTAAGTAAAAGATATGTTGAAGTCTTAACCCTTAGTACTTCAGAATGTGACCTCATCTGGAATTAGGGTCATTGCAGATGTAACTGGTTAATATGAGGTCATACTGGAGTAGAGTAGGCTCCTGATCCAATCTCAATGGTATCCTTATAAGAAGACAGGTACGGGAGGTCAGAGACACACATGGAGAATGCCATGTTATGACTAAGGCAGAGACTGGACTTATGCAACTGCAAACCAAGGCACACCAAAAATTGCCAGTAAACCACCAAAAGCTGGGAAGAGGCAAGGAAGGACATCTCTGCCGTTTCAAGAGGAAGCATAGCCCTGCTTACACCTTGATTTTGAACTTCTAGGTCCCAGAACTGAAGAGATAATGAGTATCTATTGTTTTGTGGTACTTTGTTATGACAGCACTAGGAAACTAATACATGGTGTGTTTTACCTGTCTCTTGTTGCTCTGGTTCATTTCTAAAAGAAGATGAAACTTTGGATCTAAGATGTCATCAAGTTCATGGTGTCAACGATTCTCCACATTTGCAGTAGAGTTATGAGATTAGAATTGTCTACATGATTGCCCTAAAAGGAATGGATTTCTATTCCATCTATTAACCCACAAAAATCCTGAATAAATATATATGAGAAGAATTTTCATATATGGAGGCAACTAAACTTCTCCATAGTGTGTGACTGCAATTTGGAAGGTGTTTGAATTATTGTGAGATCATTTGTGTCCTTGCAAAGTTTTTGCCTTCTTAGAAACAGAGGCTCCCTGTAAGTAAATATAACCAAGTTGTGCTAAAAGTCCATGATGCCCTCTCAGTCTCATATGGGGACATAGACTTATGATGTTAGAGAAACGTGGAATTCTGTTTTCCATTGAAGACTGTGGAGGCCTCAATGTATTCACTGTTCCGTACCTTTCTTACACTCCCACTACTTCCCACAAGGAGTAGCTCATTGGAGGGTGAATATTTTATAAAATTGTGTAGTTCTTGAGGCTTCAACTTTACATAAAGAAAGGCAAGAAGTGGAAGGTGGCCTTTCAAATGTGGCTTGACTGTTCTGAATCATCATGACACTTGGCTTGTGCAAATCCCAAACATTCATTGCTTAATAATAACATTCCCTTCTAGTTACTTTCCCATTTCTCTTCTCAATTTTTAAAAACTAGAGGTGGACATTTGTGTTGCTTCCACCTCTTGGCTATTGTGAATAATGCCACATAAACGTGGGTGTGCAAGTATCATTTAGAGACCTTGCTTTCAATTATTTTGCATGTATACCCAGAGGTGGAATTGCTAGATCATATGGTTTTTCTAATTTTTTGAGAAACCTCCATACTGTTTCCCACAGTGGCTGTACATTACCACCATCAATGCACAAGGGTTACAACTTCTCCACATCCTCTCCAACATATATTATTCCTGTTCTTTTGATAGTGGCCATAATGATATGTATGAGGTAATACCTCGTTGTGGTTTTGATTTCCATTTCTTTAATGATTTGTGATATTGAGCATCATTCTGTGCATTTATTGGCTATTTGCATATCACCTCTGGAGAAATGTCTGTTCAGGTCCTTTATCCAGTTTTAGCTTTATTTATTTTTTTTGTCGCTGAGTTGTAAGTTCTTTATATATTCTGGATACCAACCCCTTATCGGGTACATGATTTGCAATTATTTTCTCCCAATGCACAGGTTGCCTTTCACTGTTTCCTTTAATGTGCTAATAAAGCATTTAAGTTTGATGTAGTTCCATTTATCAATTACTGCTTTTGTTGCCTGTTTTTGGTGTTGTATTCAATAAATACTTGCCAAATCCAATATCCTGAAGGCTTCCTCGCATAATTTTCTTGTTTTTTAGTTTCTAGGAGTTTTATAGTTGTAAGTCTTAGAGTTCAGTCTTCGATCCATCCTTTTTAATTTTTGTGTGTGGTATAGGGTAAGGATCCAACATTATGCTTTTGCAACCAGTTTCCCCAGCGTCATTTAGTGGAGATACTCCTTTCCCTATTGTGGAAAAGTGTGGTCTAGATACACTGTCAAAGTTCATGTGGCCATATGTACAAAAACTTATCTCCGGGCTCTCTAATTTGTTCCATTGGTTTATATATCTATCTTTATGACATCATCACATCATCTTAATTGCAGTTTTTGTGATATGTTTTGAAATCATTTAAGTGTAGGCCTTCCACTCAGTCCTTTTTCAAGATTGTTTTGCCTATTTGAGGTCCCTTGAGGATCCACATACAATTTAGAACTTTTTTTATTTTCTGTAAAAAATGCATTGGGATACTGATAGACATTGCATTGAATCTGTAGATTGCTTTAGGTAGTATGGATATTTTAACAATATTAAGTCTTCCAAGTCATGAGCATGGGCTCTTAATACATTTATCTGTAGCTTCTTTGATTTCTTTACAATGTTTTGTAGTTTTCAGTGTACAAGTCTTTCATGTCCTAAGTATTTTATCCTTTTTCATGTTATAGTATATGGTATGTAATTTCCTTTTGATTGGTCACTGTTAGTGCATAAAAACTCAAATGACTTTTATGTGTTGACTTTTTGTCTTGCAATTTTGCTGAAATTATTAGTTGTAATTTTGTGGTGTCTTTAGAATTTTTCAAATATGAGAGCACACTGTCAGCAAATAGAGGTAATTTTACCTCTTTTCCAATTTGGATGTCTTATATTTCTTTTTCTTGCCTAATAGCTCTTGCCAGAATTCCCACATTAAATATTAGTGGTATTAGTGGTAAGGGCGGACAATCTTGCTTTATTCCTAATCTTAAGAGAAAAAGCTTTCAATCTTTCTCCACTGAGTGTCATATATGACCTAAATATACATATATATAAAGAGACAGGGTCTCGCTATGTTGCCCAGGCTGGAGTACAGTGGCCATTCACAGGCGTGATTCCACTACTGATCAGCACAGGAGTTTTGACCTGCTCCTTTTCCGATCTGGGCCAGTTCACCCCTCCTTAGGCAACCTGGTCGTCCCCCCCTCTGGAAGGTCACCATACTGATGTCCAACTTAGTACAGACACCTGATCAGCATAGCGCACTACAGCCCAGAACTTCTGGCCTCAAGTGATCCTCCTGCTTCAGCCTCCCGAGCAGCCAGGAATACAGGCATGTGCCACCATGCCCAGGGGACCTTTATTATATTGAGGTAAATTCCTTATCTACCTATTTTGTTGCTACTGTATTAATCCAAAATGTTGGTCCATAGTTTTCTTGTTGTGTTTTTGTCTGTTTTCGGTATCAGGGTACTGCTATAAACCTCTCTCTCACTTCTACTTTCACTGCATTCCGTTAAGTGTGATATGTTGCCTTTTTGTTTTGTTTCCAGACAGTTTTTAAATTCACTGGTGTTTTCTTCTCTGACCCATTCATTAAGAGGGCACTGCTTAGTTTCCACAAACTCATGGACTTTCTTTCTGCTATTGAGTTCTTGTTTTACTTCATTGTGATTGGAGAAGATACTTTGTATGATTTTCAATCTCTTTAAATTTGTCAAGATTTGTTTTATGGCCTAACATGTGGTCTATCTTGGAGAAGCCTCCACGAGTACTTAAGAATGTGTATTCTGCTGTTGATGAGTGGACATCAGTTACAGCCAACTGATCTATACTGTGTTCATGTCTTCTGTTTCCTTCGATCTTCTGTATGGTTGTTCTGGCCATAAATGAAAGAGAAGTATTATGTCTCCTGCTATTATTGTGTTGCTGTTAATTTCTTCTTTCAGTCCTGTCAATACTCCACCTATTTGGGAGTTCTAACATTAGATGTGCATATATTTATAGTTATTATATGTTCCTGATGAATGGACCCCTTATCATTACATAACATCCTTTTTTGTCCTCCTGAGTTTCTACTTAACGACTATCTTGGCTAATATTACATATGGCCACCCCTGCTCTCTTTTAGCTTCCCATTTACATGCAACTGTTTTCTATCCCTTCACATTTAGACTTTGTGTGTCCCTAAGTCTAAGGTAAGTCTCTTGTAAAAAGCATATAGTTGGATCTTTTTTTTTTTTTTTTTTTAAATCCACTCAGCCAATCTATGTCTTTTAATTAGTGTTCATCACATCTACCTTTAAAGTAATTGCTGATAGGAAAGAACTATTGTCATTTTGTTGTTTTCTGTATGTCATGTAGCTTTCTTGTCCGTACTTTCTTCCATTGCTGTCTTTTTTGTTTTGTTGTGTTTTTTGTTTTTTGTTTCTTTTTTTTTTTTTTGTAGTGGCATGCTTTGATTCCCTTCTCATTTCCCTTTGTGTATATTTTGTAGCTATTTTCTCTGTGGTTACCACTGCAATTACATAAAACACCTAAACATTGTAACATCCTATTTGAAACAGCTAACAACTTCATTCATGTATAAAAACTCTACTCCTTTACATCTCTGCCCCCCTCCACTTTGTAATTAATAACACAATTTTCTCTTTTTATAATGAGTATCCATTACTCAGATATATAATTACTTTTTACACTTTTGTTTTTTGTATTCAAAACTGGTACCTGGGCATGGTGGTGCACACCTGTAGCCCCAACTACTCAGAGGGTAAGGCAGGAGGATTACTTGAGCCCAAAAGTTCAAGACCAGCTTGGACAACAAAGCTAGACCCCAACTTTAAAAATAATAAATTCTATGCTAGAATTAAATGTAATTTACACACCTACATTACAATATTATAGGACTGTATATATTTCTATGCATTTACCTTATCAGGAACTTCTATACTTTGAATATATCATCCCATTCCCTTCTAGTCTGCAAGGTTTCTGCTGAGAAACCTGCTAATAATTGATCAGGAGCCCTCTTGTACATGATGAGTGCTTTTCTCTTGCTGCTTTCATGATTCTGTTTTTGATAGTTTATTATGATGTGTCTTGGTGTGGTCTCTTGAGATTTATCTTTGCTGGCATTTTCTTAGTTTCTTTTATATGTCAATTTCTCTCATATCTAGGAAATTTTTTGCTGTTATTTCTTCTAATAGGTCTGTGCCTTTTTCTCTATTTTTCTTCTGAAACTCCCATAATGTTGTTCTATTTGATGGTGTCCCATAAACCCCCTAGGCTCTCTTCATATTTTTTCATTCTCCTGTGCCTCGGCAATTTTGAAAGTCCTGTCTTTGAGTTCACTATTTCTTCTGTTCAATCCCTCTAGAGATTTTTTTTTTTTCAATTCAGTTATTATATTCTTCAGTTGCAGAATTTGTTTGGTATTTCTTTACAGTTTCTCTTTGATGATATTCTCCATCAGTTTATGCATGATATTCTTGGTTTTGTTTAGCTATCTATGCTCTATTTTAATTAAGCATTCTTATAATGGTATTTCTTAATTCTCTGGCACCTCATTTACCTCCATTTATTTCAAATTGGTTTCTGGAAATTTAATTGGTTTCTTAAATGTGCCATGTTTCCATTTCTTTGTTATGCCTCATTAATTTTTGTTGGGATTTTAGTACTGAAGAATCAGCCATCTCACCCAGATTTTCTGATCTCGTTTTCTATATCAAAGACTTTCTCCATTCAGCCTGGCTAGAGATTCTGGAGGCTTCTTAAGCCTTTTCTGGGAATGCATCCTCTTTAGGCTTGTGTGTGAATTCTACTTGAAGAGGTTTGCGGGGTTTCTAATCAGAAGTTCCCCTGCAATACTGTGGCGTCTTGGGTGCTATAGCAAGTCATGGTACTGGAGCTTCGCCTAGTGTCTGTCTGTGGTACTGCAGACTCCGGAGTAGTGTGTTCCCACAGCTTACAGCTGGTGCCCCCTTGCTGTGCTCAGATTCAGGCAAAAATACAGAAAGCGGTCCCTCAGCCAGGTCCCTAAAACTTAGAATGTTGGATATATGTTCTAGTCCTTTTCCTCTGCAGATAGAAGTTTGAAGGTTTCCTCCCAATTGCTCCACGTTGTGCAGGGGTTGGGGGCTGGGAGGCTCTGGCAAGCGACAAGTAGTTGAATTTTCCTACCTGGCTTTGATGCCGTTGATTTTAGTCTCACTTGTGGTAAAGCAACCTGTAACCGGTTTCTGGATTTCTCACAGAGGGATTTGGTCTATCATTGTTAAATTCATTTATCCATGACAGAAGAAGGGTCTTGGGCTTCCTGTTCCATCGCCTTGCTGACATACTACAGTACTCTTCTAAAGACCATTTCTGGGATGGGCACAGTGGCTCACACCTGTAATCCTCACACTTTGGGAGGCCAAGGCAGGAGGATAACTTGAGTCCAGGAGTTCAAGACCAGCCTGGGCAACATAGTAAGGACCTCATCTCTACAAAAAATTTTTAAAAATTGCCAGGCTTGGTGGTGAATGCTTTTAGTCTCAACCACTTGGGAGGCTGAGGTGGGAGGATTGCTTGAGCCCAGGAGGTTGAGGCTGCAATGAGCCATAATCACATCACTACACTCCAGCCTCGGTGACAGGGCAAGACCCAATCTCCACAAACAAACAAAAAAACTGTTTTCACTATCTCCCCTCTTATTCCCTCCTCAGTTCACTCAAATCACCCTTTTGTCCTCACCACTCCATTCAAACCATACTGCTCAGCCACTAGTGAACCTAATTGTCAAATCAAATGGTCAATTCGGTCTTCATCTTAGTCAGTCCTTCAGTAGTATGCCAGACACTTAATGTTTCTCCCTCTTTTATGAAACTTTGCTTCAAGGCCCCCCACGCAACTTTAATTTTTTTTTTCTCTTTCTCTCTCAGCTCTCTTACCTCACAGGTTGTCCCCTCAGTCTTCTTTATTGAGTCACTCTAATTTTGTCTATCTTAAATATAGGAGAACCCCAGGGTTCAGCCTGCTGACCTTTTAACTATCATTCTCTCAGTGAGCTCATCTGGTCCCACTGCTTTAAATACTATTTATATACCCATACTTCCCACACTTTTTTTTTTTTTTTTTTTTTTTGAGATGGAGTCTTACTCTGTCGCCCAGGCTGGAGTGCAGTGGCATGATCTCGGCTCACTGCAACCTCCACCTCCTGGGTTCACGCCATTCTCCTGCCTCAGCCTCCCAAGTAGCTGGGACTGCAGGTGTCTGCCACCATGCCTGGCTTATTTTTTGTATTTTTAGTAGAGACGGGGTTTCACCATGTTAGCCAGGATGGTCTCGATCTCCTGACCTCATGATCCGCTTGCCTCGACCTCCCAAAGTGCTGGATTACAGGCTTGGGCCACCACGCCCAGCCCTACACTTCCCATAATTCTATCTCTAGCCCTGATTAAAGAACCTATACCTTTTTCTCTTACCCATATTAAAGCCTTTGCTTTAATTCCAATTGGTCCACCTGCTTCTGGAATTGTTCCCTAACAGCTTATTTTTCAAATAGTAACCAGTGATAAAATGTAGGATTATACCTTATCTGCTCATATGCTTCCAAATTTTGTCATGCCATGAAAAAACCTGAAATCTTTACCATTCCCAATAAAGCCCTACAAAATCATGTCCCCAAATATCTTCTTGAACCCATTTCTGACCATTCTTCTCTTCTCTCATTCTAGCAGCCTTTTGCTGCCTCAATTACACTTAAGGGCACTTGCACTATTACTTCTGCAAGAATGTTTTCTCTGGCTGGGCATCATGGCTCACATCTGTAATCCCAGCCCTTTGGAAGGCCAAGGTTGGTGGATCACCTGAGGTCAAGAGTTCGAGACCAGCCTGGCCAACATGATGAAACTCCATCTCTACTAAAAATACAAAAAAATTAGCCGGCATGGTGGTGGGCACCTGTAATCTCAGCTACTCAGGAGGCTGAGGCAGGAGAATCGCTTGAACCCGGCAGGTGGAGGCTGCAGTTAAGCCGAGGTCGCACCATTGCACTCCAGCCTGGGCAACAAGAGCGAAACTCCATCTTAAAAAAAGAATGGTTTTCTCCCTGATAGCCACATGACTATCACTCCCTCTCTATCTTTTCAGCTCTGTTCAAACCAAATTTCATAAGGATCTTCCTTGACAAACATATATAGTAATACCTTGCTTTATACTGGTTAATAATTTTTAACACAAACTGATATATTTGATCATTGTCTGCCTTTCCTCACTACAAATAATCTTCAAGAGATGAGAGATGTTATGTTACATTCATGGCTATATTCATTGTGGCACCTGGATATGTGACCAGAATATTTGTTAAATGAATCCTACCTGAAGAAAGATACTAACTATATCTTATCTGATTCAGATCCCATAGTGACCTCACATAAACTCTTCTTCTAAGACATAAGACATCCTGAATACTGCAGCACCACCTCTTTTTGGCTAACCCTGAAAAGTGCATATATGTGAAAGCCCAAAAAATGAAATTCCTGAGCTACGTCTTTTCTAAGTTATCTCTATAAGATTCAACAAGATCTCAGACATAGCAGATTGGGAGGCCTACAGATCGAGCAAAATTGCTGGGTACAGTGGCACACACCTGTGGTCCCAGCTACTCAGGAGTCTGAGGCAGGAGGATCACTTGATCCTAGGAGTTCAAGTCTAGCCTGGGCAACATAGTAAGACCCTGTCTCTAAAAAGATTAAAATATCTACTGTTTCATGCAAATATTAGCTAATCTTGAGGTGGAGTTTTTAGTTTGACCCTAGCACAGTGCCTGACATCTAATGGGCAACTCAGTAATTCTGAATGAATGAATACACAGAACCCAATAGTACTTAAGGTTTCTCAAATGTTGGAAGACACTATTCATCACCAAAATTCTGGCTTCCCCAACCCATCTTGGTAAGCTGTCATGTAATGGTAGTTGCTTTCAACAATGCTAAGGTTTAATCTGTCCTGGAACAACTCTGGTTCTGGTAATCTCTACCTTGGCCAGTTTCTCCAGGAAGCAAGCTCCAATTGAGGTCATCATTCTGAGATCTGAGAGCTGTTAGGACTCTGAAAAGTATTTGAAAAAATGAGATACCACACCACCATAAGGGCAGAAATGGTTTGGCACAGGTAGATTACCACCAGGTGCAAACGTGTCAGGAAGATATACAGGCTCACCAGAGTGGCCCCAAGTTGCGTGAAATTCTACAGCAGTCTGCTTCATAAGGGAGGATGACTGTTAAGTCCCCATTCAGGTACATTACTTGTACTAATCACTGTGTCCCAACCAAGACAACAAATAGAGAAACTTTTGTGTGGCATCAACTGCAACTCAATGTTTCAAACTGTTTACCTTGTTGTAGACCTAGAGATACCATAATTGGTAACTGAAGTCCTCCCAACCCCCAGTCCAGTACTTGGTACACTGGTGACCAGGCCCTTGTCTTCCTCCACCTAGTGCTGTATGAAGACTAATTTTATGGCTATCTGGAGAGGAAGTGGTGTTAAGCCTTACAATCTCCTTTGATGTTATTTGAAAGAAAATATATCAAAGCAATAATAGTTTCAGAATATGCTTTTTCAACCTACATGTTCCTCTCTTTCATGTTGAGATTCTCTGATAGAGCAGAAAACTCTTTATAACATTAACTATTTGTTACTTCCATGCCCTCATTGGACTATTATCTCCCATTTCAAGTAAAATGTACTAAAACAAAATTTCAGATAATATAAATAGAAAATTATTTTAAAGTAGTATTTGACATGTTTTTGGAAAAACACCTAAGTATTATTTTAAGTATTTATTACTATCACCTTCTAGGTATAATGGTCACTTAAACGATCTAGAATTCAGCTAGACTTATACAATAGTAAGCATATTTCTATTATTTTATTGATTATAAAATACATCATACTTGTGTATCAAAATATATACTGTCCAAAAAGTAAAAACGCTTGGATGCCAGCCATTCTGGTTCGGTATGGCACATTAGATGCCCTGTGAGACTTCCTCCTTGATTACATCCCTCTACCTTCCTGCCCCTAGAAACCTATGCTGAATTTTATTAATGGTTTCTTACGCTGCTTTTCTAATATGTCTCTAAATGTTAGAATCTCTAATATAAATGGAATACTGTGTGAATTCGTCTGTGACTTGCTTATTCCAGTAAAGATGTTAAGTTTTTTAATTTTTTTTTGAGATGGAGTTTCACTCTGTTGCCCAGGCTGGGGTGCAGTGGTGTGAGCTCGGCTGACTGCAGCCTCCGCCTCCTGGGTTCAAGCAATTCTCTGCCTCAGCCTCCCGAGTAGCTGGGATTATAGGCGCCTGCCACCATGCCCGGCTAATTTTTGTATTTTTAGTAGAGACGAGGTTTCATCATCTTGGCCAGGATGGTCTTGAACTCCTGACCTTGTGATCCATCACACCCTGCCAATGTTAAGATCTTTTTATGTTCATGTGTGTAACTAGTTCTTACATCTTCAGGCTCCATACTATTTTATTGTATGAATGTCCTACTATTTATCTATTCTATTGGTGGATATTTGAGATGTTTCCAGTTTTCTATTACAAATGATGTTGCTATAAACATTCTTGTAAATGTCTTCTAGTGTAAAGATATGAGTTTCTCCTGGGGATACATGCACATTTACTTTACCAAGTAATGTTAAACTAGATTCCAAAATCGTCATATGAATTTATACCCCTTCCAGCAGTATTTTCACTTGCACCGTATACTAGCCAATACTCAGATTACATTTTGAACATTTTTTTTGCCAATATTGTAGGTAAAAAATGGCACCTGTGATTTTAATATGCACTTTCCAGAATAAAATTAAATTTTATTTCATATATTTATAAACTTTCTTCTGTGAAATGTCAGTTCATGTCTGTTGTCCTTTTTTTTTTAATTTTCTTTGGGGCAGATCTGTTTATTACTAACATGGTGCACTGTAGTTTTAGCAAATTTAATTGTTTTAGTTTCTCAGTGACAATAATACAGATGGTCAAAAATAGGCAACAAAATCTCTTCTAGTTCCTCTACCTGGTCACCATTTTAAAAACACAAGTTCTTCATATATATAGATATATTTATATATTACTGTATGAAAACGCATTTTAACAGACTTCACAGCTCATTTAAAGCTTCAGTTTATAATCATTTATGTGAAAGATTTCTACATGGAATGTTCACTTAGAATTCCTCATGGGATTCCAGTGTTCTATGTTAGAAATGCAGAAGTCCTTCTTCAGTGCAATGCTCGACATTTTACCTTTGTTCATCATTTACTTTCATGCAAGGGTTTCCTAACCTCACTTTTGTACCTTCATTTTTGTTTGCTTGACTAATTTCCTTTAGTATATTTTCAGGTAAGGCAGGTTGATATCTGTATAAATAATCACATAGACGACGATGATAAATGAGGTATCCTAACTCATGCATAGTTGTAGAATCAACATAGTGAAAAGAAACTACAAGATCAGAACAGCAACCAGGACCCTCTACAGGAGGATAACAGTTGTAATTCCAGTGCCAAAAGGTTCTGGGTAGATAACCTTTAATTAAATGTTCTGGCATAAAGGGATGAAAAGTTTCTTTTCCAGTGGTATCTCTGGAATCTCCTGCTTCTACATTTATAATTTCCGTGCATTTCCCCAGTGCTGTCTTCAATGGAGGAACTAAATGTATGCTTGTCTGTTTTAAATGCATCAACAAATCTCTTCAAGGCTTCTTTGCTTAGCACATATTCTGCTCCTCCACTGAATGTAGCCCTGCTTTACATATAGGGTTTTAATTTTTCTCTCAAAGTAAATGGGTTCTTCAGGGTAATATTTTGAAAGAAGCCATCTCAAATTGTCTAGTATGACATACGTGTCACCATCTGCTTTCAAAAACCAATCAGCATCTTCTAAATAATGTTCATGGACATACTGAAAAGCTTTGTTTTCCAGTATAGCTGATCTCTGCCTTCTTTGGTTTTCAATCCCACAGTAGGGAAGTCTTTATTTTCCTCTGAACTCATAACACTTTGTGACAATGCTGAGCCCATGTAACTTTGACAAGTTTGGCCTTTTTCTCTAGGTTTTAAGGGCTTGTCATAACCCAGCAAAGAATTTTAACTTTCTGATAGAGGTTTTCAGCGATGTCGGTGTTCTCGTCTTTATGTTGGCTAGAATCTGCATTGAAGTTCATATGTCCTTCTAGATGATTGTGCTATTATCATCTGAATGCCTCGCATGAGGATCATTATGAAGAGTATTAGGTTGGGTGTCACCCTATTCTCCCAACAAAATACTAAATAGCTGAGAACATTAAAAAAAAAAAACAAAAAATCCTATTGCCAATCCACAGAGGAAGGCTAAAAAATTCAGCCAGGATTTAGAGGCCATTTCCCGGAAGTCTATTTCTCACATCAACCGCGGCTCCCTCTCGCTCCTCCTGGGGGCGAAGAGGAAGACGACACGGGATCGACGATCTCTGGTTCTCTGGGCAGCCGCACAAGTGGCTCGCGGCCACAAGCCGAAACCGCCCGCTGTAGCTCAAATCATTCAGCGGCAGCGGCAGCGGCAGCTGCGGCGGCCCGAGTTGACCATTTTTCTATCGGGTTTCTACTGTTCTCATATATGTATGGTTTATTACCTATTCTTGATAAAAGTCCTTTGTCAATTATCTGTGTTCTAATTTCTTCTCCCAGTCTGGGACTTTTCGTTTCACTCTTTTAATAATCAGGAGTTCTTAATTTTATTCAAATTTATCAATCTTTCCCTTTATAATTTGTCCTTTTATGTCTTAAGAACTCCTTCTCCAATCCAAGGTCATACAATTATTTCCTATAATTTATTCTTAAGAATCTGGCTTTGCCTCTTAATCCACCTAGAATTGATATTTATGTATGAGATTCCCATTCTATCATAAATCTAGTTTTCATAATATGTGGCTTCTAGTCTCTGTATATTGTTCCATGGTCTATTCCTGCATCAAGTCTGTATTATCTTACTTACAATACGGCTTAGTATCTGGTAAGGCAAGTCTCACTCCACCTCCCTCTTGGTTATCATTTGCTTTTGAGCTTCCATATAAAATTTAGAACCAGAGAGTCATATTCAGTAACAAAAACAAACTTCTCGGGATATTATTCTGATTTGCATTGATGCTATAGATTTGGGCAGAGCTGTCATATTTAATGATACTGATTCCTCCTACCCAACAACAGGAATATTGATGTCAACGATGCCAGTCTGTAGAACACACTTTCAGGAGCAAACAGATGTCCATTGATTTGGGCCTATCTTAATGTCTTTCAGTAAAGGTTTAAAACTTTCTACAAAGAGAACTTTGCACACCTTTTATTAAATTTAACACTAGCTACATTATATCTGGCTTCTAAATTGACTTTGTATTCATTGATCTTGCTAAATTTTTAAGTCTATTAACGTATCTGTAGATTCTTTCACAATATACATATCACCTCATATCTTCAAATAATGACCTCTAAGAATCAGTTCTACCGTCACATTCTCTGGGTTGGCTTTTCTGACTCCTAACGTGATCATTGCTCTGCTACTGAATCTTACAAAATACCTTACCTCACCTGTAACCAAGGAATCCCAATAGGACTGTTTTTAACACTTACATGAAATAACATATGGGAAAGCACGTATTAGTCTCTTTAGTTCCTTTCTTCTGGACAGCCAATTGTTTTTCCTTTGTATGCTCAAGGTATTTTGCACATTGCAATCACTTTGAGTTACTCACTGAATGGAAATTATTTTATTTCCTGGTTCCTAAAAAAACAGAAGTAATATTCACTGGCTTTGTATCTCCTTCCTGAATACCACACAAATAGACATTCAAATGCTATATATATATATATATATATAAATATATATTTTATATATATAAAATATATATTTATATATATATAAAATATATATTTATATATATAAAATATATTTTATATATATAAAATATATAATATATATATATAGCCTATAATAGACTTTCACCTAGCGCTAAAAACAAAAACAAAAAGCAGCATTACATAGCTAAGTAAAATTAAGACCACTTTCTTACACCTACCA
The DNA here is from genome assembly GCF_028885625.2 of Pongo pygmaeus. NCBI lineage: Eukaryota > Metazoa > Chordata > Mammalia > Primates > Hominidae > Pongo > Pongo pygmaeus. The sequence continues at coordinate 67,167,396 of NC_072383.2, read as the reverse complement.
TGAGAATTCTATTCAGAATGTGAGGATACTATACATTTCCTAAAAAAAAAAACAAAACAAAACTTAAATGTATTCTCAGGCCAGGTGCAGTGGCTCATGCCTGCAATCCCAGCACTTTTGGGAGGCCGAGGAGGGTGGATCACTTGAGCCCAGGATCCAAGACCAGCCTGGGCAACATGGCAAAATCTGCCTCTACAAAAATACAAAAATCAGCTGGGTGTGGTGGTGCACATCTGTAGTCCCCGCTATGCAGGAGGCTTGAGCCCAAGAGGTTGAGGCTATGACGAACCATGATCATGCCACTGCACTCCAGCCTGGGTGACAGAGTGACACCCTACATAAAAATAAAAGTATTATCTAAGGATTCTCTAAGGTAACAATCTAAATACTAAATAACTTCTTTTTAAATGATTCTCATTGTGTGCACTAAGTAAACTTAGAAACATTTTCAGTATAAGAATGGAAATAAAAAGGGTTTGATTTGATTAGCTGACTCCACCATAATAGTCAGAACATACCAGGTTAATTCTGGCTTGATAGATTAGAAAAGGATCTTTCAGATCTTTCTTGGTTCCTAAATCAGATCTTCAGTTCCTGGGTCTGCCCTTTACTGGTTGTATTACTGAACTGTTTCCTCAATTACTAAAATGGAAATACCAAATCATGATTCACCGATTCATTTCTTATGTACGCCTATCTCTAGATGGAAGCACATAACTAACATTTAAATATATTTAAGCCACTCTAACAATCACGAAATAGTTAAAAATAAGATACCCATTTCCACCACTAAAATAGATTTTTTAAAGCACTAATTACTGAAAAGAATGTGGAGAAATACACATTTTCACATACAGCTGGGGTAAAAGTAAATCGGGGCAATTTAATGTGTCAAAAACTCAAATATTCATACTCTCAATCAAGCACTCCAAGAAATTCATTACTGGAAAACAGATATTTGCACTAAGATTTACCTATAAGGAAATTCATTGCAGCATCCTTTATAATATTCAAAAACCTAGTGAAATAACCTGAACACCCAGTGGCAAGAACTGGTTAAAATTATGTCACAAGTTGAAACACCAGGTAGCCATTAAAAGTAGTTTAAAGGCACAATTTGTCAATCTTTAATGTGCATACAAATTACTGGGGATCTTGCTCAAATGTAGACTTTGATTTCGCATGGTACATTCTGCACTGGTGACCAGTTCCCAGACCAGGTGATGCCAATGTTGATACCCTGTAGACCATACTTCCAGGAGCAAACTTAGAGCATTTAAGAAAATGTCAATATTCTAAAAGCCCTCAGTTGGCCCCACATAACTATACATTCTCTCTATAAAACTGACTTAGTCACACAAAATAGATCATATCCAAGAACTCATGCTACTAGTAATGTTTAGAGTCACCTGTGTTTATTTCTAAACTATGTCAATGGTAATTTTGCCTGTGAGTTCATCTCAATATTATGTAAACCAATGAAACATTGAGTGCAAAAGAGAATTGGTTCAATGAAAACTAAGTTTACTTTGTTTTTTCTTTTTGAGACAGGGTCTCACTGAGGGTCTCACTGTCGCCCAACCTGGGGTGCAGTGGGACAATCTTCACTTGCTGCAGCCTCGACCTACCAGGCTCAGGCGATCCTCCCACATCAGTCTCCTGAGTAGCTGGGCCCACAAGCCTGTGCCACCACACCCAGCTAATTTTTGTATTTTTGTACAGATGGGGTTTCACCACGTTACCCAGGCTAGAACTCCTGAGCTCAAGTGATCCACCTGCCTTGGCCTCCCAAAGCGCTGGGATTACAGACATGAGCCACTGTGCCCGGCAAGTTAAGTACTTTGTAGAGTCTCAATAAAAATGAGCTGCTTTAAAAATTGCCATTGACAATGAAATAACCACTTGTCCCCATTAGGATGATTACTATCAGATAAAAAGAAAAGCACAAGTATTGTTGAGGATGTACAGAAACTACAATCCTCATGCACTGCTGGTGAGAACGTAAAATGGTACAGTAGCTGCGGGAAAGTTTCATGATTCCCCAAAAAGTTAAACATAGAATTACCATTACCCAGCAATTTCACTCCTATATACCCAGAACTGAAAACAGGGACTTAAAGATAGTTGTACATCTATGTTCATAGTAGCATTATTCACAATATTCAAAAGGTAGAAACAAGCTGTCCACTGACAGATGGATAAACACGTGGCATATATGTATATAAAATGGGATGATATTCAGCCACATATTGACACATGCTACAACATGGATGAATCTTAAAAACACACCAAGTGAAATAGCCAGGCGCAGTGGCTCACGCCTGTAATCTCAGCACTTTGGGAGGCCGAGGCAGGCGGATCATGAGGTCAGGAGATCGAGACCATCCTGGCTAACACAGTGAAACCCTGTCTCTACTAAAAATACAAAAAATTAGCCGGGTGTGGTGGCGGACACTGTAGTCCCAGCTACTCGGGAGGCTGAGGCAGGAGAATGGCATGAACGCGGGAGGCGGAGATTGCAGTGAGCCGAGATTGCACCACTGCACTCCAGCCTGGGCGACACAGCGAGACTCCCGTCTCAAAAAACAAAAAGCATACTAAGTGAAATAAACCAGACCCAAAGCACAAATATTGTATGATTCTATTTATATGATGTACCCAGAATAGGCAAATTCAGAGACAGAAGTACAACAGAGATGATCGGGGACTGGGGCTAGGGTGGGAATGGGGAGTTACTGTTTAATGGGTAGAGTTTGTTTGGGATGATGGAAAAGTTCTGGAAATGGATAGTGGTGATGGTTGCAAAACACTGTGAATGTATTTAATGCCACTGAACTGTATGCTTAAAAATTGTTAGAATGTCAACTTCTATATGCTTTACAATTTTAAACATGCTGACGTAGCTCTTACAATAGTTGCTAACAAGACAGTGAGGCAGAACTACAATTCAAGATCGTTCATTCAAATATTAACATTTGCTTGCCACACGCTGATGTAGACACTTGGCATGTTAACAGAAACTACAATAAGATCCTTGCTTTCATGGGACTTTATATTTGAATGAACAAGCAAAATACATAGTGTTAGGTCGTAAATGCTTGGGAAGAGTAAAGAATAAAGCAGTTAAGGGAGGTAGCAGTTTCCATTCAATAGAATGGTAAAAACAAACCTCACTGAGATTCTTCTCAGGCAGCTATCTCCAGCACTCCAGGCAGGGAAAATGGCCCACACAAAGGCTCAGACACAAGACGATACCTAGCCTGTTTGAAAAACAAGGCCAGAGTGGCTAGAATGGAGTGAGCATGGGGAAAGGTATTGGCAGATCTGGTCAGAGGTAAGAGAAGCCAAATTGGTTGGGCGCAGCAGTTCACGCCAGTAATCCCAGCACTTGGGGGGCTGAGGCAGGGGAGCTTGAGTCCAGGAATTCGAGTCCAGCCTTGGCAAGATGGCAAAAAGCCCATCTCTACAAAACTGACAAAAACTAGCCAGGTGTGGTGGTGCGCACCTCCAGCTACTCAGGAGGCTGGGGTGGGAGAATTGCTTGAGATCAGGAGGTGGAGGTTGCAGTGAGCTGAGCTCATGCTACTACACTCCAACCAAGGTGAGAGTGAGACTCTATCTCAAAAAAAAAAAAAAAGAAAAAAAGGTGGGGGGAGTGGGGGAGCAAATCATGGAGAGACTTTTGTCAGGACTGCAGCTTTACTCTGATAGAAATGAAGAGCGGGCTGGGTGAGGTGGCTCAAACCTGTAATCCTAGTGCTCTGGGAGGTTGAGGTGTGAGGATCATTTGAACCCAGGAGTTCAAGGTTGCAGTGAGCTACGGTCACACCATTGCACTCAAACCTGGGTGACAGAGATCCTGTCTCTTAAGTAAAGAAATGGGGAGGCACTGCAGGATTTTTAAGAAACAATATAGATTGACAGCTATACTGACAGCAGACTGCAGTGGCAAAGGCAGAGAGCAACCCCAGCATTAGTAAGAGGTCCCAGGTATTTTCTGGTGGTAGAGACAAAGTACATCCCTGTATATGTAGGGTGTGAGGAGTCAAGAGTGATCTGTTTTGGGCCTACACAATTGAAATGATAGTATTTATATTCGCTGTTGGGTAAGACTGTGGGCTGAGCAGGCAGATAGTAGGGGAGAGGAGGGGCTGAAATATTAGCCCATCTGAATTGGAAATATAAATTTGGAAACTGGCAGCATGTAAATCCTACAGCCATGAGACTGGATAAGAGCACCAAGTGTAGAGACTAGTCCCCTGTAAGTGCCCTCAAAATTAAAAGGTTAGGGGAGAGAAACAGCAAAGGAAACTAAAAAGAATATAAATTTGACTCCCTGTTTTTACCTTTCCTATTAACCGATCAAATAACTAGTATCGGCCAAATCTAATTAGAGGGCACATTCTTGACTCCCTGTTTTTACCTTTCCTATTAACCGATCAAATAACTAGTATCGGCCAAATCTAATTAGAGGGCACATTCTGTCTGCGTGTGTAAGCAGAAGAAACAACTGTCAGAAGATAAATTACTCTAGATAACTTACTGCCCAGGTACACATAATAGAGATAAGAGGAGGTGGGCCATTCGTCTTTTAGTGTTCATTCATAGTTAGATGATTTAGTAAGTCAAGGAAAACATAAAATGGACTGCTATAGAAGTAGGCAGTCTCTCACTGTGCACAAGCATACACAGCATGTGTTTACAATGTGAAATATAAAAGGCTCAAGTTTACACACTTGGAGTAGAATGGGCTGCCAGTATCCTTGGATCAATTTCTGAGTTGTATAAAAATGACTTCATCAGAAAAGTGTTTATAATAGATAACCTAAGATATACTATTGTGAAAAGGCAACCATCACTAAAATCCTTTAATAACTTTTTTTTTTTTTTTTTTTTTTGAGACAGTCTCGCTCTGTTGCCCAGGCTGGAGTCTAGTGGCACGATCTCTGCTCACTGCAAGCTCCGCCTCCCGGGTTCACGTCATTCTCCTGCCTCAGCCTCCCAAGCAGCTGGGACTACAGGCGCCTGCCACCATGCTTGGCTTATTTTTTGTATTTTTAGTAGAGACAGGGTTTCACCGTGTTAGCCAGGATGGTCTCGATCTCCTGACCTCACGATCCGCCCGCCTAGGCCTCCCAAAATGCCGGGATTACAGGCGTGAGCCACCGCGCCCGGCCTACCTTTAATAACTATTAGCTCCAGTTTTCACGTTCCACAAATAACTTTCAACGGTATTCTTAGGTTAGATGCCTAGGTAAGATTCTTGCATTTTGTGTTAAGGTAATTTTTTCCCCTTACTTGAGGAAAGTTGAAGAGGTCATGATGTAAAATGATAACCTATTTCAGGGGGAATAAAGAGCTAAAGTGGTACACAGGACTGGTTTCTATACTTAATGGGGAGGGGTCCAATTTCTAGACTCAGTGCCTACATTTTCTATATGTTATACCCACCTACCTCATATCTGACAGCTATAGTAATTGTGTAGGTAGAACCTGTATTTACATGAAACTACAAGATACCACACTAAAATGCTATGGCCTATCTTACACAAAAGTATCTAACACAGTATCTTGCAGAGTAGGTACTCAACATTTGTGCAAATGAAAATTTTAAAGTAATATGTTCCTAAATGGTTAGAGTATCAGTAAAGCTTAAAACGTTATGGTGGTGGTGGCTCAGTATCACGACAATTCAGTAAATAACTGAAAATTCAGAATCATAAAATCATTCTAACCTCTACTCACTATATTCTGCTAGTCATAACCTTTCAGAGCCCATTACCTCCCTTTTAAAAGTAGAACACTGGCCAGGTGTGGTGGCTCACGCCTATAATCCCAACACTTTGGGAGGCCAAGGCAGGAAGATTGCTTGAGCCCAAGAGTTTGAGACCAGCCTGGACAATATGGCAAAACCCCATGCCTACCAAAAATATAAAAAAGTTAGCCAGGCATGGTGGCATGCATCTGTGATCCCAGCTACTCAGGAGGCCAAGGTAGGAGGACTGCTGGAGCCTGGGGTGGGCTGCAGTGAGCCATGATCACACCACTGCGCTGCAGCCTGAGTGACAGCAAGATCTTGTCTCAAAAAAAGAACAACAAAAAAAGAATACTAACTGTCTTATAGGATAATTAAAAAACTAGTGAAGCAATAGGTCCAAAAACAATTTTTTAAAAATGTTGATGGCTGACCAGGCACAGTGGCTCACGCCTGTAATCCTAGCACTTTGGGAGGCAAAGCCAGACTGATAGCCCAGGAGTTCAAGACCAGCTTGGCCAACATGGTGAAAAGCCGTCTCTACTAAAACTACAAAAAAAAAAAAAAAAAAAAAAAAAAAAAAAAAAAATTGGCCAGGCGTGATGGCTCACACCTATAGTCTCAGCTACTCGGGATGCTGAGGCTCAAGAATCACTTGAACCTGGAAGGCAGAGGTTGCAGTGAGCCAAGAACGCACCACTGCACTCCAGCTTGGGTGAGAGAGCAACACTGTCTCAAAAAATAAAATGTTAATAGCAATCCCCTAAAAAACAACAGGACAGCATCGGTGATTGTGTTCTTCAGCTGGGTTGACAACCGTTAAAGTGAAAACTAATGAAGACAATTACTGCCTTCTCTGTCTCATAGCTTGATCCATCTACCCTCTCCCAGGGGATGAATGTGTAACTAGATGGACTGGCACCATAAAAATGGGAGCCTTATCTTAGATAGCAAATCCTGACAACCTCACAGATAAACACTGTTACTTCTAAACTAAGCCATGCCCACACCACAATGCCCTCAATTTCTATTTCAAAGAAAACATGTCACTAAATATGACATCTTAAAATTTCTACCACACACCTACAGCCCACAAACTTCTATTTTTATCTACCCTTATCTTCTCTCCTGACAGGAAGGGGTGTTTCTCTTTTATCTATTCTTTTATCAATTTAATCTGCAGCCAAGAAGCTTTTTGAAATGCTGATTATGACACTTCACACAATTCAATGATTCCACATGACTCTTGGGACAATCTTTAACGTGACCTACAAGCTCTGGAGAGCCTAGCCTTGCCAACTGCTTGAGCTCCACACATAGGCTATGTTCCTCACTCCCTGCTTCAGCCAAACTGGCATTCTTTCAGTTCCTACTAGCATGCTCCTCTTGCCAAAAGCCCTTTTTGCAAGTCTCTGCCTAGAAGGTACTTCCCTTTCCCATTCACCAAGTCATTTTTTTCCTACAGATCTCAGTATAACATTAAAGTTAAATTTTATTTTTTTAAAGTTTTTCTATAAAATGAATATAGATTTTTGAAAGGTAAAGTATATATCATTTATCTGGAACTGACAATAGTTTATCAGAACGGATGTACCACACGAAAATCCAAGAACCGTTAATGAACTATATAAATGGGAGAAAAAGACCAACAACGGCATTGGAAATCATTTCTAATAATTACTGTTTCATGGTAATGGCTCTGAAACAAAACTAGGAAGACTGGGAAAAATCTGTCCACAAATCTTTTGTAAAAAAAAGCTTCTCTCTTTCACTAAATCAGGTCTTGAACTAAGTCATATGTAGTGTGGCATCTGGCCAAAAAATATTCCTAATGATCTTCTCTTAAAGTTAAATGCCCTCACAGGGTAGGTATGAGAGTCTCAACTAATTCAACACAAATGGGGACTAATCAATGGAAACATATAACAAAGAGTAACAGGAAATCTAACAAAAACCTGAACCACAATTTTAGCAGAGGCATGGAAAGGGATCCCAGTGATGGTAGTATTATTTCTCACGTTCATATTCACTTGTTTAGAACTGTTACCTTTAACATACTCTGAAGCTTGCAGGTAAGAAATCTGAGGCCTGACATTAATACCTGGCACAGAAGTATCTACTGAAATCACTGAAACTGAAGTCTGTTACTGTTTCAAAAGTACCCCATAATGTTTCCAAGCTAACTAGTAAAATACTTTTGCTACAAACATTTTTACTCGATTAAAGTCTAGTGAGGTTAATGATCCTCTAAAACTAGACAAATGCTTTCTGAATCTTCCATTTAAAAACAATGTAACAGCCCGGAAATCTGTCAGGCCTCTTAATCCTAATTTTAGCCCAATTATCAGTCGCTTTAAAGAGCACCAAAATGTCAACACACAAGAAAACCATCACCATCTAGGGGGCTGGCTTAAAGATAAAATACAGACAACAGTCCAATTTCTGCTATACTGCATATTGCCAATAAATATTAACTACTTAAAACCATACACAATGGTTACCAAATTACAAATTAAACAAAAAAGACAAACTGCAAAGTCTTATCAAAAGTCTGTTTTATTTTCAATACAAGATAAATACCATGCTTGTTACTAGTGCAGTTTAAGGCCGACAATGGCCATATATCAAACTGCCGAACAGTCACCTAAATGCTAAAGAAAGGAAAGACAAAGTAAACATTAAACACAAAATTGCAATTACAAACATTTTAATAAAATGGAATGAGCTTTTTAATAGAAGCTAATATGAAGTCTAATTCTCATGGACAGCGAAAAAAAAAAAAAAGTCTATTAGATCAATTATCACCTTACCTTTTTGCACAGAAATCTTATTGTGAAGTCACCATAGAGTCAATAGCTAAAATTTTAAGACTTTCTTTGGCCTTCTGATATTAAACAAATTATTTACAAACTGTGATCAGTAATTCATGGATATTGGTAAAATGATACAATTTTTTTTGTTGTTGTTAAGGGCTTTCCATTAAAAATTGTAAAACAACTTTGTAAGGCTGTACAGGGCTGTAAACTACTTTGCTAATATACCATGGGATGCAGAGGAAGGAAGAATAGACCTTTTTTTTTTAAGGCTAAAGTTATCAATATTATAGATGCATTCCTTAAAATACATTATGATTTATACCCAAAGGATCCTTTCCCATTAAATACCACCTGAGTACTACAATTTTCAAAGTAAAAAAATAAACATGAATTCACCATAGTTATTTTAAAATAATTTAACTTACAGAATGTTGAGAAGTGTTACGCAGTAACAGTGCGACAAAAAGAACACACTTTCAAAACAAAATGTTTTTGCTAAATGCAGGGTCTGTCCAATTATGAAATTAATGTAAAACATTTACACCCATGGCAGAGTTTTAGGATACTCCCACATGAAAAAAACTCTTGGTAGTATTTACTATGCAGTTACCACTTCAAGATGTGTGTGACTTCAATTAAATTCGACCTAGTATTTAAAAGACTCCATTACAATATGTTAATTAATACAGCAGGAAGTCTTTTAAGACATTAAAATCTGTCTGTATATAATCAAGTATTTATACGTCCCATACAAAAACCACAGTAGCTGCATACTCAGTGAATGCCACAACCTGAAATTCTAAAAAAAGAACATTGGTTAAGACAAACCTAAATCAATCTGAACAGTGTTGCCTGAATATTTAGAATATTCACAAAAATTCATATTGCTTCTTTCTAATGCCAAGAAAGAAGAGTATAAGAACCTCCTCCCAGAAGCCTAGACATTTTAATACATTTTCTATTTCAACTTACAATGAAACTTTAATCCTGAATCTTGATTTATCTAAATCAAAAATCTCACATTACGAACACAAGGAATGCCATATGTAAGGCCACATCTTAATAAATTTATAATTTTTGGTTGAATATTTATTGAAAAAAATCAGTCTAAGGCTTCTAAGAGTCAAGTTGCTTAAAAAAATAAAACAAATACACCAGTGTTTAAACTGAAGGTTAAAAAACGCATACGCATACACACACACACACACACACACACACACACACACACACACACACACTGTAAGAACAGAAAAATAGAATGCTTTGCTACAAAAATCCCACTTAATATATTTTAGCACAAACATGTCTAATATACACTGGATAAGCGTGCATTTACGTACATACAACTAGGGGAAACATTTACAGAAGGCTACGGGATGCAAATGAACTTAATGAGTAATAAAAACCAGTTGTTATCTGTAAAACAGAGAGAATCTCAATACTGTATTCTCAGTCAAGAATTAGAACATAAACTTCCTCTTAAGCTGAAGCTTAAAACACAAAATTGGAGCCATTTTAGAAAATACAGAAAATGCAATGATCACTCAGGTATGAAAACCAAAATGTCGAGAGCACTCCAACAGAAAAGTCTTGTAATGCATCTCATTGTATAAAACAGTATGTATTTAGATTGGCACAGTTAAATACATAAGGGAAAGAGAAAGTCTTTACCCTTTCCACAATTTTCCTTCACTATAAAATATTATACAACATTCATTAAAACCTCCATGTTTATTTTAATAACTGACCTGAAACTAGTAAAAAATAAAGCAATATTCTCCACAGGAGAATTAAATGAAAATAGTATCTTAAGCTACAAGTTATCTGTGTATTCCAAATTGTCATTAACTGCTTAAGAACATTCTAGGTAAAAGGACCACTAAATGGGCTAAACTATGATCAAAAGCCACTGCAACTTACTCCAAACCTTATGAAAATTGACAAAAAAAAATACACATCTGCAAATTTAAACTGGAATATGCTTTCCACAACATAGTTCCTTTAACCAAAAGCAGCACTTTCAATCCAAAGTGTTGCCTGAGAAGCAGTACCATTCAGGTACTGTATCACTCATCTGTTTAACTTTACTACTGGCTGAAAGGAATGTGACTATATAGCACTAATAAATGCTATGTTTTAAAATTCAACTTGTTTGTTTTCATATCCACTACAGTTATTAACTAAAGAAAAAACGAAAAGTCTCTGAGACACTGTTTTTGGTGTCTATGCAAGGATTTATCTCTTTGGATTGTTTTTACACATTAAAAAAAGGAAGAGTTTTCAAATAACATCAACCCATAAACAACTGAAGGGGGTATGAAGAACGAAACAAGGCTTGCAATTTTCACCTTTACTGCTATACATTCACGTGTTATCAGGTAGAGAAGGACTTTGCAAAATTACTTGGTCAAACCAAGAAGTTATTTCCTTCTGACAACACTTAAAATAACGGATTAGCAGCAAACAAATTAGTACACTCACACTGTCTGCAACAAGTCATGTAATGAGATCAGCCAAGCAAGGAGAAGAGTGATATAGAAGGAGCAATTAAAAGGTTCCACTGATAAAATATGAAAAGGTAAATAAAGGATTTAATTAGTATAAAATTTCCAGTTTCATTTCAAGTGCAGTTAGATTTTTGTGATTCCATTTTTAAACTGTTCAAAGAAAATTTTATTTTCATGGACATTTTACTTACCTTTTAACCCCTTACTATTAACTAATTTCTCTTGTAATATTTATATATCCATACTTCTTCGCATTAGGGCATTGTAGTCAAAATATTAAAAAGCCAAGAAATGACAAAACAATATACAGAAAACAGGAAAATTTTGATACAACTCTAAAATAATGTTAAAAAAGCAACCGCATTTTCAACAAAATGCTTTAAAAATCATTTCTGAAAGCGAACAGTTCTGATAAACATCAACGATCCCATGCACAGATACTTCAAACACAAAATATTTTAAAATAAAACTGGCAGTGATATGGTTAATTCAAAACAGCTAATTTTGTCAGAAGTGGTTTGATAGCAGACAAGATGAAAGTGAAGAACAGCAGTGGAAATTTCTGGAGGGTTTCTACAGTTGCACATAACATAGTATCTAGGGTATTTTAACACTTTAAGCATTGTCCTAGAATTTGGGTACTCTTTAACAACCAATGTGTATTAACAGAAGATCTCTCAAAGATAATCAGATCTTAAAAATATATTAACGTGCTCAAGAATTTTAACTCAAATTTCTGAAGTAGTGATTTCAAATTACATTCCCATAAAAACACCTAATCAAGTTGACACCCTGCCTCTGCCAATTTTGCAATCAAGAACACATGCTAGTCAGGTGCTTTTAAAGTGGGCCTATATGTAAGGCAGGTTTGAAAAAAATCTTTGATTAAGTAACTATAGCATGAATCAATACGCTGCATGAATATATATAGTATTCCTTAAACTGTGCAGACACGGTTTATCTGTAATTTCCCATTACAAATACTGGGGAATACAACCGAATGTTAATGAACATCACATCCTTCAAAAATTTATACCAATTGGAAAATATAAGGCTCTCTTTACTCACATTTACCTGCTGCAGGGCTGTATTTACACTGACTATGGCTTAAGAAATAAACCATAAGATCAACAAAAACAGCAAGTAATTGCAGCATCAAATCAGAATTGTCAAAATTTCTTCAATGTTAGCGGTTCACAATTAAGTGTTTTGGTACATCTGTGTTGTAATTAACCTGCATTACACATCAAATATGTACGGGTTTTTACTTATGTGTTAAAACCTCTGTTTTTTTGACCTCTTACACATTGACTGGATTGCTATGTCTGTCAAATTTCAATTTTTACAAGTTTACATACCATTCAGCAAAGTCACAAGCTAACTAGGTAAAAACAGCTAGAAAAGCAGAATATAGAAATATTAAATATCCATGTAATCACCTATTCTAATATCAAAATCAAGGGCAAAAGACACTTAATTACTATGTTTAATTCACTGAACGCAAGATTAGATTGAGGCATATCCAAAAACGCTATTGCAATGCTTTAAAGGACAGTAAAAATGTTGTCATAGTAACATTATCTTTAGATATTGCTGAACACAAGACTTTCCCTGAGGTGTAAACATCAAATAACTTGAACAGCTTTACACATCAGCCCCATTAAACAGTTTATTACAACACTACATCTATTGTAATCAAAGTGATGCTGTTTACAGACATTATCATATAAACATTTTTAACAAGAACAAACTACTACAAAAACAAGCATTTACTTGACTTTTTTTCCAATTGCTTGCACATTATAATGGCCAAATGTATATAACCAGTAATAAAGTTGCAAAAGCTATAACTTTTTAAATCACACAGGTTTCCTTCAAATAAAACAGTTAAGCAACATAAAAAATAAAAGTAGAGCTACTGGTTACCATTTATGCAGATTTGCTTTATTCAGATCTATTCCTGTTCATTTTATCCATGAATCCTTACAGGTTCAGTTCAATCACAAGAAGCAAACTGCTGGACAAGCGTCATTTTTCCCCCATGAAGACTGTTTTGTCTTGGAAGGTGATCCTCTTCCTTCAGCTGTAATGTGTCAAAATTTGTGATGTAGATTTTGCTATTCCCCAAAATACACAGAAAAACGCTGGCTTAACTATACATACACAAGTCGTGCATCTACTTCACTGTTATGTATTCTAACACAAAATAAGAATTAACTGAAACAGTAGCTGCCTTTGTGGTGGCGAAATGTTCCAATTTACCTGATGATTAAACTGAGACATTCTGATTTCATTCTTCTTAAATATTATTGCCTTATAAATTTAATGACTGAAGCAGTAATGAAAATATAGCAGCTACTGTTTCTGTGATGATGGAAACATTCATAAGTCATTTTCTAAAATACGCAAACTACAAAAATAAATGGAAAATGCTTGGATGATTTTAATGTAAATATTTTTCATTCACCCACATATCAAGTCTATAAACTCATTTAACAATTAAATGCTGAACTAAATATAAAATGCAAAATTATTTTACAAATTAATTTATTTAACAGCATACAGGAACTTCTGCAAGTATTATAAATCAAATGGTGTTCCATGTTACAAAATTTATAAATAAGATTTATAAATAGAGTATGGACATTTAAATTAATGACATCCACATACAAATCTTTAGACGTAATACAAATTTAAAACATTTACTTTACTTTTACTCTATTCCACCTATATAGAAATACCTAACGTAGTATTATAAACTAACCAAAACAAGCTAAGTGGGAATCTACAATGATAAAGTTCATTTAAAACTCACATAAAAGAAAAAAAATAGAATAAAGTTGATAAACTAAAATTTAAGGAATACATATATATGCAAACTTCAGGTAGAGGTTCACAAGAAACATTCAATTAACTTGGATATAAGTAACCACTGAAACACTAGGTAATGAAAGTATAAATGACAAGAAACCACTTCAATAATAAAGTGATTTAAGAGTCAAGAGGGCAGAAGGTTTTTAAAAATTTTTTTTTCAGTTTGAACATGTTCATAGGGCACAGTTTAGTGATATTTTGAAATAAAAATAACTGAAAAATACTTTTTGCTCTACAATTAAGAGTTACTTCTGCCACTGCTATAAATTTTTCTATTATGTCCTTTCCTAGGCTGTATCTTAAGAGGATCAGTACATATATGCATTCACACTGCCTAGCAGTAATAACTTAAAATTTTAAAACTGCAAAAGAAAAAAAAAAATACAATCCATATCTTTCAGATAACTTCAGCCATTACTATTGTTATCTTTTATTGCATCTTCATCTTATGTTGATGAAGCTATTTAGTGAAACTATTTAATGGGAAAAAATCTAAAATGGCAGCTTTCAAATGTTTTATTTTTATTATCTGCACTACACTATTAAAAAACTGGTTTATGTATTAGAGAGAGACAAGGCATATGTTCTAATCTGAAATAATAATTACTGGGAAATTAATAAATCTAACTGCAAAAGAATGCTATCTCCCTAAATTTTCTGTTGTGCTGGAAGGGATAAAAAGTCATTAAGAGGGAAAAACTATTTAAAGTCATAGCAAAACAAAAATATTCAACTCTTCCATAAAACATATCACATACACTGCATCTTTGTATCATTATCACTCCAGTGGAGAATTATACTATTTATATATAGAGAATCCTGTTTGTAAAATTGCAACACACATCTTTTCCCAGGACTAATGCACTCTTTTGTTTGATTATACTTTATAGATAGATCTTTTCTATTAATAAATCTAATTTTCACCATACAGACATAAAATATGGGGGATAGTCTAGCAGTTTTTATTTCTATTTCTAAACACTTTACATTTTATGCACTTGGAAATACAAATTTTACAGTCTTAAACGAAAGTGAATTTGAAGGCAATACAACCCATTTCCAATAATCCAATTCCATATTATACTCTCAAATGTCTAAGTAGGCAACTACATCAACAAAGATATCAAAAAGAAGCTTAAAAGTGACAAATACATTCAACGTCCATGTTTTCAATGTATCATTTGGTAAAATCTGTAATGTCAAAGCCACACAATTACTTGCTTTAGCTATTAATTATAAAAGAAAGGCCTAAGTAAACAGATGTTAAAATAACTAAGATGATAAATGGAATCTACACCTTTTTAATAAAGTCTGTAAACTAAAGTGAGCACTAAGTAAAATTTCAACACGCACAGAAGTACTTGTATTTTAAGATAATATATCAAGCCGTTATTAACAACTCAAATTATAACTGTTTCTGTTAGAAATTTATCTATGCACATTTGTTAGAATTAGTATTTTAAATTCATGGTAAATTCATCTTTTAAGATTTAAATAAATACTTGATAGGGCACTTTTATAGATTTTCACATTAATATACTGAATTAAAAGGATTATCATAATTTTAGAGATGCACTACTAATTCAACGAAATAAAATTCACTTTTCTCTATCTGAAAATTTCTCCTTAATAAGAGGAAGGGAAATGAGGTGGGCAAGAGAAATAATTATCTACATATGAGTTAACTCTAAAATCAAAATTCCTTCTTGTGTTGACTAGAACATATTACATAAAAACAATTCTAGTTATTGTAGATATTTACAAGAAGTTCTTGCTACCAAAACATTTCATATTTTCATCTCTGTACCTCTGTACATAGTACTTACCTCATTTTAACTAAAGTATTTTATTACTCTATAAAACACATACATAATTGCTCTTACAACCCAGTAAAATAGAAATAAACTTAATCACATTCAAAGAAAAATGAGGTTTGTTCCCAAAGATTTACAAAATGAGCATCTCAAAATAACCTGTTATTTATAATTCATGGAGAGTTAAAACATGCTACCATAAAATAAAAATTCATAAAATTTGGATAGTGTAAATGGCACCCTTACCCCTTTCTGGTTATTAGATTTCTTTAAACAACGTTAACTAAATATTCATTCAAGACAGAATTTATTCAAAACAATCTATTTTACAAACTAAAACAATGGTAGTAAATTTAACACTGAGATGACGGTGAGAGAGCAAGATGACTCACACTGGCATTGAATTTTTTTTTCAACAGGGAACATTAATCATTTGTAAACAAAACTATATTCTTAAACCACAGTGAGCAAAACACACTATACATCCATTCAAGGGATCACTTCCTACTCCCTCTTGTAACTTCAATTAAGTCAGCTGTGTAGTGAGACAGGTTTTGTGAATACTCAAAGTAAGAAAAATCAGAGCTAAAGCAATGAAAGCTAGCATACATATCCAGATGAAGCAGAGCAGTTAGGATACATGGGAAAACATAAGGAAACAGGGCTGGGAGCTATAAGGCAGACCTCACATAATCTAAGAGCTGCAGAAACAATTTTAAAATCTTATTATAACCAGTATCATTCACCAGGTAATTAAGAGAATTTAATTTTCACATAAGCCTCAAAGCAACACTAAGAAGAAAATGAAACATCTTTAACACGTAAGAATTTTTTTTATTCTTTTGGCTTTTTTTTTTTCAAATTAACACAAAGCTAGTAAGCTGAATACATAATGCAAAGCATCCTAAATCTTGGGCAATAACAAAATCTAAGATCCTAAGATCACCATATTTAAGGTAGGAAAAAAGTAATCAGACAAGATTGGGCGCGGCGGCTCACGCCTGTAACCAATCCCAGCACTTTGGGAGGCAGAGGTGGGTGGATCACCTGAGGTCGGGAGTTCGAGACCAGCCTGACCAACATGGAGAAACCCCATCTCTACTAAAACTACAAAATTAGCCGGGCGTGGTGGCACATGCCTGTAATCCTAGCTACTCCGGAGGCTAAGGCAGGAGAATTGCTTGAACCCAGGAGGTGAAGGTTGTGGTGAGCTGAGATTGTGCCACTGCACTCTAGACTGGGCAACAAGAGCGAGACTCCGTCTCAAAAAAAAAAAAAGTAATCAGATAGCAAAGGCAAGTTATTTAATCCAGACCCCATACCCAATGCTTAAAAATTGTCATGGATAATTATTTGAGAATTGTAAAACCTCATAAAATAGGGAAAGGAAAAGCCTGAATAAAGAGTATTTTTAAAAAACATAATTTGGTTTCAGTAAACAAAGAAAAGCTGAATTGTTAACACAAATTTGCTGAGTAGGGATGTTCCAAAGAAGTAACAAGAGGAATGCAACCTTTTAAGTAACTCAAATATGAAACTAAAATTATTTCAGTAAAAATTGTACAATCTTAAAGCACTGAACTACTTTTATTTTGCTCAGAGTGGTCTGAGAATAGAGGTAGAAATTACAGAATATGAAGCACAATGTATTTACATACTGAAATTTACAATATTGGTATTTTCTCATTAAAATATTATCTATTTGAACTTAGATATTAAATACTTTTAGAAAAACCAATACATTTTAAAATGAGAGAATGCAATTAACATTACCAACAGTTCAAACACAAAAAAAAATTAAGATGGGACAGACATTAACAACTTGCCAAGATCATTACGTTTCCAGTTAAAAAATTAAGAACTTGCCCTTTTAGCCATTCATCATCACTTTAATAGATTACATTAGTATTTTATTTGTATACAGCCTTACTAGTGACATTCACTTTCGCTTTCAAATCACTCATTCCATTTAGTCCATTTAAGATTTACATGAAAGCTCAAAAGGACTCATATTTTAAAACTTCTAAAAAGGTCAACAGACCTTATTATGATGGTGATCAAATTTGCAGATAGCTTTTGTTTTAAAAAGTTTTACTTGAATATATTTAATCCCAGTCCCCACCCCTTTATTCAAGTCTACATCCACAATACTGTTTGATATAGCAAATGTACAATAATCCAGGATAACAGAATTTTTTGCACTAGAAATGCTTATGTAAAATTTTACTTGGATGAAGGCACATACAGTATTACAACTCAATTCTGATTAATGTACAAACAAAACATGGAAATTCTGGTATGGTACATCAGTGATTAAGAAAAATGTCAACAATCGTTTGCACATTAGGAATTTGTAGTTAATGTCTGAATGTAATGAAACTCAAGTCATGATATATTTAGGTGTACCCATTACTAGAATGTAATGTTAGCTAACTCAAATAAGATTAACAATGGACTTTGTTTACTTGGTTGACTATGCTAGTTTTACTAAAACCAGTAAGGAAATTGTAATTAGTTAACTTTGGGCTTAAATTGGTTTAGAGGCCCCTTGATGGGCACATCCAATTTTGGAGACGAATTCAAGTTTCATTATCATGCCTTTACTAACAAGAAGCTTGCTGATAACTTATAAAGTCTAAAAAAATAGGTAACTTACAGAACCTGTGCCTTTCTATAATGGAAATGACTGACACAGATAAGCATTTCAACTAATAACCCAGTCACAATCCACTTTAAGCAACTGATGGATATTAAGAATTTTTTCATTAAGATGGGATCAGATGTATTTAACTCAGGGGAAAAAAGTGCTACATCTTTAAAATTTAGTGTTTAGATTTACATAATACAACATTCAATTTTTACATTCAAAAACAATATCAATTTCCATAAGCTTATACTTTTAAAAAAGTATAAGATTTTTTTGCCTCATATTAAAAGAATGTTTTGAGATTTATATTAAATTTTGTAATACATGGAAAACTACAAATTAAAGTTTTGATATTCAATCTGCATATTCAAAATGCAAAGTATCAAAACCAGCCTTTAACTTAAAAAGCCCTTAAAATTGTAAATAGTGTAGGAGCTTATATCTGTGTTCCATAAAAATAGCATGCTTATTTTCTAGGCATTTAAGGACCTCATTTGCGTATCTGTTATGGTTAAAGAAATTGCTATTCTGTCACAGAATTACATACACTTGATAAAACCTTTAATTTTGCCCATAACAATTTAAATACTAACAATTACCATGACTGAATTTTCAGTAAGTTTCCCATGATTACTGAAAATAATCACATAAAGAGTATTTACCTATGAGGGGTTTGTTTAGCCTTGATTTAATTTGAATATGCCAACCAACATATAAAGAAAATATATTTTAATTTACAGAATAACCTATGTCACATGCATAAGCCTTACAGTGCCCTCCCCCAGCTCTTCACATGAATAAATGCTATTAACAAATATAAAAAATAAAATTACATGTGAAAATGAAGCATAAACAGACAACTCTTCCCACTTTATGAAAAATGTACACAAGAAATAGTTTTAAAATACAGAAAAAAAGACAATGATTATGATTTATGAATGAAACATCAAAGAAAATTATTTCAAGTTATTCTAAACTTGGGTATATGGCTTGACACAATTTAAAATTTTTAGATATAGATCAGTGCACCCTGAACCCATTTTAACTGATTAACTTTTACATCTTCTTTGCAAATTAAAGGATACTGTTTCTTTTAAAAACAAAAAGCAGATGTCAGGATAGTGTTTCTTCTAAAAAAAAAAATTATTATTTTTTTTTTTTTAAGGAAAAGTCTCTTCGAATGTTGAGAAAACACCCTCCTGTATTACAAACTATTATTGTGTTAGATTTTCTCATAAATTTTTAGGGACAAATAAAACTAGTTCAAGAATAGTAACTTTCCATTTATTTTTAAAAATCCAAACACATAATATATATGTGAAATAACTCCCTGTGTTTTGTATTTTAAATTGCACACAACCTACGTATGTGATACAAGAATCCCAATTTTTAGATTTTAGAAGTACACAATGAGTCCTCTTGATTATTTCCTTGCTTTGTTAAGACCATTAACTATTAGAAACCTAAAAGTGATAACTCAGCAATAAAATATTCATAAGATAAAGGGTCAAAATTTTTACCTGTCATTACTTACCTATAATTTGTTTCACATGTTTCCAGAAGATTAAATTCACAAGTAGCTGGACCATTTAAAATGTAGGTATATACTGTATAAACAGTAGCCTTGGAGTTATAGTTACTGTTAAGAATACACACACATTTAACAGGAAGAAGGAATACCCACCTTCTAACGATGACGATATTCGCGCTCTCGGTCACGTTCTCGGTCACGGTCTCGGTCACGATCCCGGTGCCTCTCTCGTTCTCTGCTTCTCTCTCTATAATAATCGTCATGACGGTCTCTACTACGGGATTTATGACGTCGACTCTTTTCTCGTGATCTACTATGGTCCCTCTCTCTTGATCGTTCACGTCTTCTAAAAGAAATTACTGGATTAATGCTCTCCATAATTAGATAGCTTAAAAATATTCAATTTTTTGATGTCTAAAAAAACTAAGGCAGCAAAAATTCTTTGTAAATCTGGTTTAAACTTACTATCCTGAGCTGCCAATAACAACTTACCAACTCACCAGTAAGCATGAACCAGAAATTTCATTATTAAAAACATTACCAAAAAAATCAGCAACCAGACACATCACAGAAATGAATCACATCATCTATTTAAACTAGTAGCCTAAAACAGATGTGTAGTATTTACTGAATGCACAAATAGAAAGGTAAAGGGAAAATTTCAAAGCACTCGTGTTTCAAGCTAAAAAACATCTACAATATGGTTTTTTTAGATATAAAAGTCATGAAATCACAACACACGATGGGGCTTAAATACATGAATATGACAACCTACTAACATATGGTTCATGAGCAGCATCCAACACAAAGAAACTTTCTAATACGCATGTTATATTCAGGAGAGGAGAAGAGGCATGGGAGAGGGCTAACAATTATGACCAGTAGCAAGAATTGATATAGTATTCACGTTGTATTTAATAAGTAGAAACGTTTCATGAACTGCCATTTTTTAAAAACAAATAATTTAACCAAAGCTTATTGCCCAAAAGACTTCTATAAATTCTGCTAAATTCACAGTAAGGAAATAATAACTGTCTACGAAATAATATTTATGTCTTGTATTTCTGCACCAGACAGCCAAGCTTAGCAAACATTAGGTGCTAAAATCCTTGATCAAGGCCTAAGTTATTGCTTTGTTTTTTCAAGATAGGGTCTCTCTCTCTCTGTCCCCCAGGCTGGAGCGCAGGGACACGATCACAGTTCATTTCATCCTCGACCTCTGAGGCTCAAGCAACCCTCCCACCACAGCCTCCCAAGTAGCTGGGACTATAGGCATGTACCACCACCAGGCCCAGATATTTTTTAAAATTTTTTGTAGAAAAACTCCCTATGTTGCCAAGGCTGGTCTCAAACTTCTGGGGCTCACATGATACTCCTGCCTTGGTCTCCCAAAGTGTTGGGATTAAAAAATTATTACTTTGGACTTCAAAACTTAAAAAGATGATACAAGATAACTATATCTATGACATATTTGTTCAGACACAAAGATTCTTACACTGGGTCAAAAAGGTAATAATTACAAAACTGGGGACCATGTCAAAGGCAAGCTTTTTTCTCTTAAAGACTACTACCAGATAGAGTACACGAAAGACATATCTAAGAATACCAAGTGAAGATTAAAGGTCTGCCTTTCAAAAATATATACAATTTCAAAGTTAGCAGCAATGCTAAAAAGAAAAAAAAAGGAACTACCTAAAAGACCATTCATTCATTCAGTCACTCCCTCATTCGAGAAATTTTTATTCAGCACTCATTCTGTACCAGACACTCTGTAGGCATTAGAAATATTACAACGAGCATGGCTGAGCACAGTGGCTTATGCCTATCATCCCAACACTTTGGGAGGCCAAGCTGAGAGGATCACTTGAGTCCAGGAGTTCAGGACCAGCCTGGGTAACTTAACAAGACCCATCTCTTAAAAGAAAAGAAATACAGTGAGCAGGATAGATAAATCCCCTACCATCATTCAACATGTGTTCTAATGAGGAAAAATATGCCTTGATAACAAGTAAGAATTGGTTATTAAGTACTATGGAAGAAATAAAAAAAACAATATGGCAGACTAACTTGGGAGAAGCCCCATCCTAAGAAGTTAGAATGAGACGTGAAGAATAAGGAGCCAGCTATGTGAAGAGACAGGGAAAACTGCTCCCAGCAGAAGGAATATAAAGTGAGGTGGTCAAACATTTGATGTATCTAAAGAAAAGGAGAAATATGGAGAAATACTCACTGGAGAACAGTAAGGGGAGAGGTACAAAATGAGGCTAAAAAGATAGGCAGGGGCTTTATCACACAGTCCCTCAATCTTTATAGTCTTGCTTTAAGACTGAGTAGGAGCCTTTAAAGGGTTTTAAGCAAGCAACTAACATTTAGGGTTAAAAAAAAAACACCAAAACTCCAGCTGCTAAATAATCAGTTAAGTAAAAGCAAAGTCCTCTTTTTAAAGTCTCACAGTATTTTTTCCATTTGTAAACTAACAGTTTTTTTAAATGGAAATGAGACAGGAAAGTTTTACCTTGATCCAGAACCATAAGACTTGGACTCAATTCCATGAAGGCAATCTTGCAAAGAACTAATAAGAACTTTGCAACGATCATCAGCGGATACTTTGGATTGTTTAATTAAAGAAATTGCAGTTACCAATGTCTCAATAGCACTCCCATAATCACCTGTGAGGGAAAGGAAAGGGTTTGAAGTCAAACAAGTTTTGTTTTCAAAACACCATCAAACCACTTGGGATAAGAGTGATAAGGCATTTTACAAAAGTACTGTGCTATAAAATAACTATGCAAGACAATGTCTTCTTTCAGTGTTTCGCCATTTGCAAAAGCCTTTCACGCTCATGATATTAACTCAACTTATTACAAGTGTGTGAAGCACATTATCATTTTGCAAATATAAGAATAAATAAGGTGTCATAAGGCTCCTGAACCATTAAATGTCAAGGGTAAGACTTAAATCTATTCCAAATAACTTAAAATTTGGATTTTCCCCACTACACTGTGACACACAGCTTTTTTCAATGCTTTTTAAATAAATCGCAGGTAATGATTTGGGAATATAAAAAGAACTACTACATGTAAATGACCTATCTTCTAGATTGTACTTACATTTTTAGGTCATTCCTAATAACATAAATAAGAAATATTAATACAAGAAATATACAAACCAGCACTGGCATCAGACACAGCTCTCGAAATAGCACTGCTTGAGATTGCCCTATTTCTATTCATGATTTCTTCAAATTCAGCTTCACTCAATGGCGTTCTTGCAGTATCCATTTCCCTGTAAAACAAAAACATAAACCTTAACTCATACTCAACAGATTTCCTCAGTTAGTCACAACAGTGTATAGCAATTCATACTAGCTGCTTCTGACATGTGCTTTAGAGATAGTAGTTACTTTTCCATATTGAAGCATGCTACTTTTCCTACAAAGAGAACACGTCTAAAAATTATCCTATACCAGTATCTTTCAGCTAAAACAGAGTAGCAGCTTAAACACCTCATCTTCTTGGAAAGCAGAAATAACATATTTATATATCTACAATCTAATATTTACAGTCATTGTTCCTATCTTTTATCATCAAGTACTTTCACAGATACACACTAACTTACCTTCCAGGGGGGCCATAGTCACCCCTATCATATGGTGGAGGTCGCCCATATGGATCTGTTGGTGGTGGACCTCGGCTATCTGATGTAGGCATGCCGCTGTTAGTTGGTGGAGGAAAGAAAGCTGGGTTCACATGCGGAGCTGGCGGTGGGGCACCTGGAGGTGGTCCAGGAAGATGCGGAGGAGGAGCTAGTGTAAGGGGTGGCCCAAGTGGACCGGGTGGACGAGGTGGAAAAGGGCCTGGAGGTGGAGGCGGTCCCTGTTGTGGAGGTGGTGGGCCAGGAGGGGGGCCGTAGCCTGGAACTGGAGGTGGAGGGCCAGGAGGAAGTGGACCCAATGGAGGCTGCCCAAAAGGTTGTCCAGGAAAAAGAACTGGTGGTGGAGGGCGATCTCCTCGATTAGGAGGCCCAGCTAGAGGAGGAGGCAGAACCTGACCAGGAGGTGGAGGACCTGCTGGACCAGGTGGGCCTGGAGGACCTAAGGGTGGACGTGGTGGAGTCTGTCCAGCTAAAAAACAAAGGAGAAAGAAAAAAAAAAACACTTCACTAATAAGATATTTTAACTTTTACATGCCAAGATTATACTTTAAACGCATAAAGCATACACCAAGTCTTTGTCTTTAAATAAAACCCGTATGGTAAATGTTACACTACCAACTACAATGAAGTATATCCTTACAAATTTAACTAGCTCAATTTATGCTTAAGAAAAATTATTGAAACGAAAACTTTAATAAAAAAAATTACAATGCCTAGAGATATTTTCCATCTTTCCGTGTACACACACTTCTTACAGTGAAATCACCCACCTTATATTCTACTCTGATGCCAAGCTAGAAAGTGAAACAAGGAAAAATGATCTTGAAAGGATTTTTTTAAGAGGTAAGAAAGTAAGACGGATGTAAATATTCTATATATAAGTCAAGCAAGTTTGGAGAAAAATAAAGACCTTTTAGGCCAAAAATGGGTATTTCCTCTATGCTGTGCCCCATATGCCATGGAATCCTAGTTTCCAGGAACAAAGGCCGAGTTCCTTTAACAAGATGCTTGATCAAATTTCCTGGATTCCAAAAATAGCATAACAAGGAGAGTAAGTCACATTAATAATGCATTACTTGAAAAAGAGAGAAAAGGAAAAGAGGTATTAGGTAGACATGTTTTATCCATGGTAATTTAAGAAAAGTTTTACCTGGAAAAGGTGGGGGTGGCCCTCCTGGTCCTGTTGGCCCAGGAAATCTGTCCCCACCAGGAACAGCCCCTGGAAAACGGCCCCGTCCTCTACCACCTTGTGGAAATGCTGCACGGGAACTGCCTCCTGGAGGACCAGCTTTACCTTCCCCAGACATTTGTCCTGATTGTGTAGCTGCAAATATCCAAATACTCATAAATAGCACTTATTAAAAATAGTTTTCTGAAATGCAACCACTATTATTAAAAACAACTCTATTTCTAATATATTAACTTGCAAATGCCTTGTGCCTATGCAAATTACATGAGAAAGTATGGTTTAGGAAAACATTCACATCTATTTGGATACTTTTAAAGACTCAAAATATCCAGGTTTAAATATATTTTCCATAGGTAATCGTGAGTTACTTTCAAAATACCAGCACTCTGCAGCAGCCAAGACTGAAATTCTTCAATAGGTATCTTAATTTCAGTATTACATCATTTAAATTTTGTAACATACTTCTTCAGTTAAGTCTTAAGTGCTAAAACATTAAAAGAAAAGGAACCACTTGAATTTCTGTTAATTACATAATCATCCATCTCATCTCTTTAAATGATAACGTACTTCAATGTATAATGACAAATCTTTTCTATATTCAGTTTACCAAGTGGTGAAAGGTCTTGTTGCCAAGCAGAAAAATCAATGAACATTTTCTGGTAATCAGTGATCTCTCCCCCACCATAATACACATCCACATAGCTTTCCTTTAATCTAAGAATTAGAATGTAGTTTCTTTCTGTATCTAAGATGGAAACAATAGGACAAGAATGGTAGGGCTATAGAACTCGCACGTTGTTGTATAGTATTGGGTCTGTTACATCTGGAGAAAAATGGAACAGGAGTAGGTTTCTAGTACACAGGCCCACAGTCATAACCAGTGATTAAATCTAATTCAAAGCATGGACTTTGTGAAATGGAGTTTCTAGTGAGCTAGTATTAAGATGACTTCTCTAGTATAACACCTAACAAATGCACTGGTTAAAATGTACATATTTTAATAAAAGCCTCTGAGGATTGCTTACTTTTCCTGGACTGCATTTCAAATTGACTCAGGAACTGTTTATTGCATGGAGTTACAACAGGATTCTGACCATGAAGTTCTCTTTTAGGCAACAGATCCATTAACTTTTTTGAAGATGCTTCAGATCCAACACCAACAAGGGCAAACCTAAAAAGTGTTTAAGGGGTGAGGATACAAAGTAAAAAGAGATCAATATTATTACTGTTATTCTTCTGTAAAAAGGTCTTAATCTGCTTTTATCTAAAACAACAGCTGGGCACAGTGGCTCATGCCTGTAATCCCAGCTGCTTAGAAGGCTGAGGCAGGAGGACTGCTTGAGCCCAGGAGTTTGAGGCTACAGTAAGCTATAATCACACTACTGCACTCCAGCCTGGGCAACAGAGTGAGATCCTGTCTCTAAAAATAAATAAATAATTTTAAAAACTAAAAATATTTCTTAACTATACGAGTACACATTTTTGTTCATCTTCTATAACATACCATAGAATTCAGTCATTCAAAATATATAATTCAGTGGTTTTTAGTATTTCACAGTGTTATAACAACCATCATAATCAATTTTAAAACATTTTCATCACCCCAAAAAGAAACTCCATATCCACTGGCCATCGCTCCCATTTCTTCCCATCCCTGTACCCTATGGAACCACTAAACCTAATTTCTGTCTCTGGACTGGCCTATCCTGGACATTTCATCTAAATGGAATCATACAATAGGAGGTCCCTTATGACCAGCTTTCTTTAACTAGCATGTTTTCAAGGTTCATCCACTGTTACAGCATGCATCACCACTTATTTTTATGGGTGAATAATTTTCCATTATAAATATATAACATTAAAAGAAATGTATCCATCAGTTCATGGACATTTGGGTTGCTTCCACTTTTTGCTACAATAAAAAGATGTACAATATCATTAAGTATTGGGGAAGTGCAAATCAAAACCACAAGATACCACCCCATACCCACTAGGGTGGCTATAATAAAAAAGACAAGTATTAAAGATGTGGAGAGGCCGAGGCAGGCGGATCATGAGGTCAGGAGTTCAAGACCAGCCTGACCAAAATGGTGAAACCCCGTCTCTACTAAAAATTCAAAAATTAGCCGGGCGTGGTGGTGTGCGCCTGTAGTCCATGCTGGGAGGCTGAGACAGGAGAATCATTTGAACCTGGGAGGCAGAAGCTGCAATGAGCCAAGATCCCGCCACTGCACTCCAGCCTGGGTGACAGAGTGAGACTCTGTCTCAATAAATAAATAAATAAATAAATAAAGATGTGGAGAAACTGGAACTATTGCACATTGCTGATGACCATGTATTAATAAAATGGCGCAATGGCTCTGGCAAATAATCTGGTAATTCCTCAAACATTTAAACATAGAGTTACTATATAACCCAGTAATTCCATTCCTAGGTACACATCCAACAGAACTGAAAATACACGTTCACACAATATGGGTACACAAATATTCACAGAGGCATTTTCCTTAATAGCCAAAAGTGGAAATAACCTAGACGTCCATCAACTGATAGATTAAAAGAAAAAAGTGCTATATCCATGTAGTGGAATATTATTCAGCCATAAAAAGAAATGCTGATGCATGCTTCAACATGGATGAACCTTAAAATCATTATGCTAAGGAAAAAAGCCAGTCACATAGGACTACGTATTTTATGATTCCATTTAGATGAAATGTCCAGAACAGGCATATTCAGAGCACGTTAGCGGTTGCCAGCAGATAGGAAGAGAGGAAATGGGAGTGACTGCTAACCGGGTACAAGATTTCTCCTTGGAGTGATGAAACGTTCTGGAATGAGACAGTGGTAATGGTTGCTAAACTTCATAAATATAATAAATATCACTGAATTGTACATTTAAAAGCCTGCATTTTATGGCATATGAATTATACCTCAAAAAGAAAAACAAATTTAAAATAATCAGAATGATTACCAATTCGTATAGTTACAGGATATTCTAAATTATTTGAGGGAGGGAGGGTCTTAGTAGCTTAAGAAACTTAAGCTCTTTTCTCCCTAATGTTCAACATGATCTTTTAAACTATACTTCTTATTCTAGTCAACAAGTTCTGCTGTTTGCACCAGGATTATCTTGGGTCACAACATTTATAAAAAACTAAATTAATTTAACAAATATTTATTAAGCACCACTTCTTATATGCAAGGTACCATTCTAGAGCTGGAGATGTAACAGAGAACAAAACAGAATCTCTGTTCTCATTAAGCTTAAAGGCTTGGAAGAGGAGACAACAAACGAGTAAAATATATCAGAGTGGAAATAAAGAAAACAGGATAGGAAGGTGCTACTTTGCACAAGGTGGTCATGGAAGAAAACTCTTAAAACAGTCTGAGTCCTGAATGAAGTGAAAGAGTAAGCCATGTAGATATTTGAGGGGGAAAAGTAAACCAAGAAGAGAAAACAGCTAAAGGTCCTAGGTAGGAATTGGTCTGGCAAACAGCAAAGAGACTAATGTGGCTGAAAAAGAGTGGTAGGATAGGGTTAGAAAGGTGGTAGGAAAACAGACCAGAAAGTACCTTGTAGACAATGGTAAAGAATGAGACAGACAGGAAGCCATGAGAAGATTGAGCAGAATGTCATTTTTTTAAGAACTTCTATTATGTGGAGTACAGACTGTAGGGGGCAGTCTATACTTCCAGTTAGGAAGCTACTGCCAAAGTTTAAGTGAGAGATGATAGTGGCTTTGACCAAGTGGTATAACTGAAGTTAGCGAGAAGTGTTCAGACTCTGCATACATTTTGAAAATATTCTCAGTTTAGTATAAATTGGTATAACCTTCTAATATAAGTAAGCAATATATGAAATAAGCATATTCTTTATCATTGTGCATCTAACGATTTATCCTTAAAAGAAAATCCAAAATCCGTACCAAAAGACTTATATAAAATGATGTCTGCTGCAACATTATTTACAAAAGGCAAAAGTGGAAACCACCACGATAACCAAAAATAAGAAAGGTAAATTACAGTAGCATACCAGGTATGATGCAAAAGAATTAGACATTAGAGAAGATGTGTATTTATTTTTATTTCTTGTATCAAACATATAAACACATGAATTATAATTCCATTATTTATTTATTTATTTATTTTTAGGAAAAAGCCCAAAAGAATCTTCACTAAAATGTTAAAAGTAAACATCAATGAATTGTAGGATAGTGGCATTTTATTTTCTTACTTTTAAATATCTGTATTTATAATGTTCTCATGCTGATGCTATCTCACTTGTATAGTTTAGCAGTGAAATAAAGCAAAACATCCATGTAACACACATTATTCAGTTGCCTATCTTCTGCCATCTCTTAATCACAGGGAGAGTAATGGTTCTTAAACTGTCATTTCAACAACCATTTCAACCATAGACAGAGAAAATTTGGGAAAAATAGAAAATAAATCTGTCCGCATTTCCACTCTACTGGTTTTAGTGTGTTAGGTAATAGGGTACATAAAATGAAAAGTATCAATCTTTGCCCAAGAACCTCCTTCCAATGTAAACAATCATGTGTTGTTTGTATACATGTGTATACATGTGTAATTAACATTAACTTAAAGGAAAGTTAACTTGTAAAAACTGTATCACTAGCTACTAAATCAAAAAGAAAAAAAAAACTTACCCCTTTGACTGGCCATTTGCCCGATTTTCAAAAAATTTTATCTCCAAAATATCATTTACTCCCAAAGAATGAACTGCTTCAGTTAAGTCTTCATCTGTTGTCCACTGCAAGATATTTTCCCCCTCATTAACCATTAAAATATAACCAAGATTTTTATTATCCCAGTTTAGTTTTTAAGGGGAAATTTGAGACATAAAAGAGAAAATAAATGCTGAGTGCAAATCTAAGTCTAGTTACGGCCAGTCAGGCTCCAATTTTTAAACAGCACAAAAAACATCTGGGAACCTAACTTCATTCCCTGATAAGTATTTCAGAAACTAGAAGGTATATACCCTTGGGGTTACAATAGGATTTGACTCTCAAGAGTTTCTGGTCCCTTACAGCTTTAAACTGCTATGATTTTAAATTGTGAATAAAACCAATTTCACTTCCTCCCATTAAAGGAAAGTATTTTGAATTTCACCTTGTTTTTAAATTAAAATGCAGATAAGAAAAAACTAACATGTATTTAATATCTACCATATACTTTATGTATCAACTATTTAACTCTTATAACAACCATATAAGCCCTATTATTATCCCCATTTTACACGTGATACAATAGATGTTAAAGAGCTTGCCCCAGGTCACAAAACTAATAATAGATGGTGGAGCTAAGATCCAAATATTTACTTAGCAACCATACTTTCATAACTACACTGCTACTGTCTCCAATTTTATAGAATCTCAGACTGGGTGGTGGGAGATCTGTTACATTTAGTTTTAAAAGAAATGTAAATAGGCTCGGCACCATAATCCTAGCACTTTGAGAGCTTGGTTAGGAGGATTACTTGAGGCCAGGAATTTGAGGCCAGCCTGAAGCAATATAGCAAGAAGTCAGCTCTACAAAAGGGTTTTGTTTTGTTTTGTTTTTAATTAGCCAGGCGGAGTGACACATGCCTGTGGTCTTAGCTACTTGGAGGCTGACACAGGAGAATCACTTGAGCCCAGGAGTTTGAGGCTTCAGTGAGCTATGATTACACCACTGCACTCCAGCCTGGGTGACAGTTTTGCAAATTCTGTCTCCCCCCGAAAAAAAGAAATGTAAATAAAACGTTTAAAAATACAGTGTTATTAAGGAAATGCAAGGGTGCCAAGTTTTATTGATTTTTGGATATACGAGTTTTTAGCTTTCAAGCATACATATAACTAAGTAGAAATATAAACATTCTATAGGACTATTTTAATGACACTTAAGATGTAATATTAATAAAAAATAAATATACATATGTGCATTTAATGAAGCTCTAAATCAATAATCTTAGTCTCATGACAACCCAAATTAAAATATAATACATACAGCAGTGCTTCTATAAATCAGATTTCAAATTTAAGGGCAGAAATAAAACTCAAATTTGTAACACAAATTAAATAATGGACACTATTTTTAAACCAGGAGTGATACTATGTCTCTTTCCTTTTACACTTGAATCCTGGTTTGAGACCCCATGTGAGCATTATTTTTAGTGAAACTGGGCTAGCTGAAGCAAGGTAAAGTGGTAGCATAAAAAAGGTAACTGAAGACAAAACTAATTTAACTATATTTAACTAGTATCTCCACCAAGAAAAGTTGAATGACCACAAAACTCAAAACTAGAAGAATTCGAATTAATGATGTTGCAAAGATATTTGTATTTCCCTCCTCATTGGACAAGCAAACACATATAGAAAAACACAGTAACATCAAACTTACAAAAATCTGGAGAAAAACATTAATTACTAGAGCAGTTCAAAATCAATTACCAATAATTTAATTCTTGTATTAACTTCACTTACCCATGTTAGATTTCCAATATATAATGCAATTCTCTTTCCAGTATACGTATAGACAACATTTGGTGCTGCTCCTTTACCCACATCATCACCAACAGTTGGTGGGAGAGTATCCATGTAATCCCGGTCTTCTGGGGCATCTCCATTATTTGCAGATGGAGATATGACATCGTCATACAAATCTATCTGATCATGCCCACCATATTCAGCTTCCTGAGATACAGAAATAATGCTCTAGATTATACAAAAGTCAAAATACTACTAAAATAGATTTGAATACAAATTCAACTTTTTGTTTTAAAAATCTGATAGAAAAAGGCCAAGGATTGCTCTAGATTATACAAAAGTCAAAATACTACTAAAATAGATTTGAATACAAATTCAACTTTTTGTTTTAAAAATCTGATAGAAAAAGGCCAAGGATTTCAGTACAAATCTTTTTCCACTTTATGCAACAGATGTATTCTTGAACAGGCCTAAAAAGTGAATTTCTTGCCGGGAGTGGTGGCTCACACCTGTAATCCCAGCACTTGGGAGGCGGAGGCAGGTGGATCACTTGAGTTCAGGAGTTCGAGACCAGCCCAGCCAACCAACATGGTGAAGCCCTGTCTCTACTAAACATACAAAAATTAGCCAGGCATGGTGGCGCACGCCTGTAATCCCAGTTACTCAGGAGGCTGAGGCAGGAGAATCGCTTGAACCTGGGAGGCAGAGGTTGTAGTGAGCCAAGATCGTGCCATTGTACTCCAGCCCGGGCAACAGAGCGAGACTTCATCTCAAAAAAAAAAAAAAAAAGTGAGTTTCCTTTATTTCTTTTTTTTTTTTTTTTTTTTTGTACAGACCAGGTCTTGCTACATTGTCCACGCTAGTTTTGAACTCCTGAGTTCAAGCAATCCTCCTGCCTCGGCCTCCCAAAGTGTTGGGATTATAGGCTTGAGCCACTGCACCCAGCCTAGTTAATTTCTATATAATGAATCCCACTTTTCCACTGATATTTATTATAATATAAAAAATAAGTTCTTTTGGAAAAAGACATGGAAACAAAATAAGTAACACGAAACTTTCCTTTCCTTGGAAATACTCTTAACCAGAAGTAATAACACACGAATGCAAATAGACAAGTTTTTTTTAAACTGACATTAGAAAAATCACCCCAAAATCAAAAGCCATTATATCTTTAATATACGACCACAGAAAAACAGTTATTATTTTCTACAGTATTCCGATCTTGTTTTCCAACCTTGAGGAAGCTACCAGTATTAAAAAAAAGCGTAGTGAGCTGAGCCATAAAAGAAGAAATATGGGTATGTAAATAATTCAAAATGTCATAATAAATGAACAAGGTAAAGAGAAATAAATGAAATACATGTAGAATGATCCAAATTAATTATCTTGCAAGTTGTATCATTCTCAGTGAACAAAGAGCTAATGCTTACCTGAATTCTTAGTTATCTAGTCAAGCAAATTAGCAAGAGAAAAGCAACAGACAACAAAACAAAGAGTATAGTAAAGCTTTGGCACTGTCACCAGCAGAATTAAAGCAATGCTACTGGGTGTCACTTACATGCCTAAATGATAATCAGGGAAAAGGAAAACTAAAATGAAACAGAAACAGGAGCAGGAAAAAAAATAGAAGAGGGTTCAGTTTGTAACTAAGTACATGAAAAATGAAATGTAGGTAAAAGCAGAACACTCAACACTATTTAATTGCCTTTGATAACCATTACTAGACCATAAGCTTGACTAAGCCTGTAGCACAGGAAAATCTCCATTTTTATCTTCTACTCTCCCTTTCCACAACTAAGTACTTGTATTAGTGTGAACCATTTTATTCTTATGACATAGAACATTCGACATAAGGAAAAAGACAATTATAAGATAACCTGAAAGTTCAGACATAACTTACAGATTCTTCCGTTAATACAATTTACTAAAGAACTATACAAATGGCACATGTGGAGGAGCTAAAGGTTTTAGGGACTATTAGCCAAAACAGTCCCTAAATGGATAGAGAATGACCCAGAGAAAAGCATTTGTTATATGATAAACAGAGCAACAAGATATTATGGGCCCGGGCTACTGTTTTGCTATTTAAAAGGGAGCCAGAATAAGATATTTTATTTATTTTGTATTTTTTTATTTTAATTTTTATTTATTTATTTTTTTTGAGATGGAGTCTTGCTCTGTCACCCAGGCTGGAGAGCAGTGGCGCGATCTTGGCTCACTGCAAGCTCCGCCTCCTGGGTTCACGCCATTCTCCTGCCTCAGCCTCGCGAGTAGCTGGGACTACAGGCGCCCGCTACCACGCCCAGCTAATTTTTTGTATTTTTAGTAGAGACAGGGTTTCACCGTGTTAGCCAGGATGGTCTCAATCTCCTGACCTCGTGATCCGCCCACCTTGGCCTCCCAAAGTGCTGGGATTACAGGTGTGAGCCACCACGCCCGGCCCAGAATAAGATCTTTTTAAAAGAAAAAGAAAAAAGCCTAGAAGGGGAAATATCATTTATATACATAAATAAAGGGACCTCAAGTAATCATCAGGTAACCGTCTATGTAATTAATGACTTATCCAATTTACTAGTTACAGAATCTTTACATACCAATTTTACTTGTTATGAGGTAGAATATCTGTAAGACTTATTTAATAAGGGGTCTGGGATCTCAAGGTTAAATCAGAACAAAGCTAAATTTAACAAAGGGCAGAAACTAAGTCCACAAGTCACCAAATAATGCCATAATTTTATTCTGTTTGTACAGCAATACTAAAATAATCTTTAAGAAATGAGTTTTTGTTAAACAAAGTAACATGCTCAAATTGCAATGACCACAGAAATTAGGAAAAAAGAGGGTAAGTTTTGTTATGAAGTTTCAGTGTAGCTGAAGCTTCAGGCGGTGTGGCTGCAGCAGTAGTTCCATGCACTTAACATACTAAAAAGTTTCCCACAAGGGGTGTTGGGCACTTTAAACTCTCTTGCAATCCGGTTCTGAACATCAAGTAGAATTATTAATATTATTCAAAGGGAGTTGAGTTTCCATCCTCCTCAGCAGAAACTATAATCACAATATATGGTCTGAGGGAAAGTAAAAAAGAATGGAAGGGTTATTAACAGCACGACTAAATGTATTTTTAAATTTACACTTTCACTTACATAAATAGGTGAACAGATTCTTTGTTTTCTTCTATTAGCTACAAACCTGCGAAAATGTTTACGTAAGTAGACAAAAAATTTACAAGCATAATTGCAGCTACACTAACCTGGTACATCACAATCACTTACTATTTTTGTCCATCCATGAATTCCTATGTTGACACAAACCAATTTTCCATATTGAT
Source organism: Pongo pygmaeus (assembly GCF_028885625.2). Classification (NCBI taxonomy): domain Eukaryota; kingdom Metazoa; phylum Chordata; class Mammalia; order Primates; family Hominidae; genus Pongo; species Pongo pygmaeus. The sequence goes on along the minus strand of NC_072383.2, from coordinate 67,132,793 downwards.
ATGATTCTACCAATATTTAGGATCAGCCATTTTGTCTGGTAGTTGTACTGCTTCCAAGTGGTTGTAGTAGGATCCTAATTAAGACCACGGTCCTGGGGTTTGATCTCCATGTGGACTAGTTAGCTTCTCTCTGTTCCAAGGCCACAGCCTGTACACTTAGCCCCAATGGTATACATTTAAACTTTGTGAAAAAACATAATGAATCTGAATACATTTGCTGCCATTACTAAAAATGAAACTCAAAGCACACTCTTTCGTAGTATCAGTAACCTTCCTTTTAATCAGCTTCATATCACATCAATCCTCCAGAGTAAAAAAAATACAGAACACACTGAACTTTGTTCTTACTTCATAAAGTGAGAAAATATGCGTGATGTTTGCATGAGAAATTATGCAAAATGTATATCACACGTCATATATAAAGCTCTGTGAGCCTACTGAACAAACTAAAAAAAAGGTTTCCAGTTTGTCAAAGAAATATTTAACAGTATCATTTTTTATTACATGAAGGGTCTTTTCAATTATTACTTTTAATTTTAATGGCATTCAAAAACAAGAAAATATCAACATCATTCCTCTAATTATCTTTGATACCAAATGCTGCCCAATCTTATCTGCTGTTCATAGTAGCTAGCTATCTACGTTACATAAAGCTTGGAATAAACAACAGCTCTTAGGGTTTGTTTAAGAAAAAAAAAAACTCACTCATTTTTTTCATTCCCTACCATTCTAAATCACTACAATCATTCTTCAGACAAGGTATTCTCTCAACATTTTACACAAGATATGCTCTACATGATATACAAATACCTGTTGCCAAGCCAGAGAAAATGGACGGTAAAATGACCAAAATCCTATTAGTTCCCTTAAAGTAAGGCTTCTCAACCTTTTCATTATCCCTGTCTCCTCCCTCCCTTCAAGAAGTTACTTTTAGACATTTTTTCCCTAATTACCCCTCTTACAATTTTAATATCACAGATATACAATACATACTGTATACCACTATCGGGATGAACTTGTTAGCTGTCAAAATATTCATCATTCTCCCTGACACGCCTGACATTTTTTTGATGGTTCTAAAATTACAGTAATATCATTCGAGGCTAGGCACGGTGGTTCATGCCTGTTAATCCCACCACTTTGGGAGGCCAAGGCAAGAGGATCCCTTGAGCCCAGGAGTCTAAGACCAGCCTGGGCAACTTAGGAAGATCCCATCTCTACCATAAAAATATATAAATATATATAAAATTTGTGCATTATATGATACTATCAGTAAATGCACAGCAAAGGCCACTTGTTTCAAAGCCTATTTTAAATTATTTCCATTTAGAGAAATATATGAAGGGGGAAAGTTACATTTTGCATTTACAAAATATATCCTACACCTAGGAAGAGAAATACTAGTATGCAAAATCCAATAGCAGATAACCTAATGCATATATTTTTAAAGAAAATATATCATTTTCTGGTTTTATCTAATTATGTTCTCAGTAGGTATTAAAACTGGCTAGTAATCCCTGTAAAAATCCCTTCCTTAAATAATGGTAAGGAATTTGGTACTAAAAATATGCCACAGAAACCACAGTGGACAATTCACAGGCAACTAAATTAACTGCACCCATAAATAACAAAATAGAGAAGAGTTCTAGCTTCCCTGAACATTTCTATCCATTTTTCTGAATCAATTCTACCTAGCTCATTCTCAACCTGACAGCTTTATTTCAGATGGTTTTCCAGTAAACATAAATAAATCATAAACAACATTTCTCTGATATTTGTCCAAGAAACTTATATTCATTAACTGGCTCAACAATTGGCTAGAATACATACATAATGACTGAACGTAAAGCAAAATGAGTCACGACATAAAAACTGATTTATTGGATGTCCAGGTCCGTAACTCCTAAGTGAATTCTTTGTTCCAACTACCGCCTCTATACACCTCCATTCTTTTAAAAGTAATTAATCTATTTTTGTGTGTGACAAAGTCTCGCTCTGTCACTCAGGGTGGAGTACAGTGGCCTGATCTCAGCTCACTGCAGTCTCTGCCTCCCAGGTTCAAGCAATTCTCCTGCCTCAGCCTCTGAAGTAGCTGGAATTACAGGTGTGCACTATCATACCTGGCTAAATTTTGTATTTTTAGTAGAGACATGGGTTTCGCCATGTTGGCCAGGCAGGTCTCAAACTCCTGACCTCAAGTGATCCGCCTACTTCAGACTCCCAAACTGCTGGAATTATAGGCATGAGCCACCGCAACTGGCCTACACTTCCATTTTAAAGCTGGGTGGCCAGATTACTAAATTTGTGCTATTGGTGACTGCCTGACAGAGCAGAAACTAAATTCCACATTAAGAGTTTCTGACTCCCAAACAAGCAACAAAATACACTACTTCAATGCACGCAGTGTAAGTTTCCCTAAAGTTCACAGAATCTTTTTGACTTTCCTCTCCAGATCAACAAAACTCTACACGTAAAACATAAAAGAATGGTAACTACAATATAGGACCTGTCAGTGTGCTATAATTATAGTAGTCCCCTCTTATCTGAGAGGGATATGTTCCAAGACCCCCAGTGGATGCCTAAAGCCACGGAAAGCAAGGAACCCTACATATACTATGTTTTTCCTTATACATACCTATGATAAAGTTTAATTTATAAAGTAGGCACTGTAAAAAATAACTAATAAAAAAACAATTTAGTCATGCATGACAATGTTTTGGTCCAGGAGGTCAGATTATAATGCAGCTGAAAAATTACTATTGTTTAGTGATCTTAGCCCAATGCATGCCTCACATGTTTGGGCTGGTAATGCTGGTGTAAACAAACCTACTGTGCTCTCAGTCATATAAAAGAATAGCACATACAATTATGTACAGTACACAATACTTGACAATAAGCAACTGTGTTACTGGTTTATGTATTTATTATACCATACTTTTTTGTTTTTACACTTTTTTTTTTTTTTTTTAAATAGAGACGGAGTTTTGACATGTTGGCCAAGCTGGTCTCGAACTCCTGGCCTCAAGCAATCTGCCGCCTCAGGCTCCCAAAGCACTGGGATTACAGGTGTGAACCACCACACCAAGGCCAACTATACCATACTTTTAATCATTATGTTAGAGTGTACTCTTCCTACTTCAAAAAGTTAACTGTAAAACAGCCTCAGGCAAGTCAGTCCTTCACGAGTATTACAGAAGAAAGCAGTTATCCTAGCAGATGACAGTCCATGCATCTTACTGCCCCCGAAGACCTTTCCAGTGGGACAAGATGCAGAGATGGAAGATAGTCATATTGATAATTCTGACCCTGTGCAGGCCTAGGCTAATGTGTGTGTGTCTTAGTTTTTAACAAAAGCTTAAAAAAAAAAAAAAAAAAAAAAAGACCAGGTGCGGTCGTTCATGCCTGTAATTCCAGCCTCCTTTGGGAGGCTGAGGCAAGAGGATCACATGAGGCCAGGAGTTTGTGAGACCTGTGCAACACAGTAAGACCTTGTTTCTTCTAAAATAAAATTAATTTTAAAAGTTAAAAAAAAAATTTAATAAAAAAAAGTTTAAGCCCGGTGTGGTGGCTCACACCTGTAATCCCAGCGCTTTGGGAAGCCAAGGCAAGAGGATCACTTGAGGTCCAGGAGTTCAAGACCAGCCTGGCCAACATGGTGAAACCTCGTCTTTTACTAAAAATACAATAATTAGGCAGGCATGGTGGGGAGTGCCTGTAATCCCAGCTGAGGCAGGAGAACTGCTTGAACCCAGGAAGCAGAGGTTGCGGTGAGCCAAGATCGTGCCACTGCACTTCAGCCTGGGCGACAGAGCAAGGCTCCATCTCAAAACAAAACAAAAAAAAGAAGTTTATAGAATAAGCATATAAAGAAAATATTTTATATAGTTATACAATGTGTTTGTATTTTAAACTGTTATTATTGAAGAGTCCAAGTTTATAAAGCAAAAACGGGCCAGTCACAGTGGCTCGCGCCTGTAATCCCAACACTTTGGTAGGTCAAAGCAGGAAGACAGCTTGAGCCCAGAAGTTGGAGACTAGCTGGGACCTCATCCCTACAAAAAAATTAGAAATTAGCCAGGCATGGTGGCACATGCCTGTAGTCTCAGCTGCTCTGGAGGCTAAGACAGGAGGACTGCTTGAGCCTGGGAGATAAAGGCTGCAGTGAGCCACAATTGCACCACTGCACTCCAGACTGGATGACAGTGAGAAAATGTCTCAATCAATCAAGTGAAAACATTACAGTAAGCTAAGGTTAATGTATTATTGAAGAAAAAAGTTTAAATAAATTTAGTGTAGCCTGAGTGTACTGTACAATGTTTATGAAGTCTACAGCAGCGTAACGTCCCAGATCTTCGCATTCACCCACCACTCACTTGCTGACTCTCCCAGAGCAACTTCCAGTCATGCAGGTTCCTTTCATGAGTGCCCTACACAAGTGTGCCACTTTTTATCCTTTATGCCAAGATTTTCACTTACCTTTTCTGTTTAGATATATTAGATACACAAATACCACTGTGTTACAACTGCCTACAGTATTCAGTACAGTAATATGTTGTACAAGTTTGTAGCCTAGGAGCAACAGGCTACACCATATAGCCTACATGTGTAGTAGACTGTACCTTCCAGGTTTGAAATGCAAAAGCACTCTATGATCACAAATGACAAAAGCACCTAAGATGGACTTCTCAGAACATACCGCCATCGTGAAGCGACACATGATTGTAGAAGAGTTTACTGTCATAAAAGTTAGCTAAATATAGTATCTCTCAAACTACCTTACTGTATGTAATATTTTCAGACCTCAGAACCACGAGTAACTGAAACCACAGAAAGTGGAACTGTGGATACGTGTGCACTACTGTATGTAGGTATCTCTCAGCTCCTCTACAGTGTACTCTAAGGGTAGAGACTACCTAAACTTTGTATCCTTGTTGGCACATAACAGACACTCAAGAAATGTATTTTGAACAATTCAATTTTTTTTTTTTGAGACAGGGTCTTGCTGGAGTGCAGTGGCCCGATCTTGGCTCACTGCAACCTCTGCCTCCCAGGTTCAAGCAATTCTCCTGCTTAGCTTACCGATTAGCTGGGATTACAGGCAGGCACCACCATACTCGGTCGATTTCTGTATTTTGATAGAGATGGGGTTTCACCATGTTGGCCAGGCTGGTCTGCAACTTCTGACCTCAAGTGATCTGCCCACCTCGGCCTCCCAAAGTGCTGGTATTACAGGCGTGAGCCACCACACTCGCCCTAAACAATTCAACTTTTAAATTATTTAGTTTTGGCCAGAATTTTAAAATCTACAATTACTAAATATTGGGCTAGTAATTACTACACTTGAGTATAAATCCAGTTTAAACTGAGTTGATACGCTATTGAGTGTGAGACAGAATCACTTTCTTCTCAACTTCAAGTAATAGGGAGGTTTGGAAGATGTTCAAATTCCCCTTCCAACTGTTCTCAACTTGGTGACATCCAAAGATCTCTAAGAACTAAAGAGAACCCATAAGGAGTAGCCAGTCCCTTGTGCCTCCTCCCCCTTCATTCTCCATTCTTAAGTTCACCTGGTGAAGAAAGGAACTCTATTAGAGCTTCACTAACTTATTCTCAATCTATCCCCAAATTAGTTTCTGCTAAGACTGTTCAATGCCTCACTTTTTTCTACTTCAATAGATGCAAAAATCACTTTTTGAAATAATACTGTGCCTTACCAAAATACAAAAAAGCTTCATAAAAGTATGACATTTAAAATAGAAGACTCAGCAGGATACAGACAAAAAATAGTAGAAAATGGAAATAAAGACTATCCCGAATTTCAAAGTATACAAATCCAATTAGAACTGCAGTTTACACTGGAAAACAAAGATTTTTTTTTTAATGTTTACAACAGCTTTGAAGCCAAAGTAAGTCAAAACTGGCTAATACTTAGTATTTTACTCAACGACAATAAAACAAGAGTTCTAGTCTACTATAGCAACTAGTAGAAATAAGGTCACCAGCTAGTAAAGATTCAATCAGTTGTAAATTATTTTGTGGTTGCCTCTAATTCTGGTAAGATTTTGGAAAAATATTTCAATGATAGTAACATATTTTTAAAAACAGGATAAGCTCTGAAAATAACCAACTATCCTTTTGTGACCTTTTTTTTTTTTTGGTACAGAAACTACCACAGCAAGAAGTGGTAATGTAAAAGGATATACAAATCAATCAATCATTGATTGGCCAATGATATGCAAAGTAGCAAAAACAATGCCTCTATTTATCCTCGCCATTAATCTATTCAAACATATAAAGATTTTACTGGTAAAATTATACAACTGTGTTAGACGTAATGCGGTAGGTACCTTACACAAATCATTGAAAAGTTACATTTAAAAGGAGTCCCTCATTGGGTCCACAAAACTAATCTCTTTTTACCTCGTGCCCAGTCAGCACTTGCTACTGCACAGGGATAAGAATCCACCCAGCTATCTAGATAAGGGAGATGTCCCTCTCAAATTAAGTATGCAGAAGCCTAAAAATACTTCATTAAGAGGTACTGAAAAAAGCTTAACTTCTAAAATTGCGACCCAATTCTTCTCTTATTGTGCATAGAAAGGTGAACCAATGTATTATCTTGTAAGTAAAGCTAATAAAGGCAGTCTTGAACACTTAATCGTTGTTCCTTGCAGTTACAACCCTCTTTTAAACGCAATGTTATATTCATTTGATAAATGAAAGGAAAAAAATTTCCTAGAGGTCTTATAAGCGTTAAAATCTGTGTTGCACTCGAGGAATGTATCTGATTTGTAATGGACACAACTCAAGTATTATTATTTAAAACACAAGCACAATTTTAAAAAGACAAAGATTTAAAAACTTAACCTTTGATTACAATGTATTACATTTAAACAAATTCAGTCTTTAACTGAGTAGCAAACATTTAAAGCCAACTGGTATTTTTCTGTTTTCTAATATTTAAACCAAAGGCACAAAGTCATTCCTGAAAAATAAAACAGTAAATATCTCTAGAGTTTCTTTGTTTTTTAAAAAGCCTGAGCAACTAGTCACGAATATGATGGGTAATGGAGGAGGGAAAAAACCACATTAGCCAGTATTATTTTATTAAGCTTCTCGTAAGGACCTGGGAAATACAAAAAAATAAAGCTTTTAGGAACACTGCAGTTAAGCACAATTTAATTGTTTTAAATGTGTTACTACATAAAATGCAGTAGATACGAACAGCAGGTTCAAACCTTAAACGTCACTACTCTAGCAACAAATGACATCTTTTACAAGGATGCCCATTAACAGACATCACAGCTCCGCGTTACCTCTAAGCAACGTCGTTCAGGAAAACCTTGCATTCTCACTTTCGCTCAACCTTTCAAAAGGTAACGCAGGGCCGGGGGGGTGGGGGTGGGTGGATTTAACACTGTTTTCGAAAATAGGGTCTTATCTATAACTCTTTATTTTTAAACCACATCATAAGGATTTGGGGTGAACGTTCTTTCATTTTAATCACTATGAGATCTGTGGGTGAGCTAACATCTTTTTCTTCCATTCAACCATCGCGCTTCCAATTCTTCCTTTTGGTCCCTGGCCACTCATCTTCACAGGTATTTTCATCACAAAGCCCAACAACGACTGGGCTTCAAAGCACTGCAAGCCCTGGATTAATGAGGCAGGACCAGCGCACCGACTTTTATATGTGGCTCCAAAAGTCAAAGGACTTGTTGCAAATGAGCCCGCACCTCAGTCGCCTTCAGAAAGTGTGAGGGGAGGAGGAAGGCGCCACGCCGAAACCTGTCGCAAACCCGAGGAGGGCGGCCCCGGGGACTGGGCGCGCGGGATACAAAGGGCCGTGAAAGCGGCCTTCCATGAGGCGACAGTGCGCGGGCACGGAGACAAAATGGAGCGATGGGAGAAATCGGAGCCCGAGCGGCAGCGGCGGGGAAGGGGCGGCGGCGGCGGGCACGCACCCCGCCAGGGCTTCCTCCTCCGGCCAGCGGCGGGGGAGGGGGCGCGGCGGCGGCCAGTTCTCTCCGCCGCTTACACGCGGCCCCACCGCCCGGGCCTAGCGCGGCGGGAAGCGCCAGCCGGGTGCCGCCAACAATAGGGAGCGAGGCACCGCCGGCGAGGGAGGAGCCGGCGGCAGCTGCACAGCGGCCCGCGTCCGCGCTCCGGACCCCGCGGCGGGTCGCCGCGCCCGCGGCCCGTGAAACGACGCGGTAGAACGAGGGGCGGGGGAGCGCCACGCCAGGGGTCGGCGGCGCGGCCCAGAGGCGGCAAGGGCGCACAGTCTGCAGTCGCTTCGGCTCGCGGCCGCAGCGGGCCCCGGGTCAGCGTCCCGGCCGCAGCGCCGCCCGCGTCGGCGGCGGGGACTTGGGCTCTCACGTACCTGGTTGAATTCTTCGCCGACATCCGCGTAAATGTCTATGTGGTCCACGCCGTCCGCCATCTTCCTTCAGCCTCGGCCGCCGCCGCCGCCGCCGCCGCCGCCTCCTCCTGCAGGTCCGCCCGCCGCGGCAGCAGCAGCGGATCTAGCGGCGGTGGGGGGGCGCTTGCGTCACTTCCGAGGCCCGAGGGATGGAGGCGCGGGCGACAGGGGCCGGCCGGGGGCGGGGACTCTGCAGCCCAGCCGCTCTGCTGGCTGAGGAAAGGCTGCGCCTCTGAGGGGCAGAGGACGTTTCTTTTGTGTCTGGGTGAGGCCCGGGAGTGGGGGGCCAATTTCTTTGTCCTAGTCGCGCATTCAGCTTAGCAGTGGGTCCCACCTGTTTCCACACACCGTCTTTTCACGTGGCCTCTGGCATACTCAAACGTTTTGTTAATATTTTCATTTATTCGTTTTTCTTATCTTTCTCACATCCAGGACTTTTAAAGGTGGAAGTTATCTGTCCGTGCTTAAATGCAAAGTGTAACCCCCGGGCATTCTGTGAGCGGCTTAAGACCAAAAACAATGTCTTGTTTCTGCATCCTCAGAGACCAGCAGAGTTTTATTTGCATCGTAAACGCTAGGTACCAGTCAGTGGTTATCTCTGCATGCTGTTTATGTTGCCATTTCCATCTCTAATCTTCGTGGGCTTCTTTCCCCCCACCTTCCTCTCGCATTCATTGCCATTCATTTTTTCTTCCTTAGATCTACAGTAGGTTGTCTCTGGCATAGTTCAGATGCTTCTAACATGAATGCAGTCATCTTAGAGCACACCCAAGAGAGTGGAGGTATCTTGAGGTCAGGGGGGCTTCTCTCTCAGAATCCTAGAATGTCCCAACGGGAAGGAAACTGGAAAGGTGTCCTTAGGTCCAAACATCTCATTTTACAGAAGAGAAGACTGAGGCCTAATAGAACCTAAGTGATTTAACTAGGTCACATGGCCAATAAAGGTAGGAACATTCAGCCACGATACTTTACTCAAAGATGTCTCTCCAGTTTGAAACCTTCCCCTCCATTCTTCATTTCTTTTTCACTCATTAAAAAATATACTATAGTAGAGCGTGTTTCCTGAGAAACTGGCCAGAAATCATTCATAGAATAACCCAAACAACATCTGTAAGGTTGGGCATCTCTAATCCAAAAATTTGAAATGCTCCAAAATCTGAAACTTTTTGCGCACTGACATGATGCCACAAGTGGAAAATTCCACACCTGATCTTATTTGCCAGGTCGCAGTCAAAAATGCAATCAAAACTTTGTTTCATGCACAAAATAACTAAAAGTATTGTATGAAATAATCTTCAGGCTGTGTGTATAAGGTATATGTGAAACATAAATGAATTTTGTTTAGACTTGGGTCCCATCTCCTAGATAATTTATGTATATGCAAATATTCCAAAATCCCCTCAAATCCAAGCATTTTTGCCTAAAAAAGACTCAATCTGCACTTGGTATGGTGGAAAAAGCATGGTTGCAGTCCTGGAGACCAGTCTGGTGATCTGGGTACCCATTTCTAGTCAGACGTTTTATCAGCTAGATGACCTCAGTCAAGTTTTCAACTCTCATATTCAATCTCAATCTTTAAAATCCAAGCAATAATATCTACCTCACCAAGGTTGAAGGTTGGTGATACTTTAAATTAGTTAATATGAGTTAATATGCAAAGTGCCCTGTCCTGTTCCAAGAATCAGTATTTAAATACTGATTCACTTTCTTTCATGGGGCATTATAGAAGTAAAGAGAAACTGAAGTTTAAAGATGAGAGTATTTTCTAGATTGGTGGTGTGGTAGAATAATGGCCCACCATAGATGTTCATATTCTGATCCCTGAAATCTGTGAATATGTTACCTTTGCAGCTATGATTAAGTTAAGGATCTTGAGGTAGGGATAGGGATACCTTGATTGTCCGGTAGGCTCAAAGTAATTGCAAGGGTCTTTAGAAGTGAAAGAGGGAAGCAATAGAATCAGAGAAGATGCAAGTGTTTCTATTGCAGTTTATTTTCTTTCAATACAATTAAAAACCATTCCAGTCAGCATGGTGGCTCATGCCTGTAATCTCAGAACTTTGGGATGCCGAGGAGGGAAAATTGCTTGAGCCCAGGAGTTTGAGACCAGCCTGGGCAACATAGGGATACCTTGTCTCTACAAAAAAATTAAAAAATTAGCCAGGCATAATGGCATGCACATGTAGTCCCAGCTACTCAGGAGGCTGAGGTGGGAGGATCACTTGAGACTGGGAGGTTGAGTCTGCAGTGAGCCATAATTGCACCACTGCACTCCAGCCTGGGTGACAGAGTGAGACCCTGTCCCTCCAAAAAAAAAAAAAATTATTTCAAGGCTCTGACTTCTATCGTTGTCTGTAAAAAGTCAGCTGTCAATTGACTATTGCCTCTTTGAAGTTAATTGGTCCTTTTTTTTCTGGTTGCTAAGATTTTTCTTAGATTTTAGTTCTCTGTTCTCTTACCATGTGTGCTTGGAAGTGTATTTCTTGTTATTTGTGATGCTTGGGATTCACTGAACCTCTTGAATATATAGATTGATGTGTTTCGTGAGTTCTGGAAAATTCTCAACCATTACCTCTTCCAATATTGTTTCTGCCTCCACTCTCTTCTCTCCTTCCCTGACTCCAATTAAATATATGTGGCTGGGCACAGTGGCTTATGCCTGTAATCTCAGCACTTTGGGAGGCTGAGGCAGGTGGATTGCCTGAGGTCAGGAGTTCAAGACCAGCCTGACCAACATGGTGAAACCCCATCTCTACTAAAAATACAAAATTAGCTGGGCATGGTGGCGCATGCTTGTAATCCCAGCTACTCAGGAGGCTGAGGCAGGAGAATCGCTTGAACCTGAGAGGCAGAGGTTGCAATGAGCCAAGATCACACCATTGCACTCCAGCCTGGGCAATAAGAGCAAAACTCCGTCTCAAAAAAAAAAAAAAAGAAATATATATATATATATATATATGCTACATATATTTTAATATATAATATATATGCCATATATTTTTAATATATAATATATATGCTATATATATTTTAGTATAAAATGTGCCTATACATATATATGTGTGTGTATTTTAGATCTTTTTGTTCTAGCCACTATTTCTCTTACCCTCTTTTTAAAAGTTTTCCATCCTTTCCTCTCTCCATGCTTCATTGTAGGTAGCTTTTTTTCTGATATATTTTCTAGTTTACTAATTCTCCCTCCTATGGTGTTAATCTCATCTACTGAGACATTAATTTTGTGTTTTTTGTAATTTTAGATTCTAGAATTTCTACTTGATTCTTTTAAAAATCTCTTAGGTTTGTTTTTATGGCATCTAATTATTTCCCAAAATTGTCAGTTTTGGCTTTTATCTCTTTGAATATAGTAGGCATCATTGGTTTACAATCTGGGGTCTTTGATAATTCCCATATCTGGAATTCCATTGGGATTGTTATGTGTTATATATTCTGGCTGTGGCCCACTTCCAGCAGTTAAAATAATGTAAACTCAAATATTTAAGACGATCAGGAAAGAGGTTGGAAAGCAGTAATGTTCTAAGGTTCTCTGTATGTCTGCTTTTTCTCTGTACAGAAGAACTTTCTCTCCTTTTCCATGTGCATGGCAATGCAACAATGCAACCTCAATGCAAGTTCCAGGGTTCAAGCAACCACCATTTAAGCAAATATTCAGCAGCCTTAGTTTCAATTACAAAATCTAAGGAATGCCAAAGTAAGGTTTTCTGTGCTGGAAGAAAAAAATCTAAGGAAAAAGGAACTGATTAACCCAATTTTTATGAGATTCTACTCCCATGCCAATCAAGGTTTTTAAAGGGAATGGAGTCCAGAATGAAAACATGGCTGACAAATCCTACCCTGTAAGTCAGGAAATGGTGGAGAATTCTCACTGAAAGATGGTAGCTTTGAGCTAGACAGACATCTCAAAGAATGTCTGACATATTCTACTTATTAGACGACAATATATAAAGTCATCATGCTTAGGGAAGACACATGCAAATCCATAAATATTTTACACTTGCTATCATTCCAATTTATGCCAAATAAGTCAATGCCATAATATCCATAGGAACATGATTTGCATTCCAATATACTATCGGCCATAGTTTAGCCCAGTGGTCCCCAAACTTTAAAAAATACTCACATCTAGTCAGGCACAGTGGTTTGCACCTGTCGTCTCAGCTGCTTGGGAGGCTGAGACAGGAGGATCTCTTGAACCCAGGAGTTTGAGGCTGTAGTGAGCTATGATTACACAATTGCACTCCAGCTTGGGTGACAAAGTGAGACCTCTTCTCTAAAAACAGAAAAGAAAATTAAAAAAAAAATTTAATTGGCCAGGTGCAGTGGCTCACACCTGTAATCCCAGCACTTTGGGAGGCTGAGGCAGGCAGATCACGAGGTCAGGAGTTCGAGACAAGCCTGACCAACATGGTAAAACCCCATCTCTTCTAAAAGTACAAAAATTATCCAGGCGTGGTGGCACGCATCTGTAATCCCAGCTACTCCAGAGGCTGAGGCAGGAGAGTCACTTGAACCTGGGAGGCAGAGGTTGCAGTGAGCCGAGATCGTGCCACTGCACGCCAGCCTGGGTGACAGAGCAAGACTGCATCTCAAAAAAAAAAAGAAAAATATTTAATTAAAATACCTGTATGAGTATAACATTTGAAAACATGCAGCCATAATATATGTAAATTTAAACATTATTTTATTAAAACATATTGCCACTATGAACACAATACAAACATACAATTTTAAACCATGAAATGAGATTTTTTAATATCTTGCCATGCATAAAGGCCTTATATTATTATTAGTGGATTTAATCCATATTTCAAAGTCTTCATTTGGATTTTTTAACATTTTAACATTTTTAATTTTTGTGTGTACATAGTAGGTGTATATATTTATGGGGTACATGAGCTGTTTTGATATAGGCATGCAATATGTGAAATAATCACATCATGGAGAGAATGGGTATCCATTCCTTCAAGTGTTCATCCTGTGTGTTAAAAAAATCTGATTACATTCTTTTAGCTATTTATAAATATACAATTATTATTGACTATATAGTCACCCTAGTCAAATAGTAGGTCTTATTCATTCTTTCTATGTTTTTGTACCCATTAACTTATCCACTTTTGACCCCCAAACTCTCATTACCCTTCCCAGCCTCTGGTTACCATCCTTCTATTCTGTATGTCCATGAGTTCAATTGTTTTGATTTTTAGATCCCATAAATAAATGAGAACATGCAATGTTTATCTTTCATTCTGTACCTGACTTATTTCACTTAACATAATGATCTCCAGTTCCATCCATATTGTTGCAAATGACAGGATCTCATTTTTTTTTTTTTGTAGCTGAATAGTACTTTGTTGTATATATGTATCACATTTTCTTTATCCATTCATCTATTGATGGATACTTAGGTTGCTTCTAAATTTTAGCTATTGTAAATAGTGCTGTAACAAAAATAGGAGTGCAGATACCTCTTTGATAAACTAATTTCCTTTCTTTTGGGTATATACCCAGCAATGGGATTGTTGAATCATATGATAGCTCAATTTTTAGTTTTCTGAGGAACCTCCAAACTGTTGACCACAGTGGTTTTACTAATTTATATTCTTACCAACAGTGTACAAGTGTCCCCTTTCTCTATATCCTTGCCAACATTTGTTATCTCCTGTCTGAGATAAAAGCCATTTTAACAGGGGTGAGATGATGTCTCATTGTAGTTTTGATTTGCATTTTTCTGATGATCAGTGATGTTGAGCAATTTTTCATATACCTGTTTGTCATTTGTATGTCTTGAGAAATGTCTAGTCAGACTTTTCGCCCATTTTTTAATCAGATTATTAGATTTTTTCTATGGTTATTTGAGCTCCTTATGTATTCTGTTTATTAATCCTTGGATAATAAAGATGGGTAGTTTGCAAATATTTTCTCCCATTCTGTGGGTTGTTATATAAGTCCATTCTCACACTGCTATAAAGAAGTACCTGAGATTGGGTAATTTGTGAAAAAAAGAGGTTTAATTGACTCACAGTTCCACAGGCTGTACAGGAGGCATTGCTGGGGAGGCCTCAGGAAACTTACAGTCATGGCAGAAAGGTGAAGGCAAAGCAAGCAGGTCTTCACATGGTGGCAGGAGAGAGCAAGTGCGGGGGGAAGTGCCACATTTTTAAACAACCAGATCTTATGAGAACTCACTCACTATCATGAGAACATCAAGGGGGAAATCTGCCCCCACAAAGATTCAGTCACCTCCCATTAGATCCCTCCCCCAACATTGGGGATTACAATTCAGCATGAGATTTGGGTAAGGACACAGTCACAAACCATATTATTCCACCCCTGGCCCCTCCCAAATCTCATGTCTTTCTCATATTTCACAACCAATCATGCCTTCCCAATAGTCCCCCAGAGTCTTAACTCATTCAAGCATTAACTCAAAATTCAAGTCCAAAGTCTTGTCTGACACAAGGCAACTCCCTTCCACCTATGAGCCTGTAAAATAAAAATAAGTTAATTACTTCCAAGATACAAAGGTGGTACAGGCATTGAGTAAATGCTCCAATTCCAAAAAGGAGAGATTGGCCAAAACAAAGTGGCCCCATGCAAGTCCAAAACCCAGCAGGGCAGTCATTAAATCTTAAAGCTCAAAAATAATCTTGTTTGATTTCATGTTTCACATCCAGGTCACACTGATGCAAGGGGTGGGCTCCCAAGGCCTTGGGCAGCTCTGCCCCTGTGGCTGCTTTCATGGGCTGGTGTTGAGTGCCTACAGCTTTTCCAGGTGTATGGTGCAAGCTGTTGGTGGATCTACCTTTCTGGGGACTGGAGGACAATAGCCCTCTTCTCACAGCTCCACTAGGCAGTGCCCAGTGGGGACTCTGCTTAGGGGCTCCAACCCCACATTTCTCCTCTGCACTGCCCTTGTAGAGGTTCTCCATGAGGGCTCTGCCCCTCCAGCAGACTTCTATCTGGACATCCAGGCATTTCCATACATCCTCTGAAATCTAGGCAGAGGCTCCCAAACCTCAACTCTTGGCATATGCATACCCACAAGCCCAACACCACATGGAAGCTGCCAAGGCTTGGGGCTTGCACCATCTGAAGCAATGGCCTGAGCTATATCTTGACCCCTTTTAGTCATGGCTGGAGATAGAGCAGCTGGGATGCAAGGTGCCATGTCCTGAGGCTGCACAGAGCCGTGGGGCCCTGGGCCTTGCCTGCAAAACCATTTTTCCCTCCTAGGCCTTCAGACCTGTGAAGGGAGGGACTGCTGCAAAGGTCTCTGAAATGCCCTGGAAACATGTCCCCCATTGTCTTGACTATTAAAATTTGGCTTCTCTTTACTTATACAGATTTCTGTAGCCTTGAATTCCTCTCCAGAAAATGTTTTTTTTTTTTTTTTCCTACCATATGGTTAGGCTTCAAGTTTTTCAAACTTTTATGCTCTACTTCCCTTTTAAATATAAGTTCTAATTTCAGACCATCTCTTTGTGAACACATATGAGCATATGCTGTTAGAAGCAGCCAGGTGGAACCTTGAATGCTTTGTTGCTTAGAAATTTCATCCACCAGATACCCTAAATTATCTCTCTCAAGCTCAAAGTTCAACAGATCCCTAGGGCAGGGGCACAATGCCATCCATCTCTTTGCTAAAGCACAGCAAAAGCAACTTTTGCTCCAGTTCCTAATAAGTTATTTATCCCCATCTGAGACATCCTCAGACTGAACTTCACTGTCCATATCACTATCAGTATTTTGGTCGCAGCCATTGAGCAAGTCTCTAGGAAGTTCAAAACTTTCCCTCATCTTCCTGTCTTCTTCTGAGCCCTACAAACTATTCCAACCTCTGCCCATTACCCAATTCCAAAGTTGCTCCCACATTTTCAGGCATCTTTATAGCAATGCCCCACTTATCTGGTACCAATTTTCCATATTAGTCTGTTCTCACACTGTTAGAAAGAACTACCTGGTACTGGGTAATTTATGAAGAAAAGAGGTTTAATTGACTCACAGTTCTTCAGGCTGTGCAGGAGGCATGGCCTGGAAAGCCTCAGGAAACTTACTATCATGGCAGAAAGGCAAAGGAGAAGCAACCGTGTCTTCACATGGAGGCAAGAGACAAAGAGAGTAAAGTGGGAAGTGCTACACACTTTTAAACAACCAGATCTTATGAGAACTCACAACTACAAGAACAGCAAGGGGAAATCTGCCCCCATGATCCAGTCACCTCTGATATGGTTTGGCTCTGTGTCCCCACCCAAATCTCATTCAAATTGTAATCCCCACGTGTCAGGGGAGGGGCCTGGTGGAAGGTGATTGAATCATGGGTGGCATGATTCCTGAAACAGGAGGCATGTCTGGGAAGGCCTCAGGAAACTTATCATTCATGGTGGAAAGATGAAGGGGAAGCAAGAGACATATTACATGGCAGCAGGAGAGAGAAAGAGTGTAAAGGGGGAAGTGCCACACACTTTCAACCAGATCTCATGAGAATTCACTCGCTTGGTAGTATGGACGTTTTAACAATATTGATTCTGCCAATCCATGAACATTAAATATTTTTCCATATTTTTGGTGTCTTCTTTAATTTTTTTATCAGTGTTTTATAGTTTTTATAGTTTTATTTAATTAAATACCCAGGAATTAACTTAACCAAAGAAGTGAAAGATCTATAGAGATCTTTCTATATTTTATGTGTGGCCATTATAAATGGAATTACTTTATTTCTTTTTCAGATTGTTCACTGTTGGCATAAAAAATGCTACTGATTTTTGCATGTTGACTTTGTATCCTGCAAATTACTGAATTTGTTTATCAATTCCAATACTTTTTTTGGTGGGATCTTTAGATTTTTCCAAATATAAGATCACACCATCTGCAAACAAGGATAGTTTGACTTCTTCCTTGCCAATTTGGATGCCCTTTATTTCTTTTGACAGATTGCTCTAGCCAGGACTTCCAGTACTATGTTGAATAACAGTGGCAAAAGTGGGCATCCTTGTTATGTCCCAGATCTTAGAAAAAAGGCTTTCAGATTTTCTCCATTCTATATAATAGTAGCTGTGAGCCTGTTATATATGGCCTTTATTATGTTGAGGTATGTTTCCTGTACACACAGTTTTTTTAGGGTTTTTATTGTAAAGGGATGTTTAATTTTAACAAATGCTTTTCCTGCAATTATTGAAATGATTATGTTTTTTGTCCTTCATTCTGTTGATATGATATATCACATTGATTGATTTGTGTATGTTGAACCGTCTTTGCATCACAGGGATAAATCCCACTTGGTCATGATGAATGATCTTTTTAATGTATTATTGAATTTGGTTTGCTAGTATTCTACTGAGGATTTTTGAATCAATATTCATCAGAGGCTGGGCAAAGTGGCTCAAGCCAGTAATCCCAGCACTTTGGGAGGCTGAGGTAGGCAGATCACTTGAGGTCAGGAGTTTGAGACCAGCCTGGCCAACATGATGAAACCCCTTATCTACTAAAAATACAAAAATTAGCTGGGCTTTGTGGTGGGCACCTGTAATCCCAGCTACTTGGGAGGCTGAGGAAGGAGAATCGCTTGAACTCAGGAGGTGGAGTTTGCAGTAAGCTGAGATTGCACCACTGCACTCCAGCCTGGGCAACAGAGCAAGACTCTGTCTCAAAACAAAACAAACAAAATAAAACAAAAAAATATATATATGTGTATATATGTGTATATATATATTTTTTATATATATGTATTTTATATGTACATATATTTTTATATATACGTATATATATTTTATATGTATATATTATATGTATATATATTATATATGTATATATTTATAAAATATGTACGTGTGTATATATTAAATATATATTATATATAAATATATTATATATATATTTGTATATATATATACTCATCAGAGACATTGGCCTATAGTTTTCTTTTTCTTTTTTTTTTTTTGATGTTTACCTGGTTTTGGTATCAAGGTAATATTGGCCTCATAGAATGAGTATGGAAGCATTTCCTCTTCCTCTATTTTTTGGAATAATTTGAATGAGATTGTTATTAGTTCTTCTTCAGATGTTTGGTGGAATTCAGCAATGAAGCCATCAGGTCTTGGGCTTTTCATTACTGGGAGCTTTTTATTGTAGCTTCAATCTTGTTATTTGTTATTGGTATGTTCTGGTTTTACATTTCTTCCTGGTTCAATCTTGCTAGGTTATATGTATCTAGGAATTTGTCTATTTCTTCTAGATTTTCAAATTTATTGGCATAGAGTTGCTCATAGTAGCCACTGATAATCCTTTGAACTTCTGCAGTATCAGCTCTAATATCTTCTTTTTCACTTTGGATTTTATTTATTTGTATCTTCTTTCTTAATCTAGCTAAAGGTTTGTCAATTTTGTTTAACTTTTGAAATGCCAACTTTTTGTTTCATTGATCTTTTGTATTGTTTTCATTTCAATTTTATTTATGTTCTGATCTTTTTTTCTTACTAGTTTTGGATTTAGCTTGCTCTTGCTTTTCTAGTTCTTCAAGATGCATTGTTAGATTGTTTATTTGAAGGTTTTCCTCCTTCTTGATGTAGGCGCTTATAGCTGTAAACTTCCTTCTTAGTTTGACCTTTTGTATTGTTTTCATTTCAATTTTATTTATTTCTGTTCTGATGTTTCTTTTTTTTCTACTAATTTTGGGTTTAGCTTGCTCTTGCTTTTCTAATTCTTCAAGATGCATTGTTAGATTGTTTATTTGAAGGTTTTCCTCTTTCTTGATGTAGGCGCTTATAGCTGTAAACTTCCTTCTTAGTACTGTTTTGCTGTACCCCATATATTTTGGTATGTTGTTTTTGTTGAAATTTTTTTCAAGAAATTTTTCAATTTCCCTTTTAATTTCTTCATTGACCCACTGGTCATTCAGGAGGATATAGTTTAATTTTTATGTATTTGAATAGTTTCTAAAATTCCTCTTATTAATTTCTAGTTTTATTCCATTATGGTCAGAGAAGGTGCTTGATATTATTTGAATTTTTGTAATGTTTTAATACTTGTTTTGTGACCTAACATATGGTCTATCCTTGAGAATGATCCATATGCTGAGGAAAGGAATATGTATTCTACAGCTATTGGATAAAATGTTCTGGAAGTATCTGTTAGATCCATTTGGTCTCTAGTGCAGATTAAGTCCAATGTTTCTTTGGTGATTTTCTGTCTAGAATATCTGTCCAATGCTGGAAGTGGGGTGTTGAAGTCTCCAACTATTATATTGGGGCCTATCTCTCTCTTTAGCTCTAATAATATTTGCTTTACGTATCTTGGTGCTCCAGTGTTGGATGCATATCCATTTAAAATGAGTACATCCTCTTGCTGAACTTACCCCTTTATATACCCCATTATATAGTGATATGGTTTGGACTTGTATCCCCTGTTTCCTTTCACTCTACTTTCCTCTCTGTCATAAATCCCCTCACGTAGGGTAGATTTGGAGGGGCAGCATCATCTTTTTGGATGTAAGTGGAATTTGAATAAGGGATACATTTACTTTGGGTTTAATAGGAAATATCTGTGTAAGTTATTGTTAGGCATCTTGGTATAGTAATAATTCCCAGAAATATTTTTACTGCCACTGTGCTGACTCACACAGCTTCCATGATATAAAGATACAAGGCCAGGGATTCTATTGTGATCTGAGTATGCCCAACCATGGTAGATTCTAGAAGTATGTGTGCAGTGGAGGAGAAACAGTTTAAAATGTCTAGAGCCAGAAGCTACTAGGTGGAAAAGTAGTTTAATCATGAGACATGCAAAATTGTAAGTGGAAGATATGGTTTTCATTAATGCCCAGTCAAAATGGAAATCTCTAGTGGAGGGAGTACACTAAATAATGGGGCACATAAAATGATCACTTTTTTCTCTTTGTGATAAAATCACATGAAATTTCTGTTTTTTCTTGTTAAATAACTATTTATGTTCATACCTTATTTTGTATTCATTTAAAGAATTCTTTTTCTTTAAGAAAGCCCCCAAAGGATAGAAATATTAGGCCCCATAAAACCTAGATTCATATCTGCCTCATCCCTTAGTGATGTGAAACCATTTGACGTCCGTGAGTGAGGACATCAGTGTCAATTCATATATTAAACTGAATTTTTTAATTTTTAAAATAAAAATATAAAAGTATATAATCGAGTAACTTTCAATATCCTGATGAATAGATTTGTATACCTCACTTCAGAGACAATTGATTAAACCAATTATTTTACTATGGCTAAATTTAAAAAACATTCTAAGCTCAGAGAAGTGTATCACATGTTCTACTGACCCTCCTTGATTCAGTCAATCCCACATTTCAAGCACTATAATTCCTGTTACCAAATTCTGTTAGGTTGAACCATATGAGAGAGCAAGTTTTTTTTGTTTGTTTTGAGACAGAGTCTTACTCTGTCACCCAGGCTGGAGTGCAGTGGCGCTATCTCAGCTCACTGCAAGCTCCACCTCCTGGGTTCACACCATTCTCCTGCCTCAGCCTCCCAAGTAGCTAGGGCTACAGGTGCCCACCACCACACCTGGCTAATTTTGTTTTTGTATTTTTAGTAGAGATGGAGTTTCACCATGTTAGCCAGGATGGTCTTAATCTCCTGACCTTGTGATCCACCTGCCTTGGCTGCCCAAGTGCTGGGATTATAGGCGTGAGCCACTGTACTCAGCTGAGACAGCTGTTTTTATAGCTAAAAATGGTCTAACATTGGCAAATCCAGAAGTTTACACTGATATATTATTTAACATGCATTCAGCTGCAAGTAAAAGAAACAAGACTCAAATTGATATAAACAGTAAGGCAATTTATTGTGAGACTATCAGTGAACTCACAAAATTGACTAAGCAGCTTGAGAACCCAGCTTAGAAAACAGGCAGAAACTAAATGATGCATGATAGAGTCAAGATCATGCCACAGAGATAAACTGCTCAGAAAGCTACTACTTGTATCATGTCACTGGACTCTTGATGTCACTTTATTGTTCTCTACCACTTGTGGTCACTCACTGATAGACTGCTGCAACTTTGACAGCTGTAGCCACTTCATATAACTCTGAATTTGGTTCCTTCACACATTCCCTCCAGATTCTAAGTTGGAGGCTGCACATTAAGCCCATTATCACATGCTCTTGTACATACTACCAGGGTGATCAGATACTGGCCAAAAGAAAAGTTTATCTCATAAAGAAAATATTGAATAAAAATACATCCAAATGTTAGTATTAGTTTTGGGCAGTGTGATTATAGGTATTTTATTTTCTTATTATTTTTATTTTTTAAAAATTCTTTCTAGAGACAAGATCTTGCTCTGTTACCCAGGCTGGAGTGCAGTGGTATGATCATAACTCAGGGCAGCCTCAAACTCCTGGGCTCAAGGGATCCTCCCACCTCAGCCTCCCGAGTAGCTGGAACTACAGGGTCTCGCCACCACACTCAACTAATTTTTTGTAGAGACAGGGTCTCACTATATTGCCCAGGCTGGTCTCCAACTTCTGGCCTCAAGGCATCTCCTGACTCAGCTTCCCAAAGTGCTGGGATTACAGGCATGAGCCACCATATCTGGCCTTATTTTTGTATTTATTTACACATTTCTATGCTTTCAGTATTGTTACAATATATATTTATTGACTTTATAATTTAAACATTTTGTAACTTTATTTTTTAAAATAAAAAAGCATAGACTTGGTATGTTATTATGCATTATAACCATACATTTGGACTCGAGATGGAGTTTAGCATTTAAAACTTGTAATCATAAGTCACACACCCGATTTAAAAAACAAAATCATCTGAAAGCTACTCTGTACTTTACCATAAGATACTTTTTCAGCACTTGTATGAACATGTGTTTGAAAAATAAACAGTTCTTAACATGACTTTAAAGTGTGTTGCTTATTACAAGTGGTCTTTTTTTGTGCTTTGTAAAATTATACTTGTCTTTGTGGTTTTAATGATTTGTTTCTGGAAATTACTGAAGGTGAAATTGAAATGTAAAGTCCAAGTGAAGGGCTGCATATCAGCAAACACAGTAACATCAATAGGAGTGGGACTATTTTTCAACATCACCAATTGACTTTTATGAGCTAATGGGATTCAAAACTAGTAATCATACTGTTTATTTTTTCCCTCAACATATATGGTAACTAAATGTGTAAGTGATGACAATGTATTCATTCCACTATTCAACAAATATTTTTAATGCGCTGCTCTGTGGGGGCCACTGTAGGAGGCAGTGCTGAGGGAAACAAATGTTAATAAGATTCCATCATGATGTGGTGAGAAGTCGTATGATAAGGTTCCATGTGACAGATACTGGTTTCAGATCCAACTCTGTCACTGTTACTGTGCATTTTGGGCAAGTGTTACTTAACCTCAATGGGACCTATTTAAAAAAAAAAAAACAGGGATAATAATACTTACCTCAGCTGGGTGCCGTGGCTCCCACCTGTAATCCCAGCACTTTGGGAGACTGAGGCAGGAGGATCGCTTGAGCCAAGAAATTGGAGACCAGTCTGGGCAACATGGCGAGACCCCATCTCTACAAAAAAATTAAAAATACAAATAAACACCCTAAATTGTATAATAGGTTGGGGATGACAGGAACGGAAAGGAGGTAACAATTATTGAGTATATAGTAATATCTACCAGCCCCTGAGATAAGTGCCTCATAAGCACCTACTCAAATTTACAAACTCTATGTACAGTGTGGGAGATGAGGGAGCTGGTGATCCTTGGAAGCACAGATGCTACTTTGAAATTCCCTGGGAAAATGTATCAGTCAGAGCCTGGCAGGAGCCAGATGGCACACAGAAGAGGGAAAATGGAGAATTTGGTGGAGTAACCATTTATGAGGATGGGGGCAGGATTAAGAGAAAATAATAAGGGAGGATAAGGCTCTGTAGGGTAAGCAACAGCCAGGAGCCTAAAGAGACAAAGGGAGCAATCGGTCACCAAAACCCAGAGGGAGAACTGTAATCGTAGGAGTGGGATGCCTGACTCAACCTCAGCCTTCAGTAGAGCCCCACAGTTGGGAGAACCTGGGGGGTAAATACCTGATATTACTTCCTCTTGACCTTAGATCTCCTGATAGGCATTCCCCTTGGTTGAACCCAAATCAGAAGGGACAAGGTAACCATTGATAGAGTTTATAAAGATCACCCCCTGGGGCAGAGAGTAGGCTGGAGGAGCTCGGGAAATGAATCTGGAGAGGCAGAGCAGAATATCTGGCACAGAAAATAGAAATGAGAAAATGTTACCTCCCATGTATGTTCACTTGTGGGATCAAAGAGCTTTAATCCACTTTTGGAGACTAGGAAGTTCAGAGAAGGTTCCAGACTGGGCTTCACCTCAGTACCTGCCCTGTTCTAAATTCTAACTCAGGAGTGATGAGATTAAAGTGTTTTATTCAACTTTGGTTAAACCTTCAACATGGCCTATTTAGTTATTAAAATGTTCAATAAATAGGGAGCACTTATGCAAGTTTAAACAAAAAGTCTCTTCCTCACTCAGAACCAAGAAATGTTTCATCTCAAGAGCTTGCTTGGTAAGCCATTGTGAAGCATGGGTTCTAACTAACAGGCTATCGCATCCCCTATTCCATTGCATTTTCATGGGCTCTATTAAAATGAAGCCAATCTTGCCACTCCTTTTTTGTATACTGTCTCTCTTCTTCCAAAAAAACTCTTAACCTCAATTACATGGAGGCGGAAATGGAAATAGCTAGGGTCAAATTTAAAAATATCTGTGCACTAGGCTCTAACAATGTTCAGATAGGCTTTGGAAGTGAGCAGGCCTGAACATAGTTAATGATGATGTTGACAAATCTTTAAATCATAATTATTATATTGTAAACTCTTGAGGTCAGAGTACAAATCCTATCCATCTTTATACACCCATAGCATCTAGAAGAATGCCTTAGGTGTATAAAGTATTTCATAAATGTTGGCTGAATTGAATTGTTAAAAAGAATCAACAAACTTCGGAGCTAAAAAGGACATATAATCCCAGCTTCCTTTTTTTTTTTTTTTTTTCACAGAAGAGGAAACTGAATCCTAAAAATGTTGATGGTAAAGCACTGCTGGTTCCACCACACAAATCTTAGAATAAACAGGCAAAAGCAATTGGAACTAAGATATAGGTATTGACTAGGTAGTGTTGCAAAAAATGGAAAGGAAAAGTACAAATTATTGAAAAGCCTGGTCTCACTCAGTTTACGTTGAATTTTCCTTTCAATATTTCTCAAATACGTTCTATTCTGCTATTATTATTCTGATCCAGGCCCTCATTACCATATATCACCAGCAAAGATAATCTAATCCAATGTGTTAATTTTACAAGGGAGGGAGGTGACTTGCTGCAAGACCTTAGAAGGGATGCATTTTGTTCTGTCTTTAGGCACCATTTTCAAGTTTTGCTCAGTGGGAACGGAATTCTAATATACTGGCAAACACTTTCATTGCCTTGCCTTTCCTAGCCTCCTTTGCAGTTAGGGTAGCCATTTGATTCGGTTCTGACCAATGCAACCTAGTTGGAATTCTACTTGTAGCATATAAGGACATTTTTGCTTTCATAATCAATGGGATGGATATAACTTTTATCCTTTCTTCTCCTTTTTTCTGCCTTGAATGTAAACTTGATACCTAAAGGAGTTATGGCCTCCATATTGTAACTGTGAGGCAATAAACATTTAAAAGCGACCATGCTAAAGAAGGTGAAACAAATAGTCTGTGCTAAGGTTCTGTTCTGGAGTATGATAGAACTATCGAATAATGTCAGACATCGTTTAAAAATATAAATATGTTTTTTAAAACTTAAAGGCAACGTGCAAAATCAGAGAGATAATCTATAGCTTTTGACATCAGTGACAAAAAAAGTGGGCTAATAGAAATCTTTTGTTAACCTAACAGGAACCAGGAAAGGAGGAAAAAAGAAAAACAAAAATGTGAATAGAAAACACAAAATAAGATGGTAGTGTGTCAGAAAACATCAGGACATAGCAAATGCATATCAAGCTAAACTCACCAATTAAAAGACAGAGATGATCAGAATCAATGTGATCTTGAAATTACATGACACATACCTAAACAAAGGCTCACAGAGGGGTTAAAAATAAAGGGTGTAGGAAGCAAATATCAGCCAAAATGAAGGTGGTGTAGGCATAGTAATATCATATAAATGAAAATTTAAGGAGTAATTATTAATAATATATTTAAGATAACATTTTTATTAATATTTCTTTTCTTTTTTAAACCATATTTACATTGAAGGACTAAATATATCTCCTTTAAAGAAATATTGGACAGGCACAGTAGCTCACACCTGTAATCTCAGCATTTTGGGAGGCCTAGGTGGGAAGAGCATTCGAGTCCAAGAGTTTGAGATCAGCCTGAGCAGTATGCAAAACCCCATCTCTACAAAATATACAAAAATTAGCCCGGCATGGTGGTGTCCACCTGTAGTCCCAGCTACTTGAGAGGCTGAGGTGGGAGGATCACTTGAGCCCAGGAAGTTGAGCCATGATTGTACCA
This sequence comes from Pongo pygmaeus, assembly GCF_028885625.2. Lineage (NCBI taxonomy): Eukaryota > Metazoa > Chordata > Mammalia > Primates > Hominidae > Pongo > Pongo pygmaeus. Next base: position 67,106,816 of record NC_072383.2, on the reverse strand, counting down.
CTGCACTCCAGCCTAGGCAACAGAGCAAGACCCTTCCTCAAAAAGAAAGAAGGAAAGAAATGCTGGCATGAATAATATGAAAGTATAAGGTAAAAGAAAATAAATTACTGTATAGAGGCAACTACTGTTAACATGTTGGGTATTTTGTTTCAATATTTTCTTTTTTTTTCCCTGACTGGAAATAACTATATATTTTTAGAAAACTAATCTATTAATATATGACAATCATGAAGAAGTTTAGACAATGCTGAAAGCAAAAAGAAATGAAAATTAGCCTTATGCCTGGAAATAATCCTATAAATCTTTCATGTATGTCCTTTCAGATATTTTGACGCACATGTATACATATAACTTGTTTTTTAAAAATAGCATCATAGGTAGGGTGCCGTGGCTCCCTCCTGTAATCCCAACAGGTAGATTGGTTGAGCTCAGGAGTTTGAGACCAGCCTGGGCAACATGGCTAAACCCTGTCTCTACTAAAAATACAAAAAATTAGCCAGGTGTGATGGTGTGCATCTGTAGTCCCAGCTACTCAGGAGGCTGAAGTGGGACTCACCTCAGCCTCGTAAGTCAAGGCCACAGTAAGCCACTGCATTCCAGCCTGGGTGACAGGAGTGAGACCCTGTCTCAAAAAAAAAATAGCATCATAATATATGTCCCTTTTTCACTCAATGATGCAATGTAGATATCTTCCTATATCAATATTTATTATAGAAATATTAATACATATATTAATGTATATATATTATCCATTCTGTGATTTACCCTAATATTTCTCAATGTATTTTTTTTAGACACAAGGTCTCAGTTCATCCTGCAAACTGTAGTGCAGTGATGCCATCATAGCTCACTGCAGTCTCGAACTTTTGGCCTCAAGTGATACTCTTGCTGGGATTACAGGCACAAACCACCACGTAGGCTAATTTTTAAATTTTTGTTAGAAACAGGGTCTCTCTACATTGCTCAGACTAGTCTTGAGCTCCTAGCCTCAAGCGAACTTCCCACCTCAGCCTCCTGAGTAGTTGGAATTAACAGGCACAAGCTACAGCGTCTAACTCTCCATGCATAATTTTTCAAAGTTGAGATAATGCTGTGTATCATTTTCCATCTTGCTTTCTTCATTTACTATAAAACACTTTTTAAGTTAAGATTTTTTTTAAAGATAAATTTGAATGATCAAATACTTTATTTTATGTCTATGCAAATTTACTTAGCCATTGTTCTATTGTTGGATATTTAGGTTGTTCACAATTTTTCACTTATAGGTATTGTCTTTGCATTTTGCTGCTGTAACAGAATATCACAGCCTGGGTCCAAAGCATGATGCTGACATCTGGCAAGGGTCATCCCATGGTTGAACCCATTATTTTATCAGGAGCCCCACCACAAAATAACCTACTCACATGGATGCTGGCATTAATTTCTTCATGGGGTCAGAGCCCCTCAAAGGCCCCACCTCCAATTACCTTTACATTGACAAATTTCAACATGAGTTGTGTTGGGGACATTAAACCATAACAGATACTATAACAGTAATTATTTTTGAGAATAACTTTTAATAAAACTTGGGTCCCCTAGATTTTCCTCAAAATTAAATATAAGAAAGCCACCAGCAAAGCATTAATTGAATGTCTAACTAGTAATTAATATTTATATACTTAGCATATTTGCCTTAAGTCAAATTTACGACTTAGTAATGTTGATTATATCCAGCAATGGGTTGATTATATCCTTTTTTTTTTTTTTTTTTTTTTGAGACAGGGTCTTGCTCTGTTGCCTAAGCTGCAGTGTAGTGGTGTGATCATGGCTTATTGCAGCTTCACTCTCCTGGGCTTAAGTGATCCTCCCACCTCAGAGTAGCTGGGACTACAGGTATGTGACACCATGTACAGCTAATTTTTTAATGTATTTGTAGAGATGGAGTCTCATTATATTGCCCAGGTTGGTCTTGAACTCCTGGTCTCAAGCAATCCTCCTGCCTCAGCCTCCCAATGACTGCATTTTTTTTTTGAGACAGTATCTCACGCTGTCACTCAGGCTTGAGTGTAGTGGTGTGATCATGGCTCAACCATAGCCTCAACCTCTAGGGCTCAAGTGATCCTTCTGCCTCAGCCTCCCAAGTAGCTGGAACTACGGGCTCAACATCACCCCAGCTAATTTTTGTAGAGATGGGGTTTCGCCATGTTGCCCAGGCTGGGCTTGAATTTCTGAGCTCAAGCAATCCTCCCATCTCAGCCCCCCAAAATGCTGGGATTACAGGCGTGAGCCACTGTGCCCCTGCCTGACTATATTCTTTATAGTATAGTCAGTCTTAGGAAATCTATGCAGATAGGCATTTATTTATGTTTTATAAGGCTTGAGCAGCATATTACAATTTTTACTTGTCATAGACTTTTACAGTTATTTATGTGCTTTTTGGATATCTCATGGGTCAAATCTATGTTTTCCTGCTAAATCCTTGGTAACACAATCCCCCAATCAGTGCATCATTTTCCCCTGAATTGCTGCTTCCTTTAGTCCTAAGGACCAGCCAGGCTGGTGGGAGTTCTGTAGCACCAAGGCTGGTGAGGGAGAAGGTCTGTTGCCTGAAGCTGTAAATGTCACAGAAATCAAGGGAACATGCCAAACACAGTTATATGGAGAGCTGAGCTGAGTGAGAAGAGAAATCTAGATCTTTGTAGCCTGAGGGCAAATGGCAGCGGCAGATATTACAGTGGCTTACACTTATAATCCCAGTGCTTTGGGAGGCTGAGGTGGGAGGATGGATTAAGGCCAGGAGTTCCAGATCAGCCTGGGCAACATAACAAGACCCTGTCTCTAACAACAACAACAACAACAACAACAACAACAACAAGCCAGGTGCAGTGGTGCACCTGTAGTCCTAGCTACTTAGGAAGCTGAGTTAGGAGTATCAACTGAGCCCAGGAGTTGGAGGCTGCAGTGAGCTGTGGTAGTGGCACTGCACTCCAGCTTGTGCAACAACATGACACTCATCTCTTAAAAAAAAATAAAGTTAGAAATTAGAGAGTTGTTTCAGGAATTTAAAAGCTAGGAATCAGGCTGGGCACAGTAGGTCGTACCTGTAATCCCAGCACTCTGGGAGGCCAAGGCAGGAGGATTGCTTGAGCCCAGGAGTTTAAGACCAGCCCTAGCAACATAGCGAGACACTGTCTTTAAAAAAAAAAAAATTTAGTTGGGCATGGTGGCACACACCTGTAGTCTCAGCTACTCGGGAAGCTGAGGTGAGAGAATCACTTGAGCCTGGGATACCCAAGATTTGGTGAACTGTGTTCATGCTACCGCACTCCAGCCTGGGTGACAGAGTGAGACCCCGTCTCAAAACACACACACACACACGCACGCCAGAGATCTAAAAGTGGAGAAAAATAAATAGATGCAGTGAGGAGTCCAGAGTCTGGGCCTGTCCAAATTGTACCTGGTGGGAGGTTGTTACTGCTGGATTTATTGTGCTTGTCTCTACATGGCACAAGAAGGTATGCTCAAAGAGCCAGGGTGGAGGCCAGGCATGGTGGCTCATACCTATAATCCCAACACTTTGGGAGCCTGAGGAGGAAGATCGTTTGAGCCCAGGAGTTCTAGACCAGCCTAAGCAAAATAGTGAGATCCCATCTCCAAAAATAATTTAAAAATTAGCCTGGCATGGTGGTACACACATGTGGTCCTTGCTACTCAGGAGGCTGAGGTGGGAGAATTGCTTGAACACAGGAGGTTGAGGCTGCAGTGAGCTGTGATCGCACCACTGCACTCAGCCTGGGAGACTGTGTAAGACCAAGCCTCAAAAAAAAAAAAGCCAGGGCAGAACTGTCACAAACATGCCTCTTCTCATCTCTCCACCTCACCTCCTACGGGTTTGGTAGTATCACAGCTCTGTGTGTTAACTAATAGAAGGCTCTTGTATCAGTTTCCTGTAATACTACAAGCCAAATGGGTTTTTTTTTTTTTTAAGATGGGGTCTGTGTTGCTCAGGCTGGAGGGTAGTAGTGTAATCTTGGCTCACTGCAACCTCTGCCTCCCAGGCTCAAGTGATCCTCCTGCCTCAGCCTCCCTAGTAGCTGGGACCACAAGCACGTGCTACTATGCCCAGCTAATTTTTTGTATTTTTGGTAGAGACGGGCCTCTACCATGTTGCTAAGGCTGATGTCAAACTCCTGAGCTCAAGCTATCTACCTGCCTTGGCCTCCCAAAGTACTGGGATTACAGGCATGAGCCACTGCACCCAGCCACCTAATAGCTTAACACAACACAAACTTATTACAGTTCTACAGGTCAGAAGTCTGAAATGGAGCTCACTGGCCTAAAATCGAGGCATTGGCAGGACTGCATTCCTTCAGAGAATCTGTTTCCACGTCTTCTCCATAAAAGATCAGTCTTCTGACTTAAGGAATGTGTAGTATACCTATGTACCCACAAAAATAAATAATGTTAAGAAGTTTTTTAAATGTTTAGGGGAAACCTTTGGCTGTATGATTAGTTGCATGAAGACCCCCAAACCTGTACCACAGAAGCCTCTTTTGAAAACTGGGCAGCCCCAAGTAGGGTATATTCTACAAAGCATACTTCAGATACAGCCATAGAGAAGAATGGAGAAAAGGAACTTCCCATAGGACAAACCTGGGGCCATGAAAAGGAAGAGACAAGGATTCATGAGAGAAGTCTCAGCTTCCCCCATTCACCACCGCCCAGGGAGCAGGAAGAACAAGTGCCAGGTGGGATTATCTAGGGACTTCCTCCACTACCAGGGCAGGAATCTTTGCGATTACTTCTCTGTGGGGTTTGATGATTGCTATGAACCTGAGGCTGCTGTGTGTTTCCCATTCTTCTCTTTTTCAAAGAATTAAAAAAAAAAAAATAGCTATCCCATCCCTACTCCACAATTTATAAAAGTAAGATGTGAGGCAGGTAACTCATGTTTTAGTTTACAGGCTACCAAACCATGAGGAATTGCATACAGACATTAGAAAGAGGATAGAATTAACCAGAGACTGTGAACTTTGAGCTGGATACAGACACTGGATGGTTTGGCAGTTTCTGACCCAAGAGAGGAGATAAATGTGTGGAAAGAAGGTACACATGGATATTTGGGTGACTAAAAGTGCAGAATAGGCCAGAGACTGTTAGTTGCCTCTCAATATCCCTTCTCTTCCTAGTATTAGAAGTCTTTAGCTTGGCATGTATCTACCTAGAAAAACAATATATTTCCCAGCCTTCCTTGCAGCTAGATTATTCACATGATTAAGTTCTGGGCAATAGGATCTGAGTGGAAGTGATGTTTGCAGCTTCTGGGTTGTGCTCTTAAAAAGAGTGGCAGGCCGGGCATGGTGGCTCATGCCTGTAATCCCAGCACTTTGGGAGTCCGAGGTGGGCAGATCACGAGGTCAAAAGATCAAGACCACTCTGGCCAACATGGTGAAACCCCATCTCTGCTAAAAATACAAAAATTAGCTGAGCGTGGTGGCGTGTGTCCGTAGTCCCAACTACTCAGGAGGCTGAGGCAGGAGAATTGCTTGAACCTAGCAGGTGGAGGTTGTGGCGAGCCGAGATCGTGCCATTGCACACCAGCTTGGGCAACAAGAGTGAGACTCCATCTCAAAAAAAAAAAAAAAAAAAAAAAAAGAATGGCATACATGCTTTGTCTTTTCCTTCTTGCTGGTCAAAATGTGATATGATATTGAGTGATGTGGGCCCATGAAGAGCAAAGGAATAGTGGAGCAACAAGATAGAAGGAACTTGGGCCCCTGACCCTGGAGAGTCCTATACTAGACTTTTACATGAGAGAAAAAGATCTTTTCTCTTCTAAAACTATGTTGTATTGTTTTAGGTCTCTTTTCACATGGCTGAATTTGTATCTTTTTTTTTTTTTTTTTTTTTTTTTGAGATGGAATTTTGCTTTTGTTGCCCAGGCTGGAGTACAGTGGCACAATCTTGGCTCACTGCAACCTCCGCCTCCTGGATTTAGGCAATTCTCCTGCCTCAGCCTCCCAAGTCGCTAGAATTACAGGCACCTGCCACCACGTCCAGCAAATTTGTGTTATTTTTAGTAGAGACGGGGTTTCACCATGTTGGCCAGGCTGGTCTCCAACTCCTGACGTCAGGTAATCCACCTGCCTCAGCCTCCCAAAGTGCTGGGATTACAGGTGTGAGCCACCGTGACCGGCTGAATCTATACCTTAACTTTCACAAACATGTTGAGTTCAAAATGGAAAGTGTCAAATATACACAAAAGTGCAAAGAACAGTATAATAACGTCATGTGTACTCACCTTCAGCTTCAACAATTCATCTAATGGTTCAACCATACTTACACCACTCCCTCTCTTCCACTGAAATATTCTGAAGCAAATCCAAAATATATCATTTCTTCTGTAAAGATTTTACCATCTACCTCTAAAAGATAAGGCTTCTTTTTTAAAAAGAATAGTTTGGTGGCTGGATGTGGTGGCTGACGCCTGTAATCCCAACACTTGGGGAGGCCAAGGCAGGCAGATTGTTTGAGCCCAGGAGTTCAAGGCCAGCCTAGAAAACATGGTGAAATCCTGTCTCAACCAAAAAAATACAAAAATTAAGCTGGCATGGTGGCACACGCCTGTAGTCCCAGCTACTCAGGAGGCTGAGGTGGGAGGATCACTTGAGCCCAGGAGGCTGAGGCTGCAGTGAGCCAAAATCGTGCCACTGCACTCCAGTAAGAGTGAGACTCTGTCTTAAAAAGAAAACAAAACCCCACAATAGTTTGAAATGCTTTTGAGAAAAACAAATGTAGATATCTAGTAGATGGTTGAGAACATCTTTTTTTACATTCAGGAGAAAGGTCTAGACTGAAAGGACTTCTTTAAAGAGGCATGTCACATGGATGGTATTTAAGGCCTTGGCAGTAGATGAGATAACCTAGTGAAAGTGGTCCCCTGAGTTAAAAACAGCAAAATTATATCAGTTTAGATGAGCAAGGGTTTCTCAGTTAGAGCAGGGAATTGTGGAAAACGGGATAAATGTACACAGGGTAGGAAGATTTGATAGACATTGTTTCCACTGCCCCTGATTCATTCCTTATCTTGATTTTCTTTGGGGACAACTACCCTCAGCTCCAACCTCATTTCCTAGATACCAGTTATTTGTTTAGGGATGGTCATGTTCAATACAGCTGATGAAGCTCAAGGAAATGTCTGCTTGGGCTTCTAGAAAAGCCTCTCAGTTCTTCAGAAGCTACATGCATCTGTCTGGATGGGGTGCTGTGATGGAATGTGCTGGAACTGCTGCAGCCATTTTGTTATCAAGAAAATTCTAGAACCACCCAAGGGCTGTAGCGTGGAAACGGAGGATGAAGCCAACACTGAGTGGAGAGAGAGAAATCTGGCCCTTGGTGACACGGTTTGTACTGCAGGCTCAAGCCTCTTTTTAGAACCAGTTCTCACTCTTAGCCTGAGTTTCATGAGCCAAAAATTTGCCTTTGTTATTTAAATCATTTAAAGATGGATTTTCTGGCTGGGCGTGGTAGCCCATGCCTGTAATCCCATTACTTTGGGAGGTTGAGGTGGGTGGATCACTTGAGGTCAGGAGTTCTAGACCAGCCTGGCCAACATGGTGAAACCCCGTCTCTACTAAAAACACAAAAATTAGCCAGGTGTGATAGCAGGTGCCTATAATCCCAGCTACTCTGTAAGCTGAGGCATAAGAATTGCTTGAACCCCGGAGATGGAGGTTGCAGTGAGCCGAGATTATGCCACTGTACTCCAGCATGGGTGACAGAATGAGACCCTGTCTTAAAAAAAAAAAAAAAAAGGATTTTCTGTCACTTGCAATACAAAGTGTTCTGACTGACAGAGTAGGCCATGAAGTCAATATTTTTTTAAGACCTTGAAGTACCGCAGTGGCAGTCTCTCAGTTTTATCATGGGTGATTATGTTTGCCTAAGAAAAATAACTAGATGTTTCCCACTTGAATATATTTTCTTAGTGCTCAGTAGCAATTAACACATATTGCTCTTTGCCCAGAGGATTTCCTGCAGGCTTTTTCTAATGACGTATGGCTTCTACGGGTAATGGCCAGTTGTTGAGGTAATAGGGGCGCTTAAAGATATAGAGGAAAAAGCAGATGTGGAACCAGTTTCTATGAAAAAGAGCGTTCCGGTTAAAGAAATGAGTGAGTTGTATATAAAATCTGCTTTGGTTATGGGATAGACCTAATTATTCTCTGTAGAAGCACAGCATGGAGGTTTTGCTCTAAGATTTTCTTAATACCACCAACCGGGAGGACAAGAAGATACGAATTATGTTTTTGAACCATATCCTTCAAAACAGCAGTGAAAGTCATTTAGATAGTTCTTACGGGTGGATATTTATTTGACAAAATGTTAGGGGAAGGGAGGGTGGATGGTATTAATGAAACGCTAGAGCAGATGAAAGGTACTATATTAGAGAGGGATATCCTCAACCTTTGGGGTTGTGTTGAGTCATAGGGCCATCATCACCTGAATGTGGTTTTATTCTGCAGCACTGACACTTCGAGCAATCACTGAGCACAGAATGCTCAGTGGCAGATGATGTGGGTGTGTCAAAGAACAGTTGCTAAAGTCACCTCTAAATGATTTTCCTATATATGAGAAGGGGAAACGCTTTATTTTATGTTACATTTAGAAAAATGATAGCCATGAGGATTATTTGCCAGGAAGAATATTCACACTTCTTGACAAATGATTTGCCAGGGAAATTAGCTGAGGTCACATATCTCTTATTAGGTCAATGGAAGATAGCATATTAATATTTCAAAAAAGCAATGTAGACCTATGTAAATTTAGCTCAGAGTACTATAGTTTATCAAAACTCCATAGACAAGGGCCTATAGAAGGGAAGGCTTATTTGCATTTTTGTTACAAATGCCTGGAACCCAGCATTTAGAGAAGCCAAAAGGGATTTTTTATTTAATTACAAAGTATTTATGAATATTTACATTAGCAAATAAAGCATCTGCTTTGGAATCTAGATTCTAGAATAATGGAATTAATAACCACATTTTCCAAGAATGTTACAGAGTGGGTAAAGAAAAGCTCTCTTAGAAAAAGGGCAAAATATCTTAAGTAACAGGAAGAGCTTTAAAAGACAAGAGTACAGAGCTCAAAGGACAGTAGAAACTTTCACAGAAACACTGTCAGCAATAATGACGTGGGCCAGAACTCCAAGGCTTAAGGTTGACAAGGAAGATTAGATTTATTGTCACCATTGGCAAGAGGAGAAAAAGAGTTCCCAGGTTTGAAGGACACCTTGGTGCGTCCTAAGAGACAGACGTAAAAGTTTACCTAATTGATACAAATGAAGACTATAGAAGGCCTGTGTAGGAATCAAAGAATCAGTATGGAAGTAGAACTAGCAGCCAGGTCACAAACCAGAGAGTTACAAGTGTTAGCCTCACAGAGGATAAACAAATTGGTCAGCGTAGAAGTGGCGATCCAGGTCTAAGGGACAACTTAAACAATTTCTCTAAAACTGGGAGGAATTTTTGAGATAGTAGCCTCTGGAAGTTTCTGGCCAAGAACCTAAAGATCATGTTCATCTAATATCTGCTCCCCACTTCCTTCCCCCAGTTTATTTATGAGAAAGATTAAGAGATCTGTTTTTAGGATGTCTATGGGACCTCAAAGATGTCACCATTTGAAATCATTAGCTGCTGCTACTGAGCGCTAAATGTCTGGACCACCCACAGACATTCTGTCTCCCTGAAAGCAAAAACTGTGCATTAAAAAAAAAAATCTTTTCAGCTGTGACTCTCCCTAATATAATGCCTGATTGAAAGTAGATGCTTAACCCACAATTTTTTTTTTTTTTTTTAGATGGAGTTTTGCTCTTGTTGCTGCCCAGGCTGGAGTGCAGTGGCACAATCTTGACTCACTGCAAGCTCTGCCTCCCGGGTTCAAGTGATTCTCCTGCCTCAGCCTCTTGAGTAGCTGGGATTACAGGCCCCTGACACCATACCCAGCTAATTTTTTGTATTTTTAGTAGAGATGGGGTTTCATCATGTTGGCCAGGCTGGTCTTGAACTCCTGACCTCAGGTGATCCATCTGCCTTGGCCTCCCAAAGTGCTGGGATTACAGGCGTGAGCCATGGCACCCAGCCTTAATCCACATTTAAAAGTAAAGGAATAAATCATTAAACCAGACCTGTGGGAGGCCTATAATTTGCTGAGGTCTTACAAGGGTAATTTACTTATTCCTATCTTCATCCATCTTTCTTTATAATTATTATGGGCCAGCCATGATGGCTCATGCCTGTAACCCCAACACTTTGGGAGGCTGAGGCGGGAAGATCACATGTGCCCAGGAGTTCAAGACCAGCCTGGGCAACATGGGGAGACCCCATCTCTACAGAAAATCAAAAGATTAGCCAGGCATGGTGGCACTTGCCTGTGGTCCCAGCTACATAGGAGGCTGAGGTGGGAGGATTGCTTGAGCCCAAGAGGTCGAGGTTGCGGTGAGCTGTGATCACACCACTGTAATCCAGCCAGGGTAATAACAGTGAGATTCTGTCTTAAAAAAAAATTAGTATTATGTTCTCTTCTACAAGGGATTTGAAAAAACTTACAATACATTTGATTAAACATAAAATATAAATAATAAAGCCAGGATCATGAGAAACATACATTAGGAAAAAACAACAAGTGAATGGAATGAAATGAGATATACAAGCAATAGGGCTCCACATAATTTTCTAAGCTGAGCCACAGATTTGAATTTGAATTTTCTGCTGAAAAAGCAAAAATAAAGGCTAATCATGATTCTCTTGACTATAAAGGCAAAAGGCAAAACATTCAAGTTTCTCAAGCTTTTTTTTTTTTTTTTTTTGAGACAGAGTCTTGCTCTCTCGCCCAGGATAGAGTACAGTGGCACGATCTCAGCTCATTGCAACCTCTGCCTCTTGGGTTCGAGCAATTCTCCTGCCTCAGCCTCCCGAGTAGCTGGGATTACAGGCACTCGCCACCACGTCTGACTAATTTTCATATCTCAGTAGAGATGGGGTTTTGCCCATGTTGGCCAGGCTGGTCTCAAACTCCTGACCTCAGGGGATCCACCTGCCTTGGCCTCCCAATGTGCTGGGATTACAGGGGTGAGCACCACTCCCCGCCTTAGTTTCTCAAGCTTTTATTGGAACTTAGCTCTAAAGAAATTTCTGTTCTGGAGTTTTATATCTGGGACATTGATGGATGTGGTAAACCGTGGCCTCAATGATATTTGTAAGAATATCCTGTAGCAAATGCAACAGAGCTTTCCTAAAGCTGTCTTGTAGCATGAAACCTGCAGCATAACCTACAGCCCAACTCACTGAGCAATTCTATCACAGACCAAGGAAATATGGCTTAAGATGGAAACTTTCTAAAATTGTCATTAAATCAAAGAATACTTCTAGAAAATCCAGAGGAGTACAAGTCCTTCAAACACTTCTCCAGTGAGATCACCTCACTTAATGAGACCTTTGTATTAGTCCCTTCCCATGCTGCTATGAAGAAATACCCGAGACTAGGTAATTTATAAAGGAAAAAGGTTTAATCGACTCAGAGTTCAGCATGGCTGGGGAGACCCCAGGAAACTTACAATTATGGCAGAAGGGGGAGCAAACATGTCCTTCTTTATATGGCAGCAGCAAGAAGAATGAGTGTCCAGTGAAGCGGGGAAGCACCTTATAAAACCATCAGGTCTCGTGAGAACTCACTATCACGAGAACAGGATGTGGGAAATCACCCTTATGATTCAATTATCTCCACCTGGTCCCTCCCACAACCTGTGGGGATTATGGGAACTACAATTCAAGATGAGATTTGGGTGGGGTCACAGCCAAACCATATCAACCTTTGATTAGGGTTCGGAGCAGATCGTTGGAGTTTATACTCTATCAAGGTCTGAAGGGTGGTTGTTCTGTGTTGTTGCTTTAAGGTGGTAGTGTATATCTTAGTTAACAAATGAGATTTTTTACAAGTGATATGGATTGGCTGTGTCCCCACCCAAATCTCATCTCATAGTTCCCATAATTCCCATGTGTTGTGTCGGGGGTACGGGGGTGGGGGGACCCAGTGGGAGATATTTGAATCATGGTGGCGGTTTTCCCCATACTGTTCTCGTGAGATCTGATGGTTATATAAGGGGAAACCCCTTTTGCTTGGCGCTCATTCTCTTTTTGCCTGCTGCCATGTAAGATGTGTCTTTTTGCCTTCCTGCCATGATTATGAGGCCTCCCCAGCCACGTGAACTGTGGGCTCTCTTTGGAAATTACCCAATCTCGGGTATGTCTTTATTAGCAGTGGGAAGACAGACTAATACAACAAGGTTTTATGAAACATAAGTCATCTAACCTTCTTTAGGATAAGTGGATGACTAGATGTCTGTTCCCATTATCTATTGCTGCCTAGGAAACCACCCTAAAACCTAGTGGTTTAAACAACAGTGGTCATTATTATTATCTCTCATGGTTGTGGGGGTTGACAGGGCTCAGCTAGGTAGTTCTTGCTCAGCTTTTCTCATGCAGTTACAGTCAGACAGTGGCTGGGGCTGGCATCATCTGAAGGCTTGCTTACTCACATGTCTGCTGCCGGGCTAGGAAGACTCAATCAGCTGGGGGCTGGAACAACTGGCTCCTTGGACAACTCCATTTCTATGTAGTGTTTGCACGTGGTCTCTCCAGCAGTCTGACTTTAGGATAACTGGACTTCGTACAAGGTGGCTCAGGACTCTAAAGGCGCATGTCCGAGAGAGAGAGAGAGGGAATCAGATAGAAGTTATATTCTCTTTTATGAGCCATCCTTGGAAGTCGTGCATTTATACTACATTCTGTTCATTGAGGCATGCACAAATGTCTGCCCAGGTTCAAGGAAAGGGGATGTAATTCCAAGTGTTGATGGGGAAGTGGCACGGTTAAGAAGAGCATGTAGGGCTAGAAATACCGTTGCAGCCATTTTTGCAAAATACAATCTACCTCATTTCAAAGGTACACTGAAAGAGTTTCTGTAATTAAGGGATGATCATTCTTAAGGGCCTATTCTGGGCCCTGAATAAGTGAACAAATTCAAGTACCCCTAGTTTTTCATTCTAGAGCATGAATGAGGTGACTTAGCATGGAAGATTTTCAAAGAAATTTTTACCAATCACTCACGACAGATAGAAAAACCACAAAATGCTTCTAATTGTGAAAAGTTCAATTTTGAGCAACATTAAAACCATTCCTAGTTCATGCCTCCAGCAGAGGGAAATGAACCCAGGTCACCCAAAAGTTTTCTACCATTCAAAGAGTGGTGAAAAAGAAAGGGTGGGGACATGGACAAAGCTTGAGGACATAGGCTAAGCAAAATGAACTAGGCATAAAAAGACAAATATTATATGATTCCACGCAAGAAGTATCCAAAGTAGTCAAAATCAAGGCCAGGCACAGTGGTTCATGCCTATAATCCCAGCTACTTGAGAGGCTGAGGCAGGATAATCACTTGAACCTGGGAGTTGGAGGTTGCAGTGAGCCAAGATCACACCACTGCAGTCCAGCCTGGGCGACAGAGCAAGACTCTGTCTCAAAACAAAACAAAAAACAAAACAAAGTAGTCAAAATAATAGAAACAGAAAGTAGAAAGGTGGTTACCAAGGGCTGGAGGTGGGGAGGGGGAATTTGTGTCTAATGGGTATCGAGTTTCCGTGTTGCAAGATGAAAACATTCCAGAGATCTGTTGCATAACAATGTGAATATACTTAACACTATTGAACTGTACACTTAAAAATGGTTAAGATGGTAAATTTAATGTTATGTGTTTTTACTATTAAAAAAATCAGAAAAAGTGTGGGAGTCAGACTCACAGTCCTGCTTCAGGGCCCTCAATCTAGCTACCTGGTTTACCAGAAGGCAGATTAGTAAGGATGCAGATATTGACTCTTGCCAAGATGTTAAAATGCAGCTTTTGTATAAGAATCAGGCCAGGTGCAGTGGCTCAAGCCTGTAATCCCAGCACTTTGGGAGGCGGAGGCAAGCGAATCACTTAAGGTCAGGAGTTCAAGACCAGTCTGGCTAACAAGGTGAAACCCCGTCTCTACTAAAAATACAAAAATTAGCTGGGAACAGTGGTGGGCACCTGTAATCCCAGTGACTCTGGAGGCTAAGGCAGGAAAATTGCTCAGAATTGGTTAAACTCAAGAGGTTTGCAGTGAGCCGAGATTGCACCACAGCACTCCAGCTTGGGTGACAGAGCAAGACTCTGTCTCAAAATAAAAAATGAAGAACTAACTGGAAGTTAATACTGCGCTCAGGCAGCTTACCCTAGAGTCATTCTTGTCCAGAGTTAAAGGCAGAAGAGAAGTAAATTAAAAACAGGAAAAACCAAGTCTATAATTCTCTAAGTTTTTTTTTTTTAAGTTAGGCCCATTTAATTTCAAGAAAAAAGTGAGGCAACTAACAATTATTCCTGATAAATTTTTCCATTAGGGAATAATGAAGTATCAGGACTTGCGACTATTGAATCTTGTGTAAAATACTGACCAAGAAATCCTCAATCTGACATATTTTTAGGGAGAAATAGGCATTAAGTTTAAATGAAGTGTTTAACAAACAGATGGGTCTGTATTTTGGAGGAAGTCATTTAGAAGAGGCTTTGAATAATTTTGATAGGAGAAAGTCTTCACCTGCTGCTTTATTTACATTAAGCCTGCTAACCAAATAAAATGCATGAGAAGATATTTCTGGGTTCCAACCAGTGAAGACCTTAGGAACCACATATTTCAACGTAGGCTTAAGATGACCATAGCAGGAAGGAAAGGAGGCCTCCCAGTTGTCAACCGAAATTCTGATTATTTGTGCTTACTGTGGATATTTAAATTTCCAGATCTATCTTCACTATCGGCTCCAGCTGTTAAAAACTCAGGTCTCCCACAGTGCTCATGAAATTGAATTTTAAGTCATAGGTTTAAATTCGAAGAGATCTGTCTGGTCCTTCTGCATTCCTTTTACATGTGGCCGTTCCAATTATTCCAATTCAAGTAGCAATCACAAGAGTCCCACCAGCCTCATGGGTAGATGTCCTGAGAACGTGCTCTGCAGATCCTTCTCCTTCATAGGGTCAGTGGGACAGGCACTGCAGATAGATAGTATAGGAAGACTAAGATCCTGAGTTCTCAGGCCCCCCTGGAGTGGATATCACAAATACTGTTCGTTGCTTACCTAATAAGTTTCTTGTGAATAGAACCATCAGTAATTTTTTTTAATGTTTCTAGAGGGATAATACACATACACCCAAAGCACCAATCCTAATAACTTCATGAATTATTGCATGTGTGTACACTTATGTCATCACCACACAAATCAAGATATAGAAAATTCCCATCACCTAAAAAAGTTTCCTCTTGCTGCTTCTCAGTCTGTATCCTAACCCCACGGGTAAGTAATCGTTATTCCAACTTCTATCATCGAGTAGTTTTACCTATTTTTGAACTATGTATGAGTGAAGTCATATGGTACGTATTCTTTTAAATTTGGCTTCTTTCACTCACTTAATATCTCTGAGAGTCATCCACATTGTTGCTTATTTCAGTAGTTTGTTCTATTGATTGCCATGTAGTATTTCATTTTATGAATATACCATGATGAATGTATCTATTCTGCTGATGGGCATTGGGTTGTTTCCACTTTAGCTAATATGAATAAAACTGATGAACCTGTGTGGCCGACTCCCATGGTTGCTACTTCAGACCATCACAGCAGTTACTACTGTTACTGCTTGAGACTGTCATTACACAACTGAACAAAGGGATGAAAGTAGAAATGATAAACAAAAGTAACTATTTTAAGGAAAGCCTAGCATGGAGAAGACAGCTCCCTGCTTCTAGTGAGCAAAGGCAGCCCCTGAGCTTCTACAGCCCTTTTTATTTATTGGGTAACAAGAGCAAGGAGGTGGTGGTAACGATTGGTCAGCTGCTTAACTGATCACAGGTTCATATTGTTACTGACAGGCTTCAATTATGCCTAATCATAAGAAACATTTGTGCAGCCTCCAACATCTCCTCCTTTTTGTTTTTAAATTAATTGAGCAAGGCAATTGCAGGCTGTGCAGCCTTTAATTGCCAGTTGGCGATCCAGCTTCATTTTCCTTAGGACTTATTCAAAATGGAGTTGCTCGGGTTTGAATGCTTCTTACATATTTCCCCCTTCCCTTTTACAAGAGGACCCTTAATCCTAAGGGTTGCAGAAGGATGAAGGTCCATCTTCTGCAACTTCATGCTGAATAGGAACGATGATATTCCTGCCTAACTATTAGGGTCTCTTGTATTCAGGGTAGAGAGGAGCTCAGTCAAAGCATTAGTCCGTTAAGCATTGATTGTACCTCTGAGTTCCAGCAAAAGGTGAAACCCTGGTGCTCCAGCAGTTTCTCAGCTTTCTGTGTGGTTTTCTTGATCTGTCCCCATGTTATGGGGGTTGATGTCAGTGTGATTCCAGTTGGTCCTCGTTCCGTCTTCGCATTCAGATTCAACTGGCTCGTGGCTCATACTGGGGGAACCAGGTCCATGGTTGGGATCCATGGGTCCCTCCAGTCTCCTGTTCCATAGTCATACACATCTTGAGGGCACTCAAACACTTTGTTCATCTCCTGCAAAAACACAAGCCTACCCTCGACCCCATGTTAGTAAATCTAGCGAAACAGAAGCAAAAGTCTTTTGTGGCTGTAGCCAACAGGCATACCATTGCTGAAGGATTTGTTCTACAAGCTGCAACTCAGCCTCTGCCTCTTTGGTTAATTGCCACGGGGTAAAACGTTCCATTGATAACAAGAAATAGGCTCTTTCTGATTAACAGAAGACACAGAAAAAGCAAATCGAGGCTTATCCTTCTTGTAAACAATCCTCAAGATCTATTACCACTAAAGACCAGTCTCTTGCTCCCATATCCATAAACCCACAAAAGTTTTCTTCAATCTACACTGCACAAGTGGGTCTATGAAATGCTATGGGTTGTGACAAATAAATCTCCCATGTAGTCGGACTTCCAAATCCCTGACCTCGTTTCTTCTTGCATAGAGAAGTGTACAATTTATAAGGAATAAGCAACAACTGAGCAATACACTCTCCTGGTTCAAAAACCCAAAGATCTTATGGCATTACTACTACCTGAATTTCTCCTTCACAATCAAAATCAACAACTCCTGGGCCTGTAAGTTAAGACAGCTTTTACCAAAATCAGTCCCATGTATCTTGTTGGCAAAGATCCCCAAATACCAGTGTGAATCTTAGTGAGCTTGTTTCTTTCAATTAACGTAATTTGTTCTCTAACTAGGAGATCTAATCCTGTGTTTCCAGGTGTCCCTGGGGAGAGGGAATCAATGCGCCTTTGGAAACCTACCCCTGAGACGGAGTTGTGGCCTGGATGGGGAATGTCCTCTTAGTTTGAAGTGCCCGGGTCCAGGCCCCCTTCTCGCTTCCCGACAGCGGGGGGGTGCCGTTTTGATGAAATTTGAGTGGCATTGATTAGCCCAGTGGTTTCCTTTATTGCAAGGAGGGCAAAGTCCTGACACTTTTTCTGGTAAGAGGGGAACTGTGTTATAAGATCTCTTTTTGCCAGAGGTCTGATGGCATTTTCTTTTGAAACGTCCAATTTTTCTACACTTATAACACTTTCCCACTTTACGGCTTGACCCTTGGCTTCTTTTAGATCTGTCAGTTACCAAATTAGTCATTGCCTGAGTCAATACTGCAGAGCAATGAAGCTCAGTTCCCACATCCTGACAAGCTCCGAGAAAACCTCTCAAGTCCTCTGCACATCTCACAGGTGCCAGTGCATGTTTACAATCCATGAAAGCCGAAGCTAAAGTTAGTCCTTCTGTAGCCACAAAAGATGGTACAAGCCAATTTCCATTCTCCCTTTCCTGTTCACCACTTTCAATAGGTGCTGTAGTTGGAGCAAAAAATTCTATTAAACCCCGAAATAATAACAAAAAGATGGTACATACCAAACTCCAAACAAAAAAGAGAAAAGAAATAACCAAATTCTTCCTCATGTTACCCTGATTGAAAAACTTCCTGTTCTTTGTACCTCCAGGGCACTGACCAGTACCTTTTTAGAGCACTGACCTTATGTTGCTGCTGGCAGACTTGTAACGGGGTGTCTAGTTCATCTGGTTGGTTTTAGTTTTTTCTGTTCCAGCAGACCTTCCTCATTCAAGTCCCTATAGGACCCTGTCTGTCCCTGCAAATCTCTGCTAGTCTTTGCTAGTCTCTACTTTTGTACCTCTTTAGGGCACTGACCTTGTATTGCTAGTCTCTGCTAGTCTTTATCCCTATCTGTCCCTATGGCACCTGTTAGTTCCTACAAGTCCCTACCTATCCCCTAGCTGTCCCCTATCTATCTCTTCCTCATCTCCTATCTCTTTCTCATCTGTTCCTCATCTCCTGTCTCTTTCTCATCTCCTGTCTCTTTCTCATCTCTTCCTCGTCTCCTGTCTCTTTCTCATCTCTTCCTCATCTCCTGTCTCTTTCTCATCTCTTCCTCATCTCCTGTCTCTTTCTCATCTCTTCCTCGTCTCCTATCTCTTTCTCATCTCTTCCTCGTCTCCTGTCTCTTTCTCATCTCTTCCTCATCTCCTGTCTCTTTCTCATCTCTTCCTCATCTCCTATCTCTTTCTTATCTCTTATCTCTTTCTTACTTATCTCTACTTATCTCTACTTGTCCTTTTAGGCCTCTTCACGTCCCTTCAGGTCTCTTTAGGTCTCTTTCCCTGATAGTCCCTGTTAGTCCCTGTTAGTCCCTGTTTAGGCACCACTTGTGGCTGACTGCTACTACTACTACTTGAGACAATCATTACAGCAGTTACTACTATTACTGCTTGAGACTGTCATTACAGGACTGAATGAAGGGATGAACACAGAAATGATAATAAAAAACAAAAGTAACTATTTTAAGGAAAGGCTAGCATGGGCAAGAAGAAGAGAGCTCCCTGCTTCTAGTGAGCGAAGGCAGCCCCTGAGCTTCTACAGCCCTTTGTATTCATTGGGTAACAAGAGCAAGGAGGAGGAGGTAACGATTGGTCAGCTGCTTAATTGATCACAGTTTCATATTGTTACTGACAGGCTTCAATTATGCCTAATCATAAGAAACATTTGTGTGGCCTCCAACAAACCGGCTCTTACCTGCCTTATCCATTACATCTTTGGTTGAGGTTTGTCCCTATGGTGTTAATTCTCCCTGTAATTTTGGGCTGTTCTGCATATGGGCTGAGGGAGCTCCTGTGGCTTCAGAAAAAAAAAAAAAAACACAGAGCAGAATAACTGAGAGTTACAAGGCCACAAAGTGTGGGTCACTGGACACTGAGCTTGGGAACTGTTCAATTTAAGCTGAAATTAGAGGTGGGCTGAGGGGCTGTGCCAAAAAGAGTCTTTTACATCCTATCTTTAGAGTGGGAATTTTGTCCTAGCATTATGAGGCTTCACTATGGGTCCTCCAAAGTAGGGATCATAAAAGGATGTATTGTAATCCTGTGTGACAGAACTGCTACCTGCGAACCAAAATCCACGTTCTTCTCTTCCTGGGTATTCAGCTGGCTCATATTTCTCAGCCTCTCTTGCAATTAGGTGTGCCCAATGGACTGAGTTCCAATCAACGCAGTATGAGCAGAAGCAATGTGCAGCACTACCAGGCCTGGTCCACAACAATTCTCCTAGGCATACCTCTTCGTGTTCCTCTCCCTTGTGCTGGCTGGATGTTAATTCTCAGGTGACCTTAACCACATGCTGAAAATGGCAGAGCCTCTGCCACCCTGGGTCCTTGAATGATTGTGTGGAACAGACAATCCTCCCTCTTCCTCTTCCCACTTCTCCAGCCCCATCTCACCCATTTGGAGCTGCCTTGTTCTGAGACCAAGAAATAGACTTCTGTGATATTTGAAACAAAATATATTTTGAGGTTAATTTCTTATAGCAATAGCCTACCTTAACAAATACACCTAGCATAACACCTTACCATTCCTTAGGCACAGACATTAAGCCTTAAGTATCTCTGAGCTGTTTAAGAAAGATTTAAAAGTTTAAAAAGATAATTATAAACAATATGTGCGTATGTAAAAAAAATTAATACCAAAAAGTCTAAAATCAGAGTAAAAGTCCTCTGTCTTCCTTTTTACCCATTTCAAGTACCACTCCCATTGGGTAACCACTTTTGACTATTTCTGTCTTTATTTTCCCCTAATTTTTACCTCTACATAATCTCCATTTCTTTTTTTCTTTTCTTTTCTTTTCTTTTTCTTTTTATTTTTTTGAGACTGAGTCTCACTCTGTTGTCCAGGCTGGAGTGCAGTGGCGCGATCTCAGCTCACTGCAACCTCTGCCTTCCGGATTCAAGCAATTCTTCAGCCTCAGCCTCCCGAGTAGCTGGGACTATGGGTGCCTGCCACCACACCAGGCTGATTTTTGTATTTTTAGTAGAGATGGGGTTTCACCATATTGGCCAGGCTGGTCTCGAACTCCTGACCTCGTGATCCACCCACCTCAGCCTCCCAAAGTGCTGGGATTACAGGCATGAGTCACCGTGCCCAGCCAATTTCCTCTATTTCTAATTTTATCCATGTTAAACAATATTTAATGGGATCCAACTATGAAAAATGAGCAGTTAACAAAGTTTTTTTTATCCTAGTGTCTTAGTCCATTTGGGCTGCTACAATAGAATACTGCGAACTGGGTGGTTTGAACAACCCAGTTTCTCACTGCTCTGGAAACTGAGAAGTTCAAGATCAAGGTGCCAGAAGACTTACTTTGTGTCTGGTGAGGGCCTGCTTCCTGGTTCCTAGATGATATTCTTCTCTTTGTGTCTTCACATGGCAGAAAAAAGATGAGAGAGCTCTCTTGGGTCCATTTTAGAAGGTTACTAATCCCATTCATGAGGGCTTCATTCTAAATGCTTCCCAAGGGCCCCATCATCTCATGCCATCCCATCAAAGATGAGAATTTCAACATATGATTTTAGGTTAATTCAATGGACGGCAACACATTCAGTTCTTTGCACCTAGGAAAATGAAAAAGAGTGTTAGGTGGAAGAAATAATGGTGGTGGTAGAAGGATATCACACTTTATAATTCTATGAAGGAGAACCAGTGTGATGTGGGCAAATAAAATTTTGAATCAACGTTGTGTGGAGTGTGGCTTCTACTACTCGTTTGCCAGGATGAGAGATTGTTGTGAGATGAAATAATGCATCTGCAGGTGTTTTGCTATGGACTCATCCCTAGTGGCATAGTTGGGATATTTGTCCCCTTCAAGTTTCATGTTGAAATGTGATCCCCAGTGTTGGAGGTGAGGCCTACTGGGAGGTGTTTGGGTCACAGTGGAGGATCCCTCATGAATGGCTTGGTACCCTCTCCCTGGCAATGAGCAAGTTCTTACTCTATTAGTTCATGCGAGATCTAGTTGTTAAGAAGAATCTAGCACCACTTCTCTTGCTCTTGCTCCTTTTCTTACCATGTGACACACTGGTTCCCCTTGCCTTCTGCTGCAAGTGAAAGCTTCATGAAGCCTCATCAGAAGCCTGCCAGATGCTGGTGGCATGTTTGTACAGCCTGCAGAAGCATGAGCCAAATAAACCACTTTCTTTATGAATTACCCAGCCTCAAAGTATTCCTTTATAGCAATGCAAGATGGGTTAATACACCTAGAAATATTTGTGTGGGTGCATGAGGGAGCATGAGTGAGGGTAGAGAGGAAGATCAACATTTATTAAGCACTATGTCTCTCCTAGAAACTATGTAAGGTGCTTTGCAAACACTGTTTCATTCCTTTCTGCAATGACCCAGGTAAGCTGAGTAAGGGAAGAGTTAGGGATGATTTTTCACTTGCCCAAGATCATACAGTAACAGGATGTCTGTCTGCAAAGTCTATAGTCTTCACACACCACCATATTATTATACATGATGGATTCCAATTATTCTTACATCTGCTAAAATGTAGATTAAATTTAAGATACTTAAGGTCAAACTGTTCTGGAGGGTAACCTCTAATGAGCGAAGTGTCTTGCACATTTACCACTAGAAACAGATCTTAGGTTACCGATAAAGCAATTCCACCCGAGCCAGCACCTCTTGTTCCAGCCAACAGAGGGCAGTGACAGACGTAGGGTGCATTTAGAGTGAGAGCAAGAAAAGTCTTAGAAACTAATGCCAAAGTCAAATTTGAATTGTTATCAGCTTGTCAAAATGTTGGTCAGAAGCCCAGAAGTATATAAAATTGTCCTTCTCAAATGATAGATCAATCAAAAACAACTTGAAAAAAATCCATCAGAGTCCTTGAAACATAAAATAATATAAATTCCATATTAATTTAGAAATAGTCAGGCTATGCCTTTAGACACTTTGCTCAACCATCAGGTATCAGCCATGAAAAGACTGTGGTCCTGTTGGCACGATGTTCCTATATGGGGAAAACAGCTCATTTTCTTATTCTCTGTATGATGTCCAGACTGATTTTTGTGCTGATTCATGTTACTAAACAAATGACATCATCTAAAATCTAAATCTAAATAATCTAAAACTGAGTGTTATTCTTTAGTAAAAATCTCCTCCTTATAAATACTCCATCATGGAAGTTTTTAGATAGAAAAAAATAACAGACACTCCTAACTTCTCAGTAATGGCAATTCCCAGGAATCCTTAAATTATATGAATAAATCATGGAGGGAGCTTGCCTTAGATTGGATGTGCTACCACAGGCCAAAAGGTCAGTATCAGGTTTTCGGACCTTGAAACATCACTTTTTTCCATTGCTGCTAGGACTAAGCTCTGATTTTTCAAATCTTGCCCAAATTCCTATCTAAGGGCTCTGGGGCATCATGCCCTACAAACCATCAGTTCTCATCAGATGGGTTTTATTTAACCATGTATATCGTGACTTACTTTCCAATCTGACTTGGGCATAACAAGGAAGAAAATCAAAATATTTTACCCCAAAACATGTTTCTCTGCCATATCTTGAAATGGCCCTGCAAAGCCATCTTTTGTAGGGGAAAATCTGCATCTGTAAAGAATCTCTATTAACATAGCTAGATCTTTTTCTTCCAAGCCCTCCCAATCCTGAAAAGATTAACTAAAAGTCTTGCACCTTTTAAAGGTCTGAATAGGAAACACTTGTCATCTATTGTCTCTAAGGGCAGCCACTATAAGACTTCAAAAGAACGTTGGTCTCCATAATCTTTTATCTTAACCTGAACATTTCCTTTCTATCATCCCAGGTCTTTGACAAACTCAACCAACTGTCAATGAGAAAATGTTTAAATTTACCTATAGACTGGAAGCACTGCCCTCCCAGCTTTGATTTGTCTCACCTTTATGAACCAAGCCAATGTATTTCATAAATGTATTTGATTGATGTCTCATGCCTCCCTAAAATATATTAAACCAAGCTGTACCCCAACCACCTTGGGCACATGTTCTCAGGAGCGCTCTTGAGGGCTGTGTTACAGGCCATGGTCACTCATATTTGGCTCAGAATAAATCTCTAAAAATATTTTACAGAGTTTGACTCATTTCGTCAACAGCTACTTGATCATAGAATTTAGATAAATTTTGATTAATTTTGAAATTAATCTCAAATGAGGGGTAATGTGAGGGAGTGAATGGAAAGAAAAATAGAAAATAGGAATATACCAGAACATCATTCTGAGCTTCTTCCTCAAAAGTAAGCTTACCAGGATAGCAATTAGGAACCTCATTTTAAACAGATGTTAACTGCCAGAAAAATAAAATATCTGTAAATCAAAAATAAATTTCTAAGCCCCCTAACCAATTGAATGGACCCCTTCTCTTGGCCAACCGCATAAAGCAAACCTGAGGCCAGGCACGGTGGTGCACGCCTGTCATCCCAGCACTTTGAGAAACCGAGGTGGTTAGATCTCTTGAGCTCAAACTGTCTTGCTAAGATGTATAAAAACCATGCTGCAGCCTGACCACTTTGGGCACATGTTGTTAGGATCTCCTGGAGCCATGTCACGGGCCATTGGTCACTCACATTTTACTCAGAATAAATATCTTCAAATATTTTATAGAGTTTGACTCTTTTTGTTGACATATCTGACATACAAATAAATTTAATATTTAAAGTAAATAATTATTAATATGAATTTATCACTAAATAATAGTAAGAGAAATAGTGCTTATCAGAAATTTTCTTAGTTAAATACATACTTCTGTTTCACTTTTTCTGTATAGTTACCAGAAAAGGGTCCCGATTCAGACCCCAAGAGAGAGTTCTTGGATCTTGCACAAGAAAGAATTCGAGGCAAATCCATATGGTAAAGTGAAAGCAAGTTTACTAAGAAAATAAAGGAATAAAGAATGGCTACTCCACAAACAGAGCAGCCCTGAGGGCTGCTGGTTGCCCATTTTTATGGTTATTTCTTGATTATACGCTAAACAAGGGGTGGATTATTCATGCCTCCCCTTTAGACAGTATAGGGTAACTTCCTGATGTTGCCATGACATTTGTAAACTGTCATGGCACTGGTGGGAGTGTAGCAGTGAAGACAAGCAGAAATCACTTTTGTCACCATCTTGGTTTTGGTGGGTTTTGGCCAGCTTCTTTACTATAATCTATTTCATCAGCAAGGTCTTTATGATCTGTATCTTGTGATGATCTCCTATTTCATTCTGTGACTTAGAATGCCCAATCATCTGGGAATGCAGCCCAGTAGGTCTCAGCCTTATTTAACCCAGTCCCTATTCAAGATTAAGTTGTTCTGGTTCAAGTGCCGCTGACATATATATTGCTGTATATATTTTTATATGTATTGACTTTTTCCTGATTGAGAATCCTTACTGACCCTAGGGGTTTGCATACTTATGAAGCAAAGGATAATGTCAGTTTTCAAATATTCAGAATTTATTTGGCATAAGTGTTAAAAAAAAGTTGCTTTTTTAAGCAAAACCCATCACGAGGCAGTGAGGCAATTACTGAATTGTAAGGTGGTTAACAGACAAGGCCCTGTGTCATACAGACCTGGTCCTACTTCTGCTCTACTACCAATTTGCTAGCTGTGTGACCATGGGCAAGTTACTTACGCTCTCTGTGCCTTAGTTACCTCATCTGAAAAATGAATATTACAATTAAATGCCCAGTTTATAGTGTGGTTTTGCTTGGAATATGGTAAGCACTTAGTAAATACTAAGATTTGGTTTAAGTGTTAAAAATTATTTTTGAGGCCGGGCGCGGTGGCTCACGCCTGTAATCCCAGCACTTTGGGAGTCCGAGGCCGGGGGATCACGAGGTCAGGAGATGGAGACCATCCTGGCTAACATGGTGAAACCCTGTCTCTACTAAAAATACAAAAAATTAACTGGGCGTGGTGGTGGGCGCCTGTAGTGCTAGCCACTCGGGAGGCTGAGGCAGGAGAATGGCGTGAACCCGGGAGGCAGAGCTTGCAGTGAGCAGAGATCGTGCCACTGCACTCCAGCCTGGACAACAGAGTGAGACTCCGTCTCAAAAAAAAAAAAAAATTATTTTTGAGTAAATGCCTAATAAGTGTTAGCTGCCATCATCATTATCTTTGGCCATACTTCAGCAGATTTTATTTATTTATTTATTTATTTATTTATTTATTTATTTATTTATTGAGATGGATTTTCGCTCTTGTTGCCCAGGCTGGAGTACAATGGCACGATCTTGGCTCACCACAACCTCCGCCTCCCGGGTTCAAGCAATTCTCCTGTCTTAGCCTCCCAAGTAGCTGGGATTACAGGCATGTGCCATCTTGCCCAGGTAATTTTGTACTTTTAGTAGAGATGGGGTTTCTCCATGTTGGTCAGGCTGGTCTTAAACTCCCAACTTCAGGTGACCCGCCCACCTTGGCTTCCCAAAGTGCTGGAATTACAGGCGTCGGCCAATGTGCCTGGCCTATATTGTTTTTAACCAGCTATAGCTCCTCTAGTACCTGCATGTGCAAATCTGGGACTATCCACATTCTGATTTTTTATTTGTGTTTTTTATTTTATTATTTATTAATTTTTTTAGATGGAGTCTTGCTCTGTCACCCAGGCTGCAGTGCAGTGGTGGGATCTTGGCTCACTGAAACCTCCGCCTCCCAGGTTCAAGGGATTCTCTGCCTTAGCCTCCGAAGTAGCCGGGATTATAGGCACCTGCCACCACATCTGGCTAATTTCTGTGTTTTTAGTAGAGATGGGGTTTCACCATCTTGGCCAGGCTGGCTTGAACTCCTGACCTCATGATCCATCTGCCTTGGCCTCCCAAAGGGCTGGGATTACAGATGTGACCCACTGCACCTGGCCCACATCCTGATGTTTTTTCCTGCTCTATCTATGTTTTATAGCATCTATCATAATTAGTGGTTTTTGATGGGGACAATCATTGCAAACTGAAGATTATAAGAACATAAGCAGATTCACAGTTAAGACTACAAGTCGGAACGTGGAAACAAGGAAGTAGGATAGCTACTTAAGACTGAATTTGGGACATGGGTGTACATGGGACAAAGAATTTGAATAAGTGGGAAGGGAAAAAAGAGTATGAAAATATCACCACCCAAATATTTATACTGAATCCAGGATCCTTGATTACTAGAACTCTAGAGAGGCAACCAAGGGGACTTAAATCACTTAAATGGAGGGGTCTTTGTATGCAGCTGCCATTCAAAATATTCATCATTCCTAGACAAGATGGCATGGGGGTGAGGGGAAAGAAAAAAAAGATATTCATCAGCTGAGATTAGCATCTCAATCATTACGACAATGGAATTTAGAAGCAAGAAAGACTCTACAGAGAGTGATGAAGGTGTGAACCTGAATATCTGAGACAGGTCTCAGTTATTCTAGAAAGTTTATTTTGCCAAGGTTGAGGACACAAGCCTGTGGCATAGCCTCAGGAGGTCCTGACAACATGTGCCCAAGGTAGTTGGGGCACAGCTTGATTTTATACATTTTAGGGAGACATGAGACCTCCACATATATATATATATATATATATATATATATATATATATATATATATATATATGATATACATTGGTTCTGTCCAGTAATGTGGGACAATTCAAGCAGGGAGGGAGCTTCCACATCATAGGTAAGTGAGAGACAAATGGTTTCATTCTTTTGAGTTTCTGATTATCCTTTCCAAAGGAGGCAATCAGATATGCATTTATCTCAGTGAGCAGAGGGATGACTTTGAATAGAATGGGAGGCAGGTTTGCCCTAATCAGTTCCCAGCTTGACTTTTCCCTTTAGCTTAGTGATTTGGTGACCCCAAGATGAGGCCAGTTTTCCCAAGGGGCTTTTATTGGCTCTGTAAGTCAAGTTTGTTTCTTTAAAGGAAAGCACAGCTGTTTAGTCAAAGCCCTTGTAAAATAACCAGTTTCTCCAGTTGTGTCCTGTTACAAATGAAAACAGATTCTTATTGTACTTATGCAAAAAACTATATTGCTGTAAGTTAAGAATACTTACAAATAGTTTCCAAATTCTGGAGAAATTGGGTAGAGAGAAATAAATGTGCTCCAAATTTTGTTCATAGAAGTACACCTAATTATTAAAAGCTGTCAATAGCTCAAAGAAAATTTCCTTGACTCTGAAAAACAAAACAAAGGATCAGCAATGTTTTAAGCAGAAAGTCAAAAAGATTACTTTAGTCTTCTATTAGTTCAGTCCACATAGTTAATTCCTCTTCTGCTTGATATTCATGAACATTTCAGCTCTCCATGAGTCCTGAAAGTTTTCCTCTATTCTGATGTAACAATCTACAAAGTTATCAGAAAACTGCATTCAAGAGAGCCTGTTAGAGTTCTATAGCTGATTATAAAACTACCTTCTAAAGAGGACCAAAACAAGACAATTGTCCATGGATGACAAAAAGCTTTAAGGTAGCCATAGTCAAAGACACAATTGACAAGGAAATGTGTTACCTCTGTGGCACAAATAATTTCACATAACAATTATAATTATTACTGATAATGTACACAAAGTCATATCAGAATTATAGGAGTTTCCCATAATTTTGGAACACATAACAATAACATATTTATACAAATACAGCCCAAAGAAAACCAAACACCATTTCATATTTAACAATGCTTTCTGTATAATTTTTATGCCAAATAAGCCAAATATGTCATTTTTGGACTTTGGGGAAGCTAATGTTTTGAGGATTAATTAGGTAGGAAAAAGACATAATTTATAATTTGATTTTGGAAAGCTTGTCAAATATCAGAGGTTTAAAACACTTGATATCACAAAATAGGTTTTTGTGATACTTATTTTACAAAATGTAAAACAAGTCATTCATTTAACCAAAGTGATAACTCAAGGATTTCAAGAAAGGCTTCATTCTTCAAGAAAAAACTTTCATTCTTTGAAAGAGGAGACTTAATTTTCTAAACAATAAGTCCTAATAAAAACACCATGAAGCCAATTCAATTTGTTTTCCAAAAGTTTATAAACAATCTATAAAATTTTAATCTTGACCATAAGATGTAACTTCCATAAGCCTTTTATTACCTTTATAACCTTTATTAAGGAGTGGGTTAATACTTCAGGAAAACCTTGTTAATCTGCCACAGGGGGCCTATATGCTGGTCTTGCATCAGTGTGCCTTTGGCGTTAATGTTTAATTTACAGAGAAACAGAACTTATTTTATCTCTAAAAATTTTCCCTTACAATCTCACACACCTACCTCTTCTGTGACAGTCCCTGGGCCTTGAGGAGTTAAATAGCTTTAATGTCTGGCATTGTGCCTCAGGAATGCAGTTTATTTTGACTGGCATCTTCTACTGGGCCTGAAAATGAGGCTTAAATTGCTGTCAGTGTTTAAGATGTAGCAGGACTTGGTGTCCTTTTTAGACCCAGGAGTGAAAGGCCTGTGACTCAATGTCACAAGGACTTTAAAAGCACATACAGAAAGATACATGAATGTACAACCTTAATTTAAGGAAATGTTTTTAATCTCAGTTTTTTTCTAAGCAAACCAAAACTTAATAATAATGGCATAGGAATTATTTTGATAAAATGTATAATCTGTTAGGTCAGTTACCAAAAGACAAAAGAAAAGACCTTCTGAAGTGCACAGAATATTATGTTGGAGGAAAACATTTCCTTCAGACCTTTAAGAAAACATTGTTAGCATCAGGCCACGACAAACAGAACTTGAGGGGAAAAAAAGCTTATATGGGCTTAAAATGAGTTGAAAGAGAGTGTTATTATTTCATGCCTTTTGAAAGGGGAGAGCAAACCAAAAATGGTTTTGATGAAATAAAAGTTGAACTTTGGGTTAAAAAAATTAATATCTCCTGTAATTTATTAAGAGTAAATCAGTCCCTTAAGAAAATTTTATTGTTCTAATCAATTCCTTAGTGTATGCTTTTTTAATGTCCAACCAAATCTCTAGAAAGACCATTATAATTTCCCTTTAATTACAGACAACTTGATCATAGAAAAGTTTTTTTTAAAAAATAAATCCTCTTATAGTGACTTACACAGACCATTCATGACATGCTTGGACTTTCTGTTTTGTCCTGAACATCCCTCTTTCTTAAATAACTGGTCATTTTATTCTAGGACTAAATTTACCATACAAGATTCTTTCTCATATAAAATTATTTTTCTTTAAGCTTTCTTACCAGAAAATACCTCTTTATTTTTATAATGTTCTTTATTCTCTCTTATTTCCTAGTTCCTTTTACCTTGTTTCAATATAACTTTTAAATAAGCTTTGAATTAGACAAAAATTGTTCACCTTTTTAAAAAGAACACTTTTTTTCTTAGAAAGAATGTTTTCACTGGCCGGGTGCAGTGGCTCAAGCTTGTAATCCCAGCACTTTGGGAGGCTGAGACGGGTGGATCAGAAGGTCAGGAGATCGAGACCATCCTGGCTAACATGGTGAAACCCCATCTCTACTAAAAATACAAAAAATTAGCCAAGCATGGTGGCAGGCGCCTGTAGTCCCAGCTACTCGGGAGGCTGAGGCAGGAGAATGGCTTGAACCTGGGAGGTGGAGCTTGCAGTGAGCCGAGACCGCAACGCTGCATTCCAGCCTGGGTAACAGAGCAAGATTCTGTCTCACAAAAAAAAAAAAAAAAAAAAAAAAAAAGAAAGAATGTTTTCCTACAATGTATTTTTATTGGATAATACTCAAGTAATAAAATATCTATTATTTAATTGAATATAACTTTATATTCTAAATTATGACAAGTTTGTCTACATGTATTTATCCCATTACATTTAGCTAATTATTTTAATCATTTACCTAGATTATTTATGAAAACTGTGATAGTCAACATTTAAAGTTATGAAACTCATCATTGCAAAATTATAACTGAGACAGTGAAAAAGATATAACCTGACTCCATCTTGCTTCTAACCCCCAAGTTGTTCTTGTTCATTCCTGGGTGTAGGCCGGACTAACTTTAGGAGTAACTTTGTTTATAGTTTAGCTTTGAAACAAAGACAATAACAGTCCTTTCCCAAAACTACCTCTTTACTGCCTGTGGACTACACTGCCTAAAACCACAAGATTAGAAGTTATGGTAATTTTACTAAATAATTCAAGATACAGCTATTTTCATTAAACCAATATCAATGTCTTATTTATTAAAAATTACACAAGCAAAGATCATTCTGTTTTGGGTTGGGTTTATAGATTTGTAACCTTTATGCCAAATTTTGATACGTTATAGTATTTGGCAGGGATAAGTATGAAATTGCTTGACCAATAAATGCAAACAAAAATGTATGCTGGCAATTCTTAAGACATTTTAAAATATTACTTTACCAATAATTTTAAAGCTAGCTTATTTATTAAAGATTTTACTTAAGTCACATAAACTTGAAAAAGCATTTGACTAGTCTTTTTTCGATAAAGTATTTGTTTTAAGTGCTTTTATTTTTCTTTAAGCCAATTAATTAGAGCTATTTTATATATTTTTAGTAGTGAAGCACTGTGTACACAACACATAAATGCATACTGATAGAAGTACATCTTATAGTTTCCTAAGACCTCCTTTTTTTTCCCTGTCTTAGATTTACAAACTCTTGATAACCTGTTTCATTACCCTGGCAGTTTTCAGCTAAATAGCCTTAAATCTGCATATTGAAGAAACAACCCTTAGATGAAAAATCAGATTGCAAAATGTACATCTCAAGGTACAGAGAGAAAAAGTCTAGTGACGCTAGAGGGAGATTAAAGATGGATGTGAAATCAAACATAAAATTATAGAAATCTGTCATAGGATTGTATGAGAAGAGCAATTTTATTTTATTTTATTTTATTTTTTATAGGAAGTCTTGCTCTGTTGCCCAGGCTGGAGTACAGTGGTGCTATCTCAGCCCACTGCAACCTTCTCCTCCTGGGTTCAAGCGATTCTCCTGCCTTATCCTCCTGAGTAGCTGGGATTACAGGTGCGCCCCACGACACCAGGCTAATTTTTGTATTTTTGGTAGAGACGGGGTTTCACCACGTTGGTCAGGCTGGTCTCAAACTCCTGACCTCATGATCCACCCGCCCTGGCCTCCCAAAGTGCTGGGATTATAGGCATGAGCCATCATGCCTGGCTAGGACCACCTATCTTTTAACTAGATCTCTGAGCACTGGAGAGAGCCCATATGCAATCCTGGGCATCCAAAAAAGGCTAGACCATGTGATGCTTTTACAGTGTACTTTTGCAGTGTACAAAAACATTTCTAAGTGTCTAAATTACACTCTTCCTTAAGAACCCAAGAATAGCAAGGCTGGGTGCAGTGGTTCATGCCTGTAATCCCAGCACTTTGGGAGGCTGAGGCAGGCGGATCACTTGAGTTCAGGAGTTTGAGAGCAGCCTGGCCAACATGGTGAAACCCCATCTCTACTAAAAATACAAAAATTAGCTGGGTGTAGTGGCGTGCACCTGTAATTCCAGCTACTGAGAAGGTTGAGGCAGGAGAATCACTTGAACCCAGGAGGCAGAGGATGCAGTGAGCCAAGATCATGCCACTGCACTCCAGCCTGGGCAACAGAGCAAGACTCCATCTCAAAAAAAAAAAAAAAAAGAACCCAAGATAGCCTCTGTTGCAATAACTATTTTAGCCAGTAAATCAGGTAAGCAAGCAGTTTAAGAGCTGAGACGATCTTTTCTGTTTACACTCTTGGGTTTCCATGAAGAAAAACAGAGGTTTCTCCCTAAAAAGAACCTGACACCTTCTCCAGCTTCTTTAAGTCATCCTTTGCTGACTCTCTTTTCGGACTCAGCCCGCTTGCACCCAGGTTATTAAAAAGCTTTATTGCTCACACAAAGCCTATTTGGTGGTCTCTTCACACGGATGTGCATGACACCTTCCATCATCATGGAAGCAGAAAAATCTTGCCTTCCTTGTGTTGGAAGCAAGTAAAATTTCAAAACAAGGAGTCATACAGCAAAATAAACTTTAGATCTCGACCAAATTTTGGGGGATCAGGGATTCTCTGGAGTGGGTGCTTCCAGGCCTCAGCAAATTGTCTGATTGGCTTGAGCCATAAGCTAGTACCAAGCACCAATAGGAGGGCA
Source organism: Pongo pygmaeus (assembly GCF_028885625.2). Taxonomy (NCBI): domain Eukaryota; kingdom Metazoa; phylum Chordata; class Mammalia; order Primates; family Hominidae; genus Pongo; species Pongo pygmaeus. The sequence goes on along the minus strand of NC_072383.2, from coordinate 67,074,310 downwards.
CCTCCACTCAGAATCCCTTTGTGGTTACCAAAATGTGAACCCCGAATATCTGAGACAGGTCTCAGTTATTCTAGAAAGTTTATTTTGGCAAGGTTGTGGATACACACCCATGACACAGCCTCAGGATGTCCTGAAAACGTGCCCAAGGTGGTTGGGGCATAGCTTGGTTTTATACATTTTAGGGAGACATGAGACATCAATCAATATATGTAAGATGTACATCTCACATAAGGTGGGACAACTGAAGCAGGGAGGGGGCTTCCAGGTCTTAGGTAGGTGAGAGACAAATGATTGCATTCTTTTGAGTTTCTGATTATCCTTTCCAAAGGAGGCAATCAGATATGCATTTATCTTAGTGAGCAGAGGGATGACTTTGAATAGAATGGGAGGCGGGTTTGCCCTAAGCAGTTCCCAGTTTGACTTTTCCCTTTAGCTTAGTGATTTGGAGACCCCAATATTTATTTTCCTTTCACAAAATAAATGAAAATATTTTACCCAAAATACATTTATTTGACATATTTTGAAATGGTCCTGCAAGCCTATTTTTTCATGGGGGAAATTTGCAACTATAGAGAGTCTCCATTAATGTAGCTGGCCTTCCCTTTCTAGGCCTTTCCAGGACCTAGGAGAGATCAGCTGAGAGACCGACACCCTTAAAAGTCTGAAAAGAAACATTCATCATTTATTCTGTCTGAGGGCTACTACTTGTGAGGTTTCATCTACATAAGGAGACCCCCTATGCTAGCCAAGCCTCTTCCTTTCTTCCATTCATAACCTGTCTTGCCACTAAAACCTGATTTACCAACATGACCTGTTTGGGCCCTGCTCTGAGCCTGCATCCTTTCTACAATTTCAAGATGATACATTAGATTCTGTATCTCACTGGAGTGTTGGGTCTTCATTCTGAGGGCTTCTGTGTATACACATGAAATAAACTTGTATGCCTTCTCTCCTATTTAATCAATCTGCTTCATGTCAGTGATTTTCAGTGAACTTCCATGGGGCCAAAAGCCCGGGGAGGTATGAAAAAGCATTTTATTTGGGAGTAATTGGGAAAAGGAGAAACTATAGGAAACTCGGGCAGATACAAGAATTTAAGTGAATGAGTTAAGATTCTCTTGAGCAGGACACCCTTGCATGTATAGTCCCTGTCTATATAAATAATTTGAGTTACCCCAAATCAGTGTCACCACCATTTTGTGGGCTGTATCTCTCAGGGTCCCATGGTGGAAAAAATGCCTGCTGACCAGTGAAGCTAATTGCTCACCAGTCTTCCCTCCTGGAACTGGGGCCATCTATGAGGATGACTCCAATGGTACAGGGCCCAGAGTGCTTTAGGACATCTGGTTGACCCCAGCTAGTTTGATGGGGAGTGTTTGGTGGAGGGTATGATACAGTGTTGAAAATTACCTCCAAAGAGGGAAAACAGGGACAAGGGCCCATGCAGATTCTGGTCCAGACTTAGGTCCCAAGCACCAAATGGGGACTAGAAAATTTTAAAGATCGTTCTCCAGAGGGAAAGGAAATGTGGGGCCCACCTTAGGGCCCTGTTTCCCCATGTCTAAGGGTGGTCCTTACCATAGGTCAGAGTGAAATCAATGGCACTTGTATATTGACTTATTTAAGTAAATCAACTACCTGGAAATGGGACTGGACTAGAAAAGGAATTGAAACTGAGGGCTAACCTGATTAAGCCTGTCAAAATTAACCTGCTTTGCTTGTGTTAAAAGAAAAACTTCAGCCAAATTAAATTTAAAGGAGTTTAGCTGAGCAATGAACAATTTGCAAATCAGGAAGATCCCAGAATCACAGCATATTCAGAGAGACTCCGCAGCCATGTGATGGAAGATTTATAGACAAAAAAAGGGAACTGACATACAGAAATTGGAAGTGAGATACAGAAACAGCTGGATTGGTTACAGGTTGGCATTTGCCTGATTTGAACACGGTTTGAACAGTTGACTACAATTTATTGGCCAAAACTCAGTGATTGACACAGGTGTGGGCTACAATCTGTTTACATCTCCACTTGTTATAGTTCATGATGTAGAGAAAAAACTTCCATGGCAAACTTAAATATGTAAGGAGGTGGCGTTAGGCTAAACTTGATTAACAATTGCTTTTAAACACTTACTTCTAGTTGGTCTTAAAACCCCCATTAGCAGGTCACAGAGCTAAACAATATATAAATAAACCCACACCAGCTTCCTTATGAATAACATCTCTGACTGTGGACCACTCATAGCAATGGTTGCTAAAAGTTGTTTTTCAGGAAGTAGGGGGGATGTTCTTGGCCAGTTTGAGCTGGCTGAGACCACTCTGCATAAATGCCCAATAAGTGACCTTTTGGCATCAGAAAGCCAAAAATTCCTCCCTCACATTGTGCTAAAGCCACCATTTTCTGGACTTGCATTCTATGAAGAACCATGAAGCTTGACTACATGTGCATAGATCACTGATTACCTCATTTTTTTCTTTCCTCCTGTAACATTTCCTCAGCCTTGGACCACTTTGCTCCTCAATCCAACAAATGTCCCTAAAACCACATCTTTGGGGAGGCAGATTTGAGACCTATTCTCCCTCTTTGCTTGGTTGTCTCATGAATAAACTCTCTTCTTTTGCAAAACCCATTGTCTTAGTGATTAACTTGCTGCGTAAGGGCAGAATAAACTGGTTGATAACCGAATGACTCTATTGTGGCAGTTAAATGAACCTAGCTATGAGGGTAAAGCATGTTGATTCTTAGAGTTACAGCCCCTTTAGAATTTGTCTAGCCAATTCTAGAAAAAGAAAAAAAAAGCGTGTTGATTCTTAAGAGCCGCAATTAACCTTGGCCAGTTGTTCTCAATGTTGGATATACAATAAAATCACCTAAGAAACTTCAAAACAGAGCAACACACACATATACAGAGTGATTGGGCTCTACCTCAGACCAATTAAATCAGAGTCTATTGGGTCAGGGCCTGATACCATGATTTTTAAAAAAATAACTCCCAGATGATTCTAACGAGGAGCCAGAATTGAAAGCCATGGCTCTATGTTTCTTACCAGGATCAGAGTCTCATCATCCATTTCTCCAGCAATAGCACTTTTTCTTGCTACTTAATTCCTAGAATTTCAGACCATGTGGTAATTACTGACCATAGATAACTGCTCTCCAACCAAATCTGGATTATCTACAACCAAGGAACTTTTACCTACTCTTTACTTTTTTCGGCCACAGATGTTGTCAGTCTTAGCGTCCAAGAATCCCGCCTTTAGCCTGGTGCTCTCTCTTGCCCAGTGCCCTGTTCTGCATTCACCATATTACATAACTTTATTCAGCCAATACACATCTGCAATCCTTAGTATTGCTGGAATTAAGCAAATGGGTCGTTTGACTTTGAGATCCTTCTATCATACTCTTTTGCTAAAACCAAAGATTTTTTTAACCATGAAGAAAACGAAAATTAATTTGATTTGGAGATTTTGGAAATGCTCTAAAATATCATAAACTAGATAAAAAACAATTGCTGTAGAAACATCCTATCTCTTTAAAACAACAAAACCCTTGCAGAAGACTTACTGTTGATAGGGACAGGAGACAGGGAAATACTGGGTAGAAGGGGGCAGTTCCCTGGCAAAGACCTCACTCTCAAATCTGGAAACCCATGGCCCTAAATGGGAACAGGCATTCCTGTTTTCATGCTCAAAAGTTGCATTTTGGCCCACCACAACCCCCGCCATCCTGTACCCATATAAACCCCAAACCCCAGGCTCCAATAAGGAGACAAGCAGATGAACAGAAGAGAAGAAGAGCAACAGAGAAGGAGTGAAGAGAAGAAGTGTCTGAACATTGAGAGGAGTTCCGCTAAGGGTGGTCAGAGAGGAGATCAGCTGCTGGATAGCCAAACTCCAGGGGAAAATGATCTTCCCACTCCATCCCCCTTCCAGCTCCCCATCCATCCTGCTGAAAGCCACTTCCACCACTTAATAAAACCCCTGCATTCATCCTTCAAGTCCATGTGTGACCTGATTTTTCCTGGATGCCAGACAAGCGTTCAGAATACAGAAAGCTGTCACACTGGCTCTCTGCCTTTGCGAAAGGGCAGAGAGTCCATTGAGCTGTTTAACACTTAAGCCCTCCGCAGATGGCAAGGCTAAAAAGGCCCACTATAACACATGCCTACTTGGGCTTTGGGAGTGGCAGGCTCCCACCCCTGTATGCTGCCATGGGGCCAGAGACCAGAGGGGCTCGCCCCGGCTCCCACACCTACATGTCTGCATGCTCCCCACTTCTGTAAGAGGTTTCAGTGTGCGTGGCGGCTGAAGAGACGAGCCACACCCCTGTGTCATGTCCTGTGAGGGTGGTCAGGGAATGCTCCCATTTCACTGTCAGCCCTTTCTAAAAGTTAATCTGTGTAGTTAATCTTTTCTTTCCCAGGATAAGAAAAGTCTATTGCAGGAAAGAAGCTCTGAATTCCCACCAGTTTTTATTTATTTATTTATTTGTCTGTTTGTTTATTTTAGGCCTTAGATGGCTTCAGGGTGCTCCAGTTGGAGAAAAATAAATGGAGCAAGCAAGTTCCCAGAATACTTTTTGGCCCTACAAATTAGATATTTATTAGAAGCTAAAAGAAACTGCAGTTGCTGCATAATTAGGAGCAACTGCATTTATTTTACAAAATCCTTTCTCAGCAAAGTATCCATCTGCCAGTTTTCTAAATTCTCTCCTATAGATGCTAGCCTGTGAAGCCATCAGTGTTTAAGCGTGGCCCTTCTGTGACATTTAAAAATCACTCAGAAAAGATGAGAATATCTTAATAATAATAACGACTTTTTAAAAGAGATGGGATCTTGCTATGCTGCCCAGGCTGGCCTTGAGCTACTGGGCTCCAGTAATCCTGCCTCAGTCTCCACATATTTAGCACTACAGGCATGAGCCACTGTGCTGGGCTCCAAGTTTCCCTTTTGGATCTCACATGAACTGACTGTGGTAGGCAAATCATTCAATCTCCATGATTTTCTGTTGTTTCAGTGATAATATAAAGTTCATCGGGTTCAGATGACTCTGCAGGATACTTACAGCTTTAAAATGGTGTTTCTGGCCCAGTGTGGTGGCTCATGCCTGTAATCCCAGCACTTTGGAAGGCCAAGGCAGGAGGATTGCTTGAACCCAGAAGTTAAAGACCAGCCTGGGCAACATAGGGAGATCCTGTCACTATATAAAACTTAATAATTAGCCAGGCATGGTGGTACACCTCTGTGGTCCCAGCTACTCAGGAGGCTGAGGTGGCAGGATCGCTTGACCCCAGAAGGTTGAGGCTGCAGTGAGTCATGATCACACCACTGCACTCCAGCCTGGTTGACAGAGCAAGACCCTGTCTCAAAAAATAATAAAATAGTGTTTCTGTGATTCTACTTGAATTTTAAGAAAGATTTTAAAGTTGACTTGACTTCTAATTTCATTCAAAGTTGTGTTCTGGCTCCAGTGAAAGCGTGGATATTCCAGATACTTACTCATCAAGTAAAATCAATGCGAAGGTGATAATGCTGTGTGAATGAGTCTGCAAACAACAATGTGAGCATCTGTTATACAGTCAACATTAAACTGAGTACTGTGGTACAGATAGTTTGTGATACTACCATTGTACCAGGGAACTTACCATGTGTTGGTGAGAATATTAGCACATAAGAAACTCTGTATAACCAACTGTGAGGTGTGGTCTCCTGGTACCATTACCTAATGGAGGGGGAGGTCAATTGATAAGGCTTCAATTGATAAGGTCAATTGATAAGGAAGTAGGACTTGGGATGAGTTAAGAAACATGTAAACATGGGACAGTTTTGGATGGATGGAGGCAAAAGTGGAGGACTTTCCAGGCCAGGGAAGAAGCCTAGGCAAGGAGGAGCCAGAATCATTTGTATGATGATGAATGGACCTGACAGGTATATTAGGACAGGTAGGACTGCCAATAGAAGAGAATAAAATAAAAGTAGCATTTGAGAAAAGTATCATTTGACAGCAGTGAGAAGATGGATTGGAAGAGGAGAGAGTTTCAGACAATAGCTACCTTTTTCCGAGTGCCTTTTGTGTGCCAGGCTCTGTGATGGAACTTTATATAGATAATCCCAAATCATTGCAACAATCTACAAAGTAGGTTTTACTGTCTCTCCATTTTGCAGATAAGGAAAGTCACGCTCAAAGAGGCTGAGAAACAGTCCAAGGCCATCCAGCTGGTAGGAGGTTCAGTAAAAATTCTAATCCAGTTTGGTAACTCCTATTCTACCATCCCATACTGCTTCTCCCAGAACAAGGAGGCTTCTGCCAGTGCCATTCACCCAAATCAACCAAAACTTGATCTTTTGGTGGAGTTTGCCACTGTGGCAGCCAGCTACTAAGGAATTGATTACCTTGCCTTGCAGTGATCTGATTTGGTTGCTATGAATGCCTGAATAAGTCAGATAGAGACTTTGTGGTCTGTCCTGAGGACAGATGATTATCCAATGTGTGAAACGCAATGTGACTGAGGGTGTGAAAGGTAATCAGACTGAGAGCTGGTCTCCTTATTGATATCCAGGAGCAAAACTACAGAGGCAGGCTCTATGAATAGCTGTTGTAATCGCCAACCAAAGGACAGTCCTTTCTTTGTGCTTAATGTGGAAAAATCTTTTGGTCACACACCAGTGGTTTCAGTAACATCTGCACATTTTCGGCTTTTGAACACAAATTAAAAACCAAATTTTAATTCAGACATAGAAGTTATTTAAGTGAATTGTTCTTCAGTTGTGCAGAAGATAAGAGGGAGAGCCAGAAGTCGACATTATAATTTATGATCTTCATGTTTCTTTTGTCAGTTTCCAGAAGAAATCAGAAAAGAGATGATGTGTGTGTGTGTGTGTGTGTGTGTGTGTGTGTGTGTGTGTTTGAAGGAGTATATATTCTTATACACTTCTATATAACAATTTATTTTAAAATATTTTGTAAAGACAAATCATTGTATAAACCTCAGTTCAGAAAACCTAAGTCTTCTATTTCTTTAAAAATGGAGATAAAGTCTGTACCCCGCCACCAATATCATTGATTCAGTTCAAGCCAGACATAAACAGTCTGATTACATCACTGCTGCACATCCAGCTAGCTTCTTGATTGAGACCTTCTGAGGTGTTAATTGCAATTGTGAATTAATCATTATTCCACTGAGCCAGAGTCTTATTTTCCTCTTCAAGCTTCTCATTATTAAGTTTGCTTGAATTGGTTAATGTGAGGACATCATCAATGCAAATTATCATTCAGCAATGCAATACTAAACACGCACAACTGTTTCCATTATGCACTCTATCACATAGAATTTTACATGTGAAAAGTCATAATTAACCACCATTCTAAAATTCTGTTTATCATAGTTTATGTTCATGAGTTCAGGACTTTTATCAGGATCTCCTTTTCCTCTCACACACTCTGAAACCCAAAATGAAAGCCACAGTGGTTCCACTCTTTTTGGAAAGTTACTGATTTCAGAAAAGAATAGCAATAAATATTTGGTACAAGTGCTTTTCAAAAGTACTAGCTCCTGTCTGACTTTATTTACATTAACAAAGCTATTATAGTAGTCTTGCCATGATAAAAATAATTCAGCAAAACTGATAATCTATTAAGATGAGAATGTATAATTCCACTATTTTTCAGAAGTTTTCAGTGCTGGAAGCTAAGGACTTTTAATAAAAGTGCCTCTCCAACATAGCTACAGGAAAGTTGCCCTTGTATCTTGGAAACCCGTGGGACTAAGAAAGGGTCTAACCAGGAGAGGATTGGGAGGTTGAGTATTTGGCACTGGGGTGGGTCAGGTGCTGGGGAGGCTGATCTGGTTGCACCTGCTGATAGTGGAAGTTTTTCTAATCAGCAAGCTTGGGCATTCAGTGGATTCTAGTTTGGGCCTGTGCTTGGAAAGGAGAGAACCAACATACAGAGATTGCAACTCAGTGTTGCTGGGCGTGGTGGCTCACACCTGTAATACTAGCACTTTGGGAGGCCGAGATAGGTGGATCACCTGAGGTGAGGAGTTCGAGACCAGCCTGGCCAACATGGTGAAACCCCGTCTCTACCAAAAATACCAAAAATTAGCTAGGCGTGGCAGCATGTGCCTGTAATCTCAGCTACTTGGGAGGCTGAGGCAGGAGAATTGCTTGAACCCGGGAGGCGAAGGTTGCAGTGGGCTGAGATCGCGCCATTGCACTCCAGCCTGGGCAACAAGAGCAAAACTCTGTCTCAAAGAAAAAAAAAAAGGAAACTCAGTGTTGAAACCACCTTTGTAAAAATTGTCAGTGAAAAAATTATGACAGTGAAAGAGATCTGATCTAACCCACCCCTCCCTTGCCTTTAGCTTTCAAGCTGCCTTAATTATTCCTGATCATAGGCTGAGCTAACTTTGGAAGACATTTAGGTCAGGGGTCCCCAGCCCCTGGGCCACACACCAGTCTCTGGCCTTTAAGGAACCAGGCTGCACAGCAGGAGGTAAGAGATGGCTGAGAGAGCGAAACTTCATCTATATTTACGCCACTCCCCGTTACCGCCTGAGTTCCACCTCCTGTCAGATCAGCAGTGGCATTAGATTCTCATAGAAGTGTGAATCCCCTTGTGTTCTGAGTATCCAGAGAGTCTAATGCCTGATGATCTGTCACTGTCTCCCATCACCCCAAATGAGCCCATCTATTTGTAGGAAAACAAGCTAAGGATCCTACTGATTCTACATTATAATTATTTCATTATGTATTACAACATAATAATAAAAGAAATAAAGCACACAATAAATATAATGCACTTGAATTATCCCAAAACTATCCCCTCCACTCTCCATGGAAAAATTGTCTTCCATAAAACCAGTCCCTGGTGCCAAAAAGGCTGGGGACCACTGAGTTATGTTATAGTTTAAATACCCTATGGTTTATTATTAAATAATCAAGGCCTATTATTAAATAATCAGGCCTATTTAATAACAGTCTTTCCCGAAAACTCAATCAATGTGATCAGCTGGGCGCAGTGGTTCAGGCCTGTAATCGCAGCACTTTGGGAGGCTGAGGCAGGCAGATCACCTGAGGTCAGGAGTTTGAGACCAGCCTGACCAATATGGTGAAGTCCTGTCTCTACTAAAAATACAAAAATTATCCAGGCATGGTGGCAAGGGCCTGTAGTCCCAGCTACTCAGGAGGCTGAGACAGGAGAATTGCTTGAACCCAGGAGGTGGAGGTTGCAGTGAGCCAAGATCGTGCCACTGCACTTCAGCTTGGGCAACAGAGTGAGATTCTGTCTCAAAAAAAAAAAAATCAATGTGGTTAAGCTAATGAAAGGCCACCAACAGGCTAAAAGGAGAGGAGCCTGAATTCTGCTAAGGTGTAGACATAAATGATTGCCAGCCATTCCTGCAAATAGCATCACTATTGTAGTGTGTAAGATTGGCCCTTTGAGATATTTTTCAGGTTCTTTCTATGTCTGACACCCATGGCTCCACCTGAACATGCCAACTTTGCTCCTGCGGCCCCACCCGGAAGCAACTCAGCTCAAGAAGATAACTTCGACCCCCTATATTTCATCTCCTCCCCAACCCATTAGCAGCAAGCATCCATTGCATGGCCACCCCAACCCCTTCTTCCAAACTGCCTTTGAAAAACCCCTAACCTATGAGCCTGAGATGAGATTGATTTGAGTAATAACTCTATCTCTATCTCCAGTGTAGCATGGCCAACCTCAAGTCAATTAAATTTTCTTTACTGTAAGGCCGTGGTCTTTATTTGTGCAGCAGGTGGGAAGAACCTGTTGGGCAGTTTGAGTGTTATCAAGCAAAAGGGGCTCACTGGCCAATGTGCTAGAAGTCAATACTTGATGCCAGGTTTTTGAGAAAAGAAAAGCTTTTTATTGTAAGTCAACTCCCAAGGGGACAGTAGACTAGTTCAAATTTGTTTTCCTAAGTTGGCTTTAAGGCAGTAATTTTATTAAGGAAGGTTTAGGGGGTGGATTCTAGGATTGGTAGGTGATTGGTAGAAGGAAAGGGAGGTCTGGAAAGTCTTCAGGCATGCACAGTTATCTCTTTATGTCTTTTTATGAGTCCCATATGTAAATTTGGGAGGAGCTGGCATGAAATAGCTGGTGGAAATCTAGGCTGTGAAATAAGCAAGCTTGTGCTGTGCAAACTCCAGTCAGTTACATCAGTTCTAATTTATTTTATTCTGTTTTGTTATCTCATAAGCTGAAGGAGTTTTAGTGTTTTAGTAAGTGGGGTGTTTTGTTGTTTTTTTTTTTTAATCTGCCTTCCTGTAAATATAAGAATTTTTGTTAGTCGTTGGTTTTTTTTAACTCTTTGGGGCAGGGTTTCATTAGCAGGTCCCCACTTTTTTAAGGAGGTGAAATCCAAAAAGAGTGATACTCAGAAACCTAGGCAAGAAGTCACCATCCAGATGATTTTTAGTGAGCCACTACTTGGGATTCAAGGGTTTACTCTTGGAAGGGCTGTTCCAAGGCCAGGATCCAGGACCAGGAAGCAACAGAGTACCAGAAGGGTATTCTAGAACTTTTGCTCAGAGCACTTGTAGAGCTCTGTACTCCTCACTGTACTCATCCTAGCTGTGAATACTAGTTTAATGTCTTCCCCATAAGCTCCATTAAGGGCCTGAGTCCATCCTGTTTTGCCCTGCAGCCCCAGCATTCAGCACTGTGTTGTGTATTGTCACCACCCCCATCCAGGCTTTTATCAGCTCTTACCCAGATCATGGCAATAGCCTCCTTCTACTCTTTCACCTGTCCAATATATTATTCCCACAATATCCTGTAGGTTTTCTTTTTTCTTTTTTCTTTTTTTTTTTTGAGACAGGGTCTCACTCTGCTGCCCAAGCTGGAATGCAGTGGTGTGATCTCGACTCACTGCAACCTCTGCCTCCTGGGTTCAAGCAATTCTCCTGCCTTAGCCTCCCGAGTAGCTGGGATTTCAGGGTTACACCACCATGTCTGGCTAATTTTTGCATTTTTAGTAGAGAGGGGGTTTCACCGTGTTGGCCAGGCTAGTCTCAAACTCCAACTTTAAGTGATCCACCCGCCTAGGCCTCCCAAAGTGTGGGGATTAACAGGCAGGAGCTACCATACCCGGCCCCACTGTGGGTTTTTAAAAATGCAAATCTATGGGCTGGGCGCAGTGGCTCACGCTTATAATCCCAGCACTCTGGGAGGCCAAGGCAGGTGGATCACAAGGTCAAGAGATCGAGACCATTCTGGCCAATGTGGTGAAACCCTGTCTCTACTAAAAATACAAAAATTAGCTGGAAGTGGTAACATGTGCCTGTAGTCCCAGCTACTCAGGAGGCTGAGGCAGGAGAATCACTTGAAACCAGGAGGCAGAGGTTGCAGTGAGCCGAGATCACGCCACTGCACTCCCGCCTGGCAACAGAGCGAGACTCCATCTCAAAAATAAAAATAAAAATATATATTTTTGCTATCACTCTGCTTGTAATCCTTCAGTGATTTTCCATCACTCTTAGGACAGAACCCAAATCCCAAAGATGGTCTCCAGGCCAAGCCAGCTACTCCGCCTTCTCTGACTTCTTCATGCTATACTTTTGGCTACCTTCTTCCCAGCCTCCCTTCATCTAGTTAATGCCTTCTCATTCTTCAACTCTGTGCCTAAGGGTCATTTCCTTGGAAAAGCCTTCCTTGAAACCCTGGTCTCCCTGGCATTCATTCCAATGGCACCCTGTGCTTCTTTTTCACAGCACTTTTCCCAACTTGTCACTCATTTATTAATATCATTATTGGGGCTGGGCGCGGTGGCTCACGCCTGTAATCCCGGCATTTTGGGAGGCCGAGGTGGGCAGATCACGAGGTCAGGAGATAGAGACCATCCTGGCTAACATGGTGAAACCTCGTCTCTACTAAAAAATACAAAAAAATTAGCTGGCTGTAGTGGCAGGTACCTGTAATCCCAGCTACTCGGGAGGCTGAGGCGGGAGAATGGCGTGAACCCGGGAGGCGGAGCTTGCAGTGAGCCGAGATCACCCCACTGCACTCCAGCCTGGGCGACAGAACCAGACTTCGTCTCAAAAAAAAAAAAAAAAAAAAGTCATTATTGGATTGCCTGTTTCTCTATTTTGACTTGTAATTTCCACGAGTGCAGAGATTGTATCTGTGTTGCTCAGTGCCTGGAACGTAATAGGAACCCTAAATATATGCTGAATTAACTCATGAATACTATAGACACCAAGTCCAGTAATGAGAACTGGTGCTAGGAAAGAACTGTGGAGTTCAGGACCCTGTGGCTTATGGACTAGGCAATCTGCCAGTTATTGGAACCAGGGAGGAAGAATTTAAAGCTGTTTGACATTGCCCATCAAGAGGCGGCCAGAAAGGTGTAAGCAACCCCTGCCTCAGTTCCAGGAGCGGCCTCCTGAACTCTCCCAGCAAGCCTGGACTTCAGGGAAGTCCAGATGAAGATATTATAACTTGCCAGGAATCACCCAATTGGGGGATAGAGGAAGACCCAAGACTCAAATTAGCTCTAAGTTTGGGTGTCTCCTTTCACACACGAAGAGCTGCTTTTCTTTTGTGTAAGAACAATCAGGGAGCAGATAACTAATTACTGATGTGTATTTGCCTGAGACTTCTGTCCTGCTTCTGCAGGTCTGCCTTTAAGTAACAGCAGCATCTGTGTTACTCATTTATCATCCATCACATCCAGCTTGGGGACTGAATTGTGATGACTGTTACCTAGAGATGTGTGCAGAACAGCTGTATTCCAGGCTTTGCAGTTGGTGATTTTCTTTTGCCTGTTACCGTGGGCTCAGTCACGGTGAGAATACTAATGGAGCTGCTCGGGAAGCCACATGGGAGCTTGGTCGCACGACAGAGACACTGACAGCAAAGTGGCAGGGCGGGCAGCAAGCTGGGATACCGTTGCTCCTATCTTGGGAAAGGCCTGGACAGCAGCAAAGAAACAGGCTCAGAAAGAAGTGCCAGAGATGGGATGTGCAACTGTGTGTCGAACGACATCCTGCATTCCCGGCAGAAAACAATGTCAGCCACATTCCTACCAGACTGGGGACTCTAGCAGAAGGAAGACACACTCCATTTTGTTATTTGCTCCAGTATGAAAGGTTTTGGTGAGAGAGAAAGCCTGTCGTATTAGGAGGAGTGCATTCCTGTGTGCAATGAATACTACTAAAGGTACTTTAAGGGATTGTAAACTTAACATTGCCTGTCCACTCTTTGCACTGCTGTGTTTCTAATGATTAAAGGAATTGCTCCTGCTGTCTTTTCTGTTTGGCTTTGTTAATACACATCTTTAATTTTAAATCGTTTTGAAAAACAGAATTCACGCCTAATGAGAAAACCTTTCCTTATGAAAGCAATTTCTCTTGAGCCAGTTAGAAATTGTAAAATTCTATCTCGGCTTCAGTTCCACAACATTAAAAATATACTATGCACAGTGAAGGTCTCAGAAAATGATGTTTACTACCTTTTAAAAATTTACCTAGAATTCTTATTTCTAGTTGTTTACTTAAAAATGACTTTCTATATTTTTTGTCCCTTTTCAAATAATTCTAAAAGCTTTATTTCTAATATTTTTGCTAATTTCTTCTATTATCTATAAGGTTTTGTACCAAATGACCCACCTCAGACAAATGTCTTAAATGAAAGAAGTACATGGCTGTGTGAAAATAAAGACAAGCCGTCCCTTAATTTACAGGCTGTGGGATGTTCTTCATGTGTCCTTGGCATTCTTCAGTGAGTTCTGACTTTGAATCTAGATAGGAAATATCTGCAGCAATACGTGAATGTGTTTAGAATCAACCTTTGAAATGTTGAACCACTGTTAAATACTAAATCAATCATGTATCTGAGTCATTTAAGAAATGAGGATTATATAACACACATTTCTTCATACTATATTTTTGGAGGCTGTTACAAACTTAAGATGTTCTTTAAATAAGGCATTATATTTATCATTTATCTCAAGCCATCTTTCCCCTTAGTTGTGCATATTCTAGAAGCAGAGAACTTTCCAACATAACATCAATTCAGTGATTACCGTTGTTTTATTTATGAAAATGAAACCTTGTACTTTTTCACAGTCTTTCTTTTCTTTTTTTTTTAAACCTGTTACTATGTAAATAAGTGTCATAGAATCTCAGCATTGGAAGGGCCCTTTTGGAATTTCTCTGAACAGTACAGGTGCCCTTAACATCCCCCTGTTCAGAACTTGGCCTTGGGCATTCGTGAAATGCTCTCAGCCCTGGGGGTGGGAGCTCTTCACACCTCCCTCTGAACTTGCTTCCTGCGCCTCCTTTGCAAACCTCACACTCCTATTGTTCTCACTCTTATTTCTAGGATTTGCAGCTTTTAGACTCTTCCTGACTTCCCAGCAAGTCCTCTCCTGGGTGTGTATCCCATTGGCCCTGACTTTCTCCAGCCTCAGTCCTGCCCAAGGCTCCATTTCTCCTCCCGGGCCAGTCTGGCCTGCTCTTGCCGTGGGAGGGAAGATGGGACAAAACTGTTCCCTGAAAGGTATAATATATATGAAGCTCCTAAAATGGAATCTCTGGAGTGATCAGTGTTTTTGTATGCTAACAAAATGGCTGGTAGCTGAGGGCTCCTAAGTGGCTTCAGGACCCTGCACCCCAAAAACCTGTGGAGAGAGAAGGGCTGGAGATTGAGTTAATCACCAATGACCAATGATTTCATCAATCATGCCCACAGAATGAAACCTCCATAATAACCCCTAGCCTCCAGGGAGAGTGCTTCTGGGGAGACGGCATGGAAGTTTTACATACCCCACCCGCCCCATATCTTGCACTTGCCTCTCCTGCATTTGGCTGTTCCTGAGTTGTACCCTTTATTATAAACAAGTGAAAGTCAGTAGAGTGCTTTCCTAATTGGAGTCATTCTGAAGTCATGAGTTAACAAAAATTCTGGACAGAAACACGTTATAATAAAGCATTAATCAGGTTGCACTTTGATCTACTTCCTGGTAACCCCCAAATCACATAGCAGTATATACTGACCATCCGCATCCCCACTGTTCCTATAGACAGGATTTCTGATGTTAGAATCATAAGGCTTTTGTTTAAGGTAGATAAGCTCTTTGACATAAGAATCATAAGGCTTTTGTTTAAGAATTGCTTAAGGCCAGGCGCGGTGGCTCACACCTGTAATCCCAGCACTTTGGGAGGCTGAGACGGGTGGATCTCCTGAGGTCAGGAGTTCGAGACCAGCCTGGCCAACATAGTGAAACCCTGTGTCTAATAAAAATACAAAAATTAGTCGGGCATGGTGACGGGTGCCTGTAATCCCAGCTATTTGGGAAGCTGAGGCAGGAGAATCACTTGAACCCAGGAGGCAGAGGTTGCAGTGAGCCGAGATCACATCATTGTACTCCAGTCTGGGCCACAGAGCGAGACTCCGTCTCAAAAAAAAAAAAAGTAAAAAAAAAAAAAAAGGCTTAAGATGTTTTTCAGATCCTGGATTCCTGCAAAACAGCAGATAACAACCAGTTTGAAGACCCCCCACAGAGGAACAGAACCAGCATGAGAACACTGTTTCTTCATGTTTCTGTCCCATGACTTTGCCCTGAACTCTTCAACCAATCGATGATCTGTATACTTCAGCCCACTCCAAAGCTCTTAAAAGCCACAGTCCCAAGCTCTCAAGGTTTCCTCCCATCTCCTTGTTTGGAAGCCCCATTTTAACCAAGTACCCCATTTTTCTAAGAGAAGGAGAATGAGTTTTTATTATGTTTTTTTTTATTTCTTATTTTCTGTTTTCTCCTTTTTCTTCTATTCCCTACTTCCTACTTAGCTGTTTAGAAATGCAATTATAACCTTTTACCTTCCCTTCACCAGACACTCCCTGCAGGGCAAGCTTATCTAACTGTGTGCATAGAAGCTGCAGAGCAGAACTGTCTCTCACCAGGAGGTTGCCTTGAGAGACAACCATCAATTTACAATGAAAAATACAAACTTGTTCTCCCCACAATGGCTCCCGTGGATAAAGCACTAAAGCCAGTCACATGGACCCCCCAACCTGCGTTTCCCTTTCCTGTGTGCCATTCATGCCAAGTTCCCTTTTATTTTATTATTCTTCTTCTTTGAGACAGAACGTCTCACTCTGTCAGCCAGACTGGAGTGCAGGCGCAATCACAGCTCACTGCAGCCTCAACTTCCCAGGCTCAAATAATCCTCCTGCCTCAGCCTCCTGAGTAGCTGAGACTACAGGCACGTGCCACCATGCCCAGCTAATTTTTAAACTTCTTGTAGAGAAGGGTTTTTGCCATTTTGTCCAGGCTGATCTCAAACTCCTGGGCTCAAGTGATCTGCCTGCCTTGGCCTCCCAAAATATTGCGATTACAAGCGTGAGCCACTACTCCCGGCACTCCTCTTTAAAAGTTCCTACTTTCTCCTCCAAAAGCAAAGCAGAACCCTTAGAGCAGGAAGCCTGTACTTCTTCCCCTAAGCTAGCTCTGGAATAAAAACTCACTTTATACCAGATCTTGCTCTTATTAATTGGACTCTGCAAGTGTTACAGGTGTCCAGGTTCTTGGCGTTTTGAATAAAGAATTGAACAAGGCCGGGCGCGGTGGCTCACGCCCGTAATCCCAGCACTTTGGGAGGCCAAGGTGGGTGGATCACCTGAGATCAGGAGTTCAAGACCCCAGCCTGGCCAACATGGTGAAACCCTGTCTCTACTAAAAATACAAAAATTAGCCGGACATGGTGGCAGGTGCCTGTAATCCCAGCTACTCAGGAGGCTGAGGCAGGAAAATTGCTTGAACCCGGGATGCAGAGGTTGCAGTGAGCTGGGATCACGCCACTGCCCTCCAGCCTGGGCAACAGAGCGAGACTCTGTCTCAAAAAAAAAAAAAAAGAAAAAAAAAGAATTGAACAAATGCGCAAACAAAGCAAGGAAAGAATGAAGCAACAAAAGCAGTGATTTATTGAAAATGAAAGCACACTCCACAGGGTGGGAGCCGCCTAAGCAAGTGGCTCAAGAGCCCAGTTACAGAATTTTCTGGGGTTTAAATACCCTCTAGAGGTTTCCATTGGTTACCTGGTGTATATCGTCTATAAATGAAGAGGATATTTCTTGTCATAGCTGAAGTGTTTCCATTTGATTTAGTTCTACAAAGCCCTTAGGTTCCCTTGCTCCAGGCCCTCTTCTCCTGCCTCACAAGCAGCGAATGACTAAACTTGTGTTTTGGTTACACTATGATTAGACCTCTTTCTCTGCTGCAACCTGGTATGAAACCTGATATGTCTCAGCATAGTGACCTGCTGCATGCATCAGGCACAGACTTCTTATGGTTACAATTCCAGCAAATTATGGAACCTGAAGGAAGGGGTTGTAGGAACCCCCAACTTTGTAGCCAACTCAGACAGGAGTATGGATAACCTGGAGACTGGATCCTTGTGACTGGCCTCTGAAGTAAGTGCAGTCTGTGGGACTGAGCTCTTAAACCCGCGGAGTCTGAGCTAGCTCCAGAGAGCCGGCACCAGAATCAAATTGAATTGTGGCATACCCAGCTGGTGTTGGAGAATCAGAGAACTGGTTGTGTTACTGGTTGACAGTGTCCAGGTTCTTGGAGTTTTGATCAAAGAATTGGACAAAACACACAAATAAAGCAAGGAAAGAATGAAGCAACAAAAGCAGAGATTTATTGAAAATGAAAGCACGTGCCACAGGATGGGAGCGGGGCCAAGCAAGCGGCTCAAGGGCCCCAGTTACAGAATTTTCTGGGGTTTCAATACCCTCTAGAGGTTTCCCATTGGTTACTTGGTGTATGCCCTACATAAATGAAGAGGATGAAGTCCAGTTACAAAGTCATTTACTCGGTATGCACCCTATGTAAATGGAGAAGATGTTACTCGGTATATGTAGCTTATGTAAATGGAGAGGATGAAGTGAAGTTACAAAGCCATTCACCTTCCTGTCATTGCTGAAGCATTTCCATTTGATTTAGTTCTAGGAAGTCAGCGTGAATCGGCCTTATGTTCCTTGCCTCCAGACCCTATTCTCCTGCCTCAGTTGATCTTAAGAGGAAAAAAGCCTCTCAATAGCCATCATCTCATCTGTAAATATTTTGATACCAGTTTATTTATTTGACAGATGTTTATTGAGCACTCGCTATGTGTCAGGCACTGTGCTTAAAGCTGGGTATAATACCATCTGACCAGTTGAGAAGGCAGGTATTAAAGGAAAAGTCACACAAATACAGAATTAATTAATTAATTAATTAGAGACTGGCAGAACAGTAGAGGATGCTTTGAAAGTGTGTCAGGGTGGCTTGATCTGGCCTGGCAAGGGAGTGAAGGAAATAAAAAAATTTTACCACAAAATACATTTCTTTGACATATTTTGAAATGGCTGCTACGGGGCCAGCAAAGTGTCTTGCAAAGCTGTCTTTTGTGATGAAAATTTGCATCTGTAGAGAATCTCCATTGATGCAGCCAGGCCTTCCCTTTCTAGGCCTTTTCCAGATCCAGGAGAGATCAACTGAGAGTCTGACACCTTTAAAAGTCTGAAAAGAAACATACATCATCTGTTCTCTCTGCGGGCTGCTACCTGTGAGGTTTCATCTACATAAGGAGGCCCCCTTTGCTAGCCAAGCCTCTTCCCCTCTCCCTCTCATAACCTATCCTGCCACTAAAACCTGATTTACCAACGTAAAATGTTTTGGGCCAAGCTCAGAGCCTTCATTCTTTCTATAACCTCAAGATGGTACATTAGCTTCTGTACTTCACTGGGGGGTTAGGTCCTCATTCTGAAGGCTCCCTTATATACACGTGAAGTAAATTTGTATGCCTTTTCTCCTAGTAATCAATTCTACCTCATGTCAGCAATTTTTCAGCAAACCTTGAGAGGACATAGGGCCTTGACTCCTATAGGGGAGTGGAGAGGAAAATGCAATGGAATGAATTTCAGACGCAATGCTATTATGCACCTAGCTTAATCCAGCTATTTTCAACCCTGAGTGCACATAGACTCTCCTGGAGAACATTAAAAATACCCATGCTTGGGCTGCAGCCCCAGATACTCTGATGGAATTGGTCTGGTTATCAGTATTTTCTCCAAAGCTCTTTAGGTGAGTCTAAAATGCAGCTAGGATTAAAAGTTTACTGGTTTAAATCCACATGTTGGTGATTTCAGTGTCCTATACTTTCTCCTCCTCCTCCTCCTCCTCCTTCTTCTCCTTTTTCTTTCCTTTTTTTTTTTTTTTGTTTTTTGTTTTTTGAGACAGAATCTTGCTCTGTCTCCCAGGCTGGAATGCAGTGGCGCGATCTCAGCTCACTGTAATCTATGCCTCCCTGGTTCAAGCGATTCTCCTGCCTCAGCCTCCCAAGTAGTAGGGATTACAGACATGCGCCACAATGCCCAGCTAATTTTTGTGTTTTTGGTAGAGACAGGGTTTCGTCATGTTGGCCAGGCTGGTCTCAACCTCCTGGCCTCAAGCAATCCTCCCACCTCAGCCTCCCAAAGTGCTGGGATTACAGGCGTGAGCCACTGCACCCAGCCTATACTTTCTTCTGATGTTCAAATGTAGGTCATCTATAATGGAATATAACTGAAAGTTTGAAATAATATTGGAAACAATACTTTCTTGTCATTCCTTACTCATTTGAAGTGTCAAAAGACAAAATTACTTTAAAGATCCAATCAGCATTTATTTGCTCTTCTAGAATTGGGCAACATCTCATTGTATAAAATAGAGTTAAGTGTTCTGCTGAGCTTAGCAGAGGGCATTGGCTTTCTGGGCAGACAAGAGCTGAAGAAAGCAGAAACAAAGGACAAGAAACAGATTGCTCATTTCAAGGTTATCCTCCTTATAGAGTCAAAACTGAGGGAACTTTCTTATCATGCCCTTTGGTAAACTGGGCCGCTTCTGATTGGTTGCTGTGAATCTCTGTTTCATTTTATTTTATTATTTTTTCTTTTTGAAAACTGGCCTATTTCAAAATTCAGTTTGATTATGACGCATTTAGCACAACTGACTTCATTCTGGTTTGGTCTGGTCTGCTGGGCCCTAGTGCAGGAACTTAGTCCAAAACAATGGGCTCTCATGAATTTATTCGATAGGGTAACTGCCAATGAATACCTTGCAAGATATATTTTTGTTATGTTTAAATTTTTTTTCCTTTTAAAAAAAGCATATGATTAAATATTTGAAGAAGAAGGAGGGGGATAAGAAAGAAGAAGAAAAGGGGGGACATACCTGTAAACTCACTATCCTACTGCAAGCACTGAGAATTGTAGTGTATCCTCTTCCCCTTCTCACTCCTGTGCATCTGGGTAGACAATAAATTACTTGGTGATTTAACACCTACCAATAGTTTCAATATAAATTATATATTACGTAATATATGTAACAAATTATATATTTTGGGCTGAGAAAAATTCTTGAATCCTGTGACCCCCTCTTTTGCCAACTCAACACAAGCAAGTTCCCATCCTGACCTCTGCTCTTCTCAGTCAAGCATTGCTCTCAGGCTTGAAAGAATAAAACTGGTCTAGCCAAGGTCATGGTGTCCTCCTAGTTGCCAAACTCATAGGCTTTCTTGCCCCCTATTTAATTGCTTTCTGCAGCATTGAACACAGCTGAACATTCTGCCTCCTTGAAACTCTTACCCCTTGACTTCTGGAACACCACTTCCTCCTCTCACCCCCATTTTTCTTTCTGTTTCTCTGTAAACCTTTCTAAATTCCCTCTGCAGTCCCTCTTTCTGCTCCTAGATGTTAGGGTTCCACAGGATTCCATCTCTGGCCGTTTCCTTTCTCCCTTTTCCTACCTTTCCACAGAGATTTTCTTCAAGCCCAAAGTCTCAATTACTATTGTCACCCAAAAGACAACCAAGATGGCTACGTTGTCAGAAAGGAGAGCTGCATTGGCCACATCAGTTGCAAACTGGGATGAGAAAGTCTCCAGTGTGGACCTAAGGGGCTCTCTTTTTGAGAAGGGGAAGCGCAGGTTGGGTTTTACACCTTACAGGGCCTGAAGTCATACATATCCAGCAGGTTTGGGAGAAAAGCTATGCGTATTTGTGAGCAATGCGTGAGCAATAGGTAAACATATATATATATATATATATAACATACATCCCATGATTACTTTTGGGTGGAATTTTAGCATTAAAATATGATGGAATTTGTCTCTTTTGTCAAAAGTTCAACTATAGGACACAAAATAGACGTGTGCAGCCTGTATAAGATGGCTGAAGCTGCCTTAAGGGCTGCAGTTGCTTATCAGGAAAGAACCTCTGTAAGGCCAATCCTCTGTCCATCAGAGTTGCAGTGGTCTGGGTTGTAAATCTGAATTAGAAGGGGTCTAATAATTGGCCTGATAGCTCCCGTTATTAGAGAGTTTAACAAGAGTTTGGTTTTTCTTAGAGCTGTAGGAATTGAGAAATTTGCCATGCCAGCCTGGTCCTGATCCCTCAACCTATAGGTAACTTTTGTTTCCCTAATCTTAGGGTCTACCTTAGTTGATAAGGGGCCATTTCAGATCACACTATTGTATCCTGATAAATCCTTGGGGGAAGACTGAAAGGTCAGATAAGCCAATGGTGTAGCAAGAAATGAAATTTGGAAATCTGTTACTACAGTGTGGCAAGAGTTTCCTTATATGGAGTCAAGCTGGATATTTGAACGTTCTCCCTCTCTTTACCACCTGCAACCCAAACCCTGCCTAGAACAGAAGAAAAGATAGTGGACTGAGCTGGGCACAGTGGCTCATACCTGTAATCCCAGCACTTTGGGAGGCTGAGGGAGGAGGATTGCTTCAGGCCAGGAGTTTGAGACCAGCCTGGGCAACATAGCAAGACCCCAACTCTACAAAAAATAAACTAGTCAGGCATGGTAGTGCATGCTTATAGTCTTGGCTACTCAGGAGAGCCAGGGAGGCTACAGTGAGCTGTGATTGCACCTGCATTTCAGCCTGGGCAACAGAGCAAGACCATGTCTCAAAAACAAAACAAAACAAAAAAAGAGAGTGGACTGAGCCCACCATTCTGCTTTTCAGGACCTACAGATTCCTCACGCCTGTGGACTGTTGAGACCACAGAACTTGGAGCTAAGAAGCCATGTCTATTCACACCTCCACATGCTTTCTGTTGGTGTACATTTTTGCAGGATAAGCAGTAGTCTATCCTGAGTCACAGTCCTCATTCTCACCAATCCTTGAAACCAGAAAGGCTGCTGTTCCTGGCTTAGTTCACTCCCACATCTATAGCTCTAGTCCAAGCCTCTTATCTTAATGCTTCACATATCTGTCTACTAACCTTTTCCACCTTACTGGGTCACAAGCCACAAATGGAATCTCCATCTTCTTGCACAAGCCTTCTCAGAATAGACGTCCTAATGCAATGGTTGACAGTGTCAAGCCACTATTCCACCCGCTCACTTATGCTGGAAATTTGAAGATCAAAAAACTTTTCTCTTCACCCCTCTGTTGTGGTCTGAATGTCTGTGTTCCTCCAAAATGCATACGTTGAAATTTATTAGGTTGGTGCAAAAATAATCACGGTTTTTGCCATTGAAAGTAATGGCAGAACCGCAATTACTTTTGCACCAACCTCATCATCCGTGCTGTGTTGCTATTAAGAGGTGGGACCTTTGGGAGGTGACTATGTCATAAGGGTGAAGCCCTTGTGAATAGGATTACTGTCTTTGTAAAGAGGCCTGAGGGAGCTTGTTGGCCCCTTTTGCCCTTCTCTTCTGCCATGTGACAATACATAGGCAGAGCCATCTATAAGGAACAGGCCCAGCTGGGCGTGGTGGATCACGCCTGTAATCACAGCACTTTGGGAGGCCAAGGCAGGTGGATCATTTGAGGTCAGGAGTTTGAGACCAGCCTGGCCAACATGGTGAAAACCCCGTCTCTACTAAAAATACAAAAATTAGGTAGGTGTGGTGGTACACACCTGTAATCCCAGCTACTCAGGAGGCTGAGGCAGGAGAATTGCTTGAACCTGGGAGGAGGAGGTTGCAGTGAGCTGAGATTGTGCCACTGCACTCCAGCCTGGGTAACAGAGCAAGACTCTGTCTCAAAAAAAAAAAAAAAAAAAAAGGACAGGCCCTTACCAGACACTGAATCTGCCACCGCCTTGATCTTTAACTTCTCATTCTCCAGAACTGTCAGGAATAAATGTTTGTTGTTTATAAATTACCCAGTCTAAAGTTTTTTGTGATAGCAGTAGGAACACACTAAGACGTCCTTGTATTCAGTTATAGATGGATTCTACCAGACAACCAGTTTTCCAATCTGCACTCCTCCCCTCTGTTGCCCACTGTTGTTGGCTTGATCCAGGCCCTGAGGATCTGTTAAGGTTTCAGATCAAGGCTAGGACAAAGTGTGGAGCTTGTAGCCTTGATTTGAGTATAGAAATATAACCAGAACATGAGATAATATATTCTATTAGTGAAAAAAATTAACCTAGTTATAAAGATTATAGTATTGTTTCTGAAAATGGCAAGGGTTATATATAGAAAGTCTCAATTTATTTGTATTAATTGAGCTACTACAGATTTATTATTTTTTTAAAATTAAGATTATATTTCTTTTTTCAAGTAAAAAAAATTTAGAGAATTTATTGTTGGCTCACTTTCCTTTTAATAACTAGGCCTTTCACTTCTCACAACTTAAACTACATCAATTGCACATTTTCCTACAACTTGTTTATTTGGTTAGTCTTCTTTTTTTCTTTTCTTTTTTTTTTTTTTGAGATGGAGTCTCGCTGTGTCACCCAGGCTGGAGTGCAGTGGTGCGACCTCTGCTCACTGCTACCTCCACCTGCTGGGTTCAAGCAATTCTCCTGCTTCAGCCTCCTGAGTAGCGGGGACTACAGGCACGTGTCACCATGCCTGGCTAATTTTTGTATTTTCTTAGTGGAGACGGGGATTCACCGTGTTGGCCAGGCTGGTCTCGAATTTTTTATCTCAAGTGATCCGCCCACCTCAGCCTCCAAAAGTGCTGGGATGACAGGCGTGAGCCTATTTGTTTATAGGTGCCCAGGCTATTTGTTTAGTCTTCTAAAGGACCAAGGAAGCCAGTTCAGTGAGCTTACATCCTGGAACACAAATATGACCGAAAGTATGTAGCAAGTGCATTTGGGGGACCAGGAATGTAGAGTGTGTTCCTACAATATGCAAAACCAGCACCAATACTTAAAGCCATGTTTGGTAGATTGAAAAGCCCTCCTAAATACCCTACTTTTTCTATATTTTCTCGTATTCCTAAATATAAATGATCATTAACAAATGATTATGATGAACACTGATACCATAACTTAATTTCCTGCCAGCTGAGGCCTGGCAGAGTTGAAGCACGCTGAACCTCAAGAGCATGCAATTTTAGATTGAACAATTAAGCTCCGAGAAGATGAGAGTCGAGGTTACCATGGTAATCTGATCCCACAACCCTGTGTGCAGCCACATTGTTTCAGTGTTTGAGTCACGTGAGGCTGGTTATGATGAGTTATACTCCAGGCAATATTTAGGTACAGATTTGGGAGTTTCCCTTGTACCATTTTCAGAAAAGACAGATACTTTGAAATCTGCAGAAAAGGGTTGTGTGATTTTTCAGTGAAGTGATATGCATTAATGAAAAGCACACTAGCTAATCACAATGCATAGGTTTACATTATGCCATAAAAATACTAAAATTATGGGCTCTGCAAAAATAATTGCAATGAAATTTAATCATTAAGTATAAGCATATAACTTGTTTTTATTCATTCAGTACTACTGATTAAACCCTACTATGTACTAGACCTTGTTTAGGTGCTGGGGTGCAGTGAACAAAATAGGGGACACAAACAATATACAGTAAATAAATAATTTATGATATCTAGTGTGTTTGAATGTGATCAGGACTGTGAGGACAAGGTAAAGCAGGGCACAGGGATTGAAAATGCTGGGGATAGGAAGGGTGCAGCATGGCAATTTTAAGTTGGGTTGTCAGAGAAGGCTGTATGGAGAGGATAATATGTGAACAGACTCAAAGCGCATGATGGGCTGAGCCACACAGACATTTGGGGAAGAACATTTCAGATAGCGGGAATGCCTGTGCAAAGGCCCTGAGGCACAGGCATGCTTGTCATATTCCAGGAGCAATAAGAGAACTGAGTGGAGTGGGTGAAGGAGAAGATAGTAAAAGGTAAGATCACTCTGATAACCAAGAGCAAGGTCACAGAGGGCCTTGCAGGCTACTGAAAGTATTTTGGCCTTTATTTGAGAGAAGTAGGCAGTCTCTAAGAGATTCTGAGCAGAGGATTGACACAATCAGCTAAGAGGCAATAGCAATAACTCTGGGGAGAAATTACAGTGACCAGAAGGTTAGCGATGAAATTGGTCTGATTCTGGGTATATTCTGAAAGTGGATACAGTAGTATTTCCTGATGGATTATGTGTGGAGTGCCACAGGAAGAGGGGAGTCAAAGGTGACCACAACATTTTGGGCCTAAGCAATTGAAATGATGAGATTACCATCATTTAAGATGGGGAAGACTGTAGATAGAGTGGGTTTTGTGGTAGAGGTGGTGTGGGATGGAAGTGCAGACTGAAGTTTGAATTATTTATTAGACATACAAGTAGAGAAAGAGAAGATGTTGGGTATACAAGCCCTGAGTTTAGGGCAGAGGTCTGGGCTGGAGATATAAAGTTGGCAGTTGTTTGACAAATAGATGATATATTTCAAGCTACAAGGCTAGGCAAGACAACCAAGGGACTGAAAAGAGGCCAGGCTGAGCTCCGGGGCACTGTAACATTAAGATGTTGAGAAGAAAAGATGGGACCAGCCAAAAAGATTAAGGAGGAACGAGAGAGATAAAAGCAAAACCAAGAGAGTGTGAGGTCCTAGAAACCAACTGAATGAAGGAAGCATTCCAGGAGGAATGATCAAAGGGGGCCAAAGGCTGTTACAAGGTAACTTGCCCATTGATTTAAGCCATGTGAGGTCATTGGTTCTCTTGACTCATCAGAGTGACTGCATCACGGTTCAACTTTCCTCTCTTCCCACTCCTATTTCTTCATTCCCCCATTCTGTTGATTCTGAGGGCAAACCCTAATAAATCCCCCTGCACACACATCTCCCTCTCATAGTCAGTATCCAGGAACCCATCTAAGGCATTATGCTTGGTTTTTTGTTTTTTTTTTTTTTTTTTTGAGACAGAGTTTTGCTTTTGTTGCCCAGGCTGGAGTACAATGGCGCCATCTTGGCTCACTGCAATCTCCACCTCCCAGGTTCAAATGATTCTCCTGCCTCAGCCTCCCGAGTAGCTGGAATTACAGGTGTGCGCCACCACACCTGGTTAATTTTTTTTTTTTTTTTTTTTTTTTTTGTATTTTTAGTAGAGACAGGGTTTCTCCATGTTGGTCAGGCTGGCCTCAAACTCCCGACCTCAGGTGATCCGCCTGCCTTGGCCACACAAAGTGCTGGAATTACAGGTGTGAGCCATGGCGCCCAGACTTTTTTTCTTTTTTTTTTTTTTGATATGGAGTCTTGCTCTGTCGCCCAGGCTGGAGTGCAGTGGCGCAATCTCAGCTCACTGCAATCTTTGTCTCCCGGATTCAAGCAATTCTCCTGCCTCAGCCTCCTGAGTAGCTGGGATTACAGTCATTCACCACCACTCCTGGCTAATTTTTGTATTTTTAGTAGAGATGCGATTTTACCATGTTGGGCCAGGCTGGTCTCAAACCCCTGACCTCGTGATCTGCCTGCCTCGGCCTCCGAAAGTGTGGGGATTACAGGCTTGAGCCACTGTGCCCAGCCTGTGCTTGATATTTTGCATGTAACATATTTTAATTTTCGTAGCAACCTCACGATGCCAACATTATTGAACCACTTTAGAGGAGAGGATACAGAAAAAGGGCAAAGATGGACAACTTTCCTAAAGTTACAGAGCTAAGAAAGTGGCAGAGGCAAGATTTGACTCAATCTGCTTGATGCCACAGCTATGCTTTTCTCAAAGCTATACCCGAACCTAGTGGCGGATTTAATTGTTCCAGAGCCAGCCAGAGCCTGGGGTAATCTGGTGGAAACCAAGGGATTGGGAGGCCAGGCGGATGTTAAGAGTTGCTGAGCTGGGCCGGATGTGGTGGCTCACGCCTGTAATACCAACACATTGGGAGACTGAGGTGGGTGGACAATCTGAGGTCAGGAGTTCGAGACTAGCCTGACCAACATGGTGAAACCCTGTCTCTACCAAAATACAAAAATTAGCCAGGCGTAGTGACAGGTGCCTGTAATCCCAGCTACTCAGGAGGCTGAGGCAGAAGAATCACTTGAACCCAAGGAGGCAGAGTTTGCAGTGAGCCGAGGTCACACCATTGCACTCCAGCCTGGGCAACAAGAGGGAAACTCCATTTCAAAACAAACAAAAAACCCCAAAACAAACAACAACAACAACAACAAAAGAATTGCTGAGCTGGCCCAGGTGAGGTGGCTCATGTTTGTAATCCCAGAACTTTGGGAGGCTGAGGCAGGATTGCTTGAGCCCAAGAGTTCAAGACCAGTCCGGGCAACATGGCAAGACCCCATCACTACAGGAAAAAAAAAAAAAAAAAAAAATTGCTGAGCTGAGCTGTAAGGGAGAAATGAAAGCAATAGCGAGGGAAGGTAGAAAGCTGGAGATATTGACTCCTCCACCAAAGTGGGGAAGCCAAGACAGAGACTCTGGGGGGGAAAAAATCAGAAAGAAGGGAGGGAAGGAAGATTGAGTTGAGGGAACTAACAAAAGAATCTTATTCTACAACCCAGAATTATTACTGTATGAGTCCTGGAGTATGTCACTTGGGTAGACACACCTTTCAAGGAGCTGAATTAAGTGTAACACTGGCAGCATCTTATAATTTTTGTATTTTTGTCACTTAACAAAATCTTCTCTTGTGTTTAGATTTTTCACCAGTTCAGAGGTACCCACATAAAATTTAAAAGAGGGTTAACTTATTTACTCTTGCAGCTAAATGGTAATTCTGTATTTCAAAAATATTTCCTCATCATCTGAAAAATCATTCTGTAACTGGGAGGTGTAGGTTTCCAATAACATTTATATTTTTATTTCTTCTTGCCTTCCTGCTCATTCATCCTTCCATTAAGCTTTTAAGAAACTCTTATTAGATTACAATGTGGGCAAACAAAAATCAATAAAACACAATTCCTGTTGAGGCATTAACAGTCTGGTGAGAGAAGTAGACATTTAAACAACAGAAACAAAGCCAAAAAGGTCTATACAGCAAGCTGTAAGAGCCGAGTGGAAGGAGCCACTAACTCTGTGGGAATGAGAGTCATAGAGGGCTCAAGAGAAATGTCCCCAAGATTAGAAATAAGGTTACACTGAGAGCAAAACCAGTAGGAATTAATGCACAGTGGATAAGACCAGCCATCAGGAAAAAAATACCCAATATGTTGTCTATAAATACGTGTAACTGCGGGCGAGGTGTGGTGGTTTACGCCTGTAATTTCAGCACTTTGGGATGCCAAGGTGGGCAGATCACCTGAGGTCAGGAGTTCCAGATCAGCCTGACCAACATGGCGAAACCCCGTCACTACTAAAAATACAAAAATTAGCGGGCCCCAGTGGCTCACGCCTGTAATCCCAGCACTTTGGGAGGCCAGGGCGGGCAGATCACTTGAGGTCAGGAGTTCAAGACCAGCCTGGCCAACATGGTGAAACCTCATCTTTACTAAAAATACAAAAAATTAGCCAGGTATGGTGGCAGACACCTTCAATCCCAGCTACTTGTGAGGCTGAGGCAGGAGAATTGCTTGAACCCAGGAGATAGAGGTTGCAGTGAGCTGAGATCACGCCACTGCACTCCAGCCTGGGCGAGTGAGTGAGACACCGTCTCAAAACAAAGCAAAACAAACAAACAAAAAAATAATAAATAAATAAATAAATAAATAAATAAATAAATAAATAAAGTTTAACTGCTTAAGCCCTTCACTGGCTCTCTAGTTCCTGGGAAGAAGTTCAAACTTCTTGCCATGACCTTCCATTATTCTTGCTTACTTTTCCAATTTTGTCTCACATTCCCGGTGACTGATAAGCATGTCAGAGTTTGAGAATCACATGGGGTAATAAATGAGAGACCTTAGTAGAGAGCCTGGCACTTCTACCAGTTCCAGTCTTTTGGCTTCAGACCATTTTCTACCTCGGCTTTGTGATGCTGAGGCTGGGACTCTGGAAGCCGCGTTTCTGCTCAGCCTGCTGGCTCGCTGCTAGTCTCTGCCTCCAGGGGGCACTCGAGGGAGGCTGCAAGGCTGGAGGAGGGAAGGGACTTTCTCCTCCCCGTAGGCTTCTGTTTCAGAGAGCATCAGACCACAAAGCTGTTTCTGCCTGCAACCTGCAGGTCCTTTTTCTGGCAGCCATGGAATCCAGTTTTTCCAACATCTGCAGAACCAGCTTTCTGGTGCCCGCCTTAGAGACTCCAGCACCAGCCAAGCAGGCTGAGACCCCAGAAGGGGTCTGAGGGGTTAAATGTCACCTCTTCTACTTTTCTAAGTTTTAATAATTTTAGTCCCTTCTCTTCCTTCCCCCAGCCCTGGGGTGGTAGCTGCTTCCTACCCTTGTTTCTTTTGTGATACCTACCTTAGGGCAGTATCCCGACCAGTGGCAAGTTTGCTTCCCAGGGGACGTTTGGCAAAAGCTGGAGTTTTTTTTTTTTTTTTTGAGATGTAGTTTTGCTCTGTCGCCTAGGCTGGAGTGCAGTGATGTGATCTAGGCTCACTGCAGTCTCTGCCTCCCAGGTTCAAGCGATTCTCTGGGCTTCAGCCTCCCGAGTGGCTCAGATTACAGGCGCCCGCCACCGTGCCCAGTGAATTTTTGTATTTTTAGTAGAGACGGGGTTTCATCATGTTAACCATGCTGGTCTTGAACTCCCTACCTCAGGTGATCTTCCCACCTCGGCTTCCCAAAGAGCTGGGATTACAGGCGCGAACAACCATGCCCGGCCAGGAGAGATTTTTGGTTGTCACAATTTGGTGGAGGTGAGGGGTATACTACTGGCACCTACTGGGTGGAGGCCAGGGATGCTGCTAAACATCCTACATTGCACAGGACAGCACCCACAACAATTATTCAGCTCAAGACACCAATAGTGTCAAGGTTGAGAAACCCTGTTTTAGAGTCTTTTTTACCATTTCTGTCAAACATTTTATACACAGTTAAATTTTACACAGTTAACGAGTCTTTATATTAGATTTTCTCTGATCAAATGACTGTTGTGATTTTGACTAAACGCTGATTGATTCAGCAGTTTTTTGTTTTCGTTTTTTGAGACAGGGCCTTGCTATGTCACACAGGCTGGAGTGCAGAGGCGTCACCACTGCCCACTGCAGCCTTGATCTTCCAAGCCCAAGCCATCCTCCCACCTCAGCCTCTAGAGTAGCTGGGACTACAGGCACAAGGCACCATAGCCAGCTAATTGTTTTGATTTTTAGTTGAAACTAGGTCTCACTGTGTTGCCCAGGCTGGTCTTGAATTTTGGGGCTCAAGCGATCCTCCTGCCTTGCCCTCCCAAAGTGCTGGGATTACAGGCGTGAGCCACCATGCCCAGCCTGACTCAGCTTTCAGGCTGAAGACATCTATGGTTGAAATTAAAAAATATGATGAACTTTAAATGAGTTAAATCTTCATGTATCATGATAGTAATTAAATAGTGTTTCAAATGTCTACAACTGATGAATCAGGAGGTAGTGGTGAGACTCTTGGGGTGGGTCCTGGAAGGAATGGAGCAAAGGATGATTGCCTTTTGTTTTTTTTTTTTTTTTTTTTTTTTTTTTTTTTTTTTTTTTTTTTTTTATTTATTATTATTATTATTATTATTATTATACTTTAGGTTTTATGGTACATGTGTGCAATGTGCAGGTAAGTTACATATGTATACATGTGCCATGCTGGTGCGCTGCACCCACCAACTCGTCATCTAGCATTAGGTATATCTTCCAATGCTATCCCTCCCCCCTCCCCCCACCCCACAACAGTCCCCAGAGTGTGATGTTCCCCTTCCTGTGTCCATGTGTTCTCATTGTTCAATTCCCACCTATGAGTGAGAATATGCGGTGTTTGGTTTTTTGTTCTTGCGATAGTTTACTGAGAATGATGATTTCCAATTTCATCCATGTCCCTACAAAGGACGTGAACTCATCATTTTTTATGGCTGCATAGTATTCCATGGTGTATATGTGCCACATTTTCTTAATCCAGTCTATCATTGTTGGACATTTGGGTTGGTTCCAAGTCTTTGCTATTGTGAATAATGCCGCAATAAACATACGTGTGCATGTGTCTTTATAGCAGCATGATTTATAGTCCTTTGGGTATATACCCAGTAATGGGATGGCTGGGTCGAATGGAATTTCTAGTTCTAGATCCCTGAGGAATCGCCACACTGACTTCCACAAGGGCTGAACTAGTTTACAGTCCCACCAACAGTGTAAAAGTGTTCCTATTTCTCCACATCCTCTCCAGCACCTGTTGTTTCCTGACTTTTTAATGATTGCCATTCTAACTGGTGTGAGATGGTATCTCATTGTGGTTTTGATTTGCATTTCTCTGATGGCCAGTGATGGTGAGCATTTTTTCATGTGTTTTTTGGCTGCATAAATGTCTTCTTTTGAGAAGTGTCTGTTCATGTCCTTCGCCCACTTTTTGATGGGGTTGTTTGTTTTTTTCTTGTAAATTTGTTGGAGTTCATTGTAGATTCTGGATATTAGCCCTTTGTCAGATGAGTAGGTTGCGAAAATTTTCTCCCATTTTGTAGGTTGCCTGTTCACTCTGATGGTAGTTTCTTTTGCTGTGCAGAAGCTCTTGAGTTTAATTAGATCCCATTTGTCAATTTTGGCTTTTGTTGCCATTGCTTTTGGTGTTTTAGACATGAAGTCCTTGCCCATGCCTATGTCCTGAATGGTAATGCCTAGGTTTTCTTCTAGGGTTTTTATGGTTTTAGGTCTAACATTTAAGTCTTTAATCCATCTTGAATTGATTTTTGTATAAGGTGTAAGGAAGGGATCCAGTTTCAGCTTTCTACATATGGCTAGCCAGTTTTCCCAGCACCATTTATTAAATAGGGAATCCTTTCCCCATTTCTTGTTTTTGTCAGGTTTGTCAAAGATCAGATACTTGTAGATATGTGGCATTATTTCTGACGGCTCTGTTCTGTTCCATTGATCTATATCTCTGTTTTGGTACCAGTACCATGCTGTTTTGGTTACTGTAGCCTTGTAGTATAGTTTGAAGTCAGGTAGTGTGATGCCTCCAGCTTTGTTCCTTTGGCTGAGGATTGACTTGGCGATGCGGGCTTTTTTTTGGTTCCATATGAACTTTAAAGTAGTTTTTTCCAATTCTGTGAAGAAAGTCATTGGTAACTTGATGGGGATGGCATTGAATCTGTAAATTACCTTGGGAAGGATGGCCATTTTCATGATGTTGATTCTTCCTACCCATGAGCATGGAATGTTCTTCCATTTGTTTGTATCCTCTTTTATTTCCTTGAGCAGTGGTTTGTAGTTCTCCTTGAAGAGGTCTTTCACATCCCTTGTAAGTTGGATTCCTAGGTATTTTATTCTCTTTGAAGCAATTGTGAATGGGAGTTCACTCATGATTTGGCTCTCTGTTTGTCTGTTATTGATGTATAAGAATGCTTGTGATTTTTGCACATTGATTTTGTATCCTGAGACTTTGCTGAAGTTGCTTATCAGCTTAAGGAGATTTTGGGGGGAGACAATGGGGTTTTCTAGATATACTATCATGTCATCTGCAAACAGGGACAATTTGACTTCCTCTTTTCCTAATTGAATACCCTTTATTTCCTTCTCCTGCCTAATTGCCCTGGCCAGAACTTCCAACACTATGTTGAATAGAAGTGGTGAGAGAGGGCATCCCTGTCTTGTGCCAGTTTTCAAAGGGAATGCTTCCAGTTTTTGCCCATTCAGTATGATATTGGCTGTGGGTTTGTCATAAATAGCTCTTATTATTTTGAGATACGTCCCATCAATTCCTAATTTATTGAGAGTTTTTAGCATGAAGGGTTGTTGAATTTTGTCAAAGGCCTTTTCTGCATCTATTGAGATAATCATGTGGTTTTTGTCTTTCGTTCTGTTTATATGCTGGATTACATTTATTGATTTGCGTATATTGAACCAGCCTTGCATCCCAGGGATGAAGCCCACTTGATCATGGTGGATAAGCTTTTTGATGTGTTGCTGGATTCTGTTTGCCAGTATTTTATTGAGGATTTTTGCATCAATGTTCATCAAGGATATTGGTCTAAAATTCTCTTTTTTTGTTGTGTCTCTGCCAGGCTTTGGTATCAGGATGATGCTGGCCTCATAAAATGAGTTAGGGAGGATTCCCTCTTTTTCTATTGATTGGAATAGTTTCAGAAGGAATGGTACCAGCTTCTCCTTGTACCTCTGGTAGAATTCGGCTGTGAATCCATCTGGACCTGGACTTTTTTTGGTTGGTAAGCTATTGATTATTGCCACAATTTCAGCTCCTGTTATTGGTCTATTCAGAGATTCAACTTCTTCCTGGTTTAGTCTTGGGAGGGTGTATGTGTTGAGGAATTTATCCATTTCTTCTAGATTTTCTAGTTTATTTGCATAGAGGTGTTTGTAATATTCTCTGATGGTAGTTTGTATTTCTGTGGGATCGGTGGTGATTTCCCCTTTATCATTTTTTATTGCATCTATTTGATTCTTCTCTCTTTTTTTCTTTATTAATCTTGCTAGCGGTCTATCAATTTTGTTGATCCTTTCAAAAAACCAGCTCCTGGATTCATTTATTTTTTGAAGGGTTTTTCGTGTCTCTATTTCCTTCAGTTCTGCTCTGATTTTAGTTATTTCTTGCCTTCTGCTAGCTTTTGAATGTGTTTGCTCTTGCTTTTCTAGTTCTTTTAATTGTGATGTTAGGGTGTCAATTTTGGATCTTTCCTGCTTTCTCTTGTGGGCATTTAGTGCTATAAATTTCCCTCTACACACTGCTTTGAATGCATCCCAGAGATTCTGGTATGTTGTGTCTTGGTTCTCATTGGTTTCAAAGAACATCTTTATTTCTGCCTTCATTTCGTTATGTACCCAGTAGTCGTTCAGGAGCAGGTTGTTCAGTTTCCACGTAGTTGAGCGGTTTTGAGTGAGATTCTTAATCCTGAGTTCTAGCTTGATTGCACTGTGATCTGAGAGACAGTTTGTTACAATTTCTGTTCTTTTACATTTATTGAGGAGAGCTTTACTTCCAAGTATATGGTCAATTTTGGAATAGGTGTGGTGTGGTGCTGAAAAAAATGTATATTCTGTTGATTTGGGGTGGAGAGTTCTGTAGATGTCTACTAGGTCCGCTTGGTGCAGAGCTAAGTTCAATTCCTGGGTATCCTTGTTGACTTTCTGTCTCGTTGATCTGTCTAATGTTGATAGTGGGGTGTTAAAGTCTCCCATTATTAATGTGTGGGAGTCTAAGTCTCTTTGTAGGTCACTCAGGACTTGCTTTATGAATCTGGGTGCTCCTGTATTGGGTGCATATATATTTAGGATAGTTAGCTCTTCTTGTTGAATTAATCCCTTTACCATTATGTAATGGCCTTCTTTGTCTCTTTTGATCTTTGTTGGTTTAAAGTCTGTTTTATCAGAGACTAGGATTGCAACCCCTGCCTTTTTGTGTTTTCCATTTGCTTGGTAGATCTTCCTCCATCCTTTTATTTTGAGCCTATGTGTGTCTCTGCACGTGAGATGGGTTTCCTGAATACAGCACACTGATGGGTCTTGAGTCTTAATCCAGTTTGCCAGTCTGTGTCTTTTAATTGGAGCATTTAGTCCATTTACATTTAAAGTTAATATTGTTATGTGTGAATTTGATCCTGTCATTATGATGTTAGCTGGATATTTTGCTCGTTAGTTGATGCAGTCTCTTCCTAGTCTCGATGTTCTTTACATTTCGGTATGATTTTGCAGTGGCTGGTACCGGTTGTGCCTTTCCATGTTTAGCGCTTCCTTCAGGAGCTCTTTTAGGGCAGGCCTGGTGGTGACAAAATCTCTCAGCATTTGCTTGTCTGTAAAGTATTTTATTTCTCCTTCACTTATGAAGCTTAGTTTGGCAGGATATGAAATTCTGGGTTGAAAATTCTTTTCTTTAAGAATGTTGAATATTGGCCCCCACTCTCTTCTGGCTTGTAGGGTTTCTGCCGAGAGATCCGCTGTGAGTCTGATGGGCTTCCCTTTGATGGTAACCCGACCTTTCTCTCTGGCTGCCCTTAACATTTTTTCCTTCATTTCAACTTTGGTGAATCTGACAATTATGTGTCTTGGAGTTGCTCTTCTCGAGGAGTATCTTTGTGGCGTTCTCTGTATTTCCTGAATCTGAATGTTGTCCTGCCTTGCTAGATTGGGGAAGTTCTCCTGGATAATATCCTGCAGAGTGTTTTCCAACTTGGTTCCATTCTCCCCGTCACTTTCAGGTACACCAATCAGACGTAGATTTGGTCTTTTCACATAGTCCCACATTTCTTGGAGGCTTTGCTCGTTTCTTTTTATTCTTTTTTCTCTAAACTTCCCTTCTCGCTTCATTTCATTCATTTCATCTTCCAGGGCTGATACCCTTTCTTCCATTTGATCGCATCGGCTCCTGAGGCTTCTGCATTCTTCACGTAGTTCTCGAGCCTTGGTTTTCAGCTCCATCAGCTCCTTTAAGCACTTCTCTGTATTGGTTATTCTAGTTATACATTCTTCTAAATTTTTTTCAAAGTTTTCAACTTCTTTGCCTTTGGTTTGAATATCCTCCCGTAGCTCGGAGTAATTTGATCGTCTGAAGCCTTCTTCTCTCAGCTCGTCAAAGTCATTCTCCGTCCAGCTTTGTTCCGTTGCTGGTGAGGAACTGCGTTCCTTTGGAGGAGGAGAGGTACTCTGGTTTTTAGAGTTTCCAGTTTTTCTGCTCTGTTTTTTCCCCATCTTTGTGGTTTTATCTACTTTTGGTCTTTGATGATGGTGATGTACAGATGGGTTTTTGGTGTGGATGTCCTTTCTGTTAGTTTTCCTTCTAACAGACAGAACCCTCAGCTGCAGGTCTGTTGGAGTACCTGGCCGGCCGTGTGAGGTGTCAGTCTGCCCCTGCTAGGGGGTGCCTCCCAGTTAGGCTGCTCGGGGGTCAGGGGTCAGGGACCCACTTGAGGAGGCAGTTAGCCCGTTCTCAGATCTCCAGCTGCGTGCTGGGAGAACCACTGCTCTCCTCACAGCTGTCAGACAGGGACATTTAAGTCTGCAGAGGTTACTGCTGTCTTTTTGTTTGTCTGTGCTCTGCCCCCAGAGGTGGAGCCTACAGAGGCAGGCAGGCCTCCTTGAGCTGTGGTGGGCTCCACCCAGTTCAAGCTTCCAGGCTGCTTTGTTTACCTAAGCGAGCCTGGGCAATGGCGGGCGCCCCTCCCCCAGCCTCGCTGCCGACTTGCTGTTTGATCTCAGACTGCTGTGCTAGCAATCAGCGAGACTGCGTGGGCGTAGGACCCTCTGAGCCAGGTGCGGGCTATACTCTCCTGGGGCACCGTTTCCTAAGCCCGTCGGAAAAGCACAGTATTCGGGTGGGAGTGGCCCGATTTTCCAGGTGCCGTCTGTCACCCCTGGAAGGGGAACTCCCTGACCCCTTGTGCTTCCCGAGTGAGGCAATGCCTCGCCCCTGCTTCGGCTGGCGCACGGTGCGCTCACCCACTGACCTGCGCCCACTGTCTGGCACTCCCTAGTGAGATGAACACGGTACCTCAGATGGAAATGCAGAAATCACCCATCTTCTGCGTCGCTCGCGCTGGGAGCTGTAGACCGGAGCTGTTCCTATTCCGATTGCCTTTTGTTGTAAGCTATTTTGCAAAATCCATGCTCATGTATCATTTTGATTAAAATATTTTAAGAAAAAATCCTGCTATATATGTACTAATCTATAAATACTACACAACTGAAGCCTCAAGCTGGTGGTTGACAGATATGTTTTGTTTGGCCTTCATTGTATTTTTTGGAGGGGCTGCTAATATTGCAAAAATATAACATTTTACATAAAAGTCCTTTTTTTTCCTTACAAAGAGATTTGGCAATAAAGAACCCTTATTTGCATATGGCAACAAGCGGCTATGCTTGAGTGTCGGCCCACTTTAGACAAGGTATGTGCTTTCCATTTTGTCACAGTCCCCACCACTCCCTGCTATATTCCTCAGTATTCTTGCCCAGGGCTTGCTTTCTTCATTTAGGCTACTGGCTTGCTCTTCTAGGCATTGGAATTTGCAACGAAGTGGAATTTTCCACTTCAAGTGGAAAAGTGCATAGTGACTAAAAACGAGAGTTGTGCAAATAGGAAAAACCAAAAATGTGCCAAGAGACTCACAAAGTGATAACCTGATGGGCTTCCCATGGTCCAGGGTCTGACCTTGCAGGTGACAGTATGCGATTTTATTCAGTTGGTTGTAGTTAGGGATGTCGACTTATACTATTGAAGTTTCACAGAGATTGAAAGTTAAGTAAGAATGACAGTTTATTAATTTACAAAGGAAATGTAAAAACAAAAGGGACTAGATACTTGAGCCTTCTTGCCAGTAGATTCTCTTTTTCATGATAACTTCCAATTTTTGCTCATTTTATAAGATAATAAGGAAAAAAGGCAATAAAATATGTGAATAATTTCAGTAATCGGTAGAGCGTTGATAAACTGTTGGATGGCAGGCAGCGCCACCTTGTGGTAGCTCCAAGTGTCGCCTGGAAACTTGAAGGAAGGAAGGTCACCTGCAGCCTATGAAATGGTGGCTTGAGTTGTCTTTGTGATACGTCAAAGTGTAGTTTGTGTAACGCACGCGGGAAAATCAAGGACTACTTCGACTTTTTGTTTTGTGTCAACATTTTTTTTTTTTTAGCTCTCTTAATGCCCTCACTCAGGTCAAGTCTTGCTGGCCTCAAAACCATTTTTTTTCTCTGAGACAACAGCATATCTCTGAGCAGTCAATGTAATATGTTTGTATCTCAGAAAGGAAATGTATTTCCAAGTGCTTGGGGGACAATTTGCCATCTCCCCTGTGTACAGCCCACGTGGCTTCCTACTATGCTGAGTCCAGGAAGTGGGTGCCAGGCCAGCACTCCTGTGTTGCTGTTGGAGGCCATACCCTGCCGAGTCCCCTTCTTCCTGGGTCTCTTGAATAATTCTTCTGGTTTTGTGCTGCCATCTCTCACCTTCAAGGGCTACCTGAGGCCTGCTTCTCTCTGAGGGACCTTTCCATCTCTTGTCTCCTTTGCTTCATTTTGGGCAGTTGAATTCCCTGTATCATCCGCATCATGATTTTTCAAAAGATGCCCAGCTACTTTTGCATGTCTATGTGCTCTGCACTTGAGATGTCCATTTCTGTTCAGATCTGGTGTGGCAGGTCTCAAACTGGAGTGAAACTCTTTGCTGCATTTGGCCTTTGATCATCTGCCCCAAGAAGGGAGCCCACCTCTGACTTGCTCCTAGTGTCCCTGCTGTCTCCTTTCTAGCTCCTGCTCCCGACTTTTCCAGGCATGTGGTGGGGCCAATGTCTCAAGAAAGGCCCCAAACCCTTGCTGGGGCAAACTCTGTCCTACTCCAGAAACAAAAATCAATTGGCCTTCACGCCAGTCGGACACAGTATTTCTGTTTAGATGCAGACTCACCTCACACAGCGTGGTGCTGCCATGAATTTTCCTATCACAGTAAAATAGGACCCCCGCTCAGTGAGGAGGGTGAGTGCACTGTTCTTCATGAGTCACAAGGAGAAATGCACTTAATCATTCTCTCTCTCTCTTTTTTTTTTTTTTTTTTTGAGACAGAGTCTCACTCTGTAGCTCAGGCTGGAATGCAGAGGTGCAATCTCTCTCACTGCAACCTCCGCCTCCGGGGTTCGAGGGATTCTCCCACTTCAGGCTCCTGAGTAGCTGGGATTACAGGTGCGCGCCGCCAGTCCTGGCTAATTTTTGTATTTTTAGTAGAGACAGAGTTTCGCCATATTGTCCAGGCTGGTCTAGAACTCCTGGGCTCAAGTGATATGCCCATCTCAGCCTCCCAAAGTGCTGGGATTACAGGCATGAGCCACCGCGCCCACCTCAATTATTCTTTAGTTTGAGAATTTTGCTCCATTATTACATAAATAATGAACATGATTAATGAAGAATATGGAGCATTTTGGGCATTGTAGAGGAATGTTAGGAAAAATTATACTGAGAGTTTTGACTCATTTAAATTCTACGTTAATTTATCACTTCTACCCACAGGTTTCTGCACACTTGTGCATGCTCTAATTATTTTCCATAAATGTATTCTGTAGTGTGGGACATTCTCTGACAGAGTTTCTCCTATATTTGTCTCCTCTGGCTTGTATGTTGACACTTCCCACTTCAATTCTATGCCCCAGCAATTGATGTCATTTAAATAAGTGCCATTTAGTATCTCAAATATTCCATGTTTTTTCTCACTTCTGATACTTCTTATTATGCCTGAAATAGTGCCGTCACTCCTTTCCATCTCTAACTGTTAGTTGGGTAATTTCTACCAATCTTTCACATTTCCATCCAGTGGTGTGGAAAGATTTTTAAACCTCATGTCCGGAGCAGGGGGCGGACTTTATGTGCTCTCATAGCCAGAGCTTCCTAGAGTGTGTCCACCAATGACTGCATTAAAACATCACTGGAAACCCAACTGCTTACATAACTGGATATGAACATCCGCCCCAGGTCTACCGAAGCAAATAACCCTCTTTTTTTTTTTGGAGATACGGTGTCATTCTGTCACCCAGGCTGGAGTGCAGTGGCACCATCATAGCTCACTGCAACCTCAAACTCCTGGGCTTAAGCAATCCTTCCACCTCAGCCTCCCAAGTAGCTGGGAACACAGGCACACACCACCATGCCCAGGTAATCTTTATGACTTGATTTGTAAAATTTTAAATTTTAAATAGAGATAAGTTCTCCCTGTGTTGCCCAGGCTGGTCTTGAACTTTTGGCCTCAAGTGATCCTCCTCACTTGGCCTCCCAAAGTGCTTGGGATTATAGTGGCGAGCCACTGTGTCCAGCCTTGTAGTGTTTTATTTTTTAAGTGTTGTAATGGATATACCAGTGTTTAATATATCAGTCTTTAAAAAGATAGTTTAAACATCTGTTTTTCCTTACCCCTCACTGAGTACATTGAAAGTAGTACAAGTTAAAGCACATGTCTTGTTCTTATCATGTCCATGGCATTCTATATTTCCCCTCCCTTGGCATCGATCACAATAGACTATATCTTAATTGCTTGTGTTCTTGTCTGTTTCTCCCAGTGGACTGTGAACTCTTAAGGGCAGGGACTGTTTATTCTTCACTGTTGTATCCCTAGCCTCAAGCCTGATGCTAACACAGAATTTGTGTTCAATAAAAATTTATTGAATGGGCGGGTGGATGGAGGAATATAAGGTAGCCTGATGTCCTCAAAGCAGCCAGCTAACCAGTGCCTACATTCCAACCCATAAGTTTCCACCACTGACTTATCCTCTTCAACCCCTTTCCTCTTAAAAAAAAAAAAAAAAAGTCTCAACGGGCTATTTAAGTAATATGTCCCACAGGGAACACACTCAAATGGCAAAGTCTCACCCGCAGCTGTAATTCCCTAAGAAAAGAGCTCTCTTGGGAGGTTCATAGTCTCAGGTAACTCTGCCGAGTGACTTTGGAGAGCAAGGTAGAAATATTCCCATTTATTCATTATCTACCATGTGCCTAGAACTATCCCAGGCACTTTTATATGTAATACTCTCGTTTAATTCTCACAACAATACTCTAAGGTAGGTATTACTCTCCCCATTTATGCAGATGAGAGAGACTCAGAGAAAGGATGGACCTTGACCCAGCTACATGCAGTCAGAGGAGGAGGCCAGGCTCGGGTCTGTCCAACCCCACAGCCCAGGCACGTTCCTTCTACCATGTATTCCATGCCAGTGCACAATGCTGTTAGAGACATAGAATGTTTTGACCTGAAAGGACTCTCACAGGTTGTCCCATGCAATCTACTTCTTGTGATTGAAATAATTTTCCTTAAAAAAAGAAAAGAACTTTGGACTATGTCTCTTGCCAAATAGAATTCTGCAAATCGTGATTTTGCCAAGAGAAACAAAGAACATTCAATTATCCTTAAAGTCTGTCATTGATTGAGTAACTCTCAAAATTAGCCAGGAACATTTTTGGATGTACTGGATAAGTGGGGCATGCCCTGCCATTTTACGTACCTGCAACATGAATTCTGGCTTGGTTTCCTATGGCACAGGGATTACTTTTGTTCATCTCCAAGTGTAGCTCACCAGCCTGCTTTACCACCATGTCTGCTGCCAGGTCAACTCATTTACTTATTAATTGACATTTATTGCACACTTGCTATTTGCCAAGGCCAGGGCTGGGGATTTAATGTGAATTATCTCAGTTAATCCTAACTGTGACTCTATGAAGAAAGTAGTATAATAAACTTTATTTTGTCTTTGGGAAAAAAGTAACTTGCTCACAGAGACCATAATTGGTGGACCTGGATTGGGATTCCAGATCAGTGTGAATCCAGAATGAGTGTCTTCACCACGACTTTATGAACCTGCCTCACAGGCAACATTGCAGTCACATGCTGTGACACAGATGCATTGCACACTGGGCAGTTCGAATTATTAGCATTTCCTGGCAGTCTGAATTGCAAGTGACAGGTTGACTTATTGTTGTTGTTTCAGTAAAAGAGCTATACTTTTGTTGCTGTTGTTGAGATAGAGTTTTGCTCTGTCACCTAGGCTGGAGTGCAGTGTTGTGATCTCAGCTCACTGCAGCCTCAACCTCCTGGGATCAAACAATCCTCCCACCTCAGCCTCTCTAGTAGCTAGGACTACAGGTGAGTACCATCATGCCCAGTTAATTTTTTTTTATGTTTTGTAGAGACAAGTTCTCACTATATTGCCTAGGCTGGTCTTGAACTCCTGAGTCAAGCAATCTTCCTGCCTTGGCCTCCCAAAGTGCTGGGATCACAGGTGTGAGCCACTATGCCCGGTTAGAGTTACACTTTCTGGAACTATCAGGCACTTTTCCAGAATCACAAATCCCTTTCATAAGTAGAAGGGATTTCCTTTGTCTGGATTTTAAAAGAAATGTCCTTAGAAAGACCTGCTTTGTTGAGAAAATGCAGACAATTATTACTGTTTTCAGCAAGGGGCCTTGGAAAAAGTGAACACAAATCCTTTAAAGTTAGTGGCTGTTACCAGACGGCTGTATAATGTAAAAAGAATGGACAAGGTTGAAGCCATTTTGGGATAGTCTCAGTGAACAGCATTAATTTGGTGAGATTTACATCATGCCTAGAACTTTGCCATCACATAATGTTTATTTGTTTTTAAATTTATTTGTTAGGTAACACGAATATAAATAGGCACTAGCAAACATCCTCAGGACTGAAACTAGAGAAGTAGTGCTGTAATGGAAACAGCTGTATGAGAAATTTCTTGAAGCTGTGTTTACGATCACCTCCTTTTGGGAGATGAGGAAAAGAAAGCAGATGTCAGCCTGTGGAATATTTCACAGAGAATAGTTTATGATTATGTTACCTCGAGGAGAAGGAGAAGTAAAACTGATACTTTATGTTTAGTTTGGAATGAAAGATGTATTGGGCATACTTTGGCATTGGTGAGTGAGACCTGGCCACAGAGACTACAGAGCCAATATCAGTTAGGGGAGGGGAATTGGAATCCAGTCCTGCTCTCTGGGCAGGAGTGTGTGTTGTGAGCCCAGAAAATCTGGGACAGGTCTCAATTAATTTAGAGAGTTTATTTTGCCAAGGTTGAGAATGAGCCCATGACACAGCTTCAGGAGGTCCTGATGACATGTGCCCATGGTGGTCAGGGCACAGCTTGGTTTTATACATTTTAGGGAGACGTGAGACATCAATCAATATATGTAAGAAGCACATTGGTTTGGTCTGGAAAGGTGGGACGATTTGAAGCAAAAGCAGGATGATTGGAAGCGGGGGAGGGAGCTTCCAGGTCACAGATAGGTGATATACAAGCGGTTACATTCTTTTGAGTTTCTGATTCGCCTTTCCAAAGGGGGAAAATCAGATGTGCATCTATCTCAGTGAGCAGAGGAGTGACTTTGAATAGAATGGGAGGCAGGTTTGCCCTAAGTAGCTTCCAGTTTGAGTTTTCCATAGTGATGTTGGGGGCCCAGGATATTTTCCTTTCACAGTGTGTTGATGTCTTGGGCCCTAAATGAGGACTGTCCCCAGTCGGAGGTGGCTTTTCTTTTTTTTTTTTTTTCTTTTTTTTTACAGTGAGATCTACCAAGTTCTGACTT
Source organism: Pongo pygmaeus (assembly GCF_028885625.2). NCBI lineage: Eukaryota > Metazoa > Chordata > Mammalia > Primates > Hominidae > Pongo > Pongo pygmaeus. The sequence continues at coordinate 67,030,997 of NC_072383.2, read as the reverse complement.
GACCCTTTAGTTGACTCTTTATGACTTCTCTCATAGAAAAAGCAATCAATAACAAGGACTCAGTATCAGACCACGCATGGTCAAAGAGGGTCATGGCACATCCATCAGTAGGAAAAATACCCAGTGTATTCATTTGTTTTCATACTGCTATCTGCTATAAAGATATTACTTGAGACTGGATAATTTATAAACAAAGAAGGTTTAATTGACTCACAATTCCACATGACGGGGGAGGCCTCAGGAAACTTGCAATCATAGCAGAAGGGGAAGAAGGCACCTTCTTCACAAGGCAGCAGGAGAGAGTGCAAGCATGTGAAGGAGGAACTGTCAAACACTCATAAAACCATCAGACCTTGTGAGAACTCACTCACTATCATGAGAACAGCATGGGGGAAAACTGTCCCCATGATCCAGTCAGCTCCCACCTGGTCCTTCCTTCCACATGAGGGAATTATGGGATTATAATTCAGAATAAGATTTGGGTGGGGACATAGCCAAACCATATCACCCAGCCTGTGAGGGTATGCTCCTTGCAGCCAAGGGTCATGCAATGTGTTGGGGGACAGGTCATGGTGCCAAATACTTCCTAATACACCTCTCTTAGCCTGTCACTTTTTTTCCTTTTGAGCAGTCTTTTGTTCAAATCTTGTCTAGATCTTACTATATGGGTGAGCTGAGAAGAATTTTTATTTTTTTTTTGAGACGGAGTCTTGCTCTGTCACCAGGCTAGAGTGCAGTGACACAATCTCGGCTCACTGCAACCTCTGACTCCCTGGTTCAAATGATTCTCCTGTCTCAGCCTCCCGAGTAGTTGGGATTACAGACATGCGCCACCGCGCCCAGCTAATTTTTGTATTTTTAGTAGAGACGGGGTTTCATCATGTTGGCCAGGATGGTCTCGATTTCCTGACCTCATGATCCGCCTGCCTCGGCCTCCCAACGTGCTGGGATTATAGGCATAAGCCACTGCACCTGGCCAAGGAATTTTTTAAAATATCTACTTTCTACAAAACCATCTGCAGCAAATTCGCAGATGACACCTGCAATACAGCACTAGAGAGATTGGGAGAATGAGAGCTTTCTGCTTCTGCCACTAAGCAGCTGTGTGACCTTAAGCAAGTTACTTAAACTTGGCTTCAGATGTGTTATTAGTAGAAAGAGTGGGTTGTAAAAGGGTGATTTCTAAGGGCTCTAGCAACGCTAAAATCTACAAGTCTAACTTTCCTCCTGTAACATTTATATGAGGTTTGTTTTGTGTCTGTTCATATGTCATATGTCAAGGGCCACCAATGAAATTTGGCAAGGATGGTAATTCAGCTATGGTGGAGAAGATGGGTCTACAATGGGTGGTTTCTGTTATTTATTTATTTATTTATTTTTGAGACGGAGTTTTGCTCTTGTTGTCTAAAAAAAAAATCCTGGATCAGGTCTATTTTCTGAGCTATCATGATCTGGGTCTTTAATTGTGCCTTTTCCTTCTGCTGTATCTGGCATAACATTTACAAGGAATGTCTAATGTTAATATAGTAACAAATATCATAAAGATAGTGAAGATTTGGGCATCAAAGTTTATAGGTAGAATGAGAGGGCAGTAAACAACCCAATCAGCCAGAAAAAAAAATCCCGCAATCATCGTCATATTCTTTGATCAGACTCACAGTGTGTTTACCCTCCTTAAGGGTTGTTTGAACCCTATGATAAATCTTATTTAAAAATTATGGGACCAACATTAAATAAGAATTTAATAAATATAATCTCTCTTCCAGCCAATTTATCTCCATAGGTATAGCACCCTGAGGAGGGTATAAATTAAGTGCAAGAAACATCTGGTCCGTTGGTGTCTAAATTGTTATAGACTTGTTAACAGTAGACAAATCTATTTTTCCCACCACTTTCGTGTTGTACCATATACTGGTATTTGGGAGATAAAAGGTTCTGTCACAGGAGAAGTCATAATTCTACAGTGTCATTTTTTTCCTTGGCAGGACTCCCTATGGTTGAGGGCCTTAAGAGTCAAAAGACTGACCGGGCATGGTGGCCCATGCCTGTAATCCCAGCACTTTGGGAGGCCGAGATGGGTCGACACCTGAGGTCAGGAGTTCGAGACCAGCCTGGCCAACACGGCGAAACCCCGTCTCTACTAAAAATACAAAAATTAGCCAGGCATGGTGGCACGTGCCAGTAATCCCAGCTACTAGCGGGGCTGAGGCAGGAGGATTGCTTGAACCTGGGAGGGAGAGGTTGCAGTGAGCCGAGATCGTGCTACTGCACTCCAGCCTGGGCAACAGAGCAAGACTCCATCTCAAAAAAAGAATCAAAAGACTTATAGCCAATTAATTGTTCTAGGCCACATAGGAATAGATGTGGACAGGCATTCATTACTTCTTAAAATTATTATTTCAAGTAAAAAAAAAAGCCGACAATAAAACCAAAAGGCAAAGTTACAAGACTGACCTATTTTTAACTTTTAAGTGTTGAGCTACTGTAAACTTGGTTTCTGTTACAGACTTGTAGCAACTAGCTACACAAAACATAAGCATTTTTCTGAAAAATAATTAAAACTATGTATATATATATATAGATATATTTATCTTCACAACTTATAATTGGCAGTATTATACCCAGGAGGCTTTGTTACAAGGTATTTTATCCTGTTAGCCAATATTTTCCTTTAATTTTATAGTAAGCAGAAAATGTCTGTGGTTGGGGTATATGCAAAAGTGACACATAATAATTTAAAGGGCAACTAGACTTGTTTTTACCAGGTATTTAGGCATTTTTTTGTACCCTCTTCTTGATTTGGAGGGTTTGATCTTGTCCTAATTTTATCCCTCAAAACCAGCCCTTACAATCTTATGCACCCACCTCTTCTGCAATAGTCCCTGGGCCTAGAGAGAGGCAGTTTGTGTAGTTTTGGCAGCAGAGCATTGGCTGTGAAACAGATCCAGGGCCAGTGAGATGCCAAATGTGGGAGATTCATATCTCTGGTCTTCAGAATACCATGATTTTGGTTTCCTTGGAGGTAAAACAAGGAGAGATAAATAACATTTATAGTTTGACAGTTATCAGAGTAATTAATATGTTAGAACAGAGAGTGGGGCAGTCCCCTTCTCAGGGCAAACAGACCTCATAATGGCATTATCTGGCCTACTGGGCTGATTACTTTCTCAGGAATAACCCCCTGTGCATTTGGATCACATACATTCAGTGACTGTTCAGTAATGAGCTGTGGGTCCTGCATTAATCCAAACAAGCTCTTAAATTCTGTTGCATTTAAAATTAAGAATTTTGTCCTTAAAGTGGTTATTTTTCAATCCACTATAGTTAAGATTTTTAAAAGAGCTGAATGACACCACCCTACAAAACAGAACGATTCCTTTACATCACACCCTTTGGTTTTAAATAGTTACTTGGTTTTGCTCTTCCTACTTACCGACTATTTTCTTGGTAACCATAGGGCTCAGAGTTTTGTTGCTTTGACTTGTTTTTTAAAAAACTTATTTAGTTTTATCTGTATAATACCCTTCATAATAAAGCAACTCTTAAATAGTTCCTTCACCAAAAAGAAACTTACATTTTTTTTGAGAAGTGACATCCTTGTGTTTATAAAATTTTAACAAAAGCATATTTTTGCTTCTACTATTTTAACTTTTTAGTAACCCAAATTTCCAGTGTGTGTGTGGGGGGGAACCCGAAGGTTTAAACATGACTTTAAGGTTTTTAAATTCCTGGAGAATTTTGAAATTAAATTTACCAAATTAATTTTTTCCCAAGGATTACCAAGGTTTTGTAAATTAAAAGGCATCTGAGCTAGCTTTTACCAATCTGACAAGTACTTACATATTTTAAGTCACCTGATTAGAGCTCTTTCATGTAGTTTGGAAGTGAAATATCACTTCCACATGACACATATAGAGATATAACAGGCATGCAGAATAAAAGGCATGTTCAAAAGATACTTTATTTGCCTGTTTTCAAAAACAATTTTTCTTCCTTTAGGTAATTAGTAAAAGTTACAGGAGCCAACAAAAGGTGAAGGAGAGAGCCATGATTCAAGTCCTTTTCAAAAGAGAGAGTTGCACTTTTAAGGTAGCAATCTGGGCTGGGTGCGGTGGCTCACACCTATAATCCCAGCACTTTGGGAGGCCGAGGTGGGTGGATCACCTGAGATCAGGAGTCCAAGACCATCCTGGCCAACATGGTGAAACCCCATCTCTACTAAAAATAAAAAATTACCTGGGTGTGGTGGTGTGCTCCTGTAACCCCAGCTACTCGAGAGGCTGAGGCAGGACAATCACTTGAACCTGGGAGGTGGAGGTTGCAGTGAGTTGAGATGCGCCAGCATGGGCGCTCCAGCAAGGGCAACAGAGTGAGACTCCATCTCAGAAAAAAAAAAAAAGATATCAATCTGAAGAATGTTAAAGAAACAGATTATAGAATTTCAAATTTTAAAATTTTGCATTAAAAGTAGGTTAAATATTTGTAATAAAAATCTTGCTTTAACTATTTTTTAGTTTTGTATTAGTGTATTTTTAATGTTAAAGACTCATCTCTAAAAAGACTATTATAATTTATTTTTAATCATAGCCAATTGAATTATACAACCCCTTTAAAAATTCCTTCTTACTAACCTTATTACAACTTATATAGTTCATTCACAACGTGTTTAAACTGTTTTGTCTTAAATATCCCTCTTTCTTATACAACCCCGTCATTTTTAATTTAGGACAAAAATTTATTACCACACAAGATTCTTTCTTTTTCCTTCTTTCTTTCTTTCTTTCTTTTTCTTTTTCTTTCTTTCTTTCTTTCTTTCTTTCTTTCTCTCTTTCTCTCTCTCTCTCTCTTTCTTTCTTTCTTTTTGAGATGGAGTTTTGCTCTTGTTGCCCAGGCTGGAGTGCAATGGCATAATCTCGGCTCACCACAACCTCTGCCTCCCGAGTTCAAGCGATTCTTCTGCCTCAGCCTCCCGAGTAGCTGGGTTTATAGGCACCCACCACCATGCCCAGCTAATTTTTGTATTTTTAGTAGAGATGGGGTTTCACCATGCTGGCCAGGCTGGTATCAAACTCCTGACCTCAGGTGATCCACCCTCCTCGACTTCCCAAAGCACTGGGATAATAGGTGTGAACCACTGCACCTAGCCAAGATTCTTTCGTATATAAAATTACTTTCCTTTTTTACCTCTTTTTAGCAAAAATGCCTCTTTATATCTCCTACTTTCTTTACATCTCTTATTTCCTGATTCCTTTACTTTGTTTTATACATAACCCTTAAATAAGCCTTGAATTAGACAAAGATATTTTACTTTTAATAAGAACATTAAAAAAAAAGTTTTCCTGTAATTCTTAAATTGGAAATTGCCCAGATAATATCAATTAATAACCTTAGATCCTAAATTATGATGAATTTGTTTACAAGCATTTATTCCATTACATTTACCTGATTAATTTAGTAGTTTACATAGATTATTTTCAAAAAACTGTGATAGCCAATATTTAAAGTTATATTGCTATTAACCATTTTTATAGCTGTGAATTTCAGGCATTTACTTAAGTAATAAAACTTATGGTTAGTTTTAAGGGTATTTATACCAATAACTTAGTATTTAACTGTTTTTCATTTAAGCCAGCAATATTTCATAAGCACATACAGGCAAAGATCATTCTGTCTTGGGCTGGGTTTTATAGTTTATAAACCTTATGGCAAATCTTATAGTATTCTGCAGGAATAAACATGAAACTACTTAATCAATAAATGCAAACAAAATGCTAATAATTCTAAAGACATTGCTGATATTATTTTACCAATAATTTTAAAGCCAGCTTATTTAGTAAAGATTTTACTTAAGTCCTGTGAACTTCAAAAAGCATTTTACTAGTCTTTTTTTTTGAGACGGAGTCTCACTCTGTCGCCCAGGCTGGAGTGCAGTGGTGCTATCTCAGCTCACTGCAAGCTCTGCCTCCCAGGTTCATGCCATTCTCCTGCCTCCTGAGTAGCTGGGACTACAGGTGCCCACCACCACTCCCGGCTAATTTTTTTTGTATGTTTTAGTGGAGACAGGGTTTTACCGTGTTAGCCAGGATGGTCTCCCTCTCCTGACCTCATGATCCGCCTGCCTTGGCCTCCCAAAGTGCTGGGATTACAGGCGTGAGTCACCTCACCCAGCCACCTTTTTTTTTTTGTATCTGATTTAAGTGCGTTTCTTGTTGTTGTTGTTGTTTGTTTGTTTGTTTTTTTCAGACGGAGTCTCACTCTGTCGCCCAGCCTGGAGTGCAGTGGCACGATCTCAGCTTACTGCAACCTCTGACTCCCTGGTTCAAGCGATTCTTCTGCCTCAGTCTCCTGAGTAGCTGGGATTACAGGCATGCGTCACTACACCTGGCTAATTTTTGTATTTTTAGTAGAGATGGGGTTTCACCATATTGGTCAGGCGGGTCTCAAACTCCTGACCTTGTGATCTGCCCGCCTTGGCCTCCCAAAGTGCTGGGATTACAGGTGTGAGGCACTGCGCCCGGCCCTAAGGGCTTTTTTTAAAAGCCAATTAATTAGAGCTGTTTGTATATTTTTTGTAGTGAAAATATTGTGCACACACACATATAGATGTACTAGGTATGTCAATAGAAGTACATTGTATAGACTTATAAAGACCTCTTTTTTTTCATTTTATTTTTACCTTACCCCAGACAGTTGTCACCTAAATAGCCTTAAATTTGCATATTAAAGACAGCTCAAGCCTGCACAGTGGCGCATGCCTGTAATCCCAGCACTTTGGGAGGCAGAGGTGGGTGGATCACCTGAGGTCAGGAGTTCAATACCAGACTGGCCAACATGGTGAAACCCTGTCTCTACTAAAAATACAAAAATTAGCCAGGCATGGTGGTGCATGCCTGTAATCTCAGCCACTCGGGAGGCTGAGGCTGGAGAACTGCTTGAACCCGGGAGATGGAGGTTGCAGTGAGCTGAGATTATGCCACTGCACACCAGCCTGGGTGACAGAGCAAGACTCCATCTTGAAAAAAAAAAAATTCAGCTCAGTTGAAAATCAGATAGCTAATTTACATCATAAATTACAAAGAGAAAGTCTGGTGTGCTAGAGGGAAATTAAAATGGATTAAATTGCCAATTGAACATAAAATTATAGAGGTCTATTTTAAAGGCCTTTAAATATATACACACACATACACAAACACACGTACATGCACAAAATTTCCATAGCTACTACTTCAGTACTTTAGCTATGCAATAAATACAACTTTTGCCAGCTTGCAAAAGACACTGTTAGATCCAGTGGTTTTTATCTCAGTAGAAAAGTAAGAGCAGATTAAAGCAGGCAGAAAAGAAAATAGAACCTAGGTACTCTATAGTTTGCAGGATGACCTTAGGACTCTTTTTCCTTAATGTAAATATGCACAAAGACCATGTTACTTCCATTTTATATAAACTCTGGCAAGTACAGGTGCTATAAAACCTGCAGACTGTCTGAAAGGGGGTCATTCTCCTTAGATTTGTTTCCCGCTTTTTTTTTCTTTTTTCTTAAAAGGAGGAACTGAGCTGTAGCCTAGGGTTTTTGTGTGGTGGATCAATGTGTGCTGCTTGTGGGCAGGACTCCACAGTGTGTAACCACTGAGTCGTTTCCACGCTCTTACGTGTCTCAGTTTATCTCTCCAGGGGTCTATGACCTCTGAGAGGGCTCAAAATGCTGGGCGATCAGCCCTTATATGTGATTTCTGGATGAGCCATTTTTTAAATTAATTTTTATTGGAGATTTCCCCTCAGGGCCACTGCACATCACAGGGGGTCAACCCGCCAGACACTCCCACAAGGCCACTGGTCACCCACGGGTGCCTTTTGGCTGGGAGAAGCAAATGCCCTTTCTCTTTGGAGCTGAAAACTCAGTCTCTCATTTATCTATGAAAACAACAGTTCAGTTCCTCATACAAATGCACACAGACAAACCAAATCAGGATAAATTTTAGGAGAAAACGCAAGAGAGAATTCCCTTTATAATGTATCTCTGAACTAGAATTAGGATGCTTAAACAATGACTTCCTGGGAGAAAACCAGCTCCGAATAAATCAAGGACGGTCAACCAAAGGGAGGTCTGGGGCTCAGAAGGACCTACCAGTTCCAGTGGAGGAGAAGCTTGAACTCAGTGTGGCTTCACTGGACCCCTGCTGGTACCTTAGCTCTGGTTTTATGCACCTCCTTCGGGGATCCTGAGTCTTCTCTAAGGCCCCATATTGGGCGCCAGATTATTGTCAATGAAAAGAGTCAAACTCTAAAATATTTTAAGAGATTTATTCTGAGCCAAATGTGAGTGACCATGGCCCATGACACAGCCCTCAGGACGTCCTGAGAACATGTGCCCAAGGTGGCCAGGGTACAACTTGGTTTAATATATTTTAGGGAGGCATGAGACATCAATCAAATACATTTAAGAAATATATTGGTTTGGTTCAGAAAGGTGGGACAACTCAAAGTGGGGGCTTCCAGCTACAGGTAAATTTAAACATTTTCTGGTTGACAATTGGTTGAATTTATCTGAAGTCCTGGGATCAATGGAAAGGAATGTTCAGGTTAAGATAAAGGATTGTGGAGACCAAGTTTTATCGTGCAGCGGAATCTCTCAGATAGCAGACTTCAGAGAGAGAGCAGGTTGTAAAATGCTTCTTATCAGACCTAAAAGGGTGTCTGATTCTTAGCTGATTATCTCCTGGATCTGGAAAGAAAGGAAAGAAAACAAAGGGGAAAAGGAATTCTCAATAGGATGTGGATTTTTCCCACAACAGACTTTGCAGGGCAATTTTGAGGTATGGCAAAGAAATATATTTTGGGGTTAAATATTTTTTCCTTGTCATGTAATGTTATGCCACAGTCAGATTGAAAAGTAAGTCATGTTATATAGGGTCAAATAAAACCCATCTGATGAGAATTTATGGTTTGTAGAACACGACTCCCTAGACCCCTCAGGTAGGAATTTGGGCAAGATAAAAAATCAGAGCTTAGTCCTCAACTGAATGGAACTTAACACTTTATATTAGGCCTTATCTCCCTTCTGAGAATTTATCCATTTTCAAATCTCTCCTGCCAACTAAATTCTGAGCCCCTTGAAGGTAGAAATCATATTTTATTTATCTTTCTAGTCCCTGCTGCTGAGTATAGCATTCTGGTTCGATAGTTACCTTTTGAACACAAGATAAGTAATTCATCACGGTCAATTCATAAATTACCATTCAGATTTGGCTCACTACTTCCATGCAGTCATTGTGTTAAGAAGGCTGAGACAGTGTGGAACCCCTGAAGTTCACCTTTTCTCCCCGTATCACCCTCCCCATCCTGATACACATTTAGTGATGATGGAAGGGGTATAGTTTGAAAAGACTTCCTGGATGACTGTAATACACACATTTCACATTGTCCTGAGCAAAAAAGAACACACACTCATAAGTTGCAAATTTCCCAGGCATTCTCGCTGTAGGCTCCGGACTCTGAGGTTCCTTGGCTGCTTGCACACACTAGAGATGTATGGTGGCCTGATGGATTAGAGTAGGGTAGAGACAGATCCTTTCCCACCTGCATTGGGGTGGCCAAGAGGGAAAATAATATGCCTTTCTTTGAATGCCTACTGTCCCCACCAGGCAAGGAAACCATACACATGCAAACCAAAGTCTCATACGCCAGGAAGAAACATGTTTTCAAGGCCACTGCAAGAATGGTATAATACAGCCAGTTTATTGATGCAGCTGATAAAATCATTTTGAGAAGAAAAGAGGGAATAGAGATTTCATATAAATATAAGTCTTACCAACCTGCCTTTCAAACATCAAATTAATATAGAAATGTTCACAAAGAAACCTTGCCAAAAGGAGAAAATTTCAAATATTTGGAAATATTAAATCAAAGCCATGAAACTGCATGAAGTAGGGACATTTGGAATGAGAGTTAATTGGAACAAACTAGGGCATCCATTAGATTATTGAATGTTTGAGATCTGCCTCTCAAATACCAGCTCCTCAAAGGGGCTTGCTTCCCTGGCCTCCAGTCTAAAGCCACCTCCCATGACATGCAATTTACCTGCATAACAAACCTGCATGTGTATCCCTGAACCTAAAATAAACTATTTTTGAAAAAGAATGGAGAACATTCTGATTTTTCCCTTATTCTGGTGTGAGGGAACCATGTGCACTCAGAGACTTGCTCAGTCTAGTGTGTGGGCTGCCATGGTAAGTGGCACTGTATGTTCCTCATTGGGAGGGTGAGGATGTGGGAAGGGGGAGAGTGTCAGAAGTGTTGGGCCAGGCACGGTGACTCACACCTGTAATCCTAGCACTTCAGGAGGCTGAGGTGGGCAGATCACCTGAGGTCAGGAGTTCGAGACCAGCCTGGCCAACAAGGTGAAACCCTGTCTCTACTAAAAATACAAAAATTAACCGGGCATGGTGGCAGGCGCCTGTAATCCCAGTTACCTGGGAGGCCAAGGCAGGAGAATTGCTGGAACTCAGGAGGCGGAGGCTGCAGTAAACTGAGATTAAGTTACTGCACTCCAATCTGGGTGACAGAGCAAGACTTCATCTCAAAAAAAAAAAAACCTCTCCCTCTCCCTCTCCCCCTCCCCTTCCCTCTCCCTTCGGTCTCCCTCTCCTTCTCTCTTCCGTCTCCCTCTCCTTCTCTCTTCCGTCTCCCTCTCCTTCTTTCTTTGGTCTCCCTCTGTGGCTGAAGCTGGACTGTACTACTGTGATCTCAGCTCGCTGCAACCTCCCTGCCTTGGGCTCCTGTGATTCTCCTGCCTCCGCCTGCCGAGTGCCTGGGATTGCAGGCGCGCGCCGCCACGCCTGACTGGTTTTTGTATTTTTGGTGGAGATGGGGTTTCACCGTGTTGACCAGGCTGGTCTCCACCTCCTGGCCTCGAGTGATCTGCCTGCCTCGGCCTCCCGAGGTGCTGGGATTGCAGACGGAGTCTCGCTCACTCAGTGCTCAATGTTGCCCAGGCTGGAGTGCAGTGGCGTGATCTCGGCTCGCTACAACCTCCAGCTCCCAGCTGCCTGCCTTGGCCTCCCAAAGTGCTAAGATTACAGCCTCTGCCCGGCCGCCACCCCGTCTAGGAAGTGAGGAGCATCTCTGCCTGGCCGCCCATCGTCTGGGATGTGAGGAGCCCCTCTGCCCAGCTGCTCCCTCTGGGAAGTGAGGAGCGCCTCTGCCCGGCCACCATCCCGTATAGGAAGTGAGGAGCATCTCTGCCCAGCCGCCCAGCATCTGGTATGTGAGGAGCGCCTCTGCCCGGCCACCCCGTCTGGGAGGTGAGGAGCGCCTCTGCCCGGCCGCCCCGTCTGGGAGGTGAGGAGCGCCTCTGCCCGGCCGCCACCCTGTCTGGGAGGAAGTGAGGAGCGCCTCTACCCGGCCGCCTCGTCTGGGAAGTGAGGAGCGCCTCTGCCCGGCCACCACCCCGTCTGGGAGGAAGTGAGGAGCGCCTCTGCCCGGCTGCCCCGTCTGGGAGGTGTACCCAACAGCTCCGAAGAGACAGCAACCATCGAGAAGGGGCCATGATGAGGATGGCGGTTTTGTTGAAAAGAAAAGGGGGAAATGTGGGGAAAAGAAAGAGAGATCGGATTGTTACTGTGTCTGTGTAGAAAGAAGTAGGCATAGGAGACTCCATTTTGTTCTATACTAGGAGAAATTCTTCTGCCTTGGGATGCTGTTGATCTATGGCCTTGCCCCCAGCCCCGAGCTCTCTGAAACATGTGCGTGTCAACTCAGGGTTAAATGGATTAAGGGCGGTGCAAGATGTGCTTTGTTAAACAGATGCTTGAAGGCAGCATGCTCTTTAAGAGTCATCACCACTCCCTAATCTCAAGTACCCAAGGGACACAAACACTGCGGAAGGCCGCAGGGACCTCTGCCTAGGAAAACCAGAGACCTTTGTTCATGTGTTTATCTGCTGACCTTCTCTCCACTATTATCCTATGACCCTGCCATATCCCCCTCTCCGAGAAACACCCAAGAATGATCAATAAATACTTAATAAAAAAAAAAAAAAGTCAGGCCTGGCTAGCATAGTCACTTTGTAAAATAATAACTTTTATATTGTGTTGCTTTTTTAATTATAAAATTACACATATTCATTAGAGAAAAATCAGGAAATCAGATAAATAAAATTAAGAAAGAATTATTGAAACATCACAATGCTAACAGCTTACAGATATTTATCTTTCCAGATCTAGCATGGCTACCTTTTGGCGTCAGAGGACAGAAATGGCGTTACTCCCTCTCCACCATTGACTGAAAATAAAATAAGTCTACTTCATGTAAACTGAAGTGTAAAAAATAAATAAATAAAGCAGCCTCCTGACTCTCAGTCACTCACCCTGTTTCATATCATCCTATCTCATCATATTGCCCTGTTCTATTTTTTTTAATTAAAATTAAAATTTAGAGACAGGCTCTCACTCTGTCTCTCAGGCTGAAGTGCAGTGGTGCAATGATCGCTCATTGTAACCTCAAACTCCTGGTCTCAAATGGTTCTCCTGCTTCAGCCCAGCTGGGACTACAGGCTCGTGCCACCATGCCCGATCCCTGTTCCAGTTTTTTTTTTTACAGCATGTGTCATCTGAAATTACCCTGTTTATTTGTTGTCTTTAAGTGCAGGCATCCTCTCTGTCTTATTTCTTACTGTGCTTCAGCTCCTTGGCATGGAGTAGGTGCTCAATGAATACTTGTTGCATAAATGATGGAATGAATGTTATGCATTGCTCATTGGAGACAGTTCCTTAAAATTATTTCTCAAGATGGAAAAACTGTCAGAAAAAAAATCACTGTTCAGGATTTGCCTTGAAAGAATGGGTGGGAGCTTGGAGAGCCTCCATTGCTTAGTGGTTAAGAGCATGGGAATGTGGAGTCAGGCTACCTGCCTCCTGTAGAATCCAGAAAGGTGCTCATTAAATATCCATGGAGTGAAAGTTTCAAGATTTAGTTCAAGTTTGTGCTTATAGCATTAAAAACACGTTATTTATTTTGAAACACTCATGCAGTTGGGCCAGAAGATAGCAGAAGAATGAGATAGGAGATTCTTTTAAAAATGAATTCCATGCTTTAGGTCGGGTGCGGTGGCTCACGCCTGTAATCCCAGCACTTTGGGAGGCCGAAGCGGGCGGATCACGAGGTCAGGAGATCGAGACCATCCTGGCTAACACGGTGAAACCCCGTCTCTACTAAAAAAATGCAAAAAATTAGCCGGGCATGGTGGCGGGCGCCTGTAGTCCCAGCTACTCGGGAGGATGAGGCAGAAGAATGGCATGAACCCAGGAGGCGGAGCTTGCAGTGAGCCGAGATCGCACCGCTGCACTCCAGCCTGGGCTACAGAGTGAGACTGTCTCAAAAAATAAAAAATAAAAAAAAAATAAAAATAAAAAAAAAATTCCATGCTTTAAAAGAATGTCTATACTTGCTGACCTCAAAAAAAAAATAACGTTTTTCGTGAAAATGCAATGCTCTTGAAGCCTTTAGAAAATCAAACATGGCACACAAGTTTTTTTTTCTTGGCTGTTTCATGCAACAGCACAGAAGGTGGAGTCAAAAGACAATTTTCATTCAAGGTCTGCCACTTACTAGCTTGAGTAAGTCACTTAATCTCTGTGAGTCCCATTTCCTTTAAAATAAAAAAGACAATCATACATCCCAACCTTCCTGCCCCTCCCAGGGTGGCTGTTAGACTCCAGGAACACAACCTATGTGCAAGTGCTTAGTAAACAAGAATTATAAGCACGTTAGCTTTTCTTTTAATAGGCCAACATGATGGATGTTGGTATATTATGGCTTTGTGAACGGTGGAGGATATAATTCTATTTCAGTAGTTATAGAGAAACACTCAGCTGCCTTTCTTAGCAACACTGTTTGCCTTTGAGATCCAATGAAGTGGTAAATGCAAGAACTAATGCTAGTGTGGAAGAAACTGAAGTTATGGAGCCATTTCTGTGCTAATTGAGTCAGATCTCAGCTGTTTGTTAATCAGAAACTTAGCAACTGGAATAAATATCTAGAAATTTAATGACATATTCTCTTATCTACAACAAGAAATGGTAAAATGGAAAATTATCTCCCAATCCTTTCTTCTTATTGCCATTAATACTCAAACACACCTTTTCTTACTCCACCCTCTGTCTTCCAGCTCATCAAGATTCCCTTCCTACATTCAAAAATCCTATTTCACTCATGAAAGCTTTTCATTTCTTGAGCACCAACTTTCATAGTTTAGAAGGTAAAATAGGTTAAAATGTTAACAATGGTTATCTCTAGGTGATAAGATATGAGTAGCATTTTCTTATTATATTTTCCATACTTTCCAAATTTTTCATAATAAGTATTTATTCTTTTCATATTAAGAAGGAAAACAAGGAAGCAGATATTTATTTATTTATTTATTTATTTATTTATTTTTGAGATGGAGTCTCACTCTGTTGCCCAGGCTGGAGTGCAATGGCACAATCTCAGCTCACTGCAACCTCCACCTCCCAGGTTCAAGCAATTCTCCTGCCTCAGCCTCCTGAGTAGCTGGGAGTACAGGGCACACGCCACCACGCCCAGCTCATATTTGTAGTCTTAGTAGAGACAGGGTTTCACCACGTTGGCCAGGCTGGTCTCAAACTCCTGACCTCAGGTGATCCACCCGCCTCAGCCCCACAAAGTGCTGGGAATACAGATGTGAGCAACTGTGCCCGGCCAGATTATTTGTTTGTTTATTTATTTATTTATTTTTGGGACAGAATCTTGCTCTGTCTCCCAGGTGGGAGTGCAGTGGTGTGATCTTGGCTCACTCAGCCTCCATCTCCCAGGTTCAAGTGATTCTTGTGCCTCAGACACCTGTGTAGCTGGGATTACAGGCATGTGGCACCACACCCAGCTAATTGTCGTAATTCTAGTAGAGACAGGGTTTTGCCATGTTGGCCAGACTTGGGAAGCAGATTTAATTAGGCAACATTCCTTAAAGAGTGTTTCAGACAATCCTAATCCTAGGAGATACCCTTTAAGAAGAAAGATACTTGACTATATAAATTTGGGAAATATTAGACACTTTATCTCTTTTTTGGGAGAATCCCAAAGCACAATCATCTGTTAAACACTTGCAAGGTCTTTCAAGAAAGAAACCTGCTTAATTTTGTTTAATCCAAAATTTGCATTTTTTTTTCCCCACAAAACATCTTTTTCATGCAAAATCTGTAAACATTTTGTGAAACTGGTGACCCACAGAAGAACTTTTTGGGAAACAGGCAATCGGGAACAACTCTTCCGCTAAGCAGGAGGGTGACATGGGCTTTCTCACTAGGGCCCATGGGATCACTAGAGGGTTTGAGAATGGGCTTTAGTGGCAGCTACCCTTGCACAACATTATGTATATGTACACATGTGTGCTTTTGCCTGGGGAGAGGATTGGAACACTCATATTCTCAGTCATCCACATCCTGTAAAGATACTTGACATTCAGTACTTTTTAAAAATACAAGTTCCTGGCAGATCACCTGCGGTCAGAAGTTCAAGACCAGCCTGACCAGCATGGAGAAACCTCATCTCTACTAAAAATCCAAAATTACCTGGGCGTGGTGGTGGGTGCCTATAATCCCAGCTGCTTGGGATGCTGAGGCAGGAGAATCGCTTGAACCCGGGAGGCAGAGGTTGCGGTGAACCAAGATCATACCATGGCACTCCAGCCTGGGCAACAAGAGTGAAACTCCGTCTCAAAAAAAAAGTAATAAAAAAATAATAATAATATGAGTTCCTGCTCTGTTGCCCAGGCTGAAGTGCAGTGGCATGATCAGAGCTCACTGTAACCTGAAACTCCTGGGCTCAAGCAATCCTCCCGACTTGGCCTCCCAGAGCACTGGGATTACAGGTGTGAGCCACCACACCCAGCCTCCAAGATACTTGATGTCCAGCACTTTTGCCGAGCAACACTTTGCCATCAAAATAAAGCAGAAAAACCAAGAAATCTGTTGCCATATTTAACAAAAAACAAAACAAAACAAAAAATAGAACACCTAATTAAATGTGAATTTCAGATAAGTAACCAATAATTTGTTAGTATAAGGTGTGTCATGTAACATTTGGACATTTTAATGCTATGCATATATTATCAACTGTTTTCCTGAAATTCATATCTAGCTGGTGTCTTGTATTTTATCTTGTAACCTTAGTTAAACTCAAATTTATTAACACTAGAGCTACAGAGAACACTCTATTAGAAATGCTGATATAGTGTCATTTAACGCCTTTCTACTCAAAGGGTGGTCCAAGGACCAGCATCATTGACATCACCTGGAAGCTTATTAGAACTGCAGAATCGGGCTCCACCCCAGACCCGCTGAAACAGAATCTACAGTGTTATCAAGATCCCCAGGTGAAGTGTTTCTTTGTTAAAGTTTGAGAAGCCCTGATGGAAAGAGTTCCTGGCATGATGGTTTTCAACCTTGGCTAGATATTGGAATCACCTGGAAGCTTTAAATCTACACATGCCTGGGCTCATTCCCAGAGAGTGAGATTTAGTTGATCTGAGTAACAATCTGGGCATTATGATGTTTAAACAGCCCTTCCTCTCTACCCCAGAAGATTCTGACGTGCAGCCAAGAAAGCACCATTATAAAGTAGGGAGACCCAAGCAAGGTGAAGACTATCAGAATCACCTGCAGAGAGTTTGCTAACAAACGCTTCTGTGCTCCACCCCAGGCTGATGGAACCCAAATCTCTGGGTGTGGGCTGCATTTTCACAAAGTGCTCAGTACGATTCTGTTCCCTCTCCAGTTGAGAACCATTAATGTTTAGGGTGACCTAAAGTGGAGCTATCCAGCTGCCATCTGGCCACCAAGCTATTGAGGAAAAAAGGGCCACCTGTGAGAACTCAGCATGCAACTTAGGTGGGGCCTGGCTTTCCTCCTGCTCACCTGGCACCACAGGTTCCCACTATGCTAAAGACAAGGCATGATAGCCTTTGCTCACCAGAGGAAATTTCACAAATCTTCTAATTTCTATGAGAATTGCTGTGATGCCTGAGGATAAAGGTGCTCACTGTCTCCTACCAGATTATTCTTTTTTTTTTTTTTTTTTTGGCTTTTGGTTTGTTTGAGATGGAGTTTCGCTCTTTTCACCCAGGCTGGAGTGCAATGGCGTGATCTCGGCTCACTGCAATCTCTGCCTCCTGGGTTCAAGCGATTCTCCTGCCTCAGCCTCCCAAGAAGCTGGGATTACAAGCATGCACCACCATGCCTGGCTAATTTTGTATTTTTAGTAGAGATGGGGTTTCACCATATTGGCCAGGCTGGTCTCGAACTCCTGACCTCAGGTGATCCGCCTGCCTCAGCCTCCCAAAGTGCTGGGATTACAGGCTTGAGCCACCGTGCCCAGCCTAGTCATTCATTTTGACTCTTGGCATATGAAATGGCTTCCCACAAGTCTATTTAGAATGTAACATGGGACTAGGCATGGTGGCTCACGCCTGTAATCCTAGCACTTCGGGAGGCTGAGGCAGGAGGATTGCTTGAGCCCAGGAGTATGAGACCAGCCTGGGCAACATAGCGAGACACCATCTCTGAAAAAATTTAAAAATCAGCTAGGCGTGGTGGTGTATGCCTATAGTCCCAGCTACTTGGGAGGCTGAGGTGGAAGGCTTGCTTGAGCCTAAGAGATTGAGGCTGTAGTGAAACATAGTCACGTCACTGTACACCAGCCTAGGCAAGAGAGTGAGACCCTGTCTCAAAAAAAATAGTATATAAAATGAATTATGAAAATGATTCTAGCAGAAGCACAGGAGGATTTAAATAATTCTGAGTTATATCATCCAGTGCAGGTGGTGACTTGCTCACCTGCTGATACTGTAAATCTCAGCTACAGAGAATGACATGAGGCTCTTGTCAGGTGTGTTAGATCCCTGGGCTGATGAATGGCCTGAGCAGTAATGGTTAAAGAAATTGTCTTACCCTTTTCTTCAGCAGCACGTGGTGGTTAAGTGCAAAGCTTGATATGAAGCAGGAGGGATTTTAGTCAAAGAAAAGAAATTGAAATTCTATTCAATCTTATGGATTTTATCCAAGATTGAGCCTGGATGATGCCTTTGTCTTAGATAGTTATTTTGTAAGTCCTTTTGGAACTGGATATCAATTAGTTAACACTTTTCACTGTCTTTGATTTATGTTCCTACTAATGAAGAAGAATAAAGTAATGTTTGATTTCCATGAGGAAGGATGAGAAATGGACGTAAATACAGTAGGAGCTGACAAGCTATCTCTGATAGAAGCAAATAGGTCTATTTCTGGGCTTATGATATCTCTGATTTGGTGGCCCAGAGGCTTCAGAGAACAAGTTCACGCGGTTGATGACATTGACACAAGGCAGCTAGTGGGCTGTCTAGTTCAAAGGGGGCAAGGTGGAACTTTTATTTTCTTTTTCAGAAGTTTCAGGGTCTCCCTCAAGGTTGAAATGTTTGGGGATTTTATTTTGATAAAATTGTTGTGGTCTAATTTCTTTATGTTGTATTAAGCCCTCCTCTAACTTAATGTGCTTAAGGATCACCTGGGGATCTAGTTAAAATGCAGTTTTTAATTGAGTGTGTCTAGGATGGGGCCTGACATTCTGCATTGCTAATAAGCTCCCTGCTGATGTGGATGCCGCTGGCCTGCAGACCACACATTGAGTAGCAAGGCTATAGAGCTTTTGTTTAAATCATGTGTCAGTCACGGTTATTTAGAGAAACAGAACCAGTGGGATAAAGATAGACGGATATTTTAAGGAATTGGCTCATGTGATTGTAGGGGTTGGCAAGTTCAAAGTCTCTAGGGCAGGCTGGAAAGTCAGGCAGGAGTTAACGTTGAAGTCTTTTTTTTTTTTTTCTTTTTTTGAGACTGAGTCTTGCTCTGTTGCCAGGCTGGAGTGCAGTGGCACGATCTTGGCTCACTGCAACCTCCGCCTCCCGGGTTCAAGCAAGTAGCCTCCTGAGTAGCTGGGACTACAGGCACGTGCCACCACGCCCAGCTAATTTTTGTATTTTTAGTAGAGACGGGTTTTCACCATGTTGGCCAGGATAGTCTCAATCTCTTGACCTCATGATCTGTCTGCCTTGGCCTCCCAAAGTGCTGGGATTACAGGCGTGAGCCACGGCGCCTAGCCAATGTTGCAGTCTTAAGACAGAATTTCTTCCTCTCTGGAAATCAGTTTTTGCTCATAAGGCCTTTCAACTGATTGGATGATACTAAAATACCCATATTTTGAAGAATAATCTCCTTTACTAAAACCTACTAGTTGTGATTTTTAAAAAGAATGATTATTTTTATTTTTTTAGAGACAGGGGTCTCAGTACATTACCCAGGCTGGGCTGAAACTCCTGGGCTCAGGCGATCCTCCTGCCTCAGCTTCCTGAGTAGCTGGGACTACAGGCATGTCACCATGCCAGCTGCTGTACATGTTAATCACATCTACAAAATATCTTCCCAGCAACACCTAGATTAGTGTTTGATTAAATAACTAGGTATTATTGCCTAGCCAAATTGATACATAAAACTAACCATTACACCATGGATCTCTTTTTTAAAATGAGTTTCCATTAATGCCTAATAAGCAAAATAGATAAAAGCATAACTGCTCTGCTTAAATTAGGAGTCGGGATCTGGAGTCTGGCCCTCACTTGCCTGCCTTTCCCCAGGGGGAGCTCTAAGGAAGACTATTTCAAAATCATTGCCTTGTATTTCTTCACCTATAACATGCAGAGAAGTAGTAGCACCTGAGTCAAGATTAAATTAGATCATTTGAGTAAAACCATGTAGTACAATTCCTGGTACATTTGTAGGTATTTTATACACATTACTTGCTTCTAGCTTTACTGTTGTTATCAATCAGAACTATTACTGAAAAATAGGCTTTTCTCAAAGAAAAAAAATACAAAGTATTTCAGTATAAGGCCTGATGCTTCACTGAGAGCTCCTAGGATATATTACTGCCTCTACTTTTGTTGCTTACCTGGTGGGCGAGTGGACTGGCTTCATTAACCTCAGCCCCAGTTGAGCTTCTGAATGGAAGATGTCTCTGGGCCCAATGGAAGATGTCTCTATGGGCTGAGCATTGGTCCTGCATTGGGACAAGCAATTAGAGTTGCAGGAGAGAAGGTCAAAGGTTACTGCTGTGTTCTCTTTACTGGCTTGGATGACCACATTTTAACCTTTCAGGTCTCTTGACCAAGAACATAACTGTGGTTTGTCTCATCTGGTAGCTAGAGAAAGTGAGCACTAGGCTTTCCTTAACTTCAGTGGCAAAGAAATAGCATGGCCACAACCTAAAAATTTTTTGTTACATGAAAAGAGGGCAGTTTTCTTCAACAGTTTCCTTAGAAATTACAATTTGGAAAGCAAAAGAAGTTGCCTTCTATTGTCCTCATTTTGCTTACAAATAATTAATAAAAGAGGGAACACAAATGTGTTGACAAAAGAAACAGAAAAAGATCTTAAGCCTGTATGAGATCTTAAGTCCTTGAGTTTAAAACACAGTGTGGAACTACAAGGAATTTTCCCTCCAAAAACGCTGTGCTAGTGAAGTTAAGAGATTTTGTTTCAACTGCATATTTTATAAAATTATCCTGGAACTTGGAAATGAAGTTGTATGCTTTCTGCTCATTTCAGTAACACACATGCAGATAGTGTATATTCTTTGATGACAATTGGTATTTATGATGCATAGAGAGAACAGCCTCCAGCTCATTGCACAACAGCAATACTGACTCTGCAGGAAGAAAAGCAGTGAAAAACTCAGCTCTGTTAGCAAAGTGAGAAAGTATAACTCAAAGACCCTAGGAATAGTTGCTTTGATTATTGTTTCCTGATGACAGCCTTATTTTACACAAAGTGCTTAAGAAAGTTTCCATTCACTATAACAGTCATTTCTCATCTATAATAATGTTCACTATTGCTATAGTTAAGACTGATAAAAGCATGAGCAGCATGGAGGCAGGACAGAGTGTGAATTAGGAGTGGTTATGCTGATGCTTCGGTTTTAGATAGACTTGAGTCCACATTCAAACTCCAATTAGTTACTGAATGACCTTGGGCAAGTTACTGAACTTTTTTTTTTTGAGATGGAGTCTTGCTCTGTCGCCAGGCTAGAGTACAGTGGCGCGATCTCTGCTCACTGCATCCTCTGCCTCCTGGGTTCAAGCGATTATCCTGCCTCAGCCTCCTGAGTAGCTAGGACTACAGGCATGCACCACCATACCCAGCTAATTTAGTACAGAAGGGGTTTCACCATGTTGGCCAAGATGCTCTCAATCTCTTGACCTCATGATCCACCCACTTCAGCCTCCCAAAGTGCTGGGATTACAGGCTTGAGCCACAGCGCCCAGCCCTGAACCTCTTTAAGGCTTAGTTTCCTTGTATATAATATGTAATAATACTTTGGAGGGTTGTTTCAACAATCAAATAAAATAAAGCATGTTCAATAAATACTATAAGATGCTGCTTATTGGGTCAGGAAAAGAGCTATGTGGCAATGCCAGGCCCTCCCAGCAGTCATCAGGTTATAATGGCCCATAGGATACCACAAAAGGTGCTAAGAGATTAAATGAACCACATGCAGTCCTGTTTAAATTGTGCTAGTGGTAGATTAGGATAAATCCTTCGATAGCTGTGATACTATGGGCAAATTAACCTCTTTAAGCTACAGTCTTCTGGTGTAAAACTGTCCTGGTGCCTACCACATAGGGTTTCTTCCTTAATAAACTTTTAATTTCAGAGTAATTTTTGATTTACAGAAAAGTTGCAAAGATAGTAGAGAATTTTACCACTTACCCCTTATCCAGTTTTCTCTATGTTAACATCTCACATTAATGTGGTACATTTGCCAAAACTAAGAAACTGACATTGGCGCAGTGGCTCATGCCTGTAATCCTAGCACTTTGGGACGCTGAGGTGGGTGGATTACCTGAGGTCAGGAGTTCGAGACCAGCCCGGCCAACATGGTGAAACCCTGTCTCTACAAAAATACAAAACTAGCCGGGTATGGTGGCGCATGCCTGTAATCCCAGCTACTTGGGAGACTGAGGCAGGAGAATCGCTTGAACCCAAGAGGCAGAGGTTGCAGTGAGCCGAGATCACGCCACTACACTCCAGCCTGGGTGACAAGAGTGAAACTCTGTCTCAAAAAAAAAAAAAAAAAGAAAGAAACTGACATTGGCAATAATAATAATAATAATAATAATAATAATAATAATAACAGATGCTGGCAAGGTTGCAGGGAAAAGGGAATATTTATACACTGTTGGTGGGAGCGTAAATTAGTTTAACCATTGTGGAAAACAGTATAGCGATTCCTCAATGAGCAAAAAGCAGAACAACAATTCGACCCAGCAATCCCCTTACTGTATACCCAGAGGAATATAAATTATTTTACCATAAAGACACATGTATGTGAATGTTCATTGCAGTACTGTTCACAATAGCAAAGACATGGAATCAACCTAAATGCCCATCGATGACAGACTGGATAAAGAAAATGTGCTATATATATACCATAGAATATTATGCAGCTATAAAAAAAACGAGATCGTGTCTTTTGCAGGAACATGGATGGAGCTGGAGGCTATTATCCCTAGCAAACTAATGCAGTAACAGAAAACCAAATAACACATGTTCTCACTTACCTAAATGATAAGAACTTATGAACACAAAGAAGGAAACAACAGACACTGGGATCTACTTGGGGGTGGAGGGTGGGAGGAGGGAGAGGAAGAGAAAAAATAACTATTGGGTACTAGACTTAGTACCTGGGTGATGAAATAATCTATACATCAAACCTCTGTGACACAAATTCACCTATATAACAAACCTTCACATGTACCCCCGAACTTAAAATGAAAGTTAAAAAAAAAAAACTGACATTGGTATGTTACTATTAACTAAACTCCAGACTTTGGATTACCCCAGTTTTTCTACTGATGTCCTTTTTTCTGATCCAGGATCCAATCCAGGAAACCACATTGTGTTTCGTGTCCTGCCTCTCCAGTGTCTTCTGGTCTGTGACAGTTTCTTCATCTTTCCTAATTTCCATGACCTTGACAGTCTTGAGGAATATAGCCAGATATCCTGCAGAATGTCCCCCAGTCTAGATTTGTCTGGCAGTTCCCTTTGGGTCAACCAGGGTCACCTCATAGGGTTTTAATAAGGATTTAATGAGAAAATCTATAAAGCACTCAGGGCCCTATTGGACAGGTATTTTCATTATCAATGCACATTTTTAACACAGAGGAGCAAAGCTGAGTTATGACTGAGAGCAGTGCTTCTGCAGCCAGTGGCCTAGGTCCTAGTCTTGTGGTTGCTGTTTTCTAGCTATGTGACCCTGGACACACTTTTAACTTCTCAATTTTTCTCACCTGTAACGAAAAATATTATAATAACAGCACTTTCCTCATAAGGTTGTTGAGAGGATTAAATTGATGCAAATGCTTATTCCATTCTTGGCACCTAGCAAGTTCCCTTTACTTTTTGCTATTAATATATTAATACAAATAGTGTGAAACCACGTCTCCCTCATTCACCTTTGGAGTAATTCAGAATCTCCATGCAGCCATTTATCTGCAATGGCAATGCCTGTGTGAGGCACCGTATGTCTTGAGGTTGCTCAAAGTATCACTGTGAGCACAGTTCCTGGGCAGATCTCCGGAACTCACCAGAAAGAACCTTCAGTAGCATCCCTCATGCAATATCCTGCAGAATTCTGTGCTTCCATGTCAGCCCCACCCTGAGGTAGGACCAGGTGAAGAAGTGGAGAAGTGGAGACAGCGCCTGGCAAGGCCTTGCAGGGAGGGTCATGGTTCACACAAACAGCAGAAGGATGAAGGAGGACAGCAACAGCAGGAGAGGAGCTGAGCTCCTGCTGAAGGACCAGAGCTTGGGCTCTCCGGGCTTACTTCACTGTCTTCTGATCACTATTCGTGTCAGATTTCGCGTGGGGACCCCTTGTTCAGCACACACAGAATATGACTCACAGTTAACCCATCGTGCAGTTTAACTTCAACCCTGGCACAACCTTCTAAAATTATGCAATTAAAGACTCCACTAGAATGAAGTGTCTGAGAATGTGATTTAACCAAGTGGATCAAAAGGGACATTTTAAAAAGCGGAGAGAAAGGGGGAAACAATAAACCTGGGAAGAAAAAGAAAATCGAAACCAACAACCTCCCTCTTCCCGCTTCCTGCTGTCTCATTTCTAGGTGCCTTTTTGTCTAGTCTTATTTGTCTTACTTATATGTTAATCTCTCCCGGGAAGGAGGGTGTCACCTCGATTTCAGGGCAGCTCCTACACTGGGAGCAATTCTTTGGAGGTTAAACATAGCGATAACAATCTCATTGTACTTGGCTATACCTTAAGGGTCTTCTTCACCTCCTGATACTTTACCCATTCATGAAACACTGTTTTGAACATTGTTTTGTGTTATTAATTTGAAGATTTTAATTTTTTCAGCTATCTCATTAGGTGGCAGGCATTATTTATTTAAACAATCCTGAGTGCCTACCAAGGGCCAGGCACAGTTCTAGACACTTGGGTACCTCAGGGAACAAAACAGATGAAGATGCATGTTCTTATGTGCCTACGTCTTAGTGGCAGACACAGGCAATATGATAAGCATGACAAACAAGTACACTGCACAGAGTGCGGATGGTAGGTGCTGTGGCAAAGAGAACAAGCAGAGGGGAATTGGGAGTGCTGTTTGGAGGGGTGGCTGCTTGATTTTCCCCATTTGCCAATGGGAGGCTACATTAGGGGAAAGCATTCCCTCCCTTTCCCTAATTTCCCACAGTCTCTGCTCTGAGTTTTGTTTCACAGTCTCTGACCCTTTTCTTTATCCCTTTTAAAATGGGAACAGTATTAAATGCAGTTAAGCACTCTGGCTCTGGAGCCAAAGGGTCTGAAATTGATTCCTAGCTCGGTGGCTTGCTTCTCTGTGTGACCTTGGGCAAGTTGACTTGTCTCTGCTTTGGTTTCCTCATCTATAAAATCTGCCTACATAACAGGGTTGTAGAGAGGATGTTACATGTTACTAGGAGGTGCCTAGACCAGGGCCCGGCACAGGGTAAGCACTCAGATGTGGGCTTAAAAGAAGAAAGCAGTGTCCCTGTGTTGTGGGGCAGGGAGGGTCATGAGTAGGAGCATATTTACAACACCCATTTCTGTCCCTAAACACCCCAAAAGCTAGTTACATGGGGCTCCCTCATTCAAGGCCTGAGGTCACTTCAAAAATGAATAAGAATGGCACCTCCCATATCCCTTGGTTTATTTCCAAGAACCAATCTTCTTTTCTGCTAGTTTTTTAAAAAAACAAATTCTTGCATTATTGTTTCACTTTAACTTAGGTTTAATCACACCGAAAAAAAGGTGGACAGCATTTGCTTTGTTGTACAGCTACCTGAGACATGACTTTGATCTATTTTTAGGTCATGATGGTCACGTTCTGCTGTTGTTTGACCTGTGCTTCGTTACTATTAAAACCCACACCCTGTACCCCACTTTCATAAAATAAAACAGGTAGCAAAACTTAAACAAAATATTAAAGAGGGATGAAATAGGCCAAACCATTTTAGGTTGGAGAAAATATTCGTGATTTTGCCTATTTCTGGAGATTTCTACAAATCTAGTCTCCTCTAAAGCAGAGAATGCAATGTACTGAAGGCAAAATTCAAAGGCAGAATAAACAAAAACCCTGCCAAACAAACTCAATGTATCTAGGCAACATCCCCAGAGTACCTTATTTCCTGAGTGTTGAGTCTCAAGGACCTCTCCCGTAGTAAATTATTAGCTTAGTGCAAGGTCTAAGATCTAGATAAAAGAAAAAGAAAAGGAATGTTATTTTAAGTTGAAAGTCAAACACATTAAGTGCATCTCTGTGATATGGAAATTAAGTCTATCCTTCATCACAGTGACAAGAACAAGGAGCTGGACAAACAAACCATAGAAGCAATGATTGCCTTTGTTGCACTCCAGTTCTCATGCAGATGCCTCCTTAACCCTGTCTAAAGTGCAGGAGGGTCTCCTTTGTCAAGGGAGGATTAAAGAGCTCTACAGTTTCAGACCAGGTTGGGTAGCACCCGCTCAGTCTTGCTTAAGGCTTTGCACTGATCTTGTACCCCACTGACCAACAACCGGATCCCTACTTTGATATCTAACTTGGGACTCCAGTTCCCCTGATCCTGACCTAGACGGCTCACTCCTTAACCCTGCTGGGTGTTCCTGTCTGGTGTCTTCATAGAGAGACTTGAGGGAGGCCTTTCAGGTGCGGCCTGACTAGGTCTAAACTTGTGCCACTCTCCCTGACTCTCCAGCACTGCTCTGTCCACCTGTCTGGATGTCCTCCTACCTGGACCTCTCCAGCCCACAGTCTGCCATCTTGGACCACCACTGGTCACATAAATCCCCAGATAACACACTCCACCTTTGTCTCAGCCTTGCCCGCTCTGGCTGATCCCACTGTTCACCAAGTTTCCATCCTGAGCTGAGAATGGAGGCAGCTGTAGAAGGGAGGAAGAAATTGGACTATATGTGTTAGACGTTCCATTCTGATCTACAATTTCAGTGCTTCTTCCTCATGAGGCACTGTCCTGAGGATTAAATGAGTAAATGCACCTAGATGATACCTTAGCTGAAATCTGAAGTATAAGACTGACTTACCCCAACATGGAGGAAGGGTGGAAGTATTCCAGGCAGAGGTATCAGCCAAGTAAAACCCAGACATCAGTGTCCACGCTGTCCAAAGGCCCCTGGATGGCTCTGCTGGACCAAGGAAACTATCTATTGCTGTAGACACCAGGTCCTGGACCTCACCGTCTTCTCAGAAGGGTCCCAGCGCAGCAGGCTGCTCAGCCATGTTTCACTTCACTCCTTTCCCAGCAAAACCTAGACATTCTTGATTAGACTGTGTAAGGTGCTAATTAAAATCACTTAAGTGAACCACTTCCCATTTACTCTTAATTTTCAAGCACCACCATAATGATGCACCATTGAATAAGTGTCAGATTAGGTTGGCACTAAATCTTAATATACTGTGACATTGAACTCCATTTATGTAACTTCTCCTCAGTGAGCTGTTCACATAACAATACGGTATTTTGCAACATTGTGAGCATTGATTAAACACCGTGAGTTCTGTATTTTGCTACTTCATTATCTTGTCTGTCTACTTACAAATTTTAGGCACTTTTTAATGTAATTAAAGATCCCATAAAATGTGGACTGATACTTCTGTAAACCACATGTCTAATCTATATGCTTATCTGTCTTTTTCTTCAGGAGCACTTTAATTGATTTTTACTATATATCATATTGTTTTTTCATATGCACATATTTTAGAATTTAGCAAAGGGAGGAGGAATGTCCAGCAGGAGAAAGTTGAAAATATTTGATTTTTTTGAGACAGGATCTCGCTCTGTCACCCAGGTTGGAGTACAGTGGTGTAATCATGGCTCACTACAGCCTTGATTTCGTGGGCTCAGGTGATTCTCCTAACCCAGTCTCCTGAGTACCTGGGACTACAGGTGTCTGCCACCATGCCTAGCTAATTTTTTGTATTTTTTTTGTAGAGATGGGGTTTCACCATGTTGCTTAGGCTGGTCTTAAACATCTGGGCTCAAGCAATCCACCCGCCTGGGCCTCGCAAAGTACTGCGATTATAGTTGTGAGCCACTGTGCCTGGCTGAAAGTATTTGATTGTTTTCTTTTCTTTCTTTTCTTTTTCTTTTTTTTTTTGAGATGGAGTTTCGCTCTTTTTGTCCAGTCTGGAGTGAAATGGCGTAATCTCGGCTCACTGCAACCTCTGCCTCCCTGCAACCTCTGCGTCCCTGGTTCAAGCGATTCTCCTGCCTCAGCCTCCCGAGTAGCTGGGATTACAGGCACAAGCCACTATGCCCGGCTAATTTTCTGTTTTTAGTAGAGACAGCGTTTCACCATGTTGGCCAGACTGGTCTTGAACTCCTAACCTCAGGTGATCTACCCACTTTGGCCTCCCAAGGTGCTGGGATTACAAGTGTGAGCCACTGCACCCGGCCTATTTGATTATTTTCTAACCAATTTAGCTCACATATCTAGTAGCCCTTTCACCATTTTCTCTAAGGATTAATAAACAAAAGGTTGCTTCACATTTCCAAACTTGTTTCTTTGCCTTTCCTCTCCATGCCCTAGCCCCTAGTGTATATTTGTGCTACTGCTGATAAAAGCTCATTTCTGAGTTAATTCACACAGGGGTCCAACGGTTTTTATTGTTGACAATATACAGGATGGAACCCTTTGATCAGCCATGTTTTAGGCTAAATTAATTTTATTAACCTTGGAATAGGTGGAATTGGTATTCTTTTAAGAATGTGATTGGAAGCCAGGCATCATGGCTCAAGCCTGTAACCCCAGCACTTTGGGAGGCTGAGTGGGGTGGATCGCTTGAGCCCAGGAATTTGAGACCAGCCTGGACAACATGGTGAAGCTCTATCTCTACTAAAAATACAAAAAATTAGGTAGGCATGGTGCTGCATGCCTGCAGCCCCAGCTACTCGGGAGGATCGCCTGAGCCCGGGAGATTGAGGCTATGGTGAGCCGTGATCATTCCACTGCACTCCAGCCTGGGAGACAGAGTGAGACCCTGTCTCTTTTTTTTTTTTCTTTTAGACAGAGTTTCGTTCTTGTTGCCCAGGCTGGTGTGCAATGGCACGATCTTGGCTTATCGCAACCTCAGCTCCTGGGTTTAAGTGAGTCTCCTGCCTCAGCCTCCCAAGTAGCTGGGATTATAGGCACGTGCCATCAGGCCCGGCTAATTTTGTACTTTTAGTAGAGAGAGGGGGTTTCTCCACGTTGATCAGGCTGGTCTTGTACTCCCGACTTCAGGTGATCCACCCGCCCTGGCCTCTCAAAGTGCTGGGATAACAGGCGTGAGCCACCATGCCCAGCCAGGACCCAGTCTTGACAAAAAAAAAAAAAAAAAAAAAGAATGTGATTGGATTCGTATAATAAACCATGTTAGCAGGATGTAAATAGTTGAAAGACGAACTGTAAATTGGGGAAAATAATTATATGTTGCACTGACAGTGCAAAGGGTCGTTCTGAGGATTTATTTATCCAATCAGTCTTCATGCATTCACAAATGCAACAAAAATTCATGGAGCACTCTTACATGTTGAATTGTGTACCACCAAAATTCATATGTTGAAGTCCTAACCCTTAATATCTCAGAATAGCATCTTATTTTGGGATAGGATCTTTACAGAAGTAATCAAGTTAAAGTGAAGTCATTAGGGCTGGGCCCTAACCCAGTATGACTGGTGTCCTCATGGAAAGGGGAAATTTGGACACAGAGATACAATAACAGGAAGACAAATGACAGATGAAAGGAAAAGATGGCCATCTGCAAGCTGAGAGAAGCCTGGAATAGATCCTTCCCTCTAGCCCTCAGAAGGAATCCACCCAGCTGACGCCTTGATTTTGAACATCTAGTTCCCGGAATTGTGAGACAAATTTGTTGTTTAAGCCACTTAGTCTGAGATACTCTGTTATGACAGTGCTAGCTAGCTAATACAAGCACCTACTGTGTGCCAGACACTGTCTTAGGTGCTAGGGATGTGGCAATGAACAAAACTGACAGCATCTGCCTTTTTGGGACTCACATTCCAGCATCATAACAATAAACAAGGACATAAATAGATACAACAAATGTCAAGTCATGGTATGTGCTATGAGGCAATATAAAAATATAAAGCTACTTAAGGAGACAGTGATGGAGTGTGTTTGTTAGACTGAGGGGAGGCAGTCAATGAAAATTACTCTAAGGAAGTGATATCTGTGCAGAGATCTGAATGATGTGAGGAATCAAACTATGTGGCTATCTGGGAAAAGAGATTTCTGGCAAGGAAGACAGCAAGTGCAAAGGCCCTGAGGCAGGCATGTGTTTGGCATGTTCAAGGAGGAGCAGGAACGTTACTGTGTCTGGAGCATAGCAAGAGAAGGGAAGGAGTGGTGGACAATGAGGTCAGACAGGAAGGCCAGAGACAGATGCTATAGGGCCAGGCCCAGCACGGGCTTTTGGTTCTTATTCTCAGTGTGATGGAATTCATGCTAAGAAACGGGTGGTGAAAAAGAGAAAAAAAAACCTGAAGTATGATGGGAACAGTCAAGGGTTGTTGAGCAGGGGGATGATCTGATCTGATTCCTTTTTAAAGGCTCAGTCTGGCGGCTGTGTGAAGAATTGATGTTAATGAGGCAAGAAGGGAAGAAGGCAGACAAGTTATATAGCAAGAGGCTCTTGCAATAATTCAAGGGATAGGACCTTTGAATTATTGGTGACAAGAGCCAGGTTGGCAACAGGGGGGATGATGAGAAGTGGTAAATCCTGGATCTGTTTTATAGTTTGATCTACCTGATTTGCTGATAGATTGGATATGAGATATAAGAGAAAAGAGTCAAGGAGAACCTCAAGGTTTTTGGCTTGAAAAACTATGTGAATCATGTTATTTATTGAGATGGATAATGCTAAAGGAGGAACAACTTTGGGAAAGAAAATTAAGAGCTCTGTCTTGAACATGTTGATTTTGATGTGTCTATTGAACAGCGGAGAGGAGTTTAGGAGAGAGATCTGACCTAGAGATGTAGACTGATGAGTCTTTAGGATATAAATGGTATTTAAAGCCAAGGACCTGGCACCCAGAGAGTGACTGCAGAGAAAAAAGAGGTTTGAAGCCTGAGCCCTGAAGCTCCCCATGTACGGGAATAAAAAGGGGGCGATCCAGAAAAGGAGCTTGAGAGCGAGTGGCCACTGAGAAGGGAGGAGCAAGTTGTCCCAAAAGTCAGGAATAACAGCATTTCAAGAAGGAGGCAGCGATAAATTCTGTCAGTGGCTGCTCATGGATTAAGTATAATGATAACTGGAACTACACTTTGGTTTGGCACTGGGAGACAATTGGTGACCTCAGGTATGGATTTGGCAAAATGGGGAGTTGCCACTGGTGTGGGTTCCAGAGAGAATGGATGGTGAGGAAGGGGAGCTAGCAAGTCTTCAAGTCTTTCAAGGAACTTTTCTAAATGAGGCAGCAGCCAAGAGAGCTGGGCTGTAGGGAGAGTTTTTTTTTTTTTTTCTTTTAAATGTGTCTGTTTTTTAAGCTGGAAGATATTATGTTAATGTCATATGCTTCTGATTTTATGCTGAAGGAAATTATCCAAGAGAAAGAGGAAATGGATGGTGCAGGAGACGGATTCTTGCAGAGGCTGGTGAGGGGGATGGAATCTGTGCACAAGCGAAGGGTCCGTCCTGGTGTGGCATCCTGGGCTTTCTTATTCGGGATGTTTTTTCCATGATTATAGGAAGAAGGGAGTGCCTATGGGAACAAATGCAGAAGAGTGGGGACATGAATGTTTGATATTCTCAGTGAAATAGGATGCAAGGTCATGAGTGGAGGATGAAGAGAGAGGAGGGTGTGCTGAGAGTTTGAGGACAGAGGAGACGGTGTGAAATCGTCCTCTCAGGGAGTGGCTGAGTGGATGGACCAGCAATATGTGATGGGTTTGCTGGAGGGGCTGAAGGCTCCCTTGAGGTTTGAGATCCTAACTTTAAAGTGAGCCTAGTGGGCATGGTTGTATGTTTTTCTTCACCTGTGTCTGGCTGTTCAGGTGCAAACCCAAGAGTAGGGAGTGAGTTAGATTTAGCATTTTGGATTGAATTGTGTCCTCCCAAAATTTGTATGTTGAAGCTTTAACCTCCAGCGTGACTGTATTGGGAGACAGGGCCTTAAAAGACGTAATTAAGGTAAATGACATCGTAAGGGTGGGGCTGTAATCCTGTGGGACGGGACCTTATGAGAAGAGGAAGAAACACCAGAGAGCTCTCTCTTCCTGTGAGCATGCAGAAGAAAGGCCCCGTGAGGACACAGTGCAATGGTGGCACTTTGCAAACCAAGGAAAGAAGCCTCACCAGAAACCAAACCTGCTCACACCTTGATCTTAGACTTCCAACCTCCAGAATGGAGAGATAACAAATTTCTTTTGTTTAAGCTTCCCAGTCTGTGATATTTGGTTACAGCAGCCCTAACAGACTAATACAACCAGGAATGAAGTTTTACCAGGAAAATGTCACAGAAGAAGATGGAACAAGGAGTGATCATAAGGGTAGATGAAATGAGAACAAGGAAAATGATAAGCCTGGAACGTGGCAGTTGCTTAACCAATTGCAGCTGCTGCCAGCTACCTTCCAAGGGCCTGCTGTGCTTCTGTTCCCACTGTGACAGGTGCTGTGCCGGGAAATCAGCAGTGTAAGCAGCAAGGTGCTTGCCCTCAAGGAGCTCACAGTCCAGTGGAGAAGACAGAACAGAGCCTGTCAGTACAACACATTCAGCACTGTCATAAGAAACCACTATCATTCCGACCAAGAGAAAATGGCACAGAGGAGGTGACGCTGGAGCAGAGCACAGAAGAGGGAACAGAGGGCTCAGAGGAAGGCAGGACTCGTTGAGAGCAAAGCATGTACGGAAGCCTTAGCGCAGTGGGTAGGGTGGAGGGTGGTGGTGGGGAGCAAGTGAGGAGGCAACTAGCAACCAGAATGTCAAAAGCCTGGGGTTGGTCATGCAGCATGCAGTAAGCAGGAATGATGTCATCAGATATTTTTTAAAAGAGACAAAATTCAGACAGCACTGTAGAAGATAAATCAGAACAAGAAAACCACTTTAAGAAGCATTTGCAATGGTCCAGTGAGGCCTGAACTGAAGATGGCACAGGGAGGCTTCTGAGGGAACAATCTGTGGGAGAGAATTCCAGGTTTTGTGGCCACAAAGAGGGGACTGTATAGAAGAGGCGAGGTGTAACAATGACTCCTAATTTTCTGGCTTGGATGACTGGATGTACCATAATGCTACTTATCAGTAGGGATTAATCAGCAAAAAATTGGGTGAAAACTTGCTGCTGTTAGGCCGAGCGTGGTGGCTCATGCACGTAATTCCAGCACTTTGGGAGGCTGAAACGGGTGGATCACCTGAGGTCAGGAGTTCAAGACCAGCTTGACCAATATGGTGAAACCCCATCTCTACTAAAAATACAAAAATTAGCCGGGCATGGTGGCATGCATCTGTAGTCCCAGCTACTGTGGAGGCTGAGACAGCAGAATTGCTTGAACCCAGGAGACAGAAGTTGCAGTGAGCTGAGATCATGCCACTGCACTCCAGCCTGAGCTACAGAGTGAGACTTCATCACAAAAAAAAAAAAAAAAAATAGAAAGAAAGAAAGAAATTATTTTAGGCACATAGAGAGGAAAAGAGGTCCTTGGGAAGTTTTCGTTTCTTTTAAAGCAGCCAAGATCAAGATGCGGCTGGGCGCAATGGCTCATGCCTGTAATCCCAGCACTTTGGGAAGCCAAGGGGGGCAGATCATCTGAGATCAGGAGTTCCAGACCAGCCTGACCAACATGGTGAAACCCTCTCTCTACTAAAAATACAAAATTAGCTGGGTGTGGTGGCACATGCCTGTAATCTCAGCTACTTGGGAGGCTGAGGCAGGAGAATCGCTTGAACCCAGGAGGTGGAGGTTGCAGTGAGCCGAGATCACGCCATTGCACTCCAGGAGGTTGCAGTGAGCCGAGATCATGCCATTGTACTCCAGCCTGGGCAACAAGAGTGAAACTCCGTTTCAAAAAAAAAAAGGCGGCCTAGAAACGTTCTTGTCTAGCAGGAAAGCCCCAGGCCTTAGAATCAGGCCGGCAACCTTTGATATGCTAATACAAACCATTAGAAACTGGGTCCACCCAAACAGAGATTTCCGCCCTCTTCTCCTTGCCCTTGCCCCTACATGTGCCTGGCAACATGGCTGCCCCCACTTTTCCCCATGTGTGTAGAACATCATGACGCTCTGTATTTTCATATTAAAAGGCTAGGGTGGGAGGGCCAGTTTTTTCCGGGGCTGCATAGGTGACATGTCTGGTCAAACCAATCCCCTGAGCCCTATGCAAATCAGACACCACTCCTCCAGCCTCCTCATATAAGCAGCCACTTTTCTGCAGCACTCGGAATTTCCTCTCTCGGCTTTGGAGCCCCCTTCCCTCTGTCTCTGTACAGGGGAGCTTCTTTCTTCTCCCTTTTTCTTGCCTACTGAACTCTCTGCTCCTTAAAACCACTCCACATGTGTCCGTGTTGTTTTATCCAATTTGGCGTGAGACAAGAGCCCTGGTGTTCCTTCACTCATCAGAGCCATATCAATTGTACATATTTATGGAGTACAGTGTGATATTTCTATATATATATATGTATACAGTGTGAAATGATCAAATCAGGGTGATAAGCATATTAATTATCTCAAACATTTATCATTTCTTTGTGTTGGGAATATTCAAAATCCACTCTTCCAGCTATTGGAAAAGATACAATACTGTTATTAATGATGGTCCCCCTATAGTGCTATAGAACACCAGCACTTATCTCTCCTATCTGGCTCTACTCTTGCATCCATTGACAAACCTTTGCTGTCCTCCACCCCTACTAGCCTTCCCAGCCTGTACTTCCCAGCCTGTAGTAACCACTGTTCTTTCTTCTTCTTCTTCTTCTCCTTCTTCTCCTCCTTTCTTCTTCCTCCTCCTCCTCCTCTTCCTCCTCCTTCTTCTTCTTCTCCTTCTCCTTTCTTCTTCCTCCTCCTCCTTCTTCTTCTTTTTCTTCTTCCTCTTCTTCTTCTTCTTTTTCTTCTTCCTCTTCCTCTTCCTCTTCTTCTTCATCTTCTTCTTCATTCACTATTTTCAATTTTCAATTTTTTTTTTTTTTTTTTTTTTTGAGACAGAGTCTCGCTCTGTCACCCAGGCTGGAGTGCAATGGCACGATCTTGGCTCACTGCAACCTCCTCCTTCCGGTTTCAAGCAATTCTCCTGCCTCAGCCTCCTGAGTAGTTGGGATTACAGGCATGCACCACCAAGCCCAGCTAATTTTTCATATGTTTAGTAGAGACAGGGTTTCACCCTGTTAGCCAGGATGGTCTTGATCTCCTGACCTCATGACCTGCCCTCCTCAGCCTCCCAAAGTGCTGGGATTACAGGTGTAAGCCACTGTGCCTCGCCTATTTTTAAATTATAATATACATCTGAGAAAATGTACTTTTTTAGCTGTGTTAGTCAGGGTTCTCTAGTGGGACAGGACTAATAGGATAGGTGTGTATATGAAAGGGAGTTTATTAAGGAGTGTTGACTCACAGTCACAAAGTGAAGTTCCACGATAGGCCGTCTGCAAGCTGAGGAGCAAGGAAGCCAGTCTGAGTCCCAAAATCTCAAAAGAAGGGAAGCCGACAGTGCAGCATTCAGTCTACAGCCAAAGGCCCAAAACCCAGAAAGACAAACCACTTGGTGTAGTTCCAAGAGTCCAAAAACTGAAGAACTTGGAGTCCAATGTTTAAGGACAAGAAGCATCCAGCACAGGAGAAAGATGGAGGCTACAAGACAGGCAGTCTTGTTCTTCCCGTTCCTCTGCCTGCTTTTATCCTAGCTGTGCTGGCAGCTGATTAGATGGTGCTCACCCAGATTGGGGGTGGGTCTGCCTCTCCCAGGCCGCTGACTCAAATGTTAATCTCCTTTGGCAACACCCTCACAGACACACGCAGAAACAATACTTTGCATCTTTCAATCCAAACAATACTTTGTATCCTTCAATTGGGTTGACACTCGATATTAACCATCACATTAGCTTTTTGAGATACATTACATTCTGGATTCACCATTTAAGGTTTAGAAACACTGGAGTCGGTCCTGACTGGTCTGAGTTGAGGTTCTTCACAGGTAACTTATTCCTTGGATAAAAATACTTCTTTGATCAGTCTTTCCAATTTGGAAAATTTGGCTTATAAAAACTGCTGCTGAGGCCAGGTGCAGTGGCTCACACCTGTAATCCCAGCACTTTGGGAGGCCGAGGTGGGCGGATCATGAGGTCAAAAGATCGAGACCATCCTGGCCAACATGGTGAAACCCCCTCTCTACTAAAAATACAAAAATTAACTGGGCATGGTGGTGCACATCTATAGTCCCAGCTACTCAAGAGGCTGAGGCAGGATAATTGCTTGAACCTGGGAGGTGGAGGTTGTAGTGAGCCGAGATCATGCCACTGCACTCCAGCCTGGCGACAGAGTGAGACTCTGTCTCAAACAAACAAACAAACAAACAAAAAAACTGGTGCTGAAAGCTGGGCATGGTGGTGCGTGCCTGTAATTCCAGCTACTAGGAGGCTGAGCCCAGGAGTTTGAGTCCAGCTTGGCTAACATAGCGAGACCTTGTCTCTGTTCCACGAAGTCAGAGCTAGACAGAACAACCGCAGTCCTCCCTACTTCATGGGGGTTCACATGGAGAAAACACACTTCTAGCTCCATTAAAGCGAGGCTCAAATATCTACTCTCTACTTCTATGAGGTCAACTATTTTAGTTTCCACATATAGGTGAGAACATGCGGCATTTATCTTTCTGTGCCTGGCCTATTTCACTTAACATAATGTCCTCCAAGCTCATCTATGTTACAGGGCACAGTGGGTGGAAGGGTGTTGATAATTTCTGTTTTAGACATGCTCCATTTGAGGGGCCCTGCAGGAGTTATCTGCAGGCAGTTAAAACACCAATTTGGAGCTGAGGAGAGAGCTCAAGGCTGGAAAACTCTCTCTGATTATTTCATACAGTAATTAAAGCCATGGGTGTGGTTGAGGAAGAAACAGCTCTCACTTACTGAGTACTTATCATATGCCAAGCACTACCTTTTATGTGAATTATCTCAGTTAATGCTGCCATCAATTTTACTTAGAAGATACTATTGTTACTGTTATTTTTTCAGATGAATAATCTGAGGTTTAAAGAGATTAAGTCATTGGCCCTGCACAGTGGCTCACGCCTGTGATCCTAGCACTTTGGGAGGCTGAGGTGGGTGGATCACCTGAGGTCAGGAGTTTGAGACCAGCCTGGCCAACATGGTGAAACTCCGTCTCTGCAAAAATACAAAAATTAGCTGGGCATTATGGTGGCTGCCTGTAATCCCAGCTACTGGGGGAGGCTGAGGCAGGAGAATCACTTGAACCTGGGAGGCGGAGGTTGCAGTGAGCTGAGATAGTGCCCCAGCCTGGGTGACAGAGTGAGACTCTGTCTAAAAAAAAAGGATTAGGTCATTTGCCCAAGTTCACATATTTGGTAAGTGAATTTGAACTCGAGTGACCTGACCTCAGTGCCCCACTCTCTGCTGTTTACCATGGAGCTATCTATGTTTAAGGGGCAAGCAGAAGTGGAATCTGGAGAGGAAACTTTTTTTAAACATTTGACAGAGAACAGTTTTAAAAGGGTGTCTTAGAAGCCAGATGGAGGTCATCAAATACTCAAAAGCATTCAAAGA
Source organism: Pongo pygmaeus (assembly GCF_028885625.2). Lineage (NCBI taxonomy): Eukaryota > Metazoa > Chordata > Mammalia > Primates > Hominidae > Pongo > Pongo pygmaeus. The sequence goes on along the minus strand of NC_072383.2, from coordinate 66,993,633 downwards.
TAAGGGAGGTCAATGGGGACGAGTTCTGAAAATCAGCCCAAGTTGGACACTTAGAAGGCCATGGGTGCACTTCCTGAGAACTTTCTTAAAGAATGACAGAGTTGGAGGCAGATTATAAACATCAAGGAGCAAATGAGGCTGTGGCTTGATGTAAAATCATTCAACAACGTCAGATGGCACCTGAGAAAGGAGGAAGGCCTGGCCACAGAGACATATCTACAGGTGATGTCACCTTGGCAAATATACCTCCAGCCAAGGTCTTTAGCTCCAGCCCTTAGTCTTTCAGGCTCCAAAACCAAGCTTGCCAGCATAAGGGTCCAAGCTCACATGAGCTTATGTTTAAAAACCACGATGTCGATTGATTAATTGATATTGAGTGATAAACTACCAAGCAAGCCAGATGTTCATGGTTTGCTAATGAGACCATTATAGCTTATAGGCAAAGCCTAATTATAATCAAAATGTTGCCAGGAAACATGAGCTCAGAGCAAGAGGAATCACCCAGATTACATGACTAGTGTCGTGAATCTGTGATACACTGCACATCCATCTCCACTGTAATATACTTCCCATATTGTTCAGATGCTCATGCTCATAGGCTGTGGTGCCTTTCCCCTTGGGCAGCAATGGAGTTGCATTGCCATATTTTGTTTCTCTAGATTTTTCTTTTAGAGAAACCATCCCATTCCCTTTGACTCAGTGCTCCCCAAAGATGATCATTCTCATGGTATCTTCAAAATATTTGCCATATCCATACACCAACCACATGTACAATTACAGTTGACCCTTGATTACAGTTAAAGTTTAGGGGTGCCGACTCCCTTGCAGCTGAAAATCCATTTATAACTCTGCACTTCCCTAAAACTTAACTACTAATAGCCCATCTGGCAGCCTTACAATACATATTTTTTATGTTATATGTATTATATACAATCAAGTAAGCTAGAGAAAAGAAAATATAATTAAGAAAATCATGAGGAAGAGAAACTATATTTACTATTTATTAAATGGAAGTGGATCACCATAAAGGTCTTCATGCTTTTCATCTTCCTGTTGAGTAGGCTGAGGAGGAGGAGGAAGAGGGGTTGGTCTTACTGTCTCAGGGGTGGCAGAGGCAGAAGGAATCCGTGTGCAAGTGGACCCTTGCGATTCAAATCCATGTTGCTCAAGAGTCTACTGTATTAGCATAAATTTTTTAAAAAATTAGCTTACTTAAAATAGTAATACTATTTAGAGGAAATTTTATGTTATGAGCACAAATGGAAAGCTAATATTCCTTACCACAAATTGAAGGCAACTGAAGAGCTAAACATATAGCTCATAAAGTAAAATTTGACTATCTGTTATTCCCCAAATCTTCTTGAATACTAGCAGTGAGATGCCTACTATTTTCTGGGAAGTACTTTTCTCAAACAGCATGATGGAATGATTAGATATACTCTTTCTCAGAGACATCCCCTGCCACTAGACTGTCCTCATACAGTACCTTTATCTAGGCAGGGGCAGATTTATTATGAAACAAATAAACTTCAAGATTCAGGACCCTTTACTCATACCTTCCAAGACCTTAGGTATGTTTGTACCCAATTTTATATCCTTTTTCAAAAAAGTGACCTGGCCAGGCACGGTGGCTCATGCCTGTAATCTCAGCAATTTGGGAGGCCAAGGTGTTGGATCACCTGAGCCCAGGAGTTCGAGACCAGCCTGGGCAACATGGCGAAATTCTGTCTCTACTAAAAATATAAAAATTAGCCAGGCATGGTGACGCTTGCCCCTGTAGTCCCAAAAATAAATAAATACATAAGTAAAAAATAAAAAAAAATTAAAAAAAAGAGTGACCCTACCACCACCATATTGTATAAGACTTAGGGCTCCAAATCTGCATTTATTCCTACTTTTGCATTACTCTATAGGTGGCTGAGTCCACCCCTAAAACATGAAAAGTTTTATTTTTTCTCATTTTATTCTTTAGGAGTAAGCTATTTCTGCTTTGGTCATGTCCTGCAGTTTGTCCCTGTTCCATCTACAAAGAGAGGGATAGGGTCAGTAGCTTGTGTGATAGGTGAAGGCAAATGGAGGGATTATGTTGAGACTAGGAAAACTTCATTGTGTTTCTGAATGAGAGAAATGGATGGAGACTGGTGACATTTGAAAGAGAAGGAATTGATGGAGAGGAGATTCAGCACACAGGAGCAGGGGTTGGCCTTACAAAGAAGGAAAGACCCCTCTACCTCTAAGCTAACAGGAAGGCAGCAACAAGAGGTGTATTTTAGGTAGATTTAGAAATGGCAGAAGACTTCTGACTCATGTGGTCTTTCTCTTTGGAGTCTGAGAAAACATTATGTGCCATGAGTGAGGGATGTGGAGGTTATATGCAGTGTTTGGAATTCCCAATACGGTGCTGCAAGAGGGAACTCACCAGAGACAGAGAAAGCACTGTTGAACAGGTTTGATGAACCAAGCTTGTAGAGGGTCCCAGGAAGTGCCATGACAGGATTCTCCCTCACACAACTCTGAAGCCCAAACAATTCTTCCAGGGACTGGGTCAGTAGAGGAAGGAGAGAAAGGAGGCTAAGGGAAGTGAAGGAAGTGGCACTGTGGATAAAAAAAAGTCACTGAAGTGATGAACCAGAGAGGAACTTGTTTGTAGACTGGGATTTGAGGAACTACAGATCTTAATGGGGTCAAAGAGCACCTTCAGTGAGAAGAACAGCAGGAAAGAGGAGAGCGTAGCCTGAGCAAGATGTCTCAAAGAGCTGGAGGAGGCATAAGTATGAGTGAGAACAAGGCCTGGGGTTGCCACCAAAAAAAAAAGAGACCTAGAAGTGTTAGAGATTAAGAAAAACACAAAAGAGATCAACGAATCAAGAGATCAAGGCCAGTCCGGGCATGGTGGCCCATGCCTGTAATCTGGGAGGCTAAGGCGAACAGATCACTTGAGGTCAGGTGTTCAAGACCAGCCTGGCCAACACAGTGAAACCCCGTTTCTGCTAAAAATACAAAAATTAGCCAGGTAAGATGGTGCACACCTGTAGTCCCAGATACTTGGGAGGCTGAGGCAGGAGAATTTCTTGAACCTGGGAAATGGAGTTTGCAGTGCTGAGATCTCGCCGCCACTGCACTCCAGCCTGGGGAAGAGAAAGAGAGACCCTGTCTCAAAAAAAAAAAAAAAATAGCGAGATCAAAGCTAGACATCACTGAAGATGATGGAAGGGTTGAAGACAGATCTCCAAGTAGAAGACGAACGGGGCTGGGCTTTCCAGGGGTAGAAGCTGTAGGAATTGAAAGAGGAATAAAGTGTCCATATCTGAATCCCTAGAACCTGTATCTAAAAAGGATTTGGCAGGCGTAATTAAATTAAAGATTTTGAGATGGGAAGATGATCCTGGATTCTCGGAGTGGGATCAATGTAATCATGAGCATTCTTAAATGACAGAAAAGGGAGGCAAAAGAGCTAGAGTAGATGCGATGACAGCCGAAACAGAGGACTGAGTGAAGCGATGGCTGCCTTCGGAGATGGAGGAAGCGGTCATTAACTAAGAAATGCAAGTGGCCTCTAGATGCTGAAATAGGCAGGCAAACAGATTCTCCCCTAGAGCTTCCAGAAGGAACACAACCCTGCTGACACCTTGATTTTAGCCCAGTGATACCCACTTTGGATTTCTGACCTCCAGAACTATAAGATAATAAATCAGTGATTATTATTATTATTTTTTTTTTGAGATAGAGTCTCACTCTGTTGCCCAGGCTGGAGTGCAGTGGCATGATCTCGGCTCACTGCAAGCTCCGCCTCCCGGGTTCAAGGGATTCTCCTGCCTCAGCGTCCTGAGTAGCTGGGATTACAGGTGCCTGCCACCATGCCTGGCTAATTTTTGTATTTTTAGTAGAGACAGCGTTTCACCATGTTGACCAGGCTGGCCTCGAATGCCTGACCTTAGGTGATCCACCCACCTCAGCCTCCCAAAGTGCTGGGATTACAGGTGTGAGCCACCCAGCCCGGCCAAATCTGTGATGTTTTAAGCCACTTAGTTTAAGCCTGTTTACAGCAGCAATAGGAAACTAATGTAGACGGAAAGCTGATTGATATAAATTTTGTTTAAGAAAGGGGTATTGAAAGAATGTGAAAGAGTGGTGCTCTGCAGGAAGAAGCCTGGAGCCAGAAGATAATACCTCTGGCCATCAGTGACACCACGTGCCCAAGAATGAGCTGGCTCCACTGAGACGGCGGCAGGGACATGGAATTCTCCAGGGAAATCCAAGTTTCAGTTAAAGCCAGAAAGTAGAGGAAATAGTGAGTGAAAAGGTTAAGAGCATAGAGAACTGTTTTTAAATATTTGGCACTAGAACAAGAGTTTCAAAGGGTACAGTGTAAATAGAAGCTAGGTTGGGAGAAGACGGAGTTGAGCAGGAATAAGAATGTGTAACAGGATCTGTGACCTCCAGGGGGTGGCGTGCTGGGTGCCATTACTGAGAATCACAGGAAAAAGGGAGGCTGGGCCTTGAGAGGGGGCTAAGAAGGACAGAAATGGAGCTAAGTTTGCTCAGCAGTTGCAGTCAAATGCCTTTTGGCTCTCTTCAATTCTGCTGGCTAGCTTTGATGTATGGTGCCTGCACTGCTGGCCTAAGTCAAATTCTGTAATAACATTTTTACTTTTTAAAGGACTGAGACCTTATCACTGAGTTTAAGATAAAAAAATTTAAAAAAAGACTGACATTAATTTTATGCAGAACAGCATTCCGAATATAATGCTAATGAATTAATAATTGTCATAAACAAGTCTAAATAAATTTGTTTCTTCACAGCTATAATAAAAATGTGCTTCTGATTAGAGAGTGAATTGCCCATATTAGGCTCATAAGTGCTCCCTGGATTTATTGAATTAAGATGAGTCACAAAGTGTTGGAAATCTTGGATTTAGCTCCATGTAAGTGCATGATGCTCCTAAGTCATGCTTGCCTTATTACAAGAGAGAAAAGAGATGAACCCCTGCCATGGAATCATGAGAGAGCTGGGCAGAAAGGAACCTTCCATACCACTGCCAGATTTATGACTATAGGGTCTCAAACTCTGTTAGGTGGGCTCAACCACGTGAGGTCAAGACCTTCCTTTTGTACCTCTGTGATATGGTTTTGATGTTTGTCCCCTCCATACCTCATATTGAATTGTAATCCCCAATGTTGGAGGTGGGACTTGGTGAGGGGTGTTTGTCTCACGGGGGTAGATCTCTCAGGAATGGCTTAGTACCATCCCCTTGGCGATGAGTGAGCTCTCACGCTGAGTTCGCACGAGATCTGGTTGTTTAAAAGGGTGTGGCACCTCTCTGCCCCTCTCTTGCCATGTGACACGCTGGCTCCCGGTCATCTTCCACTGTGATTGTAAGCTTCCTGAGGCCTCACCAGGAGCAGATGCAGGCCCCGTGCTTCTTGTACAGCCTGCAGCATCCTGAGCCAAAATAAACTTCTTTTCCTTATAAGTTACCCAGTCTTAGGAGTTTCTCTATAGCAATGCAAAAGTGGACTAACACACTTTGGTATAAGACTTAGAACAAAAGAAGCCACTTGGTTTCTTTCTATAAGGCTGAGCCCCTGAATCCTGGCTTATTATTAGTTTCATGGCAAGAAGCAGTAGGAAGGGCAGGCTCAAAGGAAAAAATAGTGGAAAGATAACATTTCTCTAAAGGAAACAGAGCAGAGCTGACCTTAGCCACTCACCCTTTGGCCTTCCCAGGATGGGCATCCCTCCCAAGCAGCTGGTCACCCCAGGTCTCTCTTACCATACTCATTGTACAGATAAGAAAAAGCACCCAAGACAGGCAAAAACAGAAAGAGATAGAAATTAAAATTTAAAAACAAAACAAAACTAGTTATTGGCAAGGCAGGGCTTTAAACCTCTTTGTTAGTCATATCAGATGTGTCCACCTCTCATACCATGGCCCAATTATGTCCTTGGCTTTCACTCACATGAAACACTTCCCTCCTTGGGGTGAAGTGGGAGGGTGGGGAGCATCGAGTCCCCAGCTAAGAACTATCAAATAAGTATTCTCTTTCAAACTGCAAGCTCATAAACTAAAAGTTATTGATGTGTATATTCACTGCATGTGTGTTCATCTGTCCCTTCCTGTGTACCAAGCTAATTACTTCTTTAATTAAGCACTCTTCACTTTTATTAGAGTTGTTAGCATACTTAGGAACATTTGCTGCTCTTGGTTTCCCAGCGGACCAAGGTGTGCATTTTCAGGAACCAGCTGGTGTTGTTTATTTGTGCAGTGTGTATCAGGTGTGAGAAGGATAATTTAGTGCCTTTCAAACACCTAGTTTCTTCCCCTTCAAGTGGGCGCACCTACATCTGAACCCAGGGTGTCTGGCTACCCTCAAATATTGCTGAAGACTGATGTTGTCTAGCTAACAGTTTCCAAAGCCAGACATATTGGAACCACTTGTCTGTGAATCCTGAGTTGCTGCAGAGGGAGATGTGGTTTTGAGTATCCTGCCGAGTTCAGGGGCGGTGGAAGGTAGGACTGAGGCACACAGAATCACAGCGCTGTCTGCATGTGGTGTCACCCTGAGGCTGTCTCATGATATTATAGTTACCCTTGGCGCAGTAAAAGCAAAGGGAATATACTGAATTATCTGACCACTTTTCCTTTCTTAAATATTAAGCTGGGTATTCTCAGGGATGATCCTTATCCTTCTGGAGACCAGAGGCTCCAATAGGGCCAGCTTCATGAGTGTACAACCTGTGTAGACACACAGCACCCTATTCTTAGAAGGGCCCCATGTTTGCTTGGTTTAATGCTCTATTGTTGCTATCTTGATATGCTTAATAACTTTTTTTTTTGAGTCAGGGTCTTGCTAAGTTACCCAGGCTGGAATGCAGTGGCTATTCACAGATGCAGTCATAGCATACTACAGCCTCAAACTCCTGGGCTCAAGCGATCATCCTACCTCAGCCTCCTGAGTGCCTTCTTCATAACTTTTTAATAAGGGCCCTGGCATTTTCAGTCTGTACTGAGCTCCACAAATTATTTGGCCTCTCTTGGTCTACAATATGGTTGCTTTCATCAAGAGCTCTCTAATTTCAGAGTTACTTCTTTAATAGTCCATAATTTTCTTTTGCATCCATTTGTTTACACAACTCCGTACATTTTCCAGACTGCAGGTTTCTTGAGGCTATGCGCTTTCTTATCTCTTTTTCTCCAGGGCCTAGCAGAGTGCCTGACATATCATAAGTGCTCAGAAAATATTTGTTGAATGATTGAATGTTTGAAAGAGGCCTCAGGGATATTCCCATAGCCAAGGTAACAAGTAGACTATTGGGATAGTGCCACATTTGGTATCAAGTTCACTATAAAAGGGGTCATTAATTCTGGATACTCCCTTCCTACCTCCTCCTCAACCACTTCTCTGTGTCTGAACTGTAAGCTGCTTTAATGCTTGGTTGCCCACAGTGATTCTCTGCTCACCCGATTCCTGATTCTGTAAGCTGAGCAGGGAGCTTTGTACTGCCCCAGACAACCATGTTTAGAGGACAGAGCTGAGCTGCTGTTATCAGGGTTCAGGGATACAGACCTTAGAGTTTTGACTTTGGGCCTCAAGAAGCTTTCACTCTGGCCCACTGAGCTGTGGAGTCTTAGAGAAGTAAATGTGAGAAAAAATACCACAGATTCCAAGGCAGTTAAATAAAAAGGTGCCATCCTGCTCACTCTTGGGAGTTGGACAATGAATCCGGCACATGTCAGCACCAGCAGGTCTGTGCTGTGGGTCATGGTGGAGGCACTGTCCTTGGAACATTTAAGGTGTTCCTGAGCCTAGTCCACAATTTTTATTGTATTTTAAATAAATTAGAAGAGAGCTAATTAAAAGAAATACCTAAATCTAGGAACCACAAATAGGATTCACTTTAACTGGCTACTTGCAACACCATGTGGATAGTGCTCTGAGGCAGAAAAGAGTGTGGTGATCAATCAGTAATGCCTGCATGGGCACCTAAGCTAGCATTTACTGAGAGTTTAGCACACTGTCTAATACACTGTAAATGCTCTAGGCACATGTGTTGACTGAATAAATAGATCAGCGAGGATTCTTTAAGTGTCCCTGGAACTACATAGGCAATTTTGAATAAATCCAGCTTCTTCAGCTTGAGCTTCAGTTTCCTTAGCTGTAAAAAGACTTGATGGTTCAAAATATCTTCTAGCTTTAATATTCTGTAATCCTGTCTATCTCTTTGTAAAATGAAGACTACGTGTGTTAAATAATACCCCGTCAAAACTCCATTTTGTTTGTATATGCTTAAGGCTTCATTTTTTAAAGCCATACTTTAGGGGCCTGTCTTAATTTCTAATGCAGCAAAATGCATAAAATATGTTTCATAGAATGACCAGAGTACATTTCTTTTGAATCTGAACTGTGGCAAACCTGGACTAATCTGTGGCTAATGATGAGAACCAAGTCTTACAAGAACTACGTCTTGTGTGTCTCATGCCTGTAATTCCAGCACTTTGGGAGGCCAAAGCAGGAGGATCACTTGAGCTGAGGAGTTTAAGACCAGCCTGGGCAACATAATGAGACCCCATCTCTACAAAAATAAAAAAATTAGCCAAGTGTGGTGGAGCATGCCTATAGTCCCAGCTAGTTGGGAAGCTGAGGTGGGAGGATCACTTGAGCTCAAAAAGTTCAAGGCTGCAGTGAGCTGTGATTGTGCCACTGCACTCCAGCTTGAGCAACAGAGACGCTGTCTCAAAAAAAAAAAAAAAAAAAAAGAATGACATCTTGAAGTGACCACTGTGACTTAGGACCCAAATCTATGGCTTTGTTTCTTTAATGTTTTCTAAATTCAAGAGACATATGTCCTCTTCAGATATTTGTGTTACTTTTATTGATTCTAAACCATAAATGATTCTTCATGGTAAAAACGGAAAATGGAGACATACATTTTACTGTGGCTTTTATGGAGGGGGCTAAGCCAGAATATAGTCGCTCGCTACATTTTTCTCTTTCATCTTCTGGCAGCTATTCCCTATCTCCCATCTCCCCCACCCCACCCCGCTCATTCTTTCCACCTCTTCACCCTTAGCAAGTAATAGCTTCTTTCTAACTTCAAGAGAGGCTGCCCAGGGAACTTCTTAGGAAGATGGCCTACAGACACAGAGAACCAGATACAGTAATAGGGTATTTAAATGAGGGAGAACCAGGGCATAGTAAATTTACCATTATTACTATTTATTTTATTTTATTTATTTATTTATTTTTTTGAGATAGGGTTTTGCCCTCTTACCCAGCTGGAGTGCACTGGTGTGATCATAGCTTACTGCAGCCTCGAACTCCTGGGCTCAAGTAGTCCTCCCACCTCATTCTCCCAAGTAGCTGGGACTATAGGCATGTTCCACTAGGCCTGGCTTTTGTTTTTGTTTGAATAAGAAAGAAATCAGAGAGTCACAGGGATCTTCCTGTGGAGCTTGTCTAGTGCTTCAGCATCAGAACAATCATCTAGTTTAATTTATGGAAAGCATGGCACGTTAGGAAACCTTATTGACTCTGTAGGCATGCGCATGGTCAGCACTAACAATTGCTCACATGGGGCAACTTCAAGAACCCCGAGACTCCTTCCTGATCCACATGACTTCCTCTTTCACTTCCCTTGATCTCTGAACAGCTTTATTAGATATTCATTCTTTGCAGTTAAGGATTGACCCATAATAAAAACACAGCGCTCATGGAAGAGATAATACATTGAATAACTACCAGCCATTAACTGGTAGTTATTCGGTTTATTTGTTTATTTTTGTTTTTGAGACAGAGTTTTGCTCTTGTTGCCCAGGCTGGAGTGCAATGGTGCAATCTTGGCTCACTGCAACCTCCACCTCCCAGGTTCAAGCGATTCTCCTGCCTCAGCCTCCCAAGTAGCTGGGATTACAGGCATGTGCCACCAAGTCCGGCTAATTTTTTGTACTTTTAGTAGAGATGAGGTTTCACCATGTTGGCCAGGCTGGTCTGGAATGCCTGACCTCAGGGGATCCACCCACCTTGGCCTCATAAAGTGCTGGGATTACAGGCATGAGCCACCGCACCCAGCCTTATTTGGTTTATTTTTATCGCAAAAGTAATATGCTTAGCTTGTAAAACAAACAAACAAACAAAAAAATCTAAACATTACAAATAAAGCTAAAGCATCCCTTGAGCAGGACCACAATGTCACACAAGTTCACAGAGATTACCTTGCCCAGTGAGTTATGCAGTGTTGACTGGGAGACCCTGCCAGGGACCACCTGCTCCCCACCCCCAACCCTGTGCTCTCACCAGCCAAAAACACTGCCGTCAGTTTAGTGTAAATCTTCCCAGGTATTTTCTGTGCATCTGCATACAAACATATGAGGGGACTTCAAAAAGTTTGTGGGAGAATTGAATTAAAAGATAAAAATAAAAAATATATAAACTTTATTTCTTAACACAAGCTCTATCAAGTTCAAGACACTTTCAGAAGCAATGACACCAGCCATTTAGTCCTTCCCTAAAGAACTGAGAATCCTGGGAACTTAACCATGTCTATGCAGTCTTTTTTACATTATTAACTCAAGAAAAATAGGGTCCCTTTAAGGATATTTTAAGATTAGGAAACAAAAAGAAACCAGAAGGAGCCAAATCAGACTGTAAGGTGGATGCCTGATAATATCCCTTGGGAACTCGCAAAATTGCCCTTGTTTGATGAAAGAAATGAGCAGGAACATTGTGATGGTGGAGAAGACTCTCTGTTGAAGCTTTCCTGGGCATTTTTCTGCTAAAGCTTTGGCTAACCTTCTCAAAACATGATCATAACAAGCAGATGTTATTGTTCTTTGGCCCTCCAGAAAGTCAACAAACAAAATGCCTTGGGCATCCCCCAAACCTGTTGCCATGACCGTTGCTCTTGACCTTTGCTTTTGCTTTGACTGGACCACTTCCACTGGTAGCCGTTGTTCTGATTGGCTTTGCCTTCAGGATCATACCAGTAGAGCCGTGTTTCATCTCACGTTACAGTTCTTCGAAGAAATGCTTCAGGACCTTGATCCCACTTGTTTCCAGTTTCCATTGAAAGCTCTGCTCTCATCTGTAGCTGATCTGGGTGCAATGATTTTGGTACCCATTGAAGGGAAAGTTTGCTTAACTTTAAATTTTCAGTCAGAATTTTGTAAACTGAACAAATTGGGATGTCTATGGTGTTGGCCATTGTTTGTGCTGTTAATTGTTTATCCCCTTCAGTTAAGGCACAAACAAAATGAATTTTTTCCTTGCAAATTAATGTGGATGGTCTGCCACTGAAATGATGGGATTCATTTTCAATACTGTCTCCTCCCTTCTTAAAACAAATTATCCCTTTATGAACAGATGACTCCCTTGGGGGCATTGTCTCCATAAACTTTTTGTAAAGCATTAATGATTTCACCATTCTTCCATCCAAGCTTTACCATAAATTTGATGTTTGTTCTTGCTTCAATTTTAGCAGAATTCATTCTGGTAAAGGTAAGGGCTCTTTTCAAACTGATGTCTTATCCTTCTTAGTGCATCGGCTAGATCCTGTTTAGACATATTATAACAAGTTACTATGAGTTTATTTTGATCCCCCCAAAATTAAAATGCATGCATAGTTTTTTCATATGTGCATTTTCCATGAATTTTTGAAGACCCCTTGGTATGTACCCACAGTACATAAGGAACTATTTTGTTTTGTATTCCTTTTTGTATAAATGATATCATGATGTATCTATCTTTCCGCAACACTTTTTTTTTTTTTTTTTTTGAGATAGAGTCCCATTTTGTTGCTCAGGCTGGAGTGCAATGGTGCCATCTTGGCTCACCTGCAACCTCTGCCTCCCTGGTTCAAGCGATTCTCCTGCCTCAGCCTCCCAAATAGCTGGGATTACAGGTGCGCACCACCATGCCCAGCTAATTTTTGTATTTTTAGTAGAGACGGGGTTTCACCTTATTGATCAGGCTGGTCTCAAACTCCTGACCTCAGATGATCCACCCGCCTTGGCCTCCCAAAGTGCTGGGATTATAGGCATGAGATACTGCACCCGGCCTGCAACATGATTTTTAAAACTTAACATTACTTGGACTTCTTCCCATATCAGTGTCTACATTTTTTTTTTTTTTTTTTTTTGAGACAGAATCTCGCTCTGTTGCCCAGGCTGGAGTGCAGTGGTGCAATCTTGGCTCACTGCAACCTCCGCCTCCTGGGTTCAAGCGATTATCCTGCCTCAGCCTCCCGAGTAGCTGGGACTACAGGCACACGCCACTGCACCAGGCTAATTTTTGTATTTTTAGTAGAGACGGGGGTTTCACCATGTTGGCCAGGCTGGTCTCGAACTCCTGACCTCATGATCCACCCACCTCGGCCTCCCAAAGTGCTGGGATTACAGGCGTGAGCCATTGCATCCGACCTCCACATTTTTATATATTAAAACACAACCAATTTTACACATGGTTAGAAAAAGTCAAATAACAGAAAACATAAAAGCAGCCTTTCTCCTTCTTAATACTCCTTCCTCTTGGTCTCATAGCTCTGAGGGAGCTGCTTTTAATGACTGGTTCAAATGCTTCTGACTTTTATGTCTATACATAATATTTATTGATTCATCTACTTGAAATATTGCCTTTTAACCTTCTGTTAGGATGGATGAGGGTTTAACTTCATTTCATTGCCCCTGTGTGCCCGCTCTCACCACATTCAGCTCCTCCACTGGGCTCACCTGTACCTCCAGCCAACTCAACCTCCACTCCTTGTTTCATCTACAACTGTGCCTCTCAAATTACCTGTCACTTGAAAGTCAGTGATAAGGAAATTTCGCATGTCCTCTCTTCCATGGTAGAGCTCTATCAATTTTTTTCTTGCCAAGACTGATAGTACATTTTATTGTGACACCATAATTAATCTTCCATGATCGATCCATAGATTGGTTTTAGTAGCTGAAAAACAACAGAATGCGAACAGAATTTGCATTGTAATGCCCAGGCAAGTAGTGCTCACTGCAGAGCCCAGCAATGTTGAGATGACCTTTCTCTCCCTTCAGATCTGTGGTCAGAGCTCTGGTGCCTCTCAAAGGAGACAATTTAGAGCTTTAAGTAGAAATGAGTTAGTTCTTCTGTTCCTTCCCCTCCTCCTGCTCCTCTTCTCCATCTTCTTATGTCTCTCCCCCGCCCCCTTCTTCTCTGCCTCACGTTCTATACTCACACTTTCCTTTTCCACTGTGTGTCTTTTACTCACACCTCCCATTTCAGGCCCTCTCCTCACTCCCACACTCCTGCTTCCTGGCTTCACTCAGATGGGCGCCTCCTGTGGATTCAGGCTGGCTGCTATTCATTTTGGTTTCATCTGTTTTGTGAACTCTCTTTTCTTCACTCTGTTTTCCAGAAGTATTTAAAAACTCTCTTATTCTCTGTTGTTGTAGATGTATACATTAAACAAAAAAAATTCTGGCTGGGTGTGGTGGCTCATGCCTGTAATCCTAGCACTTTGGGAGGCCAAGGCAAGAAGATCACTTGAGGCCAGGAGTTGGAGACCAGTCTGGGCAGCATAGGGAGACTCTGTCTCTAAAACATAAAAATAAAAAAAACAACCAGGTATGGTGATGCACACCTGTAGTCCCAACTGCTTGGGAAGCTGAGGCGGCAGGATTGCTTGAGCCCAGGTTGTTGAGGCAGCAGTAAACCATGACTGCACCACTGCACTTCAGCCTGGGCAACTGAGCAAGACTCTATCTCTTAAAAAATAAATAATTAAAATTTTAAAATTATTTCATCATGACTTGGAAAACAAATTCTTTTGCTGCTGTTTGAACGGTGTCTTAGATGAGAAGGAGCATAAAAAAATGCTTGTGCTCAACTGCTCTCTTGAACCCAGATATTATTAATATCATCATGTAAATTGGTCACCCTGATCTTTTCCAAAAGGAGAACAATCTGAGAGAGGATTTTTGAATGTGGAAGACAGAAAATAATCACTAAGGACAAATAGCATTTTCTGAATTTTCTGAATTTTTTCTATAATATCTGACACCATTGGCCACTCCCTTTTTTGAAAGTTTCTCCTCCATTAACTTTTTTTTTTGAGATGGAGTTTTGCTCTCGTGCCCAGGCTAGAGTGCAATGGCACGATCTCAGCTCACTGCAAACTCCGCCTCCCCGGTTCAAACGATTCTCCTGCCTCAGCCTCCCGAGTAGCTGCGATCTCGGATTACAGGTGCCCACCACCACAGCCGGCTAATTTTTGTATTTTTAGTAGAGACGGGGTTTTACCATATTGGCCAGGCTGGTCTCGAACTCCTGACCTCAAGTGATCCGCCCACCTCGACCTCCCAAAGTGCTGGAATTACAGAAGTGAGCCACCGCACCCGGCCTCTCTGTTAACTTTTAAGATCCTGTTCCTCTTGCTGTCTTCTCAGCTTAAAAACTCTTTTACCAGCTCCTTTTTCTATGCTTGTCTCTAATGATTCATCCTCATTCTTCTCTTCTCTATTGTTATACTACCCACAGGCCTCCAGATTTTTATCTCCAATGCCAAAATCCTCCCTGAACTCCAGATTTTCCTCTCAGGCTACTTACAGGACACCTTTGCCTGCATGTTCCACAGACACACCAGACTCTACTTGCTGAAAAGTGAAATCAGCATCTTTCTATCACATCTGCTTCTCCTACATGTGTCTTATCTTGCTTAACAGAAACACCATCCAATTAGTCCCTGAAGCTAGAAACTTTGATTCTACCTCTCTGTGGCAGATGCTGGTCACAAACTTATTTCCCGTTCCTCCTGAGCACAGCTAAACGGTGCTTCCCGGGCTCCACCGCTGTTAGGTATGGCAGACAGAACAGGAGGAAGTGATATATGTCACTTCCAGGTTTGGCCCCCACAGGCAGTCTTCCCTGAGGTCTTCCACTCGCTTCTTCTGTGCCTCTTTGCTGGCTGGAGGTTGACAACAGGGCTGGTTTTTCCCTTTGTGCATGGTGGAAAGAGCAGTATAAAGTTCTCCTTGACTGAGGAAGGGAAGTCACAGCTTCCAAAGGGATTGTTACTGAGAATGCACTTACCCAGTGTGGTGACGAATTTCATGTGTCAACTTAGCAAGGCTATGGTGCCTAGTTGTTAGGTCAAACACTAGTCTAGATGCTGCTGTGAATATATTTTTTAGATGTGATTAACATTTACAATCAGTAGGCTTTAAATTAAGCAAATTACCCTCTATAATGTGGGTGGACTTAGTCCAATTTGTTGAAAGCCTTAAAAGCAAAGACAGGTTTCCTGAAGAAGAAGAAATCGTGCCTCAAGACTGCAGCATAGAAACCCTGCCTGAGTTTCCAGCCTGCTGCCGCCCTGAAGATTTTGGATTTGCCAGCCACACAATTGTATGAGCCAATTCCTTAAAATAAATCTCTCTTAATCTTTCTTTCAATCTCTTAATCTCTCTCCCTCTATCTCCCTCTATCCTGTTGGTTCTATTTCTCTGGAGAACCAAGACTAGTACACCAAGAAATGAGCCAGTTCCTCTCCATAAGATTCTTTTAACATTCCTATTATGTCAGTGTGAGACTGGATTTAAGCTGTGTCTGTACACATACCAGATCCTGCCCAAGGAGACAGATAAACTGCAAAGTTTTTCTTGAGAGTTGAAGCATAATGGCCCCTTCCCCATCCTGTCCCCATAATAGAGTTTTGGCAAACAAGCCTACAAAGCAGACACCCCAGTCTTCCCCTTGCTCTCTTCTCAACTTAAAAACTCTTTTACCAGCTCCTTTTTCTATGCTTGTCTCTAATGAGTCATCCTCATTCTTCTCTTCTCTCTGTATTGTTATACTGTACTACTCATTTCCCACTCCCCCTGTGCTCAGGAGGAACGGGAAATAAATTTGTGGCCAGCATCTGCCACAGAGAGGCAGAATCAAAGTTTCTAGTTTCAGGGACTAATTGGATGGTGTTTCTGTTAAGCAAGATAAGACACATGTAGGAGAAGCAGATGTGATAGAAAGATGCTGATCTCACTTTTCAACAAGTAGAGTCTGGTGTGTTTGTGGAACATGTAGGCAAAGACATTCTGTAAGCAGCCTGAGAGGAAAATCTGGAGTTCAGGGAGAATTTTGGCATTGGAGATAAAAATTTGGATCCTACTCAAGTTTTATTGGAAACCTAAGAGCAACTTAAAAAGCGATGGAGTTGCCTACTTAGAGGGTCACTGATAAAAAACATTTTTTTTTTCTCTGTCGATTGATACTGGGACAGGCCCTCCCCAAAAATGTGCACCTAGGAGGTTGGAATATCCTCTCACAAACATTCTCTTGAAAACATCTCATGCCTCTCCCATCCCATACTTGCTCAAAAACCCAGATTGAGGCTAGAGAGCAACAGGGATCCTGAAGTCACCTGCAGAAAGTCACATCTATCTTGGCTAGGGCTGAAGGTTGCAGCTAAGACATAGTAGCCACCCCCCAAGAAGCAGTCAAATACTGAACCAGAAAAAAAGAAAAAGAAAAAAGAAAGAAACACAGAAAAGGTACTACGTTGCTGGAGGCATTGTCAGACCTTAAGAAGAGTGGATGTGGAATTACCTGAATTGGTGTCTCATCTAATTCTAAGGTGAAGATATCATGCAAAGCCTGGGCATAACTGGAAAGTTAGAGATCCCCTTGGCCTTCTGTTCACTAAGCGGAATTTCTCCCCTTTCTTTGTTGGCCCATTGCCACAGCACCTGTGGAATCGGCTGTGGTCTAGACAGCATCCCTCTAGAGGCTCCAAGATTAGTCCTTGGTCTACCCATCTGCTATCTGTTATTTTCTGCTCAAAAAGCTTGCTCGTTCTTATAATGCAGTGATCGCCTCTCTGCTGCTAATTTCCAGCCCCACTTCTCACTACAGTTCCAGTCTCTTCAATCCTGCTACTTAAAGGGCATCCGCCTTTGGTCCATTCCAAACTCCTTTCCATGGTCCTAGCTTGCCTCACTAACAATTTCAGGAGCTTGCAAAATGCCAGCTGTTGGATGAGCTTTAGAAGATTTTCACAAACAACCTCCTGTTTCCTGCCTCAAAAACACTGTTCTCTACTCTAACCTTCACTCATCTCTGACCCCTGTTTTGCTCCATTCTTCCATATCCTCCATCTGCTCTGTCTCTTTCTATTCTTTAGCCACAATCCCATTTTAGATGCCTATTCCTTTTCTTTTTTTTTGAGATGGAGTCTCACTCTGTCGCCCAGGCTGGAGTGCAGTGGCACGATCTCGGCTCACTGCAAGTTCCGCCTCCTGGGTTCATGCCATTCTCCTGCCTCAGCCTCCCGAGTAGCTGCTACTACAGGCGCCCGCCACCACGCCCAGCTAATTTTTTATATTTTTAGTAGAGAGGGGGTTTCACCGTGTTAGCCAAGATGGTCTTGATCTCCTGACCTTGTGATCCACCTGCCTCGGCCTCCCAAAGTGTTGAGATTACAGGTGTGAGCCACAGCGCCCGGCCTAGATGCATATTCCTTGAACTGAATTATGGCAATTGCGCCCCTGGCCTGATCACCACATCTTCCACGAGAAAGTCTCATCTTCCTCCATGGACCACCTTGTTGGGGCTACTTCTTACCCAGCCTCTCTATGAAGGTACAGTGTTCAGATACACCCATAGGTCTCACACTCTCACTTCCCAATATCCAAAATTAAGGTCATCGACTCCCTCCAAACCTGCTCCCATTCCCAGCTTCTCTGCTTCTAACTGCCAAGGTTTGAAACTTTAAAGACATTTTGAAATCAGATCTCTCCTTTATCCTCTAATTTCGTTTAGCACCAACCCCCAACACTTCTGTGTTTCTGCTTCATCTCTCTAAACCAAGCCCTCATCACCACCCACCTGAATCACACTGTGGTTTCTACTAGGCCTCCTAAACTCAGTTTTCCTCCTCCCTGCATACCACTGCCATATTACTCCTTCTTGAGTGCTCTTCCCTCCTATTATCCACCTGCTCATTGACTTTTGGGACTCATTGTTTCCTAGAGCATCAAGGTGAGACTTGTGGTGACACAGAATGAATACTGCTAAGCTGGGGCATAGAGCTATGCCATATATTAATTTTAGCCCTAAGACTTCTTTTTTCTTTTTTCTTTCATCACCAGCTTTGGACAGAGAAAGCCCTGGAACTTGGGCAAGTAATTATCTTCCCTGAACCCTTTAAAAAAATCTGTACTATAGTGATAATATGAAGGCACTTAAACATTTTAATTATAAGGCACTATATAAATATGAAGTATGATTGGGGTATTGTTATTAACATACTCATTTTGTGGGGAGAGGTCATCCATACCTCAAGTATTTATCATTTCTTTTTATGAGGAACATTCCAATTCCACTATTTTAGTTATTTAAAAATATACAATAAATTATCACTGACTTTAGTCACCCTGTAGTGCTATCAAATACTAGATCTTATTCATTCTGACTATATTTTTGCACCCATTAACCATTTCCACTCCCCTCCACCCCTTCCCAGACCCTGGTAATCATCATTCTCCTCACTATCTCCATGAGTTCAATTGTTTTAATTTTTGATTCCCACACATGAGTGAGAATATGCATTTATATTTCTGTGCCTGGATTATTTCACTTAACAATGTTCTCCAGCAGCATCCATGTTGTTGCAAATGGCAGGATTTCATTCTATTTTAGGGATGAAAAATATTACATTGTGTATGTGTACTACATTTATTTTATCCATTCATTCATTGATGGGCACTTAGACTGACTCCAAATCTTGGCTGTTGTGAATAGTGTGCAATAAACATGGGGGTACAGATATCTCTTTGATATACTGATTTCCTTCCTTTAGGGTATGTACCCAGCTTTGAGATTGCTGGATCATAAGGCAGCTCTATTTTTAGTCTTTTGAGGAAACTCCATACTGTTCTCCATAGTGGCTGTGCTAATTTACGTTTCTACCGAAAACATACAAAAGTTCGCCTTTCTCCACATCCTTGCCAGCATTTGTTATTGCCTGTCTTTTGGTTATGAACAATTTTAACTGCAGTGAGATGCTATCTCATTGCAGTTTTGATTTGCGTTTCTCTGATTGATGTTGAGCATTTTTTCATATATCTGTTGGCCATTTGTGTGTTTTCTTTTGAGAAACGTCTATTCAGATCTTTTGCCCATTTTTTTCTCTGACCTGTCAGGGATGAATTTTGCCCATTTTAATTGGATATAACATTTTTTTCCCATTGAGTTCTTTGAGCTTCTTATATATTCTGATTATTAATCTCTTCTCAGATGAGTAGTTTGCAAATATTTTTTCCTATTCTTCACTTGGTTGATTGTTTTCTTTGCTGTGCAGAAGCTTTTTAACTTGATGTGATCCTATTTGTCCATTTCTGCTTTGGTTGTCTGTGCTTTTGAGGTATCACTTGAGAAATCATTGTCCAGACCAAAGTCCTAGAGACTTTCTCCAGTGTTTTCTTTTAGTAGTTTCACAGTTCCAGGTGTTAGATCTAAGTCTTTAGTCCATTTTGATTTGATTCTTATACATGGCAAGAGAGAGGGGTCTAGTTTCATTCTTCTGCATATGGATAGCCAGTGTTCTCAGCTAACATATGCATTTGTCTGGGCTTTAGGATTCCTCATAAACTAGTCCCCAGGCAAGAGTAGGGAGGTTTCTCCTGAACCCTGGTCTTAAAATTGCCAAGGCAAAGGCTCCCAGGACATAGCTGGAGTGCATCAAATTACTTTCAGATTTTAAGTTTCCCAAATTGTGACATTCCCTATTGGTCTGATTCTGGGTTAGTAAAGTGGCTATAATCTAGGGAGAAGTGTCTTTGTGATCAGAGATCAGATTTTTGTGATCCTTACATACAAAGGTGGTGATTAAAGCCACTGTGAAGAATGTGCTTGCTCAGAGAGAGTGAGGATCTGAGAAAGGGACTGAGGTTAATACCTAGGGCAACACCTGCACAGGGATAGGGCATTTATTAGATTTCCTGGAGCTCAGCTCAGTGCCAACCATGCAGTGGGTAATAGATAAACATTTTTTGAATTGCATTCCATTAAATAGTATATTTTTCACTCATTGATTCATTCACTCAATAGATACTTGTTAAGTATCTAGAAACAGTTAGGTTATGGGCTAGGTACTGAGAATACAAATTGAAGTGATCAAACCAAGCACTGTGCTGGGAACTTAGAGTTGGGGGACAGGAGGTTGGAGGCAGACCTTCATCAAATAATCTCAACAGTACAATCATCAATGTGATAACATACAAGCTAGCCTGGAGTCTAGTGGAATGTATTTCTAATAAAGTGACATTTAAACTAAGATCTAAAGCCTGGCTGTGTTTTGGAGTGGTCAATAAATTCTTATCAGCAGTGACTGATAGCCTCTGATATTTGACCCAGCAAAGAGACTCTGACACTGGGAATCTCTGGGAGAGAGAAGGCAAAGGCTGCGCCAGAGGAAGGATGCTGGGCAGCCATATCCTTTTCTGCAAATGAAGCCCAGTAGGGTTTCTCAAAAACCCTGTGCAGGTTGCTCCCCACTGCATGCATTAAGTTGCCTTACTTATGAAGAATAATATTAAAAACCTGAGCTTAAAACTTACTTGGAAAAATATTGCAAAGGCACAAGCAAAGTTTAACCCCCATTTGCACAATGACAAAGTTGTCCTCCTAAGTCACATATGTGGACATGTCTTTTGGACAATCTCACTGGAGACTATTGTGCTTAGAACCTGTCTAACCCAGCATCTGGTTCCATCCTGTCTCGGGAAAATAACACAAATGTTTGGCATCAGGCAAGAGACTTCAGCCTATAGCTAACTAATACCTCCTCTTTACATAACGTAACTTTTTCAGCTGATGGGTTTTCCCGCACTACAATGTGATTAATTCTTTTTGCCACTGGAAGGACACAAGGCTAAGTAGGTTAAGGATTAAAGGGAGTACATGAGAAAAGCAGTTTTCCTGTTTCACTTTTGTCATTTAAAAAGAAAATAATGCTTAGGAAGGTGGGATGGAATTTCCTTGCAGAAACCACAGGATCGGGTTGCAATGTAATTGAGTGTCATGGAAAACAAAGGTGATACACTTTAGTAGGTGCTTTCTGAGTCCAACCCTTTAAAGGCTTCCTCTCAGGGATGCTAGAGCTTCCCAAGGCCTTCCTCAGGCCGTGAGACTACACCCATTAAGTATTTGTTTCCATCTCCTCCTTTAACACCTTGCAGAAAAGAATGTTCTAAACACAAAACAACGTGTACATATGGGAATTAAAAATATGACACATATAAGAAAACAGACCATACTGTTTATGTTTGTCATCTCTATTTCCATCTTGCATTTTTTTCGTCTGCCTTTGAGCACATCACAAACCTTTTGGGAAGCTGCCTCTTCATTCATCTTTTAGGCTGTTTCTCAGAGCAACTTCATAACTACTATTTTCATATTTTATAACATTGGGGGCAGTTGCATTAAATATTAATTACTTCATATAATACAGAGCTGTAATGTCTTCTAAGTAAACATCTGGGTCACAGCTAGATTATAAAACTAGTTAAATCATTTGAAAGGGTACTTTTCTTAACATTTAAAGTTATTACTCTATTTTAATTACCAAATTCTTTCTTTTTTTAAGCAAAGACATTTGTTCCTTCTGTCTTTCTGTATTTGCAATCTGTGAAATCTCTATCAAGCTGGAACTCATACAGCTCTGAAAACTGGGCTGCATTCACATGGGACCTGTTTTGCTTCTTGATCTCTGCAGTTTATGAACCCTCATCCCAGGCACTGTTTTTCTTTAGTCAATAGGGTTTTTTTCTTTTAGTCAAAAGTCTCACAAGGACACATACGGAAACAAAAACACAGCACCCCAGGGTTTGGAGAACATCATCCTCACACCATTATGCTTTTGTTTTATGACCATCCTTGTTCTCTGCAAACAGCATGTTTTTAAAAGGCAAGAGGCTGAAGCAAAGGAATAAAAGAAGAGAAGTGGTAAGGGAGAAAGAAGATAAAAGCAGCCATGATCAAAGAAGAAAGTAGGAAGAGGAAGAAGGCAGCTGAGGCTAAAATTTATCAGGAGATCCCATAGTCTCATATTTTTAGCACTTTCCGGTTTTGATTCTATTTCCATTATTTGCTGGGTTTAGTATAGAAAATCTTAGCATTTTCAGGGTTAGCCTGGAAGGAGGGAGGCTTGGATGGAGCAGATACAGGCCACATGGAGTTTAGTCTTCTCTCATCCACAGCCAAGAGGGAGTTGGACAAGAATTCTTTTACTCATGACTTCTGTGGGCAACTAACAAAAATGTATTTGAACTAACTTCACCAAAAATGGGAAATTCTCTTGAATCACTATTAAGACATCTCACAACCCAAGGCAGGAAGGCTGCTGAGCGTCCGCAGGGATGGAACCAGAAATTAAGCATGGTGGGAGTTAGTTTCTCTTAGCTGCACTCCATCTTGTCTCTGCATCTCTCCCTCTCTCTTTCTCTCTCTCTCCAGTGTCTTGCTCCACAGGTGCACGCCACCACATCCTGCTAATTTTTTTTTTTTAAATTTTTTGTACAGACAGGGTCTTGCCATGTTGCCCAGGCTGGTCGTGAACTCCTGGGCTGAGGTGATCTTCCCACCTCAGCCTCCCAAAGTTCTGGGATTACAGACGTGCGCCACTGCACCCGGTCTGCACATCTCCTCTTTATTGGTTTCTCTGTCTGTAGACTAGCTTTCTCTTCTCTGTGCGTTGGGCTCCTCTCCACACCCTCTCAGTTCCGGGGTCCCTGGTAAACTGGCTAGCATCTCAATACCCAAATCCCAAATGCTCAGGATAGAAAAGCTTTTGGGCTCATGCCAACAAATGCCAACAAGTGAAGGCCCTTCCTCTAGATCAGGTGCCCCGTCTTATCCAATCAGTGGAAGAGGTGGGGTCACATGATACAAACATTGCTTTAGGGACCCACATCTGTGTATGTGGACTAGTTCTCAGAGAAGGAAAGTCTGGTGATGTGGAATTCCCCAAAGCTATCTACTACATTCCAGTGCCTTTATTTCCATTTATTTGTTTCCACTCTAAGGAGAACTAGAGAAGGGACAGGGGAAGGGAGAAAGTCTTGGTTTGTCCACTGAAAGGAGTCAACATTCACAAGTATTTATGGAACGAAACAGAAAGGTGGCAATGTAGAAAAGAAAAAGCAGAGGGGGATAAGCATGGATGAAAGTAAAGTATTTGATGTCACAGTCATTTTCTTCCAATGCTCCTTTTAAATTATTCCTACTCTCACTGGGAAATGATTCCAAAGTGATCACTGTATTTATACAGCTATACCCATACTCACAGCAGTAGACTTCTGGGGAATGCACATTAAAACTACACTGAATATCATTCACATTCAGCAGAATGGCAAAATTAAAAGGACTGACAATTCTAAGTGAGAGTAAGAATGTGGAGAAACTGGAACTCTCAGACATTGCTTCTGTAGAATGTACGAATTTAAAAAACTGTTTGGTTAAATATAAACCTACCCTCTGATCCAGCAATTTCACTCCTGGGAGTATACCCAAGAAAAATGAGCACATATATCCACCAAAAGACATGTATAAGTATATTTACAGAAACTTTATTTTTAATAACTAAAAATTGTAGGCAACCCAACTGTTCAACCATAGTAGAATGAATAAACTCTAGAATATTTATAATAGAATACTACACATCAACAAAAACATGAACACCTATATTTAACATTGGTGAGGCTCATAGACCTAGTTTGGAGTGATAGAAGAGAAAAACAAAAGAGTATATGCTATAAGAACGTATGGCAGGATTCCATCCACATGAAATTCAAGAATTGACAGAAACAAATCTATAAATGTAGACATCAGGTTAATGGTTACTTCTGAGGGGTTATTGATTGGCTGGGGGCATGAGGGAATCTCATGAGGTGACAGAAATATTCTATATATTAGCCAGGCATGATGGCGCACATCCATAATCCCAGTACTTTAGGAGGCCAAGTCGTGAGAGGATCACTTGAGGCCAGGAGTTTGAGGTTGCAGTGAGCTGTGATCATAACACTGCACTCCAGCCTGAGTGACAGAGCGAGACAAAAAAAAAAAAAAAGAAAAAAGAAATATTCTATTTATTGATCTGAGTTGTTGTTACACAGGGGTAGACTTATGTAAAATTTAATCAAGCTGCACACTTAAGAGAATGAGTGCTTTTTATGTATGTAAGTTATATCTAAATTTGAAAAAATATATACCCATTTGCTCTCTTTACAAAGAAAAATACCCTGGGAGGGTTTCTCCAGGGTGGTAGGAATGCTGTCAGAACCCCTTCTGTCCTTTCCTTGGTGGTACTCAAACATACTGATCCAATGCCATGGCTTTCTCCTAAACTCTGCTTCTAAATGTTTGAATTTGATAAAACCACGTTAGTAAGCAATAGTGGGACTCTTCAGCATTGTCTGTGTGATGGACTAAGCACGAAGTAATATTTCGGTGTTTGGCAACATGGTATGCAGACGATGGGGCAGATAAAAATATAGCATACTTGGCATATGTTCTACTCTGTGCCTGGGGGACGATTCATGGACAGAGAAACAGATATCCATTGGCATGTTAGTTAGCTCAGAGCCTGTCCTGGCTAGAAATACTGGCCTTCTCTACATTTTCTTCCTGTTTTTGACAGAAGAATGCTTTGTGCGAGGAGGTAGTCAAGAGGTCCTGGAGGCCAGTGGGGGGCTGTTCCTCATCTTCAATGCCTTTCTTTAAGGAGATAAGTTCATAGCGTCTTTTGTGGTACAATAGCTAAGCACACTGAGAGGTCCATAATCCCCCCTCACATTGTCTCTATGCTGAGGCCTTCCTCAGCACCATGTCATGTCCTGGACAGGAGCTTAATGAGTTTCCAGGCCCTGGCAAGATTTGGCCTTTCTTTGTGAACCTCAGGGTGGGCCCTTTTAATTAATCTCCAAAGCATCTGGATCCTGTTTCTTTACACAGGTTAAATAACTAAGCTTCTTGAGCCCCTCTATCTAAGCTCTATGAGAATGAAAGCATGAACTGCTTTCTGAGGGATTTGCCTCAATTCCATAATATCTTCCTTATATGAGTTGACAAGGTGCTGTGCCCCATTCCCAAGACTGGATGTCACCGGAGAGTAGGGGATCATTTTAATTTCTGAAATGGGAACAGCACATTGTGGAGTCGAGCAGAAGCTCGTGTGAAATCTCTTTGAGAGGACTGAAAGTTTTCTTCTATTTTGGATGGCTTTGTTTTTGCCACTCCTTGCATCCTTCCCTGCCTTCTCTTTCATTTCCTTTGCGTCCTTTCTCTGTGCCTTCCTATTTTCTCCTTGAACTGCAAGAATTAGTCTCTCCCATCAGTTGTATTTCCCAATACCCTTTCCTGTGGCATCACTTTTTTTTTGTAGGAGAGCTAGAACAGACCACCCCACTCTAGTACCTCTTTTATTCCTTCTCTTCTAACCTGACTCCATTTTACAATTTGACTCAACAGAATGTGGAAAATATTGAGAACTATTTACACAGACACCTTCATTTATTTAAATGAAGGCAGGTTTTGCTGGAAATATAGAATGCTTTTCATTTTAACAAAAATACACCACAAAGATTGATTAAATGAGCTTCTCTGTCTGACTTCTAGCTTGCTTAAGGAGATTTGTTGTTGTTTGTTTTGAAACAGGGTCTTGTTCTGTTAGTGCAGGCTGAAGTGCAGTGGCGTGATCATGGCTCACTGCAGTGTCAACCTCTGGGGCTCAAGTGTCCTCCTACCTCAGTCTCCTGAGTAGTTGGGACCACAGGTGTGTGCCACCACAACCAGCTAATTTTTTTTGTTTTTTGTAGACATAGGGGTCTCACTCTATTGCCCAGGCTGGTCTCAAACTTCTGGCCTGAAGCAATCCTTCCGCTTTAGCCTCCCAAAGTGCTGGAATTATAGGCATGAGCCACCACATCTGGCCTGTTTAAGGAGATATTTTATGATAATTCTTTATGGCTTTGACTTGTAAAAAATTTTGCAAACACATTTAATTTCACACAAATACAAAAGCATGATGAGCTCCCATGTGCTTGTCACCCACCTTTCACAATTATCTACAATTTGTCAATCGTTTCATGTATCCACTATGCATATTTTTCTTTCCTTCGATGTTTTCAAGGAGATTTCAGATAGCATTGTGTTGCATTGTTCATACTTCATTGTATTCACTGATCTTTAATATTCCTAGGGAAGCACAAAGATAGAAGGTGTGAGAAAATCTTTAAAACTTTTCATAAAGCTGTTTGTTCATTTTCACTGGTAAATTCATTTGGAAATGTAAAGAGCCAATGTATTTATAGCATAAAAAGTTCAGTTGTGTTTCATATTATTCCAGAGCCTCAGAAACAGGAATTCATGATAAAAGGCGTATATTTTTCAACTAGCATTTCTTCTTAGTGTTTCCCAGATATATCCATTTACCACAGGGTTCCTACCCTTCTTGGGATCCATGGACTGGAACCAAAACATGACACTTCAAATAATAAGTGAGAGGGGAGATGGCCATCACTCATTGTACTTTGTGGTTTACAACCAGTAGGGCAACGTATTTAGAAGTCTAAAATGTCTTAGTTTTCAAAGTGTTAAGCTCATTTAGTGCCAAAAGACTATTTAATGTTATAACATGCAAACAAACCAGAGACAATGGAAGTCACCATGCATCAGTAGGCCAGAACCAAAGAACAATGATGGTAGCTTTTCTTTTCTTTTTTTTTTTTTTTGAGACAGTGTCTCTGTCACCCAGACTAGTGTGCAGTGGCATGATCTCAACTCACTGCAATCTCACCTCCCAGGCTCAAGTGATTCTTGTGTCTCAGCCTCCTGAGTAGCTGGGATTACAGACGTACACCACCACTCCCTGCTAATTTTTGTATTTTTAGTAAAGATGGAGTTTCACCATGTTGGCCAGGTTGGTCTTGAACTCCCAACCTCAGGTGATCCACCCACCTCAGTCTCCCAAAGTGCTGAGATTACAGGTGTGAGCCACCCTGCCCAGCCAGATAATAGCTCTTCTATTGGGTGTTCTGGTTCTTAAGTTATTCTGTACTTTTCCTCCTAATTGAGGTGAACTGTTTATTAAGCTTATCTGGGGTCTCTTAATGAAAGCTTTGTTAAACTTAGATTCTTCTCAGTTTTATGAAGGCAGCCCAAGAGGTCTCAAAGATTTCTACTGTAAAAATGTTTTGCTCTATGTAAATTCTTGCATCCTGAGGTGATTTTTTTAGCCTGAAGCTAGAAAGTTGGCCTTTAGTTTGCCTCATATTGTAGATCTTCTATTGAGGGCAGGGATAGTAGAGAATGGACCATCATAAGTCTTAGGCCAATTGTGGAGAGTTGAGGTTCACCTTAGAATTCATGACAGTGCCAGCTCCCAATATTTCTGTATGGGAGGAGAATGAGAGATGACACACTGAGGATTTGTCTTAAAACTGCAATTGCCTAGCACTTTATGTAAAATGTAGAAAATGTCAACTGTCCATATCAAAGACAAGTGGCAGTGATAGATTAAGGGGTGTCCAAAGGCTCTTCCATTGCTTCATGTTTATCCCTGGTAGAATCCCATAGTCTCTTCTATGCTTCTGGGTTCTCTTTCTTTTCTTTCATTTCTTTCTTTTTCTCTTTCTTTCTTTCTTCCTTCCTTCCTTCCTTCCTTCCTTTCCTTCCTTCCTTCCTTCCTTCCTTCCTTCTTTCTTCCTGCTTGCTTGCTTGCTTTCTCTCTTTCTTTCTCTCTCTGTTTGTTGTTGTTGTTGTTGTTTGTTTGTTTTTTTTTAGACAGTGTCTCACTCTGTCACCCAGGCTGGAGTGCAGTGGCATGATCTCGGCTCACTGTAATCTCCAATCTCTGCCTCTGGCTTTAAATGACTCCCAAGTAGCTGGAATTACGAGTGTGCATCAACATGTCTGTCTAATTTTTGTATTTTTTGTGGAGACGAGGTTTCACCATGTTGTGCAGGATGGTCTTAAACTCCTGGGCTCAAGTGATCCACCCGACTCGGCCTCCCAAAGTGCTGGGGTTACAGGCATGCGCCATCGTGCCCAGCCACCCCTGGGGTTTTCATAGCAAACTTTTGCCTAGTTTATTTTCTTGTGGAAATCTTAGGTGAACTTTGCCTGTGAATGAACCCATAGAAAGCAGTGACCATTATCATTACTGCATTTATATTCTACCTATTTCCAGTAATTGTAGGCAGCCAAGTATACACAGTTGTCCTTAACTTTTAAAATAATGATGCTCTTGACAGTGAATTGTAATGTGTGTGCATAGGTGAAATTGATAGAGCTGATTCTGGACCACATCATGCTCATCAGTTTATTTTCTTTGATTAGAGGCCTTTGAAACTATCAGAAGGGTCTATCTTCCTGGCCATCCTTCTTCGCAGATTCTCTGAGGGGAAGATCCTCATCCAAAAGCAGGGGTTTTCACCTGGGGATGGACATTAGGAGGAGCTGTGGATCTCCTGGAAATGTAGGCAGTTTATTGAGGAAGGACTTTTTCTGGAGAACCCAGAATCATTAGATTCTTAAATGATTCCTCTCGTCAGAAAGGTTCACTATCAAGGTTTCTAGGCAGATTTGGGGAAAATTCAGAAGAACTGGGCCTTCTCAGCCTTCAGTGCGAGTCTTCACTGCTCAGTTGTCATTGCCTTGGTGACCTTGGGCAGCCTGAGAGGTGAGTCCCCTGTGTTTAAACCCATTTGTCTATGCTTGCTATCTGTTGCTACAGCGACAGGAGTCATAAAAAGGCCTTCTTGTAAACATTGTCAAAAGGACATATATCAGCCCAGGGAAGCTAGGATGAATTTTTTCCCAAGGACTTGTCTAAAACTCCAAAAATGGTGAGCTCTCTTTAGCAGGCACTGCACATGAATTTAGTGACAGAATATCTACTTGATGTGGGTGAACTGCAAAAGGTTAACTCACTTTATCCCTTTCATGATCTGTGGATATCTAACACATTTAGTTATTTTTGGAAACCAACTGTCATTTTCTATAAATGTTGAATTCTCTTTTACCAAATACAGGCATGGTGTGTATGTCAGTAATGTCCTTGACCTACTTGGGCAGATAATGGCATTTGAAAAATTATCCACAATAATGTTCACCTCCATAGATGTAAGTAATCAAGATGTAAGAATCATTAAGGATGACAGGCTTTTAATTATAGTAAAGGCCTTTATAGGAAAAGTTGAAATACAGGCATACACTATTAGAACCATAACACAGCTGCAGAATTTGTCTTTATGCTAGGTGTGGTAAAGTCTAGCTTTCGGATTTCCAATTCTGCCTTCATGTGTGTTTTAAAAAATTTGTCTGCTTCATATTTCTTGAGTTTCTATTGTTGTTTAGCTCTGAATATAAAAAGGACACTTGATCACCATCCCTCCGAGCATCTCTTCAAAAAATAACTTCAGAACCTGCAGTTAAAAACCTCTAAATCAGGGTTTTCTAAACTGTGGCTCATAAACTTTTAGTCATGACATCAATTTAGAGCATTGCAACATGGATGCGTATTTTTAATGAGATAGAATATAAGATATCAAAGGGCATCATATATAGTAATAAATTAATATATTAATAAAGTATTATTTTATGAAATTTTTTATTTAAGTTGTTTATGCCTATGTGTGTTTTGGTAGTGATGTGCTGAAATGTTTCACAACTAGCTCCCTGGGAGAAGAGGTATGTATATATGTAAATATGTGTATAAATTTATTACATATTTTACTGATATAAGGGGTATGTAGCTAAAATTTATAAATAAATAATAAATACATAATAATAAATAAATCATTGTACATTTCATATAGCCATTGATTTTTGCCAAACTTTTGCATTCAGAGCCAATCTGTGGTTGCAATTCAACTCTAATTTGAGAAAATCAGACTATAAATAAATGCTTGGTATCTATCAAATTCAGCAAAGAAGTCCCTCACATTATTGATGAATGAGTGTATTCTGGCATAAGTGTTAATTGATATTTTAATTTATATTAACAAATAAGATGAAAGTGAAACAATGAAGACATTTTGGAACTTTACTAGTTTATCAATGACATGGAGAAATCTTTGTTGAACTAGATAACAGTTTTCAAATATTGGAAGAGTATTTCCTCAATTTTTTGTGCTATTCACAATGTAACAGTTATAGACACTTTTAAATTTAATCTGTGTTGTTGTTTTCTTCACTTTCATGAATAGAGGATCAACAAAACAATAAATCAAGAAATCAAGCCCTGATTTATAGTGTTTGCCAGTTTCTTTTTATCTTTTCTTTTTTTTTTTTTTTTTGAGATGGAGTCTCACTCTATCGCCCAGGCTAGAGTGCAGGGGTGTGATCTCGGCTCACTGCAACCTCCGCCTCCCAGGTTCAAGTGATTCTCCTGCCTCACCCTCCCAAGTAGCTGGGATTAGAGGCATGTGCCACTGTGACCTGCTAATTTTTGTATTTTTAGTAGAGACGGGTTTCGCCATGTTGGCCAGGCTAGTCTTGAACTCCTGACCTGAGGTGATCTGTCCGGCTCAGCCTCCCAAAGTGCTGGGATTACAGGCATGAGCCACCGTGCCTGGCCATGTTGGCCAGTTTCTGTGGTATATATAAATATTCCCACCATGGTTATTTCAGACTACCACTGTGATATCATAGGAGTCAGAGTTGGAAAGAAATGCAGTAGTAGCACATATTTATTTATTTATATTATAATTTGTTTTGAGACTGAGTCTCTCTCTGTTGCCCAGGCGGGAGTACAGCGTGCTATGTTGGCTCACTGCAACCTCCACCTCTCGGGTTCAAGTGATTCTCATGTCTCAGCCACCCAAATAGCTGGAATCACAGGCGTGTACCACCAGGCCTGCCTAGTTTTTGTATTTTTAGTAGAGACAGAATTTCACCATGTTAGCCAGGCTCGTCTTGAACTCCTGGCCTCAAGTGATCCACTTGCTTTGGCCTCCCAAAGTGCTGGGATTACAGGCGTGAGCCACCGTGCCCGGCCTAGGACATCATTATATGACATTTCTACCACTCAGATAGGAGAGACGTAACTGCAAGAATAGAGATGACGTGAAAATGAATTACAATAATTAAGAAGTGATGAGTTTTGAGTAATTATTATTTGTTTTTAACATTGCTTAATTTTAACTTTCTATAATTTGTTTACAAATTTTATTATTTTTTGTAGAGACAGAGTCTCACTATGTTGCCCAGGCTGGTCTTGAACTCCTGGGCTCAAGCAGTTCTCCCATCTCAGCCTCCCAAAGTGCTGTGATTATAAGCGTGAGCCACCATGCCTAGCCAAATTTTTAATAATGACTGTATTTAATAGTGGCTCACAATTTATAAAAACATAACAATCTGCTTTCATGAGCCCACATAAGCTGGCTCTAGCACACCACTGCTTGTGTGTCACCGTGTAAAGTGCGTTTCTTACTGAAGGTTGTGGTCAAAAACAAGCGTAACCAACACTGCTCTAAAAATCTATTAGTGTAGTTGCTGACACGCTCCGTGGCCAGGTGGCTTGGCATTGAACTGCATAGAGTTGTCTACCTATTAGAAGAAGTAAATTAGGTTATTTCCTGCATATTCTTTGGCATTGATTCCTTTTTTTTTTCTTGAGACGGAGTTTCACTCTTGTTGCCCAGGCTGGAGTGCAATGGCGCAATCTCAGCTCACTGCAACCTCCACCTCCCAGGTTCAAGCAATTCTCCTTCCTCAGCCTCCCGAGTAGCTGGGATTACAGGCACATGCCACACAGCTCGGCTAATTTTTGTATTTTTAGTAGAGACAGGGTTTCTCCATGTTGGCCAGGCTGGTCCCGAACTCCTGGCCTCAGGTGATCCATCCACCTCCGCCTCCCAAAGTGCTGGGATTATAGGCGTGAGCCACCGGGCCCAGCCGGCATTTCATTCCTTAATACCTAAAATCAGATGTCTCCCTTTGTCTTGTTTTTAGGTCAGAAGAACTTTACCCAAGCATTCCAGATCAGACTCTCTTTTAGGGCTTGTTTCCATGATCATTTGAAATCTAGAGGGAACCACTGAGAATTCCTTAAGTTTGAATGTCAAGGGGACCCTTGGATCTGCTTGCCAATCCTGTTAAATTTATTCTTCTCATTCTCTCTGAGATGACCAATACTACCTTCTCCTTTTGTCTCAATCATCCTCCCCAGTCCTCACAACTCAGAGGTATCAGACATTACCATGGTTAATATTTTGATATAGCTTTCTAGCTTTTTCTATATGGATATGTAGACTTTGCCTACCAAGTTTATTGAGGTATAATTGACAAGTAAATATTGAATTTATTTAAGGTGTACAATGTAATGTTTTGATATACATATATACTGTGAAATGATTACCCCAATCAAGCTAATTCACATATCCATTACTGATATGGTTTGGGTGTATGTCCCCTCCAAATCACAAGTGTTTTTGTTTGTTTGTTTGTTTGAGACAGAGTCTTGCTCTGTCACCCAGGCTGGAGTGCAGTGGCATGATCTCATCACTGCAACCTCCGCCTCCCAGGTTCAAGTGATTCTCCTGTCTCAGCCTCCAGAGTAGCTGGGATTACAGGCACATGCCACAACATCTGGGTAATTTTTGTATTTTTAGTAGCCATGGCATTTCACTATGTTGGCCAGGCTGGTCTTGAACTCCTGACCTCAAGTGATCCACCTGTCTCGACCTCCCAAAGTTCTGGGATTACAGGTGTGAGCCACCACGCCTGGCCCAAACCTCATGTTGAAGTGTGAGCCCCAGTGTTGGAGGTGGGGCCTGGTGGGAGGTGTTTGGGTCATGGTGGCAGATCCCTCTTCAGTGGCTTGGTGCCCTCCTCACAATAATGAGTGAGTTCTCGCCCTGAGTTCATGTGAGATCTGGTTGTTTAAAAGAGTGTGGCACCTCTCTCAATCTCTCTCACGCTTCTGTTCTCACCATGTGATGTGCTGGCTCTCTCTTTGATCTTCTGTCATGATTGGAAGCTCCCTGAGGCCTCACCAGAGGCAGATGCTGGCACCATGCTTCCTGTACAGCCTACAGAACAGTGAGCCAATTAAATCTCTTTTTAAAATAAATTACCCAGTCTCAGATATTCCTTTATAGCAATGCAAGAACAGGCTAACACAATTACCTAATATAGTTGTATTTTTTATGTGTGGTGAGAACACGTAAGAGCTACTCTCTTAGCAAATTTCAAGTATACAATATATTATTATTAAGTATAGTCACCATTGGGTGCCCAGGAGGTAAATTCATCTTATAACTGAAAGTTTGCACCCTTTGACCAATGTCACCTCATTTCCCCCATCCCCAGCCCCGGTCACCACTCTTCTACTCTCTGTTTCTATGAGTGCAACTTTTTTAGATTCCAGGTATAAGTGAGATCATGTAGTATTTGTCTTTCTGTGTCTGGCTTATTTCAGTTGGCATATCTTCTAGTTTCATCTATGTTGTTGCAAATGGCAGAGTTTCCTTTTTAATGGCTGAATAATATTCTATTGTCTAACTTGCAGTCTAGATGCCTTATGGTGTCATGGAGAAAGCAGGTCTTCTCTGTTTCTGCATAATACTTGACACGATGTGGGCTTCATTCTTTGAGCAGTTTCTCCCTCCCTCATGGCTGCAGCAGCAGTCAAGCTGTATGCCTCTTTGTTTACACCCAGCCAGGGCAGAAGAGATTGGTTATCCACAGTTTCTTTTCAGAAGACCCTAAGAAGGCTCTCCCTCAGGCCTCATTAGCCCAAAGTGGCTGAGTCCTGCCTATCTTGGAACAACTACTATGACTGAGATGATCATGGATGTGTCACAGTTCTCCGTGGCACTCAGGGCAATTTAAAATCCTGCTTTGTTACCTACTTTTCTTTTTCTTTATTTCTTTTCTTTTCTTTTTTTGATACAGGATCTCACTCTGTCACCTGGGCTGAGTGCAGTGGCGCAAAATCATGGCTCACTGAAACCTTGACCTCCCGGGCTCAAGAGTTTCTCCCATTTCAGCCTCCCAGTTAGCTGAGACTACGGGTGTGCATCACCACACCTGGCTAATTTTTTTTTTTTTTTTTATCGTAGAGATGGGGTCCCACTACGTTGCTCAGGCTGATCTTGAACTCCTGGACTCAAGCTATCTTCCCACCTCGGCCTCCCAAAGTCCTGGGATTACAGGACTGGCCCACTTTCCTTATTTAACAACACATTGTGGACATTTTTCAACTTTTCTCTTAAAATGTAGTTTATAATAACTGCCTTATTCATTTATTCAATATTCAATATAATTGGCATCCTAACTCTATTTCAGAGAACCCAGTAGATACAAATAAGTTTCTGGAATGAATCCCTCACTATCTAGCTCTTTTTTCTGATATCTGAGCATTAGGAACAAAATAAAGTAAAATAAATTTTTGATAAACACCTCAATATGTAAACTCTCACTAATCACTATTCAAAATTCAGAAATCAAGTGGAGTTAGATGACGCAGTATGCCTCACTATTCAAATGCAGGTACTAAATCGATTCAGGGGACGAGGAATACTTGCATCTACACTCTTGGCAAATTTTCAGTATACAATACAATATTATTAACTATAATCATCATACTATACATTAGATCTCTAGATTCACCCTACCTAACTGCAAAGTTGTAATCTTTGACCTACTGCTCTTCATTTCCTCCCCCTCCTCACCCTTAGTAACAACAGTTTTACTCTGTTTTTGTTTATTCTACTTAAAAAAAAAAAGATTCTGCATTTAAGTGAGATAGATTTTAGGTGCCCTTAACACACACAGACACTGGGGTAATTACGGAAGTTGATGGATATGTAAATTTATTTGACTGTAGTAATCATTTCACTATGTATATCAAGACACCATATTATACACCTCAAGTATGCATGCTAAAAATAAACAACAAGAACATAAACACTTTAATGGCTTCCCCTTGCATGTAAAAAGAAACTCATACTCCTCCTGATGGTCTGGATGCCCTTCGCTACTTCATCTTATACCACTCTAGCCATACCAGCCTTCTTCCTGTTTCCTGAGCATGCCAAGTCAGATCCAGCTTCAGGCCATTATCCTCCTCTTCCCCCTGCCCGAACCCCTCTCTCCCTACCCCACCTTCTTCACAGAGCTGGTTCCTTCTCATCATTTATACCTCAGCTTAGGTGTCACCTTCTCAAAAAGGTCTTCCCAGACTACCCCTTCTAAAGCAGTGCCCTTCCAAGGAAATTACAATGATATTGTTCATTTATTTGTTACTGCGACCCATTTCCCCTATGAGAATAGAAGTCTGCGAGAATGGGGACATTAATTAATTTTCCACTGTATTCTCAGCACCTGGGGTAAATGCTAGCCAGTAGAAGGCATTTAATAAATGTTTGTTGAATTAATGAATCTCATACAGTCCTCAGAACAATTTTCCCCCATTACATAGATGAGGAAATAAAGACACAAAAAAGATAAACCACTCAATGGCAGGGGGAAAAAGATTTGGACCTAACTTGTTTAACCACAGTCAAAACCCTTTAATACCACATTTTTAGCTTTTCATTTATAGATGTAACACCTAGATTGCATGTTTCTCCATAGGAACTATAAATAAATTTTTTCTTTTTGTCGCCTTAGAAAAATGTCTATTAGCTTTTCACAGTCATCTGCTCTACTGTGGAAGCAGCCGTTTCATTGCAAACTAAAAGTCATGGAGGAAATTGACAGGCAGCTCTCTTGAATGAGCAAGGCTGATTATTCTAAGGAGATGTAGTTTTTCTAAATGCTGTCATTCGCAAATAGGTTTTAGGAAAGAACACCATAGGTGACATAAACCTTACTTTCTGAAAAAGAAAACCAAGGGCTGGATTCAGATTAGCAAATGGTACACAATTGGTTCATCTGAGCTTTGAGCTAAATTATTTCTGTAGATCTCAGTTGGCTGCCCAGAGTCCAGCTGATCTGCTTTCTCAGCCACAACTCTATAGTTCACATGAAGAAGCAAGGAAAACATTCTCAGATCTTTTATCCCTTTAAAAAAATTTCAGGTTATTTCTCCAAGAAGGATTTCACAGAGGTAAAATTGGCATTATCTCAAATTTCCCATGAGTAAGCCAGCTATAATGAAAGGTTGCTAAGAAATACTTTATTTCCATCAAAGAACCACTTGGGGAAGTGGAGCCATGGGTGTTTCCCACTGCCCCAGGCTCTAAAGCCCTTCTAAACAGGTTCATTTTAGCTCCTCAGGTATTAGCTAGACTCATACTGGAAAATCTCTGCAAGATGAAATAGTAGTATGTTCCTAAATTATAGGATTATTTTTCTGTGCTTCAAGCATTTAAAGTATTTACAAGAATTAGCCGTAAGCAAATATTCCAAGATATGGCTACACATGCTACCTTGCCTCTTGTTAAGCTGACAGTCCTTCAGATTGCTCAGGTTTCCCACCAATACATATCTAATTCATACAGCTCCTCACTTTCCAATAATTTTTTCCACCAGAAATTGGCTTAAGACAAAGAAGTGGAAAGCTAGGGAGCCTGGGGTGCATTTTAAAAATTTTAAGTTATTTTTATTTTTGTTTTTATTTCAATAGTTTTTCAGGTACGGGTTGTTTTGGTTACATGGATAAGTTATTTAATGGTGATTTCTGAGATTTTGGTGCACCCATCACCTGAACTGTATACTATACCCTATATATCATCTTTTATCCCTCATCCGCCTCTCAGCTTTCCTCCTCAAATACCCGAAGTTCATTATATCATTCTTATGACTTTGTATCCTCATAGCTTAGCTCCCACTTATAGGTGAGAACATATGGTATTTGGTTTTCCATTCCTGAGTTACTTCACTTAGAATAATGGCCTCCAGCTCCATCCAAGTTGCCCTTTTTATGGCTGAGTAGTATTCCATGGTATATTTATACCACATTTTCTTTATCCACTCGTTGGTTAATTGGCACTTACGCTGGTTCCATATATTTGCAATTGCGAATTTTGTTGCTATAAACATGCAGGTTCATGTGTCTTTTTCATATAATAGCTTATGTTCCTCTGGGTAGATATGAAGTAGTGGGATTGCTGGATTGAATGGTAGTTCTACTTTCAGTTCTTTAAGGAATCTCCACACCGGTTTCCATAGTGGTTGTACTAATTTACATTCCCACCAGCAGGGTAAAAGTGTTCCCTTTTCACCACATCCATGTTAACATCTATTGTTTTTTCACTTTTTAAATTATGACCATTCTTGCAGGAGTAACATGGTATCTCATTGTGGTTTTAATTTGCATCTCCCTGATCATTACTGATGTTGAGCATTTATTCATATGTTTATTGACTGTGTATCTTCTTTTGAGAATTTTCTATTCATGTTCTTTTGCCCACTTTTAATGGGATTATTTGTTTTTTTCTTGCTGATTTGTTTGAGTTCCTTGCAGATTCTGGATATTAGTCCTTTGTTGGATGCATAGTTTGTGAATATTTTCTCCTGGGGTGCATTTAATGAGACACATGAGGAAATAAATTATGTTTACGCTAGGAAGAATGTATGACACACTGCAAACATGCTGAAAATATTCTGATTTCCAAATTCTATTTAAAAATGTCCTGGCCTATGCCTAGTAGTGGCAAAGAGGCGGAGCATGATAAAACTGTCTTATATTCTTCTTGCAGTTTTGCTAATCTTGAAGGTCAGTCACCACTTTAGACCTAGTGCCAATTTTCTCATTACAACATGAAAAGCAAATAACTCTGTTATTTCTCTCATACCCCAATGTCAGGATTATAACAGGGTAGTTTTGTTGTTGTTGTTGTTTTTGGTTTTTTGCCTTGTTCTTATGTCTTTAACATCCTAGGAAATACTTCAGTGAATCTTTTCACTTTATCAGATTGGCAAAGAATAAAAGCCTGACAATACTGAGTGTTGACAAGAATGCAGGACAATAAGAACATTCATACAATGCTGATGGGAATATATATTGGTTAATCCCCTTGGAAATCAACTTGTCAATGTTTAGAATAGTTGAAGATTCATATAACCTCAGACCTAGCAATGCTACTTCTGGGAATAAACTCTGAATGTTTCTATAAAAAACACTTATGAGAATGTTCCTTATGGCTTTATTGGTAATTGTGAAAACTGGAAATAGGATACATTTCCATTTAAAGTAGAATAGATAAATTGTAGTACATATTTGTTTCAGATCTTATATTTGTGTTAAGGGAATACGTACGTATTTTTCTATATTTGAAAAAAATATAGCAAAATGTTAAAATTTTATAAAGTTGGGCTGTGGATACATTGATGATGGCCATATTATTCTCTATACTCCCCTGTTTTTGAAATGTTAGGTAAAAAGCACTATGGCTATAGGTTGTTTATTTTCATTCAATAAATGAGTTGAGCATCTTCTACGAGTGAGGCATTATGCTAAGTGCTAGGAGTCCCTGTCTTCAGAAAACTTGGAATCATGTGGGGACTTTCTGAAACAATCCTCTCTGACCCCATGGCAATTAATTTGTACCTCTGTTATCATCTTCTGCCTTTTATTATGGCTTCAGGTTCATGACATTTTTTTCTCTATAGCAATGCTATCCCATATAACCTTCCACAGCAATCAAAATATTCTATAGCTCTGTTGTTCAATATGGTAGCCACTAGCCACCATTTAGCCATTAAATACTTGAAATATGACTAATTTAACTGAGGAAATGGATTTTTAATTCTAATTAATTTTGTTTTAAATAGCCTCATGTCACTAGAAGCTACCATATTGGACAGCACAGCTGCAGAGTAGCTGTTCTTTGAGTGTAAGGACTGTGACTTTCTCATTTTTGTAGCCCATGCCTGGAGTCCTAGTTAGGTTCTCAGAGAGTACCTAGCAAGATACTGTATCTCACAGAAGATTTTTTTTTTTTGAGACAGGGTCTCACTCTGTCACCCAGGCTAGAGTGGACTGGTGTGATCCTAGCTCACCACAACCTCAAACTCTTAGGCTCAAGCAATCCTCCTGCTTCAGCCTCCCCAGTGGTTGGGGGCTGGGACTAGAGGCATGCATCACCATGCGCAGCTAATTAAAAAAAATTTTTTTTTTTTTTTGGAGACAGGATCTCACTATATTGCCCAGGCTGGTCTCGAACTTCTGAGCTTAACGGTCCTGCTGCCTCAGCCTCCCAAAGTGTTGGCATTACAGGCGTGAGTCACTGCACCTGGCTCACAGAAGACATTTGACAAATATCTGTTGAATTCTGGAATTAAATCCTTGTTGGTGTCATTACCTACCATGTACTCCTGGGAAATTCACTTAATCCTTGTTTATTCATTTATCAAACATGTACTGTATACCAGTTCTGTGATAAGCCAAGGGAATACAAAAATAAATAAAATATAGACACTTTCCTTGTCTGAGCAATAGTTGTCTTAGAAATAAAACAAGAAGGTTAATCCTGAAGATTTCTAAGATGTCTTCCAGCCTTAACGTTCTATGAATACATTCATTGAATTGTTCATTTGTGCCTATGATCACTTTGAAAGTTTATGCAAATTGACAATAAATCAATAAAATAGAGGTATTTAAACTTGTCAAGAGCCCTTTGGTCTCATTCATTCATTTAACAAATATTTACAGAACACTTGCTATGGATGTTTTGATTGCCTCCTCTTTGGTGAGAGCAATTTTCACTCCAGGATCGTGGGGCAGCTGAACACACAACAGCTCACTACTAGACAGTTCAGATTGATAGTAGTTTGTTAGTCACATGAAGTCACAGCCCAGGGGAGGAAGATACCCCATGCCGTGCAGGGCCACACAGGGTTGCACTCAGGGACAGAGTGAAGAGCCAAGTGCCATGGAGGCAGGATTTGTAGTATCAAGGGGGTGAGGTGGCCTAGTTCCTGTGGGAGGATGTGATTGACCTGTTTGAATAATTCCCTAAGCAGGCAGAGAACCCACTAGTACAGGATAAACAGGAACTCTGTCTGGTTCATTTGATAAGGAGGGCTATTTGGCTAGGGGACCTTATTCATGGGAGCAGAACAGGGGAGAAGAAACTTGCAGTTAGGCCATTTGATACCCTCCTGATTTTACCATATATGTCAAGGCGACACGTAAAATTGAGGCTTAATAGGCAACACAAAATTGAGCCTTAATTCTAGGATTTCCATCACAATGGGTCAGACATTATACCAGGCACCCTCATGGGCAAGACAAGAACAAGTGGGTCCTGCCCTCATAGGTCTTACAGTTTAACTTTTAGGGGCATATTGGTGGAATCAGTGGATTATACTGTAGTTTACAACAGGAACTTTTGTTGCCACCTCTCTAACTCTGCCATGCGTCCCAGGGCCCAAGAGCATGGAGAGTGGATGATGGTGTCTTTTGGCCACTAGAGGGCATTTCCTGCTTTCTGCATAGGCCCCCTGGGTTCCTTGGGATTTTGCTAAAATTGGGAGTTCAGTGCGCTGGTTGATTCTTAACTCTGGTATGCATCAGAACCAGTTGGGAAAATTTTAAAACAGAGCTTCACCTCCAGAGATTCTATTCGGTAGGAACAGAGTTGAGCTTGGGCCTCTGTGATTTGCCATTTCCCATGTGATTCTGATGGGTAAGCAGAGCCGAACAGTGAAACCTTTCAATAAGATAAGACTACATTCCAATTTACAGGGATTCTCATTTTAGCGTAAGAAATAAAATGAGGATTCCTCACGTGTTTACCTATTCAATTAGCCCATCACAGCATAAACAACCGTCCTTTTTTTTTTTCTTATAAAGCATGTCTGAAGGCCAGAACAACTATCCCTTTTGAGTTAAATTTTAAAGTAAAATTTGATCATTCTTGGGTTCAGGATTTTATTTTATTGATTTTTTTTCAATGTTCGATTTCTTCTTAATTTTGTCTAGATTCTCTGTGCTCCAAATGTAAAATCAAGAATGAGAACGCTGGTAGAAGTAAGGAAAGATGAGACCTGCTTTGAAAACAAAGTTTTAGAGGAACTATGTGAACAGATTGTGTTCTTCAGGGGCCTGGCACACGATGACATCTAACACCCATGGCCAAACAGCACTCATAATCACCAATATGCAGCATCATACTCTACCTACTGGCAATTCCCAGCCATCCAAGAAATATGTAAAACACTGGCTAGAAAGTGTTCTTGTGGCATGAGGAGGTGCTCATCAGGTGGCTTTAGGGTGCACTGGTCACCTGCTACGTGCAGGTCTCCTGGAGGACCTAAGTCCCTGCCCCAGCTCGGCCCACACCACCTCTGTCACCCTGAGACTTATAACCAGGCCAGGCGCGATGGCTCATGCCTGTAATCTCAGCACGTTGGGAGGCCGAGGCGAATGGATCACTTGAGGTCAGGAGTTCAAGACCAGCCTAGCCAACATCTCTACTAAAAAGATACAAAAATTAGCCGGGCGTGGTGGTACGTGACTATAGTCCCAGCTACTTGGGAGACTAAGGCAGGCGAATTGCTTGAACCCGGGAAGTGGAGGTTGCCGTGAGCTGAGATTGCACCACTGCACTCCAGTCTGAGTGATGGAGCAAGACCCCATCTCAAAAAAAAAAAGAAAGCCATTGAGTCCCTGTCTCTTCAGTAGTACTCTCCTCAAGGTCATTGGGAGGATTAAATGAGATAGTGTAATGTACATTAAAGTCATTTATAAATATTTCTAAATGACTTATAAATTATTTCTAAAACCAAAATAGCCCAGACAGACCTCACCAGACTCAGCCTGTGAGTGGCAACAAGTCACACTGACATTCATGCTGAATTATAATGATGGGCTACTTAAGAAGGAAGGCTTGTGGCTGCCCTGAGTCTAAATACAAAAGCTGCCTTGCCTTTGGAAGCAAAGTAGAGGTGGGAAGGCTGGCCCTATTACCACCCAATGCTGTGCTTGTCATCTAGATTCCCAAAGCTGCAAGCTTGGAAACTAGGTGCTTTGGTTTGGGCTCTGGAGAAACCCCTCCAGCCAGTGTGAACCTGTATGAGCGTTGGGGGGTGTGGAGGGGGAGCAAAATAGATGGGACTTTATGCCTTCCCCTTCTATTTTCTTTATCCACCCTCCACCATCTCTCTCCCAGGCCAGACACAAAATTCTTCTCTTCTTCTGCTCAAAAACCAAACTCTCCCAAGCGTTCACTTCTGCAAGCAGTTACCTGAAGGAGTCACCATCTATAAACAGCTCCCGTCTGAATGGCATTGAGGTGCAGTAGAGCACCCTGCCACAGAGATATACAGGGTTATCATGCTCACCTCCTGACTCACTCCTTTCTCATTTGATCCTGAGAAACAGGAAGTAAAAGGCCACAATAATTGGAAATGACCTGACTTCCCATCCATTTAACACTGAGTCACCGAGTCCTTAGGTGCTCTCCTCTGTTAAAGTTTTACCATGATGACTTTTGCTGTTGTTGCTGCTTTGTTTTGATTGGTGAATGAAATGGCTCCCCCAAAACCTTAAGTAAGTTCTTGAATGACGTGTTTATGGTTGCTTGTTTTAAAATCAGTGTTATTATTTGATTATAAATTCTTCTATGAAAGAAGTTGAAAGGAAGACTCCAGGCAAGAGACCCAGAGTTATTTAAGGATTATAGACTTATTTTCAAAGCAGTTATGCTAAATTATGGATGATGCACTCCCTGGAAGACAATGTGAGCCTCTCTAGAAAACGTGAGTGTTTCTCTTATAGGTAAGTTGACAATTTATGTCTGCCCTCCGGTGACTTTAAAATCACAAAAAAGGCTATTCTATTTATTAATTGTCAGGAATTTTTTTAAAGCTCCCAGGGCTAAATTATATATGTCCCGTTCCAACCAGGATAATTAAATAATAGAATACGGTATATCGGGTCCTGGTGGGGTGGACAGCAGAGCTGCCGACAAAACACGCTGGGACCTCACTTGGCCTGAGAACTACCCAAGAGCACATTTTTTTTTCTTTTAAAACCCAGTTTAGGAGGCTCATTTATGAGTCTATGCAAATCAGACGTTCCTCAGTGTTTGCTTCTGAATTATTCATTTGTATCCCTCATCCTACTCAGGAAACAGAACAAGAATTTACCAAATAATAACTTGAATGAAGTTGTCTGTCCCAATGCCCAAGACATCCCACAAAATTTGAAGTTTTCTCCAGGGGCATGGGTGTGTCAGGGTGTGAACTTATAAATGATTCTCTCTTGAACAAAACATGTAATTAGAAATTCCGTATCAGATATGCCTACTTCAGATGGTGCAACCGAAAAGAATCATAATGACATTTATATTAAAATGTAACAAATAATCTATTATGAATCTTGCTTCCCTTTTTCATAATTGCCCACCATTTACAAAATACGTGTCTAGGCAAATCAAGCTCCTCAACAGAGTATTAAAAAGTATAGGCTTTACTTGTTTCATAAAGCCAAGCCATAACTGTAACAGCTAGTAATAACAGCTGCCATTTTATAGAACACTGGCTTGCTACTCACAGGGCACCGTCCTTACATTTTACACTCGTGATCTCATTTAACCTCCTGCCAACCCTTGAAGTAGGTACTGTTATTTTGTCTGTTTTACAGATGGGGAAACCAAGGCTCAGAAAGGTCAAGCAACCTGCTCAGGTCGACCAATAGTAAAGTCTGGATAGGGCACTTACATAGAGTTGTGTAAGTCACTCACTGCCCCAAGGGCACTGGCAGCCAAAGGAATAAA
Organism: Pongo pygmaeus; assembly: GCF_028885625.2. Classification (NCBI taxonomy): domain Eukaryota; kingdom Metazoa; phylum Chordata; class Mammalia; order Primates; family Hominidae; genus Pongo; species Pongo pygmaeus. The sequence goes on along the minus strand of NC_072383.2, from coordinate 66,949,936 downwards.
TAGAGGCCAAAACCCAGCCTGTGTTTCACTTGCCCAGCCACATGCCGGCAGGGCTGCACCCACCAGAGGGGACACCTTCCTCTAACATGAACAAAGGCACTAAATGCGCCAGCAGCAGCCCTGGGGATAGAACCTGGCATCAAACCCACTGAGCTGATTCCACAGCCCCTGTGCTTCACACTAGACTGACTACCTTGCCAACTACATTTTCCTACCTCAGAGGGGCTCATAAAGGTCACACACTATTCCATTATTTTCTACTGGCTGGGCTTGGGGATGGGCATAGGCAGGAGGATGAGTTTATCCCCAAAAGGAAGGGGATAGATACCCTGTAACTTTGGAGTAGCCTGGTTTTCTGGTTTAGTGTGAAGGGTAGTGACTGGGAGCAGCAGCAAAGCATTGTCCCAGAAACTGCCGGTGACCTGACCCTTGGGAGGTTTTCCTGGCCTGCTTTATGGAGCTCACCCAACTGTGAGAGTCAAAGTGGTGCTGATGAGTGGCTGCAAAGGCACTGATGAGAGAAAACACTCCAATACAATAAGCCAACAGACAGGAATCCTCACGCTGACTCCACCACTCACTGTCATTTGACTTTTGACTGGTCACTTAGCCTCGGTGACTTCTACTTTTCCATCTGAAAATGCAGACAAAAATAACAGATGCCCCTAAAGTCTTCAAGGGAACAGTGCTCAGAAGTAACCCTAGGAAACATTTTGAAGCAGGCGTTTATCTTTGGTACTTATGTCACCTGTCCAGCTCTTTCTGCTTCATTTCTTCCCACCCCACCCCCACCCAGTATTCCCCTCTTCCCTAATCTTTCTATGCGGAGAGAGGAGTCAACCGATAAAACCAATGAGCAATATAGATGTTAGGGATTAAAAGCATTCACTTTCCCAAAACTATCTTTATCCCAAAGAGAAGGCAAGGAAGGCTTTGCCCAAAGATCCAATTGCAGTTGGGTGAATTTTTGTGGCAGACGCAGGTTTTGGTTCTTTCTGGAGCCTGTAAATGACATAAAGTAAGCAACGAAGGATTGGGCTGTCCTGGGACAACTTTGTAAATTAGTTGTTTTAAAAAGAAAATCACACATATATATATATCAGCTTGGTAGAATATTGCATAATTATAATGAATGGTCATTTACAAAGACTACGGGGCAACAGCAGGGACAACTCCCAAGTGTAATACCCGGAGCACATGCCCTGAGCACCACTCCCAGGTGTAATGTGACATTATTTAAAGAAGCAGGAGTCCAAAACATGTGTCAGCTATGAGACACAGCTACATAAAAATTACATGCATAAATAAACAGAGAGAGCCTGGAACGTACTATAGAAAAGTGAAAACAAATTATTGGTTGAAGTGATGGAACAGTGAGTGATTTTTAAACTTTTAGTCAATGTTACAACAGTGTAAAATATATTTAGAAATGCTAAAAAAGAAAAAATCATTAAAAATTTATAGAAAATTGATAGCATAGGTAAATGAATTCCCTATTGTTATAATTTCAGAATGGTAATATATATATATTTTTAACTTAGTATAAGATATTTTAGCTGGGCATGGTGGCACACACCTGTAGTTTCAGCTGCTTAGGAGGTTGAAATGGAAGGATCACTTGAGGCCAGGAGTTTGAGGCCAACCTCGGCAACATAGCAAGGCTTCTCTCCAAAAAATAAAAAGTAAAAAAGGAGTTTTAAGATTTAACATTTCCGTGAAGCTCAATATTGTTTTTGCCAATATAAACACACTATGTCATCAATCAAATGCTTGAGAGTCTTTATATTAAGATGTTATGCTTATCTAAAAACAATTTGTCAAGGTTCTTTTAAAAAGGAAAACTAGTCAAAAATATAGGACAACATTGTGGTGATTCTGAGGACAGAGAATACACCACCTTTATACCTCAGTACAAATCAGAGGTATGTGCTTTGTAAATGTTCACCAAATAGATGAGTGAGCCATTTTCCAGAAGTGTTCAGATGAATCTAAAATCTCCTTTAATCTAATCACCACCTTTGCAGGGGTTTCTGAATGAATACTCACAGACACCTCTTAGGTAGAGAGCTAATGATCATGTCATTCCCATCTCCCACATAACAGATATGATGTTTCCTGTTAATGTGATTTCTGTTCTAATTCAAAGGAAAAATTAAAACAAATTTCATACACTGCAACTGGCTTTGCGCTTGATCAGCTTTAAAGATTTTTTTCACATGCATACCTTAGAGTCTGTGACCTTCTTAAGCTATCCTCCTGTTCTTCACCCTTAAAAAGCGAATCTGTTGAATCAAAGACTGCCAAAGCTAGAAGGAAGTTTACCAGTCATTTGGCTTATTTTACCGATGAGAAGAATGGAAGCTCAGAAGGTGAAACAACTTGCCCAAGGTCACACAACAGGTTAGGAGCAAAATCAGGATGATTTGTTTTCTTTGGACACTCACCCTGCTCTAAGATCTGCCTGTCCATGACATACATTTAAATTAATGGACTCTCCCACTCCAACTACAAGAGTAATTTATGCTTGCTATATGAAATATTAAAATATAAAAATTATTCATAATTCTACCACCCAGAGATAACCACCATTAACACGTATGTATCTTTCTGGGCCCTTAGTCACTGCTGCAGATGGACAGGAGCACGGGATAACAAGTGTGCAGGGCACTGGGGGACATGACACGGCTGAGCTCTGGTCAAGGCAGGATTCCTGCACCACATGCTTCTGCTCCTTTGGCTTCCCTCCTGGGGCAGCCTTGGCACATGGAGCCCAGGGTAGTCTATGAGAGGGACTTACATCATGTCCACACCAGCCATATCCATCCTGGGTATATCCACCCATCTCCAGAACTGTGAGGAAATAAATTTTTGTTGTTTATGCTACCCACTCTGTGTTATTCTCTTATGGCAGCCCAAGCTGACAAATAGATTTTGGTACCACAAAGAGGGGTGCTGCTATAACAAATACCTAAACACATGAAGTGGCTTTGTAGCTGGGTAATGGGTAGAAGCTGCAAGCCTGAGATGAGGGCACCCACGTGATTGAGTCCTGGTGAGGGCTCTCTTCTCGGCCTGCGGTCGGCCACCTTCTCACTGGGCTCTCACACGGCCTTTGCTTGGAGAGAGATCTCTCTTTTCCTCTCCTTATAAAGGCACTAATCCCATCAGAAGGACCCCACCATCATGATCTCATCTAAACTTAGTACTTCCTAAAGACCCTATCTCCAAATAACATTGTATTGGCAGTTATGGCTTTAACACATGAATTGTGGGGGGACAGGAACATCAGTCCATAGCCCTACAGGAGAATGCTTGAATTGTGAGAACACCAAGTTGGGGACAGCTGGGAGAATAGGAAGATTTGGTATGCACCAATTTCTTCTTTCCTTTTCCTGTCCACTCCACTACATCTAATAAATAGCTTTATCTTATTTTCATTGTAAAAAGTCCCTCTTTCTATAGGATAAAATGTATGGATCAAGGAGGGTTTAGTTATCCTTCGATTCTTCTACCTGTCACTGAGGTTTTCTGCAAAATTTATTTGCTAATGAATTGTGAATATTTTCCTACATTAATAAACCTTCTTCTATAGTTGATTGTTTAGCTTCTTCATAAGAGTCTACAAAATGCATGAATCATACTTAATTTAATTAGGATTATTTTTGGAAATGTAGATTGTTTCCAATTTTTTACTATTAAAAACAAAACTGTAATGAACATCCTTGAATAGTAAAATATTTGTGCACATCTACTGTTTTTTTTAGGATAAATACTTAGAATTGCTGTATGAAAGAGTATAAATATTTTACAGGCATTTGATACACCATGCCTAATTAACTCCAGAAAGATGTTTTAATGTTCAATTCTACCTATCTGAGTTGGGCCCTGTTTTAGGTTGGCCAAACTTTGGAAGTCATTCCCTTGTGCCATCTAGGCCTCACTTTGATTACTTACATCACAAGAAGGTAGAAAACTTAGGTCGCAGCAGACACAAGTTTCAGATAAGAAGAGAGAACTCAGTCAAAGGGTTTTCCTTGTCCCTTTATTTCCTACTTAAGACAGCGCTAAGCAGCATTCAGACATCCCCTCTGCTCTCTGCCAAAGTGACATAACGTTGAACATCTGAGAAGTCCAGGATTTCTGAACTGACTCAGTTCAATTTGGACAAAAAGAAGGATAAAGAGGGTTTTGTCCACAAATCACAGCCAAGCTCAGTGGGATGACAGTTTCTGGGCCCTTTGGTTACCTCGCCTGGGTCAGAAATGGTAGACCAAGGTGGCCTCTTGTCACAGTCCCTTTCCTCCTTTATTACAGACTCAATACCAATTGTCCTTCCTCATTTAAGACACTGTTGTCTAATGAAAACATTAAACAACATGCAAGCAAACTTTTTGGTTGAGAAGGAACTTCTCACAAGAATTCTGCAAACATCGCATGTTTCTTTTTTAAATTCTCTTTGTTCCAAATATTTAAATATTTTGTCTGCCTTCAGGGAAAAGGATTCACAGATCCTAGTAGAAAGTGCTTATTTCTACCTTCTGAAAACAGGAAATAATAAGGACTAGCACGTATACAGTACCTACTATGTGCTAGCATTGTAATGAACACTTTATGCCAATTTATTCACTTTATCTTTGTAATAGCCTGCTCTTGTAGATATTATTGTTGACATTTTTATCTCCATTATACAGATGAAGTAATAGAGGCACAAGAAGTTAAATAATTTACAACTAGTACATGGCAAAGCCGAAAGCACAGCTTGGCTTAGGGATCAAGCTCAACAGCATTACACTTGTGGGCTCCTGCCTCCCTCTGTGATCCTGGCTGAGATCTTGCCTCACAGGCCCTTTATTTTTCATTCACAACAAAATAGACAGACATCATTGGAAAGGGTCACTTTCAGTTATTGTAGTGGCTCCTGGATTATCTTCCTACCTTTGTCCATATCTTTCCTTCCTAATCCCTATTCCCTTTTCTTCTTTGTCCAATTTTATCTATTTAAGACCATTTCTCTTCTGCCCTCATCTGGCTATGGTTTTTGGTTCTCTCACTCATGCTTAAAACCTGTGAAATCAGTGTGGCTCAGCGTGGCTCAATCCCTTTCCCTACCTCTCAGCCCAGTTTTCAGGCTGACAATGGTTACTCTACATTTTAATTGCAGTAATATTTAATTATAACTGTGACAGCAGCAGGTATGACATGCAGAAGACAATACATAGAATTTAGTAAACACATGTATATACCCATGAAAAGTATTTCCATTATTCGAGTAGACAAAAGAAATACTTTTACTTGGAAGCTTAAGGGCAGCAGGGAACAGAACCATGCCTTCTGTAGTTGGCATGTTTGTATCAAGGTTGTTTATAAGACTTTGTCATGTGCTTGCTTGCCCTTCCTCCAAGGCGCACAGTATAAGCTCTCTTTTGCAAATGGGACTCTTGAGACTGAAGAGGTAAGGTGAGCTGATTCCAGTGGGTCTGAGGCAAGGCCAGATGTGTACCAGTGCTCCATCCTGCTGGTTCAGATGCTGATCCAGAGGCCTGTGCTGTCTGATTCCCTTGCTATTGATGTCATACGATATAATGAACCAGAAAATCTAGGCCTGAAGATTAACATCTTCTTCTTTGGAAAGAAATCTTCCTCTTTGCCAATGACAATGCCAAGATATGGGTTATAAATTCCTGTAAGAGAGAAACATCAGCCGGCTTAAAAGCAAAAATCACCCACCCCACCTACATTTATCAGTGATAGCTGATAGGACTATCAGATACTGAAGAAGTGAAAAGATAGGTCTCACCCACACCCTATGCGGTGACTCTGCAATCTTTTAAATGTGCTGGTGGTTTCACACAAGGTATCCAATCTGCCTCCAATGCCCCTCAGTTTGTATTTAATTTTCTTTTCTTATAAAACATTCTCTGTCTTTTTTCTCTCCCCCCTCCCAACACTCTGTATATACATATACATATATTGTACACATGTATGCATATACATACATGCATAGATGTAATCATACCTTTTAAGCTATATTTTTCCCTTTTTTTCTTAGCTCACCCTTTCTTCTTTCTTCCCCTTCTTCTCACATGAGCCACTCTCCAAAGGAAACCATGTTGTTTACATGACTGTTTCTTCCATAGTTTTACCAATGCTAAATCTAATCCTATTTAAATAAATATGTAAACACACAAATGCATTTTCACACATACATTTTATACAGGTGCATTTTTTTTTTTTACAAAGATGAGATCATATACGTACTTTTTTTTTTTTTTTAAATGAGTGTTGCCCTGTCTGTTGTACAGGCTGGAGTATAGTGGTACAATCTTAGCTCACTGCAACTTCCGTCTCCCAGGTTCAAGCGATTCTCCTGCCTCAGCCTCTCGAGTAGCTGGGACTACAGGTGCTTGCCACCATGCCCAGCTAATTTTTGTATTTTTAGTAGAGACGAGGTTTCACCATGTTGACCAGGCTGGTCTCGAACTCCTGACCTCAAGCAACCCGCATGCCTGGACCTTCCAAAGTGTTGGGATTGCAGGTGTGAGCCATCGCACCTAGACTGTATGTACTTCTTCTAGCCAATTTAAAATAAATCTTTGTATAAAATGATGTTGATACTAATTTTTCAGCATTATTTGAATTAAAATATTTTTTCCAGGTAAGTAAATTCTAGTATCAAGAATATTGTACCTTGTACCTGTTCTGTCCAAAACTTCTTGTATGATATGAGGTTTTTGGGGTTTTGTAAGGTTTTTTGTTTTTTTTTTTTTTTGCTTTGTTTTGAGAGAGGGTCTCCCTCTGTCACTCAGGCTGGAGTGCAGTGGCTCAATCTCAGCTCACTGCACCTCTACCTCCTGGGCTCAAGTGATCCTCCCATCTCAGCCTCCTGAGTAGCTGGGACCGCAGGCACATGCTACTAAGCCTAGCTAATTTTTAAGCTTTTTCTAGACACGGGGTCTTGCTATGTTGCCCAGGCTGGTCTGGAATTCCTGGACTCAAGTGATCATCCCACCTCAGCCTCCCAAAGCTGGGGTTATAGGCATGAGCCACTGTGCCTGGCATGATATGAGTTTTTAATATTATATAAACACATGTCTATCTTTTTATTTATTTATTTATTTATTTATTGAGACAGGGTTTCACTCATGTCACCCAGGCTGGAGTCAGTGGCATGTTCTTAGCTCACTACAACCTCTGCTTCAAGGGCTCAAGCAATCCTCCTTCCTCAGCCTCCCAAGTAACTGGGGCTATAGGCAGGCACCACCAGGCCTGGCTAATTTTTGTATTTTTAGTAGAGATGGTGTTTCACCATGTTGCCCAGGCTGGTCTCAAACTCCTGACCTCAAGTGATCCATCTGCCTCCGCCTCCTAAAGGGTTGGGATTACAGGTGTGAGCCACCATGCCCGGCCTATCTTTTCTACTATAGCTTCTTGAGTTTCCTCTTTATCTTCTTCTCTCATCTAATCCTTCTGACTAACACTTACTCAACTTCCCAGAATCAACTCAAACTCAGAAGTCACCTCTTAAGTATCAACTTCCCTGACTCACCCATCCTTCCATCCCAGGCAGGGTTAATTCTCTTTCCTCTGTACAAACCTCCTCAGCACATTGAATTGTTCTTGTCTGAGTTTGTCAGCCCCACTGATTACAAGCTTCTGAAAGGCAGACTCAGTATCCTATTCACCTTTACCAAATCCAGCAGCAAACACAGTGCTTTAAATGCCACTACTCGATATTTCATTGACAAACTACATATTTCAATGTTTTTATGTAAATTTTTATTTTATACTTAGTGTAAATGATTTAATCAGTGCTTCCAAAAAACAAACCGAAAGCAAAAGATTAGGTTAACTTGATATTCCTGAATGAGATGACAAGAGTGCATATATGTGATGCTTAATGGATCTTTTAGGGGGGAAAAAAAGCATTTATTCATTTTACTGTAGACTCTGAATTACTACACAGAGGGAGACAAGTCAAGAACCAGTGCAATATTTGTCCTGTGCCTGACTTGTTTCACTTAACACATTGTCCTCTAGATTTATCCATATTCTCACAAATGACAGGACTTTGTTTTTTATGACCAAATAGTATTCCATCATATGCATATAACACATTTAAAAAATCCATTCATTTGTTGATGAACACTTAGGTTGATTCCATATCTTGGCTATTGTGAATAGTGCTATCATAAATATGAGAGTACAGATATCTCTTTGACATACTGATTTCATTTCCTTTGTATAGATGCCCAGCAGTGGTATTGCTGAATCACGTGGTACTTCTATTTTTAATTCTTGGGAACTCCATACTGTTTTCCATAATGGCTGTACTAATTTACTTTTCCACCAACAGTGTATAAGAATTCCCCTTTCTCCACACGTAAGGACAAATACTGCATGATCTCACTCATAGGTGGAATATAAAAAAATGGATCTCATAGAAGTAGAGAGTAGAATGGTGGTTATCAGAGGCTGGGGAGAGTAAGGAGGAGAGGGGGATGGGGACATTCTGTCAACAGGTACAAAGGTACAGGTCCATTGGATGGATAGTGCTGGTGTTCCAGGGCACAGTAGGGTGACTATAGTCAACAATAGCGTATTGTACACTTCCAAGTTGCTAGAAGAGAGAATTTTGAATGTTTTTACGACAAAGGAATAAAAAGTGTTTGAGGTGATGGCTATGCTCATTATCCTGATTTGATCATTACACAATGTATATATCAAAACATGACATTCTACCGTATAAATATGTACAAGTATTATGTGTCAATTAGAAATAAAATAATCATTTTTAAAAATGAGTTAATGTGTGTTTTTGTAGACATTAAGTCTTTATCAAAAAATTAAATGCCTGAATGTATCATGTGCATATTTCCAACAATATAAAGTGATTGATACTGATACTCACTGTCCTAAGATGGCCACCATTATATAGATGCTCTATTGCTTTAGAATTTTAATTTGCTGTCAGAAAGTATTCTGTTGGGTAAAATTTCCTATAGAGTTATCAGATCTTACTTTCTTATTTTCGTCTTTTGTCTACTTCAAATGATTATTGAGGAGAAAAGCTTAGGAGTGTAAATATTTAAAATGAAAGCCTTGACTTTGCCTCATTCTTTTTTTTTTTTTTAATTTTGGGACGGGGTCTTGCTCTGTCACTCAGGTTGGAGTGCAGTGATGCAATCACTGCTCACTGCAGCTTCCATCTCCCTGGCTCAAGCCATCCTCCTGCCTTAGCTGCCGGAGTAGCTGGGAGTACAGGCTCAGACCACCACACTTGGCCAATTTTTTTTTTTTATTTTTAGTAGACATGAGGTCTCCCTGTTTTACCTGGGCTCAAGTGATCCTCCTGCCCCAGCCCCCTAACGTGCTGCGATTACAGGCGTGAGCCGCTGTGCCTGGTCTACTTCTTTATCAAAAGTTTTATTTTTTTCCCCTTAACAGAACCAGTCACCTTGAAAACTATTGGAATAAAATTATTGTGATTATCTTAAAACCTAGTGGTTGTTCCTGTTTCTGTAACATTTACTATTTGGAAGGCAATAGTAAACTTCAATTTATCTTAAAGTTAAATATGGTTTAAACCAACATGTAGTTCCTCGAAGATGATAGATGCTTAATAAATATATATTGGATGAAGAACTGATGAATTGTGGTAACTGACAACCTCATTTCTAACTCTGTTAACTTATATATTTGCAGTTGTTTTAAAATACACTCAATATTTTCTAACTTGTTGCTTTAAAAAAATTTAATCCCTAAAAAGGGCATTTGGCAGAAAGTAATATTGCTCAAGGACCCCAACAGGAAACCTATGTTTGGACTCTTTCCTCCTTGGCAATTTAGGACCAAAAGCAGCTTCTAGTAACAAGCTTATGGCAGCGCTCTTTTGAGCGTTGGCTCATGCAAATATTCTGTGGTTTTGGTGTCAAGTATAAACAAACTAAAAAACTAAAAATAAATCTAAAAGTAGACTTTTCTTCAGAATTTGACTTGGGAGTATGGATCTTAGTCTATATGTTACTGGGCAAATAATAAGTATACTAAGGAAAGTATGAAATTGGATGTGGGCTGCAATGCTAAAACACACGAAATGACTTAACTCTTCCATCACCACTCAAGACATTTGGAAGGTAAATCAGAGAATAGAATTTTCTTAAAGAACTTATTCAACAATGTATCAGTTCTTTAGCAATAAGTAAAAAATAAAAAGCATTGCACAATCTTCCCTTCAGCCAACATTCCAACTCTCCCAACATCTGGGAAACTGGACAGGGAGGAAGCAGACTGCTTCTAATTACCCTGTGGCAGCCAAAGATGGCTTCAACTTTTAAGGTATGAGATGAAGCAGGGGAGAATATTAAAAATAGTAAATGTTTTTACAAACCTCTCACAGATATTTAGCTTGAAAAATAAATAAAAACATTCAGCTCTAGTTTTCTTATTTTGCCCTTGGCATCACTTCCCAAATATTTGATCCTGATGGAAAATTGTGATTTTATTGACAGCCCCCATCAGGATTCTGTAACTCTTCATTGGGTACTGGAGAAAGAAACAGGTCCTACTGGTGGACCTCACAGTCCAGTGGCTCAATCACAGACAGGGCATTCGGAGGAAGAACAATCTGGCTCTCAGAGGCACCTAACGCAAGTGACATTCACTACAACTAATGTGCAGGTGGTAAGACTGCAAAGATGAATCCAAGGCAGAGACAAACTTCCAGAACTCTCTTCCCTTCCAGAGTCTGGTCTCCATTCTCCTGGACCAGGGACTTGCTTCTATTAAAATAAGTCTTGTAATTTCCAGAACAATGAATTCAGACCATGTCAAATTTGATTCTTTTTTAAGCTAGGGAACTCTAATGAGGCTTCCTCCAAGATTTCCTAGGTCTGAGGAAACTGTGCCTCCTTCAGGGTCTCCAGGAGGAGCACTTCTTACTAAAATTTCGCTGGCAGAAACATTGGAAATGGTTCAAGAGGCAACTGGAGCAGCCATTTCTCTGGTATGTGACGACTGTGGCCCATAGCAGGGACCGCCTCAACTCCAGAATCCTTTAATTTATATCCATCCTAAGAAGGTAAACCTAATGTGATCAGACTCTAGGGACCCAGCCTCATGTTCAAAGGGCTCCCATGTAGAGTCAGAACATATTTATTGAGCACCTACTTAGTGCCAGGCATTGTGCCAGGCTCTGGAAACACAGTCACGTGCAAGATGGGTTTTTGTCCTCAGAGATCTCACAGTCTAAGAAAAGGAAGCAGGTTCTTACAACAGTGATTGTGAAAGTGCTAAGTGCCTCAGGACCACGTGAGAGGGAGCACCCAGGAATAGAGCTGCATCCTACCCTTTTCTCTATTTCTTTCAGAGAAGTTGCCCTTTGATTGGGCAATATTGGTACCCCAGCCTGTGGACATAGGATGCCAGCAAATAGGAAATGATGGTCAATTATATTCAGTGTCATCCACATACATTTCGCTCCTCAGCACTGTCTTTGCTGTAGTAACAGAGTTTTTCACTCTGGGAAAGTAGGCAGAGTCCAATGTCACTCAATAAACCGGTGACCAGCACTCTCCCTGGTGGCAGGCCTTGTCAAACACCCTTCATATCTGAGGATGTAAACAGTCAAAAGGCCAGGGAATGTGGACAAATGTAATATTGTGTTAATGTGAGACTTACAAAGCCTCAGTCCTCATGTGTGTCATTATCTGGACTGTGCATTTTGAACTCTGGATGCTTCTGATTGTGAGCCAAAAAGAGCCACTTAGGAACGTCAACTGTCCATAGAGGGGATTTTCCGTTTGATTTTGGTCTTTGTGAGCAATGATTAAGTCCTGCTCCATCTTGCATTGTCTTCCACACAACACAGCCTTAGTTTAAGTTCCTCCGAAGCAGACCTTGAGATGTGGATTCATGGGCAAGGGATGTACAGAGAAAGTGGCCTGTGAGGAGGCCGGGGTGGGGCAGGGGGCAGTTTGAGAAGCAGGACAGGGAGGAGAAGGATCTGAGCGAAGGCACAATTTCAGGCAAAGTCTCAGCTCCCGCCAGCTCCTGCAGGAGAGCAGCTCAGGAGAAAGAATTATGCCTTAGAGTTTGTCCCAACTGGAGGCCAGGCAGTTGGTCTTTCATACATCCACACCAATCACTCATTGACTAAGGGCCACCCCAAGGAAACATAAATTCCTAGGTATGTAGACAGTTTTCTGTGTGTGGGAAAAATGGCTCTGGTACCCTAGGGCAGGGCTCAAGGTGAGTCGCCGTTGTAGGCCATTTAGAAGTGCAGACACACAGAAGTCCAACAGGAGCACAGACTCCTACAGGGGATCCAAGGAGATCTGGGCAGAACACAGACAGGGTTGCTGCACCCACCGGCATGCTGCACGCTCTCTCTGCCTGGTAAGCACACTTCTCATTGACAACTGGGAGGGCTACTTATAGCCAGAAAGAAGTGATAAAGAACATATTAAAAGATTTTTATGATATATACCATACATGTCATACTTTTTAAGCGATACATGTAAGTTTTAGAAGAAAAGAGGATTCCAGTTTATTTTACTGACATATCAGATTAGGTGTCAGGAAAGGTGATTGCTACTTCTGTTGCTATTGCTAACCAGCTGTGTGACCTTTGACAATACAATTTGTTGCAATTCATTAACCGTTTACAGATCTTCTGTGCTTCTGGGCTGCAACTCACAGTACCTACAATGGTGTCTTTCAGTGTACAGGCTAGAAACAGATGAGGCTCCAGTACATAAGTGCATAAAGAGCAGTGGAAACGTGCAAGAGAAAAGTAAACCAGAGAAGGAAATCTTGGTGGGAGGGATTTAGGAGAGTTTTGGAGGAAGTTACATATGAGCTGGGCCTCAGAGGTTGAGCAGGGTGTTGATACGTAGAAAGAGGGAGAGTATTCCCAACCGAGCAAAGGCAAGGAGGTGAGAAAGAAGCATCAGGCATTCAACTCGACCGACCAGAGCAACCTTGTAGGGGTCATTTGGGAAAACAACCTGGGAAAAGAACTTCAGGGTCAGATTTTGGGGCCTTGAATACCCAGATGGGATGTTTATATTTAAGATGTTAAGTCAAAAACTAAAAGTTTTTGAGAAAGAGAACTATACGGCTTAAATGCACTCTTGGTCATTTCCTCAAGGCCACCCACAGTGGTAGAGCGTCTAGGAGGGTCAGAGAGGAGGGTCTCCCACGTCAGCCTGTGTCGAACCACCTGCCATGACAACCCAGGCCTTGGGAAGAAACTGAAATCTTGTGCCACATTGTTCTCTCCAGAGGTGAGCTTCTCCTTGGGGTCACAGTGCTGTCTGCCTGGTGGCCTTGTACTGTGGCCAGTTTAATCCAGTATAGATGTTTTATTAACATCTCAAAGAAGGAAGGGGCTTGGCATCCCTATCCCTCTCCTTTGAATCTCCTTGGCTTCTGTGCCAGTTTGCAATTTATTTGCAGCAACATCTGGGCCCCTTTGCTAAAAGGGGCCAAGCAGGTGGATCTTCCTAAGACAAAGATGTGTCTGTGCAAGGTAACTGGATATCTCCACAGCAAGAAAGAGGAGCAATACTGATTAAAACACGGTTCAATGTCTACTTTTCATGGCAGTTTCACTTAAAAGAAATGGGAGAGAAAAATTAACGTTCCCCCACGTTGGGCACCATGTGCTGCATGTAGTTGGGCCACCTAGAAATTTCCCAAATGTGCAGTGATTTATGTCAATATTGGGAAAATTTAAACTCCAAGACAGACTTACCACAACTAACTAGGAGTTAGACACCTAAGAAGCTAGCAGGAAAGCAAGTCCTCCAGGCCGTCCATGCTGAATCAGCTGGAAAAAATTAAAGCTGCTTCACATTAAGGGTTGCCTAGCTTCAAAACAGGTCTGTAAGGACCTCACACAGCACAAATCACATGCAGTGATCTGGTGGCAGTTCATATGCAGCACCTATTATGGTGGCAACCCCTCTGCCATTGGTTGAAATTCCTGACCCAGATGCCAGACATACTGAGTCACCTGGAATCCCCTGCCCTCCACACCTCCCACTGCTGGCTGCATAAAAATGTATGTGTGGTTACGAGAGTTGATTATGAGAGTGTGGTTACGAGAGTTGATTTAAGTAATTTGCCTCTAGGGGGTGGTTTGTACCACATGTAGGGGAAAACAATCCATCAACATGTATAAAATTAACCTTTTAAATTCTTCTGTCTGGGGACAAAAAGGATTTTGTCTGTTTGTTGATCTATTCTTTACTTGGAAATGAATGACATAACAGAGAAACTAGTAAAACTGTACTGTTTGCCTTTCAGATTATTTCTGGCAGGTAACCTTGTCTTCACTGGATGGAACATAGCAGCAATGTGAAATTTTAAACTTTTTGAAAAACACAAGGTCATAAACATAAGAGAAAGTCAGAAATTTGCAGTTGGGAGTCTGGTTCCAAGAGAGGTTTGCAAAATATCAAAGATGACAAAGCTCTGAGTCGCAGAACATTCTTGGCCTCACTGATTAAAAACAGCTTGTATAGCACGCATGTTTTGCCACATTTTCTACTCTTTTGCATCCTCGACTATTGTTTACAAGTAAAACCCCCAAACTTAGCCTGAAATATAAAGACCTTGAAAATCCAACCCAAATCCATTTTGTAGCTTTCACTTCCACCTCACCCTCCTTAAAATCAACACCCCAATTTCATAGGATTATCCATTGTTCTTTGTATATAACATAGTCTCGCACCTCAATATTGCTCAAGGGATGTTTTCTCTATTCACGAGGCTCTTGCTGTCTTCTTAACCTGACAAAACTCAGCTCAAAAGTTATCTTTTACCAAAGGCTTTAAAACAGGTCACTCCCTTTTTTGTGCACCTATAACACTTAGCACTTAATTAAAAAAATTTTTTTTGGCTGGGCACGGTGGCTCATGCCTGTAATCCCAGCACTTTGGGAGGCTGAAGCGGGCGGATCACGAGGTCAGAAGATTGAGACCATCCTGGCTAACCCGGTGAAACCCCGTCTCTATTAAAAAAAAAATACAAAAAATTAGCCGGGCATGGTGCAGGCACTTGTAGTCCCAGCTACTCAGGAGGCTGGGGCAGGAGAATGGCATGAACCCGGGAGGCAGAGATTGCAGTGAGCCGAGATTGCACCACTGCACTCCAGCCTGGGCAACAGAGCAAGACTCTGTCTCCAAAAAATACATATTTCCTAGGTTTTAGGGAACAGGTGGTATTTGGTTGCATGAGTAAGTTTATTGGTGGTGATTTGTGAGATTTTTGTGCACCCGTCACCTGAGCAGTACACACTGAACCCTATTTGTAGTCTTTTATTCCCCAACCCTTTTCCACCCTTTTCCCACTGAGTCTCCAAAGTCTATTGTGTCATTCTTATGCCTTTGCATCCTCATAGCTTAGCTCCCACTTATGAGTGAGAACGTACAATGTTTGGTTTTCCATTCTTGAACTATTTCACTTAAAATAATAGTTTCCAATTCCATCCAGGTTGCTGTGAATGCCATTAATTCATTCCTTTTTATGGCTGAGTAGTATTCCATCGTGTATATATATGCCACAGTTTCTTTATCACTCACTGATTGATGGACATTTGGATTGGTTCCTTGATTTTGCAATTGCGAATTGTGCTGCTATAAACATGTGTGCACAAGTATCCCATCAAAAAGTGGGCTAAGGACTTCTTTTCCTCTGGGTAGATACACAGTAGTGGGATTGCTGGGACTGTTTGTTTTATTCTTGCTAATTTGTTTAAGTTCATCGTAGATTCTGGATATTAGTCCTTTATCAGATGTATAGATTGTGAAGATGTTTTCCCACTCTGTGGGTTGTCTGTTTACTCTGCTGACTGTTCCTTTTGCCATGCAAAAGCTCTTCAGTTTAATTAAGTCCCAGACATTTATCTTTGTTTTTATTGCATTTGCTTTTGGCTTCTTGGTCATGAAATCCTTGCCTAAGCCAATGTCTAGAAGGTTTTTTCCAATGTTATCTTCTAGAATTTTTATGGTTTCAGGTCTTAGATTTAAGTCCTTGATCCATCTTGAGTTGATTTTTGTATAAACTGAGAGGTGAGGATCCAGTTTCATTCTCCTACATGTGGCTTGCCAATGATCCCAGACCATTTGTTGAATAGGGTGTTCTTTCCCCACTTTATGTTTTTGTTTGCTTTGTTGAAGATCAGTTGGCTGTAAGTATTTGGGTTTATTTCTGGGTTCTCTATTCTGTTCCATTGGTCTATGTGCCTATTTTTATACGATTACCATGCTCTTTTGATGACTATGGCCTTATAGTATAGTTTGAAATCAGGTAATGTGATGCCTTCAGATTTGTTCCTTTTGCTTAGTCTTGCTTTGGCTATGTGGGCTGTTTTTTGGTTCCATATGAATTTTAGAATTTTTTTTCTAGTTCTGTGAAGAATGATGGTGGTATTTTAATAGGAATTGCACTGAATTTGTAGATTGCTTTTGGCAGTATGGTCATTTTTCACAATATTGATTCTACCCATCTGAGTATGGGATGTGTTTCCATTTGTTTGTGTCATCTATGATTTATTTCAGCAGCGTTTTGTAGTCTTCCTTGTAGAGGTCTTTCACATCCTCAGTTAGGTATATTCCTAAGTATTTTATTTTTTGCAGCTATTGTAAAAGGAGTTTGATTTGATTCTCAGCTTGGTTGCTGTTGGTGTACAGGAGAGCTGCTGATTTGTGTACATTAATTTTGTATCTGGAAAATTTGCTGAATTCTTTTATCAGTTGTAGAAGCCTTTTAGGAGTCTAGGGTTTTTTATGTATACAGTCATAGCATTAGCAAACAGTGACAGTTTGACTTCCTGTTTACCGGTTTGGATGCCTTTTATTTCTTTCTCTTGTGTGATTGCTCTGGCTAGGACTCCCAGCACTATGTTGAATTAGAAGTGGTGAAAGTGGACATCCTTGCCTTGTTTCAGTTCTCAGATGAAATGCTTTCAACTTTTCTCCATTCAGTGTTATGTTGGCTGTGGTTTTGTCGTAGATGGCTTTTATTACACTGAGGTATGTCCCTTGTACGCCGATTTTGCTGAGAGTTTTAATTTTAAAAGATGCTGGATTTTGTCAAATGTTTCTTCTGCATCTATTGAGGTGATCAGGTATACTATTTTATCACATGGTATTGTGATTATTTACTCACTCATCTATTGTTATCTCCTCTATGAGACTTGAGCTCCTTCAGGGAAAAACACTACCTGTTTCTCTACATCTGCCCTGAGCCTAACAATGCCTGAAACATAGGATCTACTCAACAAATGTACGTTGGTCAGTGTTATTGAAGATCAATACTTTGCTGAGCAGCACATTCTTTTCTGACCCAGAAGCAAAGCACCCAATACCAGGCTTAGATGTCTCGGTTCCAAGACCAACCATGCAGTTACCCAGGAGGATATGAAGATAATGACACAGAATCAAGTGAATTTTGATGCGCAATCTGCTATGATCTTATGCCTTAGTTGGAGAACCTGGGTTTTGGCCTTGATCCTGGAACAATTCTCTCAACTCATCACTAGACCCACATTTTAATCTTGTGTGTCCAAGTTTCTATTTTGGTAATATGCTGGTCCAAGGATTACCAAAAGTAAGGTTTATCTCCTTTTCTAGGCAAGATTATATTTTGATTCCTTTTCTGGCAATGTAATGGAAATTTCAAAACATTAGGAAGCTAGTCAAAAAGTTTCACCCTTAAGAGGCGGAGCTTGCAGTGAGCGGAGATCGCGCCACTGCACTCCAGCCTGGGCGACAGAGCGAGACTCCGTCTCAAAAAAAAAAAAGTTTCACACTTAATTCTCTATTAAACACAATGTTAGGAGCAGCAGTACCTGTACTGTGTCTAGCTCTTGACCTAAAGGCGAGATTCTTAAAGTATCTAAACCATTCCAGGTGGAGGTTTTGACTAGAGCCACAGGATAAGTGGAGTGATGGGGCATGGGGTTTGTGGAGGGAGTTGTGATGGCTCTAAATCATTGCTGCAAATTTTTTGACACTCCTCCTATCTAGAAGTGGCATCTAAGTCTCCACTCCTTGAATCTAGGTGGACATAGAGAGTATGGTGGAAGTGATGCCATGTGATTTCTAGGGCTAGATCATAAAAGATCATGCAGCTTCCTCCTTATTTACTGAAAGACTACTCTTGGAACCCTGAGCTTCATGTAAGACTCTAGGTTGAACCATGCTATGAACTGAATGTTTGTGTTGCCCCCAAAATGCATATGTTGAAACCCAGTCTCTAATGGAATGGTATTTGGAGATGGGGCCTTTGGAAAGTGATTATGTCCTGAGGGCAGAGCCCTCATGAATGGGATTAGTGCCCTTATGAAAGAGACCCTGGAGAGATCCTTTGCCCCCCTCTACCACATGAGGTTACAGCGAAAATATGGCTATCTGTGAACCAGGAAGCAGACCTCTATCAGACACTGAATCTGCTGGTAGGTTCATCTTCGTCTTCCCAGTCTCCAGATCTGTGAGAAATACCGTTTATGAGACACCTGAGTCTAGGGTAGTTTGTTATAGCAGCCTGAATGGACACACCATCAGCAGAGCCACGTCATCAACAGAACTGCTGTTGCCTCCATGATCTAAAAAGCCACTGGCTCTTAAATCATGTCACCACTGCCACAATTGGGAGTCCACCACAATCAGGAAGTCACTATGATCTGGTGACTGTTCCAGTCTCAGCATTATATCACCTTGCTGCAATCTGCACCAGCAAAGTGAACGCCCTGGACCCCACCTCTGATCACCTGCAACCAACAGCTCCGTGGCCATGGTTATGAGCAGAAAGAGCAGGAGGGGAAGATGTTATGGCCCCTGGTTTGCTTTCATTTTTGTTTTTTTAGCATTCTAGGCTTTGTAGCATAAAAAAGCACGCTTAAAGTGGGATGGATGTTGAGTGCAAATCTACAATATCATCATGATGTCTTTTTTCTATAGGACTATAAGCAATTTACATAAACACCTTAATATCCAATACCCCAAAGTATCCAGCAATTTTCAAGTCATTATTGAGATAAGGAAGGGGTGTTCCTGAGGGGGAAAAAAAAGAGGGAAGAATCCTGAAGTCCTATATGCCGTTTGCAAGTCTGCCAGGAAATGGAGCCCTCAAGGGTAGGATGATATGGTCTTAGTCTGGAGAAATCTTCTGTTCTAGATATTCTCCATTTGCCCACCCTACTCCAGACCCACTCTTCACTCATCTCCACTATACCTTGTGCCCTGGGAGGCTGACCTCCACAGATGGCATCACCTGGGTTCCTGTGCCCCCGACTTCTGGTTGGGCTTAGCCAGTGAGAGGCACCAGCAAAAGATCAGACAGCAAGGAGAGAGTGGTCAGCTTGTTTATTCCCTGGCTCCTTCTGTACCAGGCTATCATTTGGCTGTAGCTACTTTTCTCTACCTAATACTGCCACCCAAGTCAGAGCACTTGTCAGGTTAGCCCCAGGCCACCAGCAACAGCTCTTGCTGGTAACTGCCTTCCCTTACCCTTTCAGGGCCAGTAGTATTAATGACTTCCCATTGATTCTAGTCACGGAATGTAATTATCATTCTCCACCTTTGCAAGAATACTGGTTACTGAGTGTGCTGTTTGTTTACTGCTTGAACACAGACTTCGGAATGATTGCTAGAGTCTCCAGAGACCATTCGCCTGTGCGTTCCACCACCTCTTGCACAGCACCATGCTTTACAGATCCCATGTTCCACCTAACTAGTCAGACTTTCTTCCCTGCGTTGAAGCTGAGTCGGCTTCTTCAGGAGTGGTGCTCCCAGTACATGAGGTAGCTGTGGCTCCACATAAAGTGTCTTGAGAACAAGTAAGCTGGCTTTGAGAGGACAATGACTGCCATTGGTTGGATATGTGGTTCCAGGCATTCAAGTGCTCAATTTCAGTTACTCACCTGTAAAGGGGAGAATAGCAACCATTGTCAGGATTGAATAAGGTTAAGTATGTAAAACAGCGGGGGTAAACAGCAGACAGCTTTACGAATACTAGCTATCACCTTTTGGAAGCTTGGCACTCTTTCCATTTATTTCCACTATTACATTTTTCCTTCTGCTAATTAAGTTTCTTATTGGTAACAAATTGATATTTTAATTAGTACTACAATCCTGGTGTCTAAATCTTTGTTCCAGCAAGAAAGGAATGAGAAAAGAAAAAAAAAGGCAAGGCTGGGGTGGCTAATAAAAAGTCATTTTCACTCCTGAAAAGAGAACACTGTGCCAGGGGCCCTAAACTTTCTCACTTATTAACTTGCGGTGGACAATTGGCAAAAAAAGTTTTACTGTGGTTTGTAACTTTGGTCAGTCAACAGAGCCTTTGGCCTTGGGCTGAAATAGATAGTTTAGAGTCATTGTGACAGAATGAAACCAGAGTAAAGTGTGGCCAATCTGCTGATTTCCACGGCACTTTGGGTCCCAGTTGTTCCAGATCTCTTCCAGATCTCAGACAGCTTTTAGGATTTCAGCTAAAAGAGTGGCCGGGACAGCTGGACAACCTGGCAGAGTTTTAATAGGTTTTGAATCCTGACTTTCCATTTTATTAAAGAAGCATTTAAAATATTTAGGGGGCTCTAATTACAACCAATAACAAAAGACATCTTAAAGAAGGCAAGCTTCATATAATTATAAAAGATTGAGGTTTTTAAAGAATTCACAGGTCTAGAGAGAATGGTGTAATTGTATGGGAAAGGTGAAGCTTTGCTTACAAGATGCAGGTAAAATTTACCAGAATTCTTCAGGATATTATTTAAAAAGAGAAGGTCTACATGATGAATTATTCTAATATCATCAAATATTCCAAATCTAAACTTAGTCACAGCCAGGCACGGTAGCTCACATCTGTAATCCCAGTGCTTTGGGAGAACAAGGCAGGAAGATCACTTGAGTCCAGGAGGTCGAGACCAACCTGGGCAACATAGTAAGACTCTGTCTCTACAGAACATTTAAAATATTAGCTGAGCATGGTGGTGTGCACCGGTAGTTCTAGCTACTCTGGAGGCTGAGGCAGGAGGATCACTTGAGCCTAGGAGTTTCAGATTATAGTGAGCTACGATTGCACCACCGCACTCCAGCCTGGGTGACAGAGAGAGACCCTGTCTCTATAGACAAACAAACACAGTCACATTTAAGCCCCAAACTAAGGCATGCCTGAACTAAAACCTATGGCATTAACTCTTCCATTATGGTAAGAATTTACAACTCAGTGACTAAACATAAACAGGCTTAAGGGAACAACGAGAAAGGTACCTGTCTGCTGACACAGCTATTTAAGGTACACATACCTGTAGGGAAGATGGTCCAAGCATTTAATAATTGGCATTGCTTGGCACAAGCACCAACCGGGTAGAGCAGACTTTACCATGATCTGCTATTTGGCTGAACCAGGGCACGCCACCTGAACATCATCTCTGCCTACATTCTATGCAACAGCTCTCTGCTCATCACCTGCAGCGGCTCCTCAGCCTATGACAAAACCATCCACCATTCACAGCACTCCACGTTTCCCAAAAATGAAGCCTTTTTTCCCCCCAAAAAGTCCAAATTCTTTAGCATTATTTTATTCTTCACTGTTTGTCTTCTCCATTCCACTACCAAAGCCAACTTTGTAACTTCTTGGCAACTTGCAAGCAGATGGTTTCCCAAGCAAGCAGAGAATGCTGTCCTGAACTAAGAGATGCCGCCTTGAAGGGGGCAGCTGGCCTCAGTGAGTCATTGCTCCTGTCTCTTGAGGATGCAGCTCTCCTCACCTTTGAAAGGGTGATGAGGGCGTGGGCAGCTGAGCAGAATCAGGCCTGTTGAGACGTCTCTTACCACTCAAGCCTGGTTACACTGAACTCCATCCTGATCAGCCCAGTGAAAAATAAAAAACAAAGAGTTCCAGTCACCAAGGAGTTGGCAAGCTCAGCAGCAAGTAGGTTAGGTGGATTTATTTATTTGTTTTTTATTTATTTTTTTTACTTGAGTGGCTTTTCTGGGCTTTCATAACCCGCTGCAATTAGCTTTTGTTGTTCCTGCGCTGGATCGAAACATTTCCTTAGACTTCTGTCTTTGCTGCTACTACTCCTTAAGGGCAGGAGCTTTGTCTCATTCTTTGCTATATTCCCAGAGCCTAATCCAGTGCCAGGCATACTTGCCATGTACTCAGAAAAGATTTGTTGAGCAAAACAGGATTGGGCTTAAAGAAAAAAATTACACTGTACTAAAACAGCAGTCTCTCTGGATCCACTTTGTGGTTAGTCCAATATAAGAAAATGATAATTAAATTACATTTAATGTTTTATAATTATATATTTCTAGCCTAAGAATTCTAGTAGCTGGTGAGAATAAACTTGATGCCCAAGTACTGAAGCTCTCAAAGCATACTTTTAGTATTATACATATAAACATGAATCAAAAGTAAACCAGTATTTAGAAAATATATTTTAAATTGCTTAGCATTCTGTTTTTAGAGATTATCAGCCAAGCATGGTGGCTCATGCCTGTAATCTCAGCACTTTGGGAGGCTAAGGTGGGTGGATCATTTGAGATCAGGAGTTTGAGACCAGCCTGGCCAACGTGGTGAAACCCCATCTCTACTAAAAATACAAAAATTAGCCAGGCATGGTCGCGGGCACCTGTAATCCCGGGTGGCTACTCGGGAGGCTAAGACAGGAGAATCGTTCGAACCCGGGAGGCAGAGGTTGCAGTGAGCCGAGATTGCACCACTGCACTCCAGCCTGGGACACAGCGAGATTCCATCTCCAAACAAAACAAAACAAAACAAAAACAAAAAAACAAAAAATCACAAAATTATCTATAAAACCTTTTTATTTACAAACAGAAAATAATCAGTTTAGTAAAAAAAAATTTTTTTGGTGATCCTGGAATAAAGTTTCCCACAAATGAAAGTTATAACTTACTAGGGAGATAAATAGAGATGCAAATTGTAGGAAACAGGTCATGTTCCTTCTATTAAAAAAAAAAAAAACAGCAACAAGCTTTTACTATTTTCTTTTTTATTTTAAAAGGAACAACTTTTCATTGATAAAACCTGGAAAAATATGGATAAAGGATTTAAAAAATCATCCTAATCTACATTCCGTAAATAATCAGTGCAGAGAGTTTGAATATTTCTTTTTAGTCTTATTTCTATACATCCACATAATTACTACATGGTTGAGATTGTATTGTTTACATGGTTTCACATCTGGTTCCTTTTTTACTTAATGTCATAGCTTGAGCCCCATTAAAAAAATAAAACGGTGACACTGATACACTTTTGGTCAAGACCATGTTTGGCCTTGCCTTTTTCAAGTTGGTGAGTGACAAACTGACCATCTCACTCTTGTCCCAGTACCATTCCTGGGGTAGAGATGGGCTGGGCTTAGCAGTATAGTCTCTGGCTTTATGCACAACTGGGCCTTATTTTTAACGTATCTGGTTATGTCTCAAAACACCTGACCAAATATTGCAACTTAGGAGGGGCAGGAGGAAGAGCAGTACCCAGAGGAAAGCAACAAATGTGGTGAAAGGGTCGTCTAAGGAAGGAAAGAACTGGGTTGCTTTCCCTGAACACAGAGGAGAATAGTAATAGTGAGTGGCCTGGCTCACTGGGAGTCGTGACTGATTTGCTTTCGCTACTCTGCTGGGTGTCTGCCTGGGCTCCTCCCACCTCTCCACCTGCTCAGTGCCCTGGGAGGCTGACCTGCAGGAGCAGCTCTACAGGCTCTCTTGCCTTGTGACTTCGAGCTGGGTTGGCCAGTGGGGAGCCCTGATGGGCTTAAGGAGAATGACACTGGTGTATTCACTCTCCAGCTCCCTTTCGGTGGAGTCACTGCAGACTGGCTGTATCTCCCCACCAAAGGCCACACATGGCCCGTCATGCGCCCTCTCCATGGGGCCCTCTGACTCTGCCTTCTGGTAGGCACCCTCTTCTCTTGTCCTGTCAGGTCTGGGCATGGATTGGGGACAGAGGGGTGGTAGCAGTGCTTGTCATTACTAATTCTGGGCACTGCACTACTCTTTTCCCTACACTTTGCCGGTCTTTTAAATAGCCTTCTTTTAAACTCTTCAAATTATCCAATATGAGGGCACCCTCTATTTCCTGCCAAGATTCTGATAGAAATATTGAAACTACATGTCCCTCCTCCAAGGCTGGCATATTTCATTCAATATTCAGAATCCAACTATTACCTGAGTTTCCTCAGCAGGGTCAGTTGAGGATAATAAATGTATAAATAATCCATCTCCAGTTCTAGCAAGTGGCTGTTTCTAATGGCACTGCTGCTGCTGGCGATGATGAACAGTAATGCCAGCTGCCGTCATGTACCCATTCAATGCCTGGGCCACATACTCTTCATGACTGGGCTTGATCCTCAGAACAATTCATTAACAAGGTGGCTTTTGTTCCCACTTTAGAGTTGAGTAAATCAAGTATCTAGAAATTTAGACTAATGTGTGCACATCCGTTGCCTCACCTCCTTTAATCTTTGACTCAAACAACATTTTCTCAGTTAGGCCCTTCCTGGCTACTCCAATTTTAACATTTCCTATGCCCCTTCCCTGCTTTATTTTTCTCCTCAGCGTATCATTGGCTAATATACCTTTTTCTCCTCATTTGTCTTCATTAATGTCTATCTCACTCCATTTGAATGTAAGCTCCATGAAGACAGTGTTTTTCTCTTTTTCTTTTTTTTTAATACAGTCTTGTTCTGTTGCCCAGGCTGGAGTGCAGTGGCTCAATCATAGCTCACTGCAGCCTCGAACTCCTGGGCTCAAGCGATTCTCCCACCTCAGCCTCCCAAGTAGCTGGGTAGCTGGGACTATAAGCATGTGCCACCATGCTTAGCTAATTTTTAAAAAGTTTTTCTTAGAGATGGGGGACTTGCTATATTGCCCAGTCTGGTCCTGAACTCCTAGCCTCAAGTCATCCTCCTGTCTCACCCTCCCAAAGCACTGGGATTAGAGGTGTGAGCAACCATGTCTGGTGTTTTATTCACTGCTTTATCCCAGCACTTAAAATGATCCTGGCACATAGTAGGTCCTGAATAAATGTGTGTGTGTGTGTGTGTATATATATATATATATATATATACACACACATATATATACACATATATACATATATACATATATACACATATGTACATATATTATATATACACATATATGTACATATATTATATATACACATATATATACACACATATTTATTCAGGACCTACTATGTGCCAGGCATATATCAATCAATACATTATTATTGCTGGCACATAGTAGGTCCTGAATACATATGCATGTATACATATGTATTCAGGACCTACTATGTGCCAGGAATATATATATATATATATATATATATATATATATATATATATATATAGGAATATATATATATATATACAGGAATATATATATATATTTACAGGAATATATATATATATACAGGAATATATATATATACAGGAATATATATATATACAGGAATATATATATATATACACACAGGAATATATATATATATGTATACACATATGTGGCAATTCTCCTGCCTCAGCCTCCCAAGTAGCTGAGATTACAGGCGTGTGCCACCACGCCTAGCAAATTTTTTGTATTTTTTAGTAGAGATGGGGTTTCACCATGTTGACCAGGCTGGTCTTGAACTCCTGACCTCAGGTGATCCATCCGCCTCGGCTTCCCAAAGTGCTGGGACTACAGCTATGAGCCTCCGCGCCTGGCCTTGAATAAATATTTTTAAATGAATGGATGATAAAGCTAGAATTCAGAGTCAGGTCTGTCTACCTTGAAGGTCTTTATTTTTCTACAATATCCTCCTTAGCTAGTCACAAGCAATGTAACTAGATAACAGCCTCAAAGAGAAAAGACAATAGCATTATTTTGTACTAGATGTAACCATTATGCAACCTGTTATGACTGTAACATGAGACCACTAAGGAAAGAAAACAAAATGATGCTGACATATTTGTTTTTAAAAATGTGTTTACTACCAAGACAATGGGACATATGGTAAGACCATGTGGGCTTTCACAGAAATGAGGAACCATTTGGAATGGAGAAGAAAGAATATTGAGCAATAGATTTTGGTGCAGACAGCAGCCACTCGCTATTGACTCAGTGCAGGTGCAGGTGCTCATGGAGTGAATAGAAGCTTTCTTCAGGGTCAGGAGAGACAGATGACATAGGCATGCAAGCTGAGAATGCATGGCCAACTGGTGGGAGCATGGGTCTGGAAGAGGCAGACATTCTGGAACTGAATCCTGAATGTTGCCTTTTTCTTGGTCTTTGAGTGCTTTATGCTTCATTTCCCATGGTACTTAGGAAAGGGGGAAGGAATAGTAATGACTGAACAGATTGGTGGTAAGAAATACATTCAGCGGTGGCTGGGCACAGCAGCTCACGCCTGTAATCCCTGCACTTTGGGAGGCCAAGGTGGGTGGGTTACGAGGTCAAGAGATCGAGACCATCCTGGCCAACATGGTGAAACCCTGTCTCTACTAAAAATACAAAAATTAGCTGGGCGTGTTGGTGTGTGCCTGTAGTCCCAGCTACTGGGGAGGCTTAGGCAGGAGAATCACTTGAACCTGGGAGGTGGAGGTTGCAATAAGCTGAGATTGCGCCACTGCACTCCAGCCTGGTGACAGAAAGAGACTCGGTCTAAAAAAAGAAAAGAAAAGAAAAAAAATACATTCAGCAGCAAGTTGCAAAGTCCTTGCTTTCCAACTGTGGATATTCCAGAGAGATCAATGATTACCTGGTAACTAGAGCATAGGCTGTGGCCTCAGACACACATGGGCTTACCTGCTTGCTCCACCACTCACCTTGACCTTGAGCAAGCTGCTTAACCTTGCTAAGCATCAGTTTCCTTGGTTACATAATTGGATAATAATAGTATTGATTTCATTGTTATAAAGATTACAGGAGATAACCCTTGCACCTAGCACAGAAGAGGTGCCCAATAAATAAGTGTTCACAATCACAGTTATGTTGGACTAATAACTGGATTTGGATGGAGTCAAATTGCTGACCAGAGGGAGTTACCACTTTCTCCAGCATGAGGTCTCCTGTCATTACAGGGAAGGGTAATAGTGATAGAGGACATCAGGAACTTATCCCGCCCAGGATCTGGGACCTCTGACATCACTAGGTAACAGTTTTTCCTTCTCATAGAAAGCGGGTAGAATTAAAAGACTGGACTATTGATTCAAAGTTCTCTGGGTGCCCCTTCCCAGAGAAAGGCTCTATTTTGCCCAAAATCTTCTTAAAGATTGTGCCTGCTTGCGGTTTAACATTTCTATCAGAAATATGTAGAAGCTTGCCCTTTGGCATCCCAAATGACATAGGAAAATTATGAGTGATTGTCACAAAGGGCCTATAATTTATTCCTTGAAAAAAATAATAAAATGACTGAGAAGACGCCTCCCACCTTAGGAAATGCAGCCCACCAGGACTGCTGGACTCATCAGCAATGCATGAGCATGCCCTCTGTTTTCTACCCCCAAGAATGTAGATGTTACCTACTAGCCACGTGAGGGTATTTAAATTTAAATTGATTTAAAAATATTAAAAATTCAGCTCTTCAGTGGCATTGACCACATTTCTAGTGCTCCATAGCTGTATGTGGCTAGTAGACACCATATTGGATTCTGCAGATATGGAATATTTCTATCATCATGGAAGGATCTACTGGATTGTGCTGTCTAGTGGGTAATGCCAGCTCAAGGCTCAGAGTCATTCAGACAAAGTAAAAAGCTTCATTTTCAGACCAGCGTTGCAAGTGGTAAGGGCAAATTGAATATTGCTTAGCATGGAATATCATGGAGAAAATAAGAGACCAGAAAATCTTTTCAACTGGACTCTAAGTGTCCTCAAACTTCCATGTCATTGTGATTTTTTTTAAAGTGTGATCCAATCTAGAGAGAGCATTGTGCCTGCATTTTGCCACATCTTAAAATAATGGTTCAAATCTTCTCTAAAATATAATTTTATTGTAGAGCTGTAAGTCAAGCACACACTTAGAATCCTGAAGAACCCTCACTCAGGTCCTTACTGAAGGCTCAAACCCTGTGTTTCAGCTAAGGCAAAAAAAGGTTTTGGAGATTTTTAATGAAACAGGGCCCTGGCTCTAGAGGCCTGGGTACCTCACACGACTCAAATCACCACCCACTACCCTGACACCCCTCTCCCTTATGTCTTCTTCCCCCCAAACACGTTCCCTCAGCCATCTCTAACCCTTTCTATTCCACTTCCTGTGTTGCCTCCCAACCTCTGCCTCAGTCATTGGTCATTGGTATTGGTCATTCTCAGTCAATTCAAGCTCCTGTGATGGATGAGGGATGGGTCAAGTAGGATGGAAGGTCCTTAAAATCTTGAAAAGTGGGCCGGGCCCGGTGGCTCACACTTGTAATTCCAGCACTTTGGGAGGCTGAGGTGGGTGGATCACCTGAGGTCAGGAGTTCGAGACCAGCCTGGCCAACATGGTGAAACCCCGTCTCTACTAAAAATACAAAAAAAAAGAGCTGGGCGTGGTGGCGGGTACCTGTAATCCCAGCTACTCAGGAGGCTGAGGCAGGAGAATCGATTGAATCCAGGAGGTGGAGGTTGCAGTGAGCCGAAATCACATCATTGCACTCCAGCCTGGGTGACAAGAGCAAGACTCTGTCAAAAAAAAAAAAAAAAAAAAAACCTTGAAAGGTGAATGGAACAAGAGCATCGCAGAGGCCGCTGTGGCAGTCTGATTGCAGGGTCACAGAATAAAGCATCTAAAAAACAACCCGAGCTTTTGCACACAGTGAAAAACACAAACACAAAAACAAAACCTCCTACTAGCATTTTCATATTATGCTAACAGTCGTTGTCTCCTTCTTGGTTTCGAGTTAAATTTTAAACAGCTCTCTCTTATTACTTTAGCCTCAGTAGCTGTTGAGCACTAGGAAAGCAGGCATAAAAAGACTTGTTCTGCCACACTGGCAACCTTGAATAGCCCACAGGCTCACAAGGCTAGGCTACATCATCAGTGCCAAATAAAATGAGAGAAGTTTCTGAATATAAGCAAGAAGAGTCTTCAAATAACCAAGCAAACAAGAACGATCTTATTTCCAAAGGAAATAATGTAGGGTGGTTGCCCCCACAGTTTAGTTAAAGGGCTAGTAAATTCCCCAAGTCAGTGTTTGTGAAGTTCTTTACATTTCTTAGAAAAAAAACAGCCCAGTGGTCCCTCAAGTTAATATCATCCCATTGTGCAGTTTACATTCCTCGCACAGTGTTTCCACTGCTCTGGAAAAAGCCTACTGTGGCCCAGTGGTTTTCAGAATCTGCAAAGCTATGAAAGCTGCTCTTAAATGAAATCTGACAAGAAGCCTGATATGTAAAAGAGACGGAAGTGAAGCTGCTCTGGTTGAAGGAGGAAGGAGGCCCAGGCTGTCACCTCAGAGTCCCTGTGGAACCTGGAGGGCTCCTGGAGCACCATTCGAGCTTCACTACCCCATATGGACTTATTAGAAACCTCACACTGCACATTTCAATGTCAAGGATGCTCGGGTTGGGGAAGATTATCATCTGTCACTTTCAAAAGAAGTTTGTAAAGGATGCTGCAAGTGATTACTTCAAGGACCAAGCAAATTCAAGGATGCCGAGACTAAAAAGAATTATTCATCCACATTTATTATTCGTCTGCCACACTCACGCAAAACAGTGAATTCTTTGCAGCTTTAGTGTTATTTTAAGAGGTTATTGCTATTGCTTTTACCTTTATGGCATGAGAGGGCTTCCGTGCCTGTACAGACCGATGTCCAGAAGTCCAGTAAGTGACCACAGGAAAGAATAAAGCAAACATTTCATTAAAACTTTTTTCTTTTTCCTTTTTTTATTGAGGTAAAATATACACATGAAATTTACCATCTTTACCATTTTGTTTTCTTTTTCTTTTTGAGATGGAGTCTCGCTCTGTCACCCAGGCTAGAGTGCAGTGGTGAGATATCAGCTCACTGCAACCTCTACCTCCTGGGTTCAAGGATTCCCCAGCCTCAGCCTCCCGAGTAGCTGGGATTACAGGCATCCGCACCACACCCAGTTAATTTTTGTATTTTTAGTAGAGATGGGATTTCGCCATGTTGGCCAGACTGGTCTCGAACTCCGGACCTCAGGTGATCCACCCACCTTGGCCTCCCAATGTGCTGGGATTACAGGCATGAGCCACCCAACCTGGCCTCATCTTTACCATTTTTAAACATACAGTTCTGTGGTAATAAATCCACTTAGAATCTTTTTCCCTTTATTTTCCTCTCCTGCAAAGGTCTCATTTTCAATTTATAAAACATTTTACAAATTATTGCTTAAAGATGATCACATTCTAAATTTTTATTTTGCAATGCATAGCATTTCGGTGCTAGGAGAAGAAAAAGAAGATATTGGTGTCAGGGGCAGCTACAGGACAATAGGGGAAAAAAGAAAGAAGAAAATTTTCAGGGGAGATTTTTGGTGTTCTTAGAGGTGGCTTTCATGCCCTGTAAAGATTGCTCAGGTCTTTTCTATATTCCTTTACATTTTAAATGACAACTGAAAAAGTTTTGTTCTTTCTTAAGATGTCAACTTATAAATCTTATTGTTGCATTTATTAATAAAATCTAGAAAAGTTCAATAATCACATTTTAGCTTTTACAGCTTAATCTTTTAAGCATTTAAAATTATACTTATAATTTTAATATAAATAAATTTTTTTGCCTTAGTTGGTTATCAAATGAACTCTATTGTATATTTATATAATTCTTGTACATCTAATTAAATTTACAAAGATGGTTAAACTTAAGTTCTTCTAATTATTCCATTATTGCTTATAATCCAAGTAAAATTATCTATTCCTCTGAAGTCTAAATCAACCCAATTAACTCTTTCTAAATTGGAATCACAACTTGCTAGATTCCTTAAAATGCCAAATTCTTAAATACTGCAAGCACTTAGAATACCAGAAAAACACAGATTATTCTAAACTTAACATGAAAGTACAAATAATTTGAGTTTTATTTATTTCATCATGTTTCTATTTAATAATAAATCTTTTCAATGAGAAAATAATGTCAGCCCAAACCATAGTTGATGTTTTTGACCCAGTGCACTGAGCTTCTTAATTGTACACAGAAAGCTCCTGTCCAGACCACAGGATTCCATCCTTTTACTTAATTCTAATGGGTCACATGAAGCCCAAGTCCTATTAATAGTGACCATAATGAGGTTCTATAATTTTCAAAAAGGGTGGGTGTCCTAGACCATCTCCTTGAGTTTAAATCATATTATTACCTAATTGTCTTTATTATTGGAAATCTGTAACTCCGTTAAAATTGTAACTAACTCTTGTACTTCTTTGGGTCTCCTAAGATAGAAATGTTATTTTATTTAATTCTTCTTGCCTTGAGGATTGGTCTAATTAGTCACAAATAAATCATGCTGATAACAAATAATAAAGAAAAGGACTATGGAATTAAATACAATTTTATAGAAAAGGTTTAAGCCCAAAAAGAGGAAACATAATCGCAGATGAAGGAAATAACTAAAAAGTTAGTTAAGTGGGCATTATTTAAGACCTTTTTTGTTTTTTTTTTTTGTTTGCTTGTTTGTTTGTTTTTTTTTGGAGACAGGGTCTTGCTCTGTCACCCAGGCTGGAGTGCAGTGGGCAATCTCGAAATCTCGGCTCACTGCAACCTCCACCTCCTGGGCTCAAGCAATTCTCCTGCCTCAGCCTCCTGAGTAGCTGGGATTACAGATGCATGCTACCACGCCTGGCTAATTTTTGTATTTTTAGTAGAGACGGGGTTTCACCATGTTGGCCAGGCTGGTCTGGAACTTCTGACCTCAGGTGAGCCACCTGCCTCAGCCTCCCAAAGTGCCAGGATTACAAGTGTGAGCCACTGTGCCCAGCGTCTATTTAAGACCATTTAAACTAGGTATATCATCTGGTGGGATTGTAAACATAGAATAAAGCATAAAGAAAAAGAGAATTTAATTCCAGATGTGCCATTAATTACTAGAAACAGTTTTGTCAACACTGCTAAATATTTAGCTACACAAATTTATAGCTCTGTCACCTGAGCCTGAATAAATCCAAACAGGAAAGTACTCTGGGTTGTTATTAGAAAATCCAGGTCTACTATTTAGAGTTTTGCCACAGACGGATTTCATGAGAAAGTAAACATTTCGACCAGCTTGGCCAACATGGTGAAACCTCATCTCTACTAAAAGTGCAAAAATTAGCCGGGCGTGGTGGTGGGTGCCTGTAGACCCAGCTACTCGGGAGACTGAGGCAGGAGAATCGCTTGATCCCAGGGAGGCAGAGGTTGCAGTGAGCCAAGATTACACCACCGCACTCCAGCCTGGGTGACAAGACTGAGACTCCATCTCAAAAACAAAACAAAAACAAAAAAGTAAACATTTTATGCATTTAATTTATCCATTTTATTCATCTACTTATTTATGTATATTAGTTACTGCTCTTACCCCAATCAGTGGTTGAACACAGCATAATTTTAATGCACAATCATCTCATGGAATAGTACAATGTAGGTTGGAGAGGGGTTAGACTCTCTTCCCCACTGTCATTCAAGGACCCAAACTTCTTATATTCAATGTCCTCTGTTGAATCTCTGAGTTCTGCCCAGCAAATGGGAGTAGGGAAATCACATGGCAAACTCTGGGAGAGGTTTTGTGGGTCACCTTCCTGACTTCTACCTGCCTCCCTTTAGTCAGAACTCAACCACGTGGCCCCAGCTGCCTGGAATAATGTCTACTGGATCCAGGAAGAAAATAGAACAGCACGGTGAACACCTAGCCAGTCTGCCACATTATAGCATAGCTGTAGACTAATACTTAGGGTTTCATTCTGTAATTAAATCAAATAGACAAAGTTTATCATCAACATACAAATTGATGTGGTAAAAGAAAAGTGAGTATAATTTTATCACGCATGAAGGTCATGCCACAGACAGATAAGTAATGATGTTCACACTCCTGTATCACTTAACTTCTGATGCACCACATTTTCACAACTGCTTGCAAGTTGAGACTAACTACAACATTGAAATAGTTGCTGTGAAAGTGAACTTTTTTTTTTTAAAGAAGACAGTTATGGTCAAATTTTCAAATACAAAATTTTTAGTAGATCACCATGATTACTTGATAAGAGTTCATCTTCATATAATGCTTCACTTTATGAAGTATGGGTTTATAAGAAGGGAAATAATTTACTATGCCTTATGTTTAGTGTGAAGAATGGAGGAGGGAGACATGGAAGATGTGAAGGCTACTACCTGATATTTCTTGGTCTGAGTCAGGCCTAGAAATGAGGAGAGGAAGGATATGGGAGGTTGGTAGAGATGCTCTGAGGGAGTGACAGAGCATTGTGAGGTTTCTGGGTTTCTGCTATAAGACACAAGGAGGACAACAACATCATTAGTTGTGATGGGGAGCTCTGGAGAACTGGGTAGAAAAAACAAGGTTTAGTTTTTTAAAACAAGATTTTGAGATTTCACAACATAGATAAGTGATGAAAAGCATGAGTTTGTGGCCAGTAAGACCTAGTTTTAAGTCTCTGATGCACCACTTGCTAGCTCTGAGACCTTGGACATATTAACCTCTACAACTATCTGTAAAATGTGGATAAGATCTATCTCAAAGAGATGTCATAATAATTAAAATACTTATTTTTCTCACTAAAATTTAAGGTTTGTGAGGCTGGAAACCTCTTTCTTACTCATTGTTATATTCCTGCCACATGCTAAGCTCCCGGTATCAGATAGTTTTATGATTTTAATAACAGTTTACTATTATCATTATCCATGTAAATATATCTAGCAGGTAGCCAATAATTAAAGCTTATAATTCAGGAGCAGTGCTCCCCTGAGACACACAAAAGAGGGGCCCTTGCCTTGGGCCTGGGTTTCAGAGCAGTGCAATTGTCTAGCAATTGCAGAGAGTGGTCTAGGGACCAGTCAGTCCACAGATGGCTTGTTACTAGATCACATGAAATAAGCACAGAAATTGAGAGTAAGCATTTAGAAACTTTTGTACCAATCTGACATTGGTTCATCGTCTCATTAAATAGGGTATAGACCAGCTATGGTATGGTCAAATAGAGTACTGAATCACACATGATATAGATTCCATACTGTTATGGACAATACAACTGCTTTTCAACATGTGATATATTCAGGTTAGTCACCTATAACCTAAAAGTTAGCAAACTATAAATAGATGAAAGTGTTTCTTTTTATGTTTTTTAAAACTTATTTTTAAATTTACAAATAAAAATATATTTAATTGAAAGTATTTCTTTATTTTTATAACATTATTTGTATCATTTTCATATTAATCAAGCTAGTTTTTAAAATATATATATATATATATTTGGCTGAGCATGATGGCTCATGCCTATAATCCCAGCACTTTGGGAGGCTGAGGCAGGCAGATTACTTGAGGTTGGGAGCTCGAGACCAGTCTGGCGAAGATGGTGAAAGCTTGTCTCTACTAAAAACACAAAAATTAGCTGGGTGTGGTGGCACATGCCTGTAGCCCCAGCTACTCCGGAGGATAAGGCAGGAGAATTGCTTGAACCCAGGAGGTAGAGGCTGCAGTGAACCGAGATCACGCCACTGCACTCCAGCCTGGGCGACGGAGTGAGATTCCATCTCGAAAAAACAAACAAACAAAAAAAGTATATATATTTTAACCTAATAGCTAAAGTAAGAATATAAACTTTATAAAATTTATTTTTAACCCTAATTGGCTAATTGGGAAACAAGTTTTACAAGATTTCTTTTTCAAGAATCAACACACATTGCAAATGTTGTAGTTGTAGTAAACCAAATGACAATGGAAGTTGATTCTGAAGAAATAGAGACCAAAAAAGTTCATACTCATTTTATTTGGATGTATAATTCTCATGTGTTGAGTTCACTTTGTAGTCATCATTGATGATAAAATGCTAAAACTATAGTGTATTTTTCATAGCACTGTACTGACTAATGAAGCAATGAAACCATTAAAATTTAAGTGGCATTTGCATACCATATGTAAAAAATAAGAGCAAAATCAAAAGAATTCTTTGGAAGAAGGAGTATTGACTTTAAAACCTGACAGAAGCAGATGTTAACTATTTCACATGAAAGAAACTTTGCAGGCTTCTTATAAAGTAGTATTTGGGATTGCTAAGATCAAACATATATACAATTGCCAAGACATGAATGCAAGACTGCATCAAAGATATTGGCTTAAAAATGTTGGGTGATACTGTGCAAAAGAAGTAGCTCAAATGCCATTTTCTAGTGAAGCTATAGCTCAACATATTTGGGAATTGGCTAGTGATATGGAAGGTTAACTCACAGGGAAAAAATGAAATTAGCAGAGTATTTCTCATTGCAACTAGATGAATGCACAGATATAGTTATGGCCATTCGGTTATTATATGTATGATTTCAATGTGATTGCTATTGGAAGAAATAGTTCTTTTATTTTTTTAGCCTCACAGCCAATAAATACAACTGTGAATTGTATAAAACTATAAAGGATTCCATTGTTCATAAATGTGTCTGGAGTTTAGGATTTTGTGTAGGATTATATTCTGATGGCACAGCTGCCATGACTGGAAAACATTCTGGATTAGTTACCCAATTTAAGGAACTTGTGCCAGAATGTAAATCAACATTCTGCTTCATTCATCAAGAAAGAAGTCAGCTGAACATAGGCTGGTCTCAATTCATGAGCCTGAAATGCCTTCATAGAAAGATAATTAAATTTTGTTATAATTTTAGAAGGTAAGTTGTTGGAACTGGCTACTGATGAAGGATTGAAGATGAATTTTGCTCCATTTTGTATAAAAATCAAAAATGAATGACCTGAGCTTGCTGAAATTACTCTGAAATATCTTATTCCATCCATCCATCAAAATACCCCTGTGAGACCGATTTTGTTACAAAGCGTGAAAACTGTTTAGATGTATATTATTACCTATAAGCGGTATTTTATGAACTCAACCAAGATTGAACAGGTAATAGGCAAACTCATTTGTCACATTAAAACTCTTAAATATTGACATGAATGGTGCTGTGTGCTATAGACATCTAATACTTGGGAATCTTATTTTATTCATAAAGTTTTTTTTTAGTTATGACCATGGAGCAATCAAAGTTATGAAGAGGGTAGTGATTGCACATGTTAATTATCTGTACACATACAACAACAATGTTGATTTTGTGATTTTTTCTCTTTTATGTTTTTATTATATTTATGGATATGTTATTTTATGCCTAATAATAAGAAACATGGATTTGTGTTTTGTATGTCTTTGTTTTTATTTCACTTTTTTAGCAATTCTTTTTTCTTTTTTTTTTTTTGAGAAGGAGTCTTGCTCTTTTGCCCAGGCTGGGCTCACTGTAGCTTTGACCCCCCAGATTCAGTCATCCTCTCACCTCAGCCTCCAGAATTGCTGGGACCACAGGTACGTACCACCATGCTGCCTAATTTTTTTAAATTTTTTTTTGTAGAGACGAGGTCTTCCTATGTTGCCCAGGCTGGTCTCAAACTCCTGGGCTCAAGCAATTCTCCTGCCTCAGCCTCCCAAAGTTTTGGGATTACGAGTGTGAGTCACCGTGCCTGGCTACTATTCATTTTGTTGCAGTAAAAAAAGTGTTGATCTGCAACAGATAGGAAGTCAAAAAAAAGGGGGAAAGGTCTTTAATGACAAATTGAAAAATGCTGCTTTAGAGGGTCAGTCTAGTGCAAGGGGTCTGTGGGGCCAGCAGAGCATGCTTACCCAGAGCCCACGGTCAGCATTCCCAAAGAATCCCAGCCCCAGAGGCCCAGAGCCTAGAGTGTTTGTGGGATGTGTGAGTAGAGCTGGGAAGTGCAGGCTGTGTGTGCACAAGGCCTTTCACAGTGTGCAGGGAAAGGAGGTGGCAGTCCAGGGGCAAGAGCCAGCTTGTTCCATGCCACTGTGTTCCAGCATGAACTCCACAGAGTCCAAGAAGTCTAAATTTAATCTGTATTGTTAAGAAGATATATTTGTCAAGCAGCATAATAGAATGTACTTAACAGTTGATAGTTTCACTTATAACTTTAAAAGTTTCAGACATTTAGAATGCGAGCTCCGTTTTGGTTTTTGTATGAGCCCCATAAATGTTAGGACAGAACCTGTCCAGAAGTTACATCAAAACTACAGCCATAGGTCAGGGGTGGTGGCTCACACCTGTAATCCCAGCACTTTGGAAGGCCGAGGTGGGAGGACTGCTTGAGGCCAGGAGTTTGAGATCAGCCTGGGCAACATAGTGAGACCCCATCTCTATTAAAAATAAAAAAAATTAGCCAGACCTCGTAGCATGTCCCTGTAGCCCCAGCTACTCAGGAGGCTGAAGTGGTAGGAGCCCTTGAGCCCGGGAGTTCGAGGTTGCAATGAGCTATGATCACACCACTGCATTTCAGCCTGGGTTACCAAGGGAGACCTCATTTCAAAGATAAAAATGAAGCAAAGCAAAACAAAACAAAACAAAACAAAAATAACTGAAGTCATAGATGGAGCAGTCAGCAAGGAGGAGATATTTGAAGCTGAGGGAGAGGCAGTAGAGTGTAAAGAGGGCAAGTTCTACATTCAGACTGCCTGGTTCTAATCCCAGATCAGCCACCTACTAGCTGTAGTACTTAGGGCTACCTTCTGTACCTTGATTTTCTCATTTGTGAAATGGAGATATTAATAGCACCTCATGGGAATGTTTCAAATGTCCAGTGAGTTCATCCATGTGAAGCGCTTAGAACACGGTGGCATAGAGTAAGCTCTCAAAACCAAGCAAGTGGCTAACTAACCTGCAGAAGGAGCACAGAGCAAGAACAGAAGATGCTCAGGGAAGCCTTGGAAAGAAAGCCTAGAGACGCATGGAGGGCAGACAGTGTCCCCAGCACTCAATGCAGTGCCGGGCAGGTGGCAAGTGCTCAGTAACTGTGGATGGATTTGTAAAGGATCCTGGAAAGGAGACTGAGAAGGAGCACTTAACACACCAAATGAAGCAGAAAGGTCAAATGATGGGAGCCCTTAGATTCCTAATCAGGAAATGCCTTTAAAAGGACATTTCGATTCACAGAAAGTCAGATGGCAGTAGATTAAAGAATAAGTGGGTAGATACTTCTCTTTTTAGTTTAGCTTAGTAACTCTAGTGGAAGCTACTCTTTTTAAAGAGTTGACAATGAAGGGAATGAGAGGGATAAAATAGTAGCTGGAGGGGGATGCAAGGTTGAGAGAACTTCCTTTTATGTTAGAGGAAATATGGGCAGACATGTTGCTAAGAGAAAGAAACCAGCGGAGAGGAAGGGATGATTAATGGAGCAAGAATCTAGGAGAAGGATGGAAGGAAATGGAATCAAGAGAAAAAAGCATAGGAGTCAGTCTTATAAAAGAATGCCATGCCTGAGGTGAAAGGAAGCAGGATGATCGATAAGGATACAGAGAAGTATTGAGGCATAATAAGTTGAAGAAATTCTTTCAGTTCATGCAGGGGAACTTGAACTTGCATTACTGGAAGAGCAAATACACATAGCTGACTAATAGAGAGCACATTCCTTTACCCATTGTGGTGAGACTCTAAAGAGGCTCACGCACTGTAACCTCTGCCTAGCTTGTGTCCCTGTTCCATGGAGTGGTAGTTGGCAAACTACAGCCTACGGGCCAGATTTAGCCTGCTGCCTGTTTGTGCACAGCCCCTGAGCTAGGAGTAGTTTTTGCTTTTTTTTAAATTGTGATAAAATATACATAACATTTACCATTTTACTCACTTTTAAGTGTACAATTCAGTGGAATTAAGTAAATTCACAATATTATGTGACCATCACCACTATCCATTTCCAGAATGTCATCATCCCAGACAGAAACTCTGTATCTATTAAACACCAACTCTCCATTCCCCTCTCGTCCCAGCCCCTGGAAACATCTATTGTACTTTCTATCTCTATGAATCTGTCTGTTCTAGGTACCTCATGTAAGTGGAATGATACAATATTTGTCCTTGTGTGTCTGCCTTGTTTCACTTAGCACAATGCTTTCAAGGTTCATCCATGTTGTAGCATTTATCAGGATTTCATTTCTTTTTATGGCTGAATAATATTCTATTGAGTGTATATACTATACTTTATTCATTCATCTATTGATGAACGTTTGGGTTGTTTCCACATTTTGGCTATTGTGAATAAAGCTACTGTGAACGTTGGGATATAAGTATCTAATTGAGTTCCTGCTTTAAATTCTTTGGGTTGCATACTGTATTAGTCCATTCTCACACTGCTGTAAAGAACTACCTGAGACTGGGTAATTTATGAAGCAAAGAGGTTTAATTGGCTCACAGTTTCTCAGGCTGTTCAGGAAGCATGGTTCAGGAGGCCTCAGGAAACTTACAATCATGGCAGAAAGGCAAGGGGGAAGCAAGCACCTACTCCACATGGCAGAGCAGGAGAGAGAGAGCGCCAAGGGGGAAGTACTACACCCTGTTCAACAACCAGAGAACACACTGACTATCATGAGAACAGCAAGAGGGAAGTCTGCCCCCATGATCCAATCACTTCCCACCAGGCCTCTCCTCCAACATGTGGGGATTACAATTCAACATGAGATTTGGGTGGAAACACAGAGCCAAACCATATCACATACCTAGGAGTGGAATTGTCAGATCATACAGTAATTCTTGAGAAACAACTGAACTGCTTTCCACAGCAGTTGCATCATTTTACATTCCCACTAGCAAGACACAAGGGATTTGATTTCCCCACATCTTCATAGTACTTATTTTCTGGGTTTTTAAAAATTAGGATGGCTGCTAATGAGTAGTCATGCTAACAGATATGAGGTGAGATCTCGTTGTAGTTTTGATTTGCATTTCCTCATTGGCTAGAGAGGTTGAGCATCTTTTCTTGTGCTTATCAGCCATTTGTATGTTTTCTTTAGATAAATGTTTATTCAAGTCCTTTGCCCATTTTTAAAGCAGGTTGTTTTGTTATTGTCATTGTTGTTGAGTTTTAGGAGTTCTTTATACATTTTGTATATTAATCTCTTATCTGATATGTGATTTGCAAATATTTTTTCCCATTTTGTGGGTTGCGTTTTCACTCTTTTGACTGTATATGTGAGAGTTTGAATTATCATAAAAACTCATATGTGAGTTTATGTGTGTTAGATGTGAGTTACCTAATACTCCTTCAATAAAACTCTTCCTGCCTCAACAGTTAGGGTGGCTCTGTTGTCTGCAATCAAGAACTCTGATTGATACATTCAGTGAAGACAATTATACTCAGCAATATTTCCTTAAAAGTTAGTGTTTTATGAGAAACCCTTAATTTCAATTGGGATTTTTGTACCAATGTTTATTGCTCCTAACCTTCCAATGTTTGTAAAACTGGTTTAATAGAATTCATATGTCACAAAGGGGATACAATGAAGATTATAAAACTAATAGATGAAATTTAAACACAAAAAAGTAAAACTCTGAATGAGAAACCATAACTGAAATAGCACATTTAATTGTAGGAGTTTAACTCCGCATACACTCGATTTTGCTGCAACTGGACAAGAAAGAGATACATTTCTGAGAAAAAAGCAAAGAAAATCAAGTCCCAGGAGTCTAAGTTTTTAGAGCAGAAATCCTAAGAGTATCTCAAAAGAAGCGAGATTGTTGATCATAGAAGTGATTGATTATCATGAGGTTAACACACCTTGGAGGAGCTGAAGATAAGCAGGTAGAGAAGGAGGTAAATGCTCCAGGCCCAAGGTAACAATTCAGGATTCTAATCTCAGTTATTTCACTTACATGCTGAGTAAGTTATTCATTCAGAGCTGCTCCTATTAATTCCAGCCAGTGATTATACTCTTAAAAAAACGAGGTGCGCAATTTAGAATGCTTGCTTTCTTGTTATTTAGGCATGTTCTCTATCTCTCCCACACAGCCGTGTGAGTAATAGTGACCTCATCACAAAAAAGAAAAAAAAAAAACTCCTCGTATAAACTCTGCTACAGGTATGCATGTGTTTTTCAGACCCGGACTTTTTTTTTTTTTCCTGTTTGATTTATCTCTCTATTATTGGAGATTTTACTTTTTCTTCCTGGTTTGCACATGCTGGTCTTATCAAGAGAGAAATACTTCTGTCCCATGTTCACCACTTCCATAGAAACAATTCTTTCCAATCTTTCTAATATGAGAAAAGCTGGAAGACAGAAATGAAAAAAACAATTTAAATTGGAATAAAGTTTTTTGTTTTTTTTAAAAGCGCACATCCACTTCAGCTGACAAGATGATTCCTGAAGAAATCAGAACAGATGAAGAAGCAAGACAGAGAGAATAGGTAAGCTAGTACTAAGTGAAAGGTTGACAGGGAAGTCAGTTCTCTTCGGAGCAAAGCACACCCTGGCAGAGGTGAGTCCACACCCAGTGGAGTGCGTCACCCAGGCTCTTACCTTTCGTAGCTGAAGAACGCCCTGTGCAATGGCCTGTGCCACAGCCAGCTAATGACACGCAGCATCAGGCATCTGAGAAATAATTAACTGCCTGCCCTTCATTTTCAGCCTACAATTAGACAACTGTGGCTGCAATTGTGTGTGCAATTTTCCAACAACAAATAATTGTGGCTAAAGACATGCTTGCATTGTGAAAGGGAGACATAATTGGGACCCCCCTTTAATAAGTTAGTACCTAAAATGTAAGCAAGTATATAATTTGGCTAGTGGAAAGACAACTCCGACTTTTTTTAAATTAGATTTTTATATTTTAACAACTGCTTTCCCTAGCCCATTTGCAGACCTCACTGCAGCATTGTTGGCATAGAACAATCATAATTAAACTGTAAGTAAGAAATGCCACATCACAGATGAACCAACACTGAATCCTAGCAGACTGTAGGGTACCCTGTATTCAATGCAGAAGATGCACCAATAAAAGGCCCAAAAAGCAAAGGACGCAAATTATTTCATTCTACTTGAAATATTAACAAAGTCAACCGCAGGGCACCCAGCACAGTGCCCAACACATGGAAGACACATGTGTCTCTAATTGATGCTGTGTTGAGTCCCCTTCCTTGTGCTCCCGCAGCATTTAAAAGGTGGCTTTACTTTAGCCCTTAGTGCTTCCTGTCTTCTTTCCGTTTGCTTGTTTGTCTGTCTGTCTCCCCCACTGTCCTGTGAGCTATTGGAAGGAAACCTCCATGTCTTTTTCATCCTTTATTTTCCTGAGCATATTTCTGTCTCTGGTGTCAGAAAGCCACATTAGCCTCTGTCAAACAAAACAAAACAAAATGACAGGAAAACAGGGAGAGCTCTTAGCAGGATTCCCTTTCTTTCCTCCATCTCATGGGGCTGCCTCCTTTAGGGAACTGGCCTTGTTCTCTCTGCTGCAGGTGGGTGTTCTCTATGTGGGTGACAGTATAAGCGGATGGCTCTTCAGTCAGACTGCCTCAGCTTGAATCTGGTTCCACCACTTACTTAGAATAAATTACTTAAGCTCTTTGAGTCTCAGTTTCCTTATCTGTAAAACAGAGACAACAACAATAATAATACCTACCTACCCTATAAGGTGGTTGTAAAGATTAAATGAGATGATAATACACAAGCAGAGCCAGGCATGGTGGCTCATGCCTGTAATCCCAGCACTTTTGGAGGCCGAGGCAGGAGGATCGCCTAAGCCCAGGAATTCAAGACCAGCCTGGGCAACATAGTAAGACCTTGTTCTACTAAAAATAATAAAGTTAACCAGTCACAGTGATGCATGCCTGTACCAGCTACTTGGGAGGTTGAGGCAGGAGGGTGGCTTGAGCCCAGGAGTGCGAGGTTGTAGTGAACCATGATCTCGCCACTGCACTCCAGCCTGGGTGACAGAGAGAGACGCTATCTCAAAAATTTTAAAAAAAGGCACAAGCAACTCACAGCAGTACCCAACACATGGAATGTGCTCAATAA
Organism: Pongo pygmaeus; assembly: GCF_028885625.2. Taxonomy (NCBI): domain Eukaryota; kingdom Metazoa; phylum Chordata; class Mammalia; order Primates; family Hominidae; genus Pongo; species Pongo pygmaeus. The sequence goes on along the minus strand of NC_072383.2, from coordinate 66,906,952 downwards.
ATGTATGCTAATATATACTATTAGTGTTGCTATTTTTGTGGAAGAGGTAGAGAGATAGGCATGACTATAGACATTTCTGGGTGATATCATCCTAACTTAGAGACCCCAAAGGAAAAAGGGGAACATTTATATCCCAGTATCTATATAAACAATTTCCAGGAGGGACTGATTAGCTATGTGTTATAGAGTTCACCACAAGCCAGGCACTACGGTAGGTGCTTCCTATGCATCATCTTAGTGAATTTTTACCACAGTTCTATGATGTAAGTACTTTTTTTTTTTTTTTTTTCCATGAGACAGAGTTTCTCTCTGTTGCCCCGGTCAGAGTGCAGTGGCAGGATCTTGGCTGACTGCAACCTCTGCCTCCCAGGTTCAAGCAATTCTCCTGTTTTAGCCTCCCGAGTAGCTGGGACTACAGGCGCACACCGCTACGTCCAGCTAATTTTTGTATTTTTAGCAGAGACCAGGCTTCACCATATTGGCCAGGCTGGTCTGGAACTCCTGACCTCAGGTGATCCACCCACCTCGGCCTCCCAAAATGCTGAGATTACAGGCATAAGCCACTGCACCCATACGTAAGTATCATTTAGCTCCTCACTTTGTAGGAAAACCAAGGCTTAGACAAGTTTATTAATGATAAAACCAAAGCTTAGAGAAGTTTATTACTGATAATTCAGGGGTTGTAAAACTCTCTTCTGTAAAGAACCAGGTATTAAATATTTTAGGATCTGTAGGCTAGATGGCTTCTGTCACAACTACTCAACCCTGTCACTGTAGAACTGAAAGCAGTCGTAGACAATATGCAAACAAATGAACATGGTTGCGTTCCCACCAAACTTATTTTATGGGCACTGAATTTTGAATTTCATATAATTTTCATGTGTCATAAAGTATTATTTTTCTTTTATTTTTTTCGTTCACTTAAGAATATAAAAGCTATTCTTAGCTTAAGAACTCTATAAATAGAGGTGGCAGCTGGATTTTATCCTTGGGCTGTTTGCTTATTCCTGTTTTAGTCACTTTTGGAAGGCCATATAGCTAAAAGTGGAGGATCAGCCAGGAGCAGTGGCGAGTGCCTGTAGTCCCAGCTACTTGGGAGGCTGAGGCAGGAGGATCACTTCAGGCCAGGAGTTCGAGCTGTAGTGCATAATGATCATACCCGTGAATAGCCACTGTATTCTAGCCTGGACAACATAGCAAGACCCCATTTCTAAAAATAAATAAATTAAAATGGTAGCTCCCAGCTTCAGGTCCAAGTACCATGACTCTTGGAGTCTGCACACTTAACCACAACTATGCCAGCAATGCAAACAATTTTTGATGGAAGGAAAATGCCCCCTCCCTCCATGAAAAAGCCAGTTTTGTATCTATTTGTAAATTTATTTTAATATTCCCAATCCATATATGTGTCTGTTCTTTAGATTTTCCTTTGAACTGGTTGTGACAGCAACCTGATTCCCTCAGTAAATAATGAGTGAAATAATATCTTTAGCATGTATTCACCTTATATCTGAAGGAGAATCAGGATTTTACTTTTTCTTAAAATTATCCTCTAGGAAAAGGCACACCTGTAATCCCAGCACTTTGGGAGGCCAAGGTGGGTGGCTCACTTGAGCTCAGGAGTTCAAGACCAGCCTGGACAAATGGTGAAACCCCATCTCTACTAAAAATACAAAAATTAGCCAGGCGTAGTGGTGCATGCCTGTAATCCCAGCTACTCAGGGACCTAAGGCAGGAGAATCTCTTGAACCCAGAGGCAGAGGCTGAAGTGAGATCTTAACCACTGCACTCCAGCCAGGCCGACAGTGATGTCTCAAAAAATTTTTTAAAAACTTTTTTGAATTAAAAAACTAAAATTATCCTCTAGCAGTTTTGGAGGTCTTCCATTGAGATGCTCAGTGTGTTCACCTGACAGAGCCAGGTAAACTCCATCAACAGAAATGGGCAGCTTCATGGGCAGCTTAAGTCCAGGCACATCCATTCTTAATTTTTAAAGGCAAAATCAAAATGACAACAGAACTTTGCTTGCTCCTTTCTTTTGCTGTTGTTGTTGTTGTTGTTGTTGTTGAGACAGGGTCTCGCTCTGTTGCCCCAGCTGGAATGCAGTGTGATCTCAGCTCACTGAAACCTCTGCCTACCAGGCTTACCTCAGCCCTCTGAGTAGCTGGGATTACAGGCATGTGCCACCATATTGGGCTAATATATATATATAATATATATATTTATATGTTTTTTATATATTTATATATATTTTATATATATATATATATATTTTTTTTTTTTTTTGCAGAGACAGGGTTTCGCCATGTTGCCCAAGCTGATCTCTAATTTCTGGGCACAAGTGATTCACCTGCCTCAAACCTCCCAAAGTTACTCCTTGTTTTTCTCATTTTAATTTTCCCTCTGCCAATTTTGTTTTGTTTTGTTTTGAGACAGGGTCTTTCTATTTTGCCCAGGCTGGTCTCGAACTCCTGGGCTCAAGTAATCCTCTCCCCTCAACCTCTGAGTTGCTGGGATTACAGGTGTGCAACCACCATGCCTGGCTTGTTTTTGTTTTTGATTTGTTTATGGCTGATAAGTTGTTCCTCACTGGTGACAGCAATGACTGGAAATTTGGTTTATGGTTTGACCATTTGGTGATTTCTGTAAATGAATTATTGAATTATAGAGATCTATTCTCTAAATTATTTGTTAGACTTTTTACTTTTGTTTTTATGTCTACTTGACTATTTTCAGCTAAATCAGGTCAGAAATAGAGAGAGATTTGTAGATGTTAAGTTGCTGGCTTTGAAGACAGGGGAAGGGGCCACAAGCCAAGAAATGTAGGTAGAAAAGGCAAAGAAATGCATTTTCTCCTAGAGCTTCCAAAGGGAATGCAGCCCCTTGCTTTTGCCCCTTAAGACCCATCTGAGACTTCTGACCTTCAGAACTATAAAATGATAAATTTGTGTTATTTTAAGCCAGTAAGTTTGTAGACATTTGTTACATTAGTATTGCTTTGTCAGCAATAAGACACTAATAAAGAGTCATTAATAATATGTCCTTTCACCAGAATATAACTGGAAAAATCTGTTATTCAACCAACACCTAGAATGTAATTTTTGAGAATAATGTTCATTTAATCAGGTATTACAGCAAGCACTTTTAAGGCACTAAGATGGCCTGTGTGGAGCCAATAATCACAAAGCCCTTCCAGGAAAACTGTCCCAGTATTTGGCTTAAAGGTCCTAGTCTTACAGGTGAGAAGGAATTTGTCCAAATTTATAGGTACTGCAAGTGAAATCTAGTGGAGAGTTTCTTGGCCTTGGTTTCCTAGCCTCAGGAAATAATATAGGCTTTTAAAAGTCCAATCACATTCTTCATGAAAACTTTCAGCAAAACAAACTTAGATGTGTTTGTTACGGCCTATGTGGTAAATTTACATTCTTGTTATGCCCATGTAAATAATCAGGCCAAATTTAAAAACTAGTGATCAAGAATAACCTATTTTTGAGGTTATTTCTACTAAGAAGAGGAGACTATAAGGAAAATTTTAAAACTTTAAAACAAGCAAAAGAGACTACTGGATATTCTTTCACGAAAATGCTAGAGACTTCAGAAATTCATTCGATAAGGATATGCACTTTTTTTTGAGTAGGCTATATTATAACTCTGTAACTTACAGAAAAATGATAGCATTGCAAAACATTTTTGTCTACAGACATGCAAATAAATTATATCTGGTGGTAGAGGGACAAAAGCCAGTTTTGTACCTATCTGAAAATTCATTTTGATATCCCTGATCTAGAACTATATCTGCTTTCTGAGTTCTCTCAATTATGATATATTTGCCTGATTCCCTCGGTAAATGATGAGCTAAGCAGAATCTTTAAAATATATTCATTTTCTACCTGAATGACAGTCATAATTTTATCATTTTTGAAAATTATTCTTTGCCAAGACTCAGGTAAATAATATTATTAATATTTTTATATATGTTCATTTAGGAAAGTTCATTATTTTGTTCAGTCCATTTTATGGTCAGACAGCTCTAATTACTAAAAACATACTTCTATTAACTCCAAATTAGCATCTCTATAATTTCACTTATTTGTCCTATTTTTGTCCAAAATCTAAATAAAATAATCCAAAGGATCTGTCTTTTTCAAATATTTAAAGTCATTTGGGCTCGCAGCCCCATTTCTCCATGTCAGGCTTTCTCACCTTACAGTCCTTGCTTTCTTGACCAGATCATCTAATCCATCTGGTCCTTTCCAGTTGCTGCCACTCTGGTTATTGAGAAAGTTATTTTTCTCCCAGAATGGAGTGCAAAGTTAGGGAGAAAAATATCCATACCACCTCCTCTCCAACAACACATGTACATGCACACTCTTGCACATTCACATACACTTATCAGTACCATTCTATATTTACTTTCTAAAAAAGATCTGTTTAAGGACACAAGTGTTTTGTTCTTAAAGAGTTTTTATTTTAGCCTCTATAGAGACAATGATAAAAAGGCAAAATCGGCCAGGCACAGTGGCTCATACCTGTAATCCCAGCACTTTGGGAAGCCAAGGCAGGTGGATCACTTGAGACCAGGAGTTTGAGACCAGCCTAGCCAACACGGTGAAACCCTGTCTCTACTAAAAATACAAAAATATTAGGTGGGCATGGTGGCAGGTGCCTGTAATCCTAGCTACTCGAGAGGCTGAAGCAGGAGAATCACTTGAACCTGGGAGGTGGAGGTTGCAGTGAGCCAAGATTGCGCCACTGCACTCCAGCCTGGGTGATAGAGCGAGACTCTGCCTCAAAAAAAAAAAAAAAAAAAAGCAAAATTTGGGCCCTATTAGCAGTTCGAGTCTTATACATGTTCACTCCTACCATTTCATCATTCCTAGCCTCTCATCAAACATACACCTAGATGTCCTAGTTCTTGCCCTGCCAAACTATTAGTCCCATCCAGTGTTTCATGACAGGCTAGGCTGAGCCACTCAGGTCGTCACCCAAGGGCATCTGGGGGAGCACTGACATAGGTCCAGTGAAATCTTTGTCTTCCCCTAGATCAGCCTCCAGGTATGAGGCACCCCAGGAGAAGAGGTTACTATTTCTCAGTCTCCCACCCCCAGATGCATTCTGTGGGTTTTAAGCTATCCTAAACAGTAGCCTCCTCAGGCATGTGTAGAATTTTCTCTGATTCCTTTTTGGCCTACAGCGATAGTTTTTAAAGTGCTCCAGGAACCAGCAGCATCCACATCACTTGGATATTTCTTAGAAAACAAATTCTCAAGCCTTCCCTCAACCTACTGAGTCAGAAACTCTGGGAGTGGAACTCAGCGATCTGTGCTTTAACAATCCCTCTGGTTAATTTTAATGCACGTTCAAGTTTGAGAGCCACTGGGTTACAGACCTCATTAGAGTACAGTGGGGTCTGATTCTACTCCTTCACACAGCCCTGAGCTAGTGTCTTGGGCACTTGGTCTCAATGATGATCATGTGGCCTCTGGTCAGTCCCTCACCTACTTCTCCCCCAGCAGACTTTTCCATTTTTTCTATTTATAAGCAGCTTCCTGACTGGACCACAACCCAGGTTTCTCCTTCTGGTCTGAGGATGATCTCAAAGTTTAAAGGGACAGCAAAGAAGAAGCACACACCCTGAGCGGCAGGGAGTCCTTCATGAACCAGGTCTACAGCTTTACATACCCTAAAAGCCGTCCTCTTCCAAGTGTGCCCTCCCTGTCCCTCAACCCCACAAAACAGGGCAGTTTTCCAGAACTGTCCTTTTAGACTCACCCACAGAACAAGAACAACTTCTTTACACATTTCTGTGTTTTTCTGGTTTTGCTTTTGTTTTTATTTATTTATTTTTGAGGTAGAGTTTCGCTCTGTTGCCTAGGCTGCAGTTCAGTGGTGCAGTCTTGGCTCACTGCAACCTCTGCCTGCAGGGCTCAAGCAATCCTCCCACTTTGGCCTCCCTAGTAGCTGGAACTATAGGCAAGCACCATCATGCCCGGCTAAATTTTTGTATTTTTCGTAGCGATGGGGTTTCGCTATGTTGCCTGGGCTGGTCTTGAACTCCTGAGCTCAAGCAATCCGCCCGCCTTGGCCTGCCAAAGTGCTGGGATTACAGGCATGAGCCACCGTGCCCGGCCCTGTTTTCTGGTTTTCATACAATATGCATAGATTATAGTGAGGGGGGAGAGCTATTTTTATTTGAACACACACACACAAATTTACAAGACAATAATCCTAGTTTTCTAAGTGTGTGTGTGTGTATGTGTGTGTGTATAAAAAAGACATTGGCAAGGTGGTCATTGCCAGTGATAGGATTATAGGTGAATTTAATGGTTTCTTTGCCTTTTCTTCATTTTCTACTTTTTTACAAAGATAAATTAATAAACAAAAAAAATTATGCATGAGGTATCCACATTTTTTAATTATTTCATTGTACCTCAATTATCCACCAAATTATAAGGAAATCACGAGTGAGAAGCATTAAAATCAGATTGACTTGTCTGGGGTCTAGAAATACATTAAATAATCCTAAAAATACATATCACAGCTGCAAAAATAAAGGCATAAAGAGGCTGAGGCTCTGGACCCAAAGTGTGGCTGTGCAGCTATAGTTTCCAGTGCATGGAACAGCACCTGACACACAGACGGTGCTCAGTCATGAAGGGAGCTCTCCAACCCATCTCTATTCCTCAGAAGTCTCTAGTACTCCGTGTGTAAATTTGACTGTCTGTTTAGTTCAATCTGGTGGGCCTCTAGACAAAGAACCCTCTCTCCCTCTTTCTTCAATCATGCAGGACTTTGCAGACTAGAGGAAGCTCAGAAAGGCCTCATTTTTGAAAGGAGTGACAGAAACAATACACTTTATGCTCAAACAGACCTGGCTCCAAATCTTGGCTTCCCGTTTTCAATTGAGGTCTGCTGTTTACGGAACGTCTACATATATCTGCATTCAAAAGTACTATGTACAGAAGACAGCCAGACTTTCACTGCCTTTATCAAGCTGTCCACCTGGAAGCCTCTGTTTCTACTTTGTTAAAGGAGGTTGTACTCATCCAACAGGGTTGCCTGGGGCACTAAATGAGACAATGAGCACAAATTGCCTAGATGCCTGGGCTATGATTATTATTAATTGCTGCTGAACTGGATTTAAAGACAAATGACTGTTGTATAATGTTTTCTGAAATCTACTTTAAATCAACAAACGTGTACGAACCCTTACGGGTACAAGGCATTGCACTAGGCAGGGAGTTTTAGGGCTAGGAAGATGTATAAATCTGTTCCCAGGCTCTTAAAAATCACTACCCATATCTTTACAAAGGTAATCATGTTTTCCTTGGCAACACCAGTTTGAACATAAAATTAGTCAAAGTTATAATCCTAGAGCTCTTCTTCCTACATCCTGGCTCATCCATCCGATTATAGGAACCTCAGCTCTTTAGAAATTCCACCTAAGTTCAATGCATCACCTTTGCTGGCCAAGGCATCTTCTCAGTCACGGCATGAAGCTCCACTCTTCTGCTGGCAGAAACAGACCTCATGATAGCAAATGGCATCTGCGTGTCCTTCTTCTTGGTCTAGTTGCTGCAAGACCCTCTTGCCGCACCATCTGTTCCTGGGCTGGAGCTTGAGCCACACAAGGCCGCAGTTCCCAAACAAATGCCCCCTTGGGGTGAAGAAAACGAGAATGAGTGAGGTACAGTGGCCATTCTCTTCCAACGGCTTCTAGAGCTGCTGATAGAACTGTTTTGGTTTTTACCATCCTGTCTCCCCAGGTCCCTCTCAACAGTCCCTGATGAAGAAAATCTGGTAAGCAGTACAGTCCCTGTAAGCAGTATGGTCCCTGTTTTACTCCGGCTTGACTACATCAGCTCTCCTCCCTCAACCTGACTTCTTTTGCCCTGAGGCCCCCTTGGTCTTTCCTACTGAGCTTCTCCTGAAGGAAATTCCCCCACCAGACTTTCAGATATGCCTCCATGTGACAGATTCCTGAGCCCTTAGCCCCCCTACTGCACAGGAAACTAAAATACAGGCAGACCATAATCCATGCTCTATTTTAAATTACATCTCTGATGTTATAGATTGACTGCTTATTTAATTGGAACCCTATGGGATTCACCCACTTTCCTTGTTTCTCTCTTTTGTTTCAACAACTAAACAGTTTGAGAGACATAAAAATTAAATTGTGGTGATTAATTATGAATTAGTGTTTTTAACATTTATCCCTAAAAGTAACATTGAAACAATCTGATGCAATTTTGAAATTAGTAATTCAATTCTCCAGAATTGGTTTAAGGCTTAAAAAACTCTAAACCTTTAACTCAAATCTAAGTCATGCATCACTTAATGATGGGCATACATACTGAGAAATGTGTCATTAGGCAATTTCATCCTTGTGCAAAAATCATAGAGTGGACTTACACAAGCCTAGATGGTATAGCTTACTTAGGCTATGTTAGTGGAAAAACCAAGCTCTGTAAAATATTTTAAAGAGGTTTATTCTGAGCCATTATGCATGACCATGGTCTGGGGAAATGCGCAAACCCAAGAAGCCTTCACTAAGTGGTCCCAAGGCAGCTAGGTCACAACTCTGTTTCATACATTTTAGGGAAGCGGAAGTTACAGGTAGTCATAAAATCAAAATATATGGGGGTCATGCATGGTTTGGCCCCCCAAAAGTGGGATACCTTGAAGTGGGAGGCGGGGGGCTTACAGGTCATAGATGGATTCAGAGATTCTTTAATTTGCAGTTGGTTAAAGGAGTAAAGCTTTGTCTAAAAACTTAGAAGAAAGGAATGTTTTAAGTTGAGATAAGGAAGTCTGTTAACCAATACAGAGTGAGCTATAAGGGGTGTGTGACTTAACCCTTGTCCGGTATGGCCTTAGGTCCTATTTATAATGTGGTCACAAACAGACTGTTTTGTTCATCTTATGATCTGTATTCTAACATTAATGCTGGTCAATTGTGCCTAAACTGCAAAAGAGAGGGGATATAACAAGACGTGTCTAACCTCCCTTCCCATCATGGCTGGGAATTCAATTTTTAAGGTTTCCTGGGGTCTCCTTGGCCAAGAGAGTGTCTGTTCAGTTAGCAGGGGCTTAGCATTTTATTTTTAGTCTATAGCTATATGCTTTAGCCCATTGCTCCTAGGCTAAAAATGTGCATAGCATGTTACTGTACTGAATACTGTATACGGTGTAACACAATGATTACATATTTGTGTATCTAAACATACCTAAACATAAGGTAATTTGTTGTGCTACGACGTTATGATGGCTATGACGTCACTAGGCAATAGAAATTCTTTATCTCCATTATCATCTTATGTGGTCCATCATTGACTGGACTGTCACAACACAGCACATAACTGTAATGTGATTTTAAGAATTTTCACTTCTTGGTCACCCCTTCAGAACACCTTATAGTGTATCAATTGGTAAAAAAAAAATTATTCTGACACTTGTTAAAATGGTAATATAGGGGAGAAAAAGTAATATCTTTTCCTTACCCATTGCAAGATTTATGGCTGACATCCCTATAATGAAAGATGGATTAACAAGAGAAAAGCATAACAAATTTATTTCATCAAAGTTTTTAGGTGACACAAGAGCCTTCAGAAATGAAGACTCAATGACCCAAGGAAAACTGTATTTTTATGGACAGTTATGCAGAAGTGTGATTAGAGGACAAAGGGTATGACCTGTGTATTAGTCTATTTTGCCTTACTACAAAGGAATACCTGAGACTGGGTAATTTATAAAGAAAAGAGGTTTATTTGACCCTCTTCTGCAGACTCTATAAGAAGGATGGTGCTAGCACCTGCATCTGGTGAGGTCTCAGGAAGCTTACAATCATGGAGGAAGGCAAAGGCAGAGCAGGCATGTCACATGGCGAGAGCAGGAGCCAGAGAGAGCGGAGGAGGTGCCAGGCTCTTAAATAACCAACTCTTGTATGAACTGATAGAGTGAGAACTCACTCATTACCATAATGACAGCACCACGCCATTTATGAGGGATCTGCCCCCATGACCCAAACACCTCCCACTAGGCCCCACCTCCAACAGTGGGGATCACCTTCCAGCATGAGATTTGGAAGGGACAAATATCCAAACCTCATCAATCTGTTAAAGAAAATTGATGGAAGGCCACTGTTTTGGACTGAGTTCCTGCACCAAAAAACAGGAGATTCACAGCAACCAATTACACAGGGCCCAGTTTACTTCAGCCAGCATGATAAGAAAGTCCCCTCTGTTTTAAGCCTATAAGAAAAGTAACTTTGTGATGACCAATCCAGTTTTTGTTCTTTATTTCTCCTTTCTTCTGCCTTTTTTGCCTATAAAGCCCATCTCCTCTGCTCAGCTCATCTTCAGATGGAATACTGCTCATCTTATGAGTTGATAATCAAAGTCAATGAGATCTGTAAACCACACATGTTGAAATTTTGTTTGTTTGACAAATCTAATGGTAATAAACTTGGGGTAACTTAGCAAGGCCTGTTTGTTCAGAATCTTCTGCCCGGCTATAGGGCAGATCCCCCTCTGGAATGAAGGTCTTATGACCCACTTTCAGGGGAAGTAGATCAGAGAAGTCTTTCTGTGGCCTCAGGGGAGAAAGGTGGAGAAGGTCAGAGTGTGATCTTTTTCCTTCTGGTGTCTTCTTAGTTTCCAAGGTGCCATATTTTGGGGTATCGTGTTGTGAGCCCCAACAGTAAGGAAGACTTTATTCAAAACTGCAATAGGGGAGAGAGATCCGGCTCAACAAAGATAGCTGGGGATTTATAGCCAAGGGGCAGAGAGAGGGGTCAGTGGACAGAAAAGTAAAAATAGGAGACATTTGGGGTAGAAGGGTTCTTGCTGAAGGCAGGCCAGAGTGGTCAGATATCAAGGGTGGAGAGATTCTTGCTAAACTGACTTGGTGTGATTCTTGCTATAACTAAGCTAGGCAGGCCAAAGTCAGGATGGATGCCAAGTTCTTTGAAGCTTCACTGAAAAAGGGGCTCAGGGGAGCCTGACTAAAGTTTGGTCAAAGAGAGAGTCTCTGTCACATCGTCGTCTGTTCTAAAATCCAACTCTTGAAACTGAACAATTCAACACAGACACAGTCTGATCAGTGCAGGATAGAGAATGGATATGTCCTTTCTGGAGACGTATGCTAAATTTCTCTAGCATGTTGACATCGGACTGCTGTGCAGCCATGAAGCCCCATTATGGGTTGGCTCGTGTGATATTGTGAAAGTGAACTATATATTTGATCTTCATCCCCATTTCCTGGCATAGAACTTCTAAACTTTTGGAATCTTCAAAGCAATAAGTATCTTTCTATGCTAATGAGATGATTGGCGGCTGGCAGCCCCTAGGGAGCTTCAGGATGGGGGCTGGTCAGCAGAAAAACCAAGGCAGGATTAGAGGGTTCAGACTTTCAGCCCCACCATTCAACTTCCAGGGTTTAGTCAATCATGCCTGCATAATGAAACTTCTATACAAGTCCAAAAGGACTGGGTTCAGAGAGCTTCCAGATAGCTGAACATGTGGAGGTTCCTGGAGAATGGAACACCCAGAGAAGGTCTGGACGTTCCGTGAATCTTCCCACGTGCCTTGCCCCGTGCATCTCTTCATCTGTGTCCTTTATAATAAATGAAAAAATGTTGAGTAAAGTGTTTTCCTGTGTTCTGGGAGCCACTTTAGCAAATTAATCAAATCCAAGGAGGGCATTGTAAGAGCCCCAACTTGAAGCCGGTCAGTCAGAAGGACAGGTCAAACAGTACGGAGCATGTGATTGGCATCACAAGTGGAAGACAGTCTTGTGGGACTGAGCCCTCAACTCTGAGTTCTGATGGTATCTCCAGGTAGATAGTGTTAGAGTTGAATTATAAGACACACAGCTGGCATTCACTGCAGAACTGATTGGTTGTTGGTGGGGAGAAATCCTTTCATACTTCTCAGTGACTAGAGGTCACAGAAGTCTCTGTGTTGATTGTTGATGAGGGAGAGAAGAGAAAAAACACTTGATTTTTATTCCTATATTCTCAGAGCTTGTAATTAAGATTGCAGACAGCTAAAACATCAGGTCCTTTCTCTTAAGAATGCTCTCTTTCCAATTTATCCATCATACAATCCAAGTTACTTTCCCCAGATAGACCTGAGCAACACTAATTGCCTACTAAATAAAATCCATCCATCTTAACAGAGCACATTAACCTATCACAACAAGTTCTATTAGTATGAGCAAATTCCCCCAAATTTGAGAATATCAAGGTCTAATCCAAACCATCCTCCCTGAAATAGTGTCTTGGGGAGGAGTGGGACCTGAGATTGCTTAATGAGGGGTGGGGCTTCTACCTAAGATCCCAGCAACATCAGGGCATAGATCCCAAGAGCCATGTCCTGGAGGGCTATTGAGGTCAACACCAGAAAAGCGAGTCTAGAGGTGACCAGGGAGACTGAACACAGAGGAGAAGATTGAACACCAGCTCGCAACTAAAGAGGTTTCACGGAATGGGTGAGGTGGGAGGGAGAGAAGCCAAGAGTATCCGTCAAAGCAGGCAGGGGGTATGTCAGGGGCACAGGACACATTCTGGAGATGGGATTTGGCTCCTACAATGGATTCCCTTCATTATTTAAGTATGAATCTGCATGCCTGGGACAGGCTTGATCACAGGTGCTACAAAAGTTCTGACAGAATGAGAAATTTTCAGTTTTTGAGACTATAAGGCTGGGAATTTGACTTAGAACAGGAAGAGTAAGTAGGTTTCATCTCCTGTGTCACCTCTGATAGATCACTGGCTGCTTGAAGCACTAAGTTGAGAAGGATTCTGAAGATGCATGTAAACTCCATGGGAAAGTATGTCCAAATGGACCAGTGACATCCGCCAATAGTGTGGGGCAAAAGTGAGAGGTGGCCTGGGAGCCGTGTATCGCTACTCCTGTCGTGACGCTGCCACAGAAAAGTCCCACCCCAAGGATCTGCTGGCATTTCTATACCTGCTGCCACATGCCGCTCGGTTTCCAGTACCTTGCATATTCATCTCCAATATAAGTTTTATTTCATATTCCTGTTATTCTCATGCTGTTATGCATATTTATTTCTTAGATAACTTGGTCTAAAATTACCCAGCTTTTTTTTTGTTTGTTTGTGGCACTCTTAGAGTTTCAGTAAATTTTTCAGTGCCCTGTCCCTAGACCAAAAGAAATACTTACCAGAGCTATTTGTTAATTGGGTCTAAACAACTTGATAAATATTTATGACCTACAACTTGGTCTGAAAAACTGTATATAAACATTGAAAGAAAATAATTTTATTTCATTCTTAAATAATTAAAGTTACCTATTAATGGGATGCATTTTCCTGTTGAATGCTGCATAACTTCTGTCAACCTAAAAGGAAGAGGCCGAGGCACAAAATATAATTTAAAGAGTTTACTTGAGCGAAAGTGAGGACAACTGCCCCAGAGATTCACACCCTAGGAACCTGGAATACAAGCTTCCTTTGGCCTTTGTTAATAAGCAGGTTTTTAAAGGCAAAAAAAAAAAAAAAGAAGGAACAGGGAGTAAGCTGATACAAAGTTATTTATCAGGAATTCTCATTAGTTTACAGAAATAACATTGATTAGTGATAGGCTATACATTGTTCAGCTATAGGGTATGGGTTGTATTGTCTGATGCAACATTATTAGGTTAATTTATAGATACTTGTAGCAATAGCAAGCAATTTCAAGAGATGAATATGTAGCTCAAAGGAGGCGGTAGAATGTGATTGCTGTCTGATTTTAATGTCTCTCTGGGCTTGGTAATTTAAAAGGATTTGGATTCCTCAGATAAAAGTTCTTTTCTCCTCTTCTCTTTTCTCCTCTTCTCTTCTCTTCTCTTAGCTGCTGCTGCTGCTTCTGCTTCTTCTTCTTCTTCTTCTTTTCTCTCTCTTTCTCTCTCTCTTTTTCTCTCTCTCTCATTTCTTTTTTTTTGTTTTGAAACAGGGTCTTGCTCTGCTGAAATGCTGTGGCATGATTATAGCCCACTGCAGCTTCCAACTCCTGGGCTCAAACAATCCTCCCACCTCAGCCTCCAGAGTAGCTGGGACTACCACTGTGCACCACTTCACTCAGCTAATTTTTATTTTTATTTTTGTAGAGACAAGGTCTTCCTCTGTGTTTCCCAGGCTGGTCCCAGATTCCCAGGTTCAAGCAATCTTCCTGCCACGACCTCCCAAAATGCTAGGATTACTGGAGTGAGCCTCCATGCCCAGCCTCTTTTCTCACTTCTCAAGCCTTGGAATTAGACTGGACACCACCACCCTCATTTCCTGTTTCATGTTTCTGCACGTAGTGCCACAGGATAGGCATAGTAGACCCAGCTTCACAAGTAGTATGACATAATCAAAAGAAATGTTGAAATGTTGCACAATCTAATGGTGACGCTGTCTACTACCTTGAGCTAATAGTTTGTGTGGTACCTGAATGGATGTCAAGTATCACTGTGCTTCTCTTACAATTCTAAAATATCCAGTGACACCCCAGGGCACCTTGGTACACAGCCTGGAAACCATGGGCTTGGAAGGCACTTCATCCGTTTCGTATTAGTACCTGTTTTCTCTAAAAATAAAATCCACTGTCTATTTTCTTACTGGACAGAGTCCCTCTATTAATGAAGCATCCTCCATGAGAAAAATACAAAAAGGCCATTAAAAGTTCAATGAAAGTTATGAAAAAAAGAAAAAAAATGAACTCAGGAAGTCTTCAAATATGAGACAAGGCACCGTGATCTTACTAAATCATCCAACATATGTCAAAATGTGTCATAAAACACATTTTTCCTTTGAATGCTAGCCAACTTCTGTTGTTTGCTTTGATTGACAGCTTGGATAGACTGGAACAGCAGGGAGCTGGTGAAACTACACTCCCAGGACAAAAAAGGTTTCTTCGTTTTGTTTTGTTTTGTTTTGTTTTGAATCTTTGAAAACCAAGGAAGAAAGGAGAGGGAGCAGGACAAAGAGAAGAAGGCAAGAAGAGACCATCGCTGTCCTCACTTACACAGCTATTTTTTCTATTTAATTATACATTTGGCAAATATTTATATTCTCTTGCCTAGAGGCAATCATATTTGCATCAAATACTTGAATGCAGGATGTTAAAGAAACAACAGGCTGGTCAGAGCCCAGGCTACAAAGGCTTACAAGATCCTTAGGCTTGCACTAAGCACCTTTCCTCTGCTGCCTTCTGCCCCCGCTTTGGTGAGGTGACATTGTCCAGGCCTGCTCAATTCTTTCCTTTGTTGCACCCTAAGCACCTTCGCACCCCGATCTCTAGGTCCAGCAGGACCAGAACAAGGGAAAGCAAAGCCTCACCACAGGACAGTGTTGTTCAGGGCATGCAGAGCTCTTAAATCTTCAGTCATTCAGAAGGAAGGGACTGTTGCTCTTCACCCAGGAAGAACCTTAATTATCCAAATGCACAGGGGCCCTCATGGGTGGTTCCTTAAAATCTATGTGAGTCATACAATCAAAAAAAAGAAAAAGCAGATCCTGAAATCCGTGAGTAATAGAGCACAGTTTCAGAAGCAGGAGTACATTTTTTTTTGCATTTGCTTCCAGATTTCCGAACTTAGGTTTCACTCTATAGAAATCTGAGCTGGTGGTAAAACGAGTAAAAATGAATGTGTTATGAGCCCCTTGGTTCATAATGGGCATTTTCTTGTTGCCTCGCCACGGAACAAGGAGCAGCGGTAAGATCTTGTTCTCATCTCACAAAGCAGCTGCGCTGACACTTCAAGCAGCTGGCTCTAATGTCAGCAATTGACGTTTACCGTTGATCATTTCACCAGCTAAGTTAAACACACCAGGCTTGCTCATAAGTGCTGGCCATGAAGAAAGCGCTCTGGAAGGCAAACAGCCAGTGAAAAAAACCAGCCCCTCAGCACACAGAGGAGAAAGTTTCCCTTTTTATAAACTATCTAAAAGGGGAAAAGGGAGAGCCATCATATTTTAAATTATGAATTAGCTATTTCATGCTGCAGCCAAAGCACTTCTCTGTTGGAGTGAGCATATCCCTGTAATGGCTTTTTAAAGGATGTTTGCAAAGTTAAAAGTCTACAATATGAAAGATTTAACTCATTTGCACCATCATTAAGGAATGAATTACTGTCATGGCATTTAAGAGTTGACTATGTTGTTGTTACACGACAAAGAAACGTCCTTTGAGCATTTCCCCAGAGCCTAGGCAGGCTCTGGATTTCAGGAACCAACAAGGACCAAGTAAGTGCAATTACTGGAGGTATATGAAATCAAAACACCTGCCCCAAAACTTTCGTTTGACTTTAGGAGCTGTAAATTTCCAAAGCCAAACTGAAAAAAAGAATTGCTCACCCCAACCACATATTAAATGAACCTAGCAATGAGGCACTTGGAGGAATCACAACTGTAAACCAAAAGTATCTGTGACAGGTCTCAAACAATTTAGAGATTTTTTTGACTAGGGTTAAGGATGCGCCCGTGACACAGCCTCCTGTGACCTCCTGACACAGGAGGTCCTGGTGTGCCCAAGATGGTTGAGCCACAACTTGGTTTTATACATTTTTAGAGAGACATAAAGCAAGGCATCAATCATCCCATGTGAAATGTATATTCATTCAGTCTAGAAAGGTGGGACAACTGGAAGCACCTGGAAGTGGGACGGCTGCTTCCAGGTCATAGGAGGATTTAAAGATTTTCTGAGCAATTGGTTGAAAGAGTAATTATCAATAGAAAGGAAGGAAGGAATGTCTGGGTTATGATAAGGGGTTGTGGACACCAAAGATTTATCATGCAGATGAAGCCTCCAGGTAGCAGGCTTCAGAGAGCCTGTAAATGTTTCTTATCAGACTTAAAGAGTCTGTTATGTCAGTAATTCCAAAAAGGAAGAGGGTATAATGAGGCATGTCTGGCTCCCACTTCCCATCATGGCCTGAACTCGTTTTTTCAGGTTAACTTTGGGATGCCCTTGCCGAGAGGAGGAGTCCGTTCAGAAGGTTGGAGGGCTTAGAATTTTATTTTTGGGTTACACAACTCTACCAAGGGAGAAAATTTGGAGGTGGACCTCAGACAACCAATGGAATCTACTTAGACCTAGGTAAGAAAGATAGTTTAGGAACAAGGAAAATGGAAAAATATAGGTTCCATGGCTTCAAATTCCACCAAAGAAGAGAAACAAGAAAGGAATATATAGAACATTTATAATCTAAACCATACAGGACTCTGATAGTATCCGAAATGTTGTGGAGGAAGTCAGGAACCCCAGGTGTTTCTTTCAGGACCAAATAGATCGTGACCCTGAGCAATTGCCCAGCTACAGACTGGGAAAGAAAGGAATGAGTGGAATCCTTGGATCTGGGGCCTCAAGTGCAGATTCTGCTAACAATAGCAATGATAGCAACGTGCAAATTTTTTCCTTCCTTATGGCCTTTGGGCTTGCTCTTCCTTCTACCTACAACCCCCCTGATCCTCATGTGCTGGCTAACTCTCCCCATTCACAACCCTGCCCATGTCATAAGACTTTCCCACCCACCAGCCACTCTCGGCCACATCACTCTGCTCAAATTCCTTCACAACTCTTACTACCACCTGAATTTACCTTATTTATTATCCGTGTATTTGTTAATGGTCTTTCTCCCCAGTGGGGTAAGTGTTTAACAACTGGCTGTGGGAGAAAAAGAATGTTAGTAAATATATGTAGCACACAACTTCCAAGTAATAATCAACTATACAATACCCTTTATTGTAAATTCCATGTGGTCAGTTGAGTCTCACTGAATGCCTTTGTTAATTTTTGCCAAACTCTTGTATCTGTGACTGCAACTGTGGCTGCCGTTCAACCATGATTTGACAAATGGAGTTGCTCCCAATCTGCTAACTCTTTTCTCCATAAAAGTATTGCCATTTGATCTGATGTCATCTGCTGTTAAACTATTTCTCACCCTTGTATGAATTCTAGTCCCTAAATTGAAACCTCTTTCAGCTTCAGCCATGCTGTTTTCAACAATGCTAGCTATCATTTTTGTATAGTTGTAAGGACTGGAACAGTGTTTAATAAGAGCTTGCAAAATTTTTGAAAATATAACAATCTGCTTTCATGGGTCAACATGAGCCCTGTGCCTCTCCGGCTTGGATGTTAGTAAGTTTTATGAGAGGACAAAGGGCACCTGGCACATATCAAATATATACTGACTCTTACTTCATAAAAAACATACTAATATCAGCTGGGCGTGGTGATTCACGCCTGTAATCCCAGCACTTTGGGAGTGCGAGGCAGGCAGATCACTTGAGGTCAGGAGTTCCAAATCAGCCTGGCCAACATGTGGTGAAACCCCATCTCTACTAAAAATACAAAAATTAGCTGGGCGTGGCGGCGTGCACTTGTAATCCCAGCTACAGGGATGCTGAGGCAGGAGAATCGCTTGAACCAGGCGGCGGAAGTTGCAGTGAGTCAAGATTGCGCCACTGCCCTCCAGCCTGGGCAACAGAGCGAGACTCCATCTCAAATAAACAAATAAATAAATAAACAAATAAATAAAAATAAAGTCCACTAATTTAAAAAAATACTAATCTTGGTTTTGATTCTCTTATATATACCATCATATACCTAATTCTTCATCTTCCCAGGATGGAAAAACTGGGAAAAGTGCTACCATCCTGGTCAACTAAGGTTGCCCATCTGCTAAGGATGGCAATTACCACCCTCATTATTAGACGTTTCTAGTGATCAAAAATTTTGGTCAGACATGAGATCTTCTCCCTGTCAGACTGTCTTTTTATAGACATTGTGTCACGGGTTCTGCAATGTTGAAAGGGTTTTGGTTTCCTGACTCAGGCTACTTGATTCTGCCTATTCACAGAAGTCTGCAGCACCCACCCAGGCTGGCCATGTGATTGGATATGGCCTTTCTTTAGCTCTGCAGCTATGTGGATATATTCATTTGCTAGGGCTGCAATAACAAATACCACAGTCTGGGTTGCTTGCACAACAGAAATTTATTGTCTCACAGCTCTGGAGACTAGAAGTCCAGGATCAAGGTCTTAGCCAATTTGGTTCCTTCTGGGGGCTATGAGAGAGACACTGTTCCATGCCTCTCCTAGCTTCTGGTGGTTTGCTGGTTTGCTGGCCATCTTTGGCATTCCTTGGCTGGTAGATGCATCACCCTGATCTCTGTCTTTATGTTCACGTGGTGTTCTTCCCCTGTTTATGTCTCTGTCTAAATTTTCCCCTTTTATAAGGACAACAGGTATTTAGGGACCCACCTTGCTCCAATATGACCTCATCTTAACTAATTACATCTGCAATGATCTTATCCATTCTGAGGTACAAGGGTTTAGGACTTCAACATATGAATTTTTAGGTGACACAAAGTAACCCAATTTGACAGTAGATGCTTTTTATTTGCTTGCTTAACTTTTTTTTAAATCTTTTAAACTTTCTTTGAGACAGGTCTTGCTCTGTCACCCACGCTGGAGGACACTGGCACAATCATGGCTTACTGCCTCCTCAACCTCCCCGGTCCAAGCCATCTTCTCATCCCAGCCTCCTGAGTAGCTGGGACCACAGGCGTGCACCACCACAACCAGCTAATTTTTTGATTTTTTGTAGAGACGAGGTCTTGCTATGTTGCCCAGGCTGACCTTGAACTCCTAGGCTCAAGGGATCCTCCTGCCTTGGCCTCCCAAAGAGCTGGGATTACAGGCATGAGCCACCACGCTTGGCTATTTGTTTAACTTTAACAACCTCTGAACCAGATGAGATTCTAAGAAGATAAGTGAATGTATTTTCTATCTAATAACTAAAAAATGCTAAACTTTATGGGATCTTGCATTCTTTCATAGCTTTAGGACCTTGCAACTTTTAGAACTGTTTAAAGATGTCTCACATGGCTTTGTCTGTCTTACAGTGAGAACTTGGGAGGTCACTCTTTTGATAATCTGATTCGAGTCAGCAGTGTGCAGTGCTAGGTGACATGCCGACAGCATACATTTTATTTCTGGTATCCACTTTGACATCACTATTTGTTCCTTCCATACTTGCCCTAGAAATCCAATAAGAGAGTTCAGTGATTACATACTGTAAATCAATTCTAAGGTGAGCATTTCCCTCTACACTTTAACGTTTCTGAAACCAGAATCTGTTTAGGAACTCTGTTATGCCAAAGTTTCATTAGCAGCATTTTTTTTCTTTTAGGTGAGATATAAAATTATATGACCTTAATAAATGTTGTCTTAGTTCCAATACAGTATTGAGTACCTATGATATGCAGACACTGCTAAACATCTGGAATGTAAAGAATAGTAATAGCAAGAAGCAGCAGCTGCCATGACAGCTGCTTAGCAGACAAAGGTGAACAATACATTTCAGTATAGCGATCTTTGGAGACAAGTTTTTCTTCCATTCTCCTGATTGTCACATAGCCCTTTTCATTTGTATTGATTTGTAATTATCAGTTTACCTGCCTGTCTTCTCCTCTGGCAACTCGAGGGCAAGTATCCTGTCTTAATCACCATTGTATTCCTGCTGCCCAGGACTGTGCATGGCCTTATAGTCAACATTAAATGATTAAGTGAATGGATGGATTCCCTCAGCCCACAGTGTGCTAGGAAGTCCTACTAAAGAAAATTTAGAATTTAGTTTTAATTACCAAGATATTAAGTCAAGTTTCATTGCCTACTCCAACAGGACTTTCAAGCAGGACTGCCCAGAATGCATACCATTAAACGGCATTTTTGCCTTAGTGGTTTTTGGTAAAAGTTGGAAAATCACGGTAATGTGTAAGGATTGTTCTGTGTTTGTACTGATTTCATGGTCAGCTGTCAGCTTGGCTGCAATAGCATTCAGAAATGTGGGGATATGTAGAAATGTGGTGACATGAAGTCTTCCCTTTTTTCCAGGGAAGGATTCTGCCACCTTGATTGTCCTGTTGCCGTCAAGTTCAGACAAAATTAAGTCTAGATGAGTTTTACCTTTTTATTATTATTATTATTATTATTTTGAGACAGAGTCTCACTCTGTTGCCCAGGCTGGAGTGCTATGGTGCGATCTCAGCTCACTGCAAGCTCCATCTCCAGGATTCAAGCGATTCTCCTACCTCAGCATCTGGAGTAGCAGGGATCATAGTCATGCGCCACCATGCCTGGCTAATTTTTGTATTTTTAGTAGAGACAGGGTTTTGCCATGTTGGCCAAGCTGGTCTCGAACTCCTGACCTCAAGTGATCCGCTCACTTTGGCCTTCCAAAGTGCTGAGATTACAGGCATGAGCCACCACACCCGGCTACCTTACATTTTGAATAGGTAAATACATCCACAATTGAGAAATAGAGTCAAGATTAACATTTAAGCGAGATGTAATAAAAGGCACGTGAGTTAGTTTTCTATCACCGCATAAAAAGTTATCACAAATTTAGCAGCTTAAAACAACACCCTTTTACTACTCCACAGTTTCTGTGGGTCAAGAGGCTGGGCATTGCTTCACTGGGCCCTCTGCTTAGGGTCTCCCAAGACTGCAAGCAAGGTGTCAGCCAGGCTACATTTTCATCTGGGGGGCTCAACTGGGAAAGATCTGCT
Organism: Pongo pygmaeus; assembly: GCF_028885625.2. NCBI lineage: Eukaryota > Metazoa > Chordata > Mammalia > Primates > Hominidae > Pongo > Pongo pygmaeus. The sequence continues at coordinate 66,885,392 of NC_072383.2, read as the reverse complement.
TCCAAAGACTGCAGGTAGAACTCATTTCCTTGTGGCCATAGGAAAAGTCCCTTTTCTCGCTGGCTGTGGCCACGGGCTACTCTCAGCTCCAATGGTCACTTGAAGTTCCTTGCTAGGCGGTCCTCTCCTTTCTCTCACAACATGGCAGTGTACTTCAAAGCCAACAGCAGAGAGTCTCTGACCTAAGAGGGAGTCCAGTACCTGATTAAACCAGATCCATGCAGGATAATCTCCCTTTTGATTAACTCAAAACACTCTGATTTGGGGCCTTGATTACAACTACAAAAATCCCTTTACCTTTGCCATATTCTATTGGTCAGAAGTAGATCAGAAGTCTCAATCAAATCCAAGAGGAGGATGTTACATGGGGTGAATGTCAGGGGGTAGGAATCTTGGGACCTATCTTAGAATTCAGCCTGCCTCAGCCTGTATAGCCTCTCACTGTAAAATCAGGGCAATGCCATGGGGAAACTATGAGGTTAACTTCCTGGAATTCCAGGGTTGAGAAGGGCCTCCAGAGTCATTCTCTGCCCCCACATGAATAATCCTTAACAAAACTTGAAAAATGAATGCTTATCCTCATACAGATATCCAAGAAAAGTGAATCTCTTTGTAATTAGTCCTTGTGGATAATAAAAGTTAGTGTTGCCAGGAGGAAAACAGGTTTCTTGTCCCACACCACGTCCATTTCCCTGGCAGTGGCTTTTTAGCTTTCTGGGGCATAGAGCTGGGAGGATTGTGAAGCTAAGGGCTCAAGTGAAAAAGACTTCTGGGATCAATTATTGATGCCTGCTTGAGAAGGCATAACAGAAACATCCATGTGATATAGTTACCAATGTTGTCATAAGAAGATGACTAGGCTAGAAGACTTCTGTTCTAGTCCCAGCTCCACTCTAGCAAGTGATTTTGAACAAATCACTGTCTCTTGGCCCTTGTTTCTTTCTCTGTTTTTTTTTTTTTATTTTTATTTTTCAAGGCTGCCTCCTAGGGTTTTCATGAAGATTAAATGATATAACTCAGATGAAGGTGCTCTGTAATGGTAAATCAATAAACGACTATAAGATAGTATTGCCACTGAGCTTCTTGAAAGAAATTATTCCAGTCCATCTTCTGACACAGGTTTTGGCCCAGCATCTTATTTCTGCCTTCTTTAAATCTCAAGTGAAAAATAATCTTCTCAAACTTGGACTTGGTGAACTGACAGCTTCCTGCAATAGCTGTCTGGCTTATCATATGGATAAACAATGTGACAACACCATTGTGACTGGTGAGTCAACCCTCATGTCTTCTGGCTCCTTTGAGTTTGCTATATTAAAATCATGGGTCACCCAAAACAAACAAACAACTTTATTCTAATATCATTGTGTGAGTCCTCAGATTACCAAAAGTGTGGCCTCTACAGGTACATGAAGAACAATCTTGGGATCAGAAAAGCAAATATTTAGAAAGTAAATGCAATACAATTTTCCTGGACTCTAAAGATAGGAAATGTCAGTTCAGGAGCTCATACCTGCAGGCTCTGCTCTTCCCCTTCTTCATAACTGCAGAAAATGCAAGAGAGGAAACAGCCGCCACCCACTAAACCCTTATTACTCAAAAGTGTGGTCCATGAACCTCCAGCATTGGTATCACCTGAGAACTTACTAAAAACGCAGAATCTTGGGCTGAACCTCAGACTTGCTGAATTAGAATAAGCATTTTAACAAGTTCTCCAAATTATTTGAGTGTACATTAAAGTTTAAGAAGCGTCACTAAATTTTCCAGGCATGGAAAATTCATGTTTCAATTACTAGCATTTTAAACATGATCCAAAAGCATTGCTCTGGCCATTATTTTGTAACCACCCAGTGGGTTCACCTTGCCTGATGCCTAGACAGAGCCAATTTATCAAGACAGAGGAATTGCAATAGAGAAAGAGTAATTCATGCAGAGCTGGCTGTGTGGAGACTGGAGTTTTATTATTACTCAAGTCAGTCTCCTGGAGCATTCAGGGAACAAAGATTTTAAGAATAATTTGGTGGGTGGGGAAGGCCAGTGAGTTGAGAGTGCTGATTGGTTGGGTTGGAGATGAAATCATGGGAAGTTGAAGCTGTCCTTCTGAACTGAGTCAGTTCCTGGTTGAGGGCCAAAAGATCGGATGAGCCAGTTTATCGATGTATAGGTGGTGCCAGCTGATCCATCAAATGCAGGGTCTGCAAAATATCTCAAGCACTGATCTTGGGAGTAGGTTAGGGAGGGTCAGAATCTTGTAGTCTCCAGCTGTATAACTCCTAAACCATAATTTCTAATCTTGTGGCTAATTTGTTAGTCCTACAAAGGCAGTCTAGTCCCCAGGCAAGAAGAAGGTTTGTTTTGGAAAAGGGCTGTTGTCGTCTTTGTTTTAAACTATAAACTAAGCTCCTCCCAAAGTTAGTTCAGCCTACGCCCAGGAAGGAACAAGGACAGTTTAAAGATTAGAAGCAAGATGGAGTCGGTCAGGTTAGATCTCTTTCACTGTCTCAGTCATAATTTTGCAAAGGCGGTTTCAATTTCATGTTGCTGACAGCAATATACAGTCTGATCTATTAGCAGTTTCTATGTAAGATGAGAGAGCACATTGCTAGGATTTTACCAACTTATATTTTAAAGGTTTCACTTGTGATCTGCTCATTAGAAAACAGTTAATCAGGAACTGATTGGACACAGTTACAATCCAACACCAATTTGGCAGTATTGCAATGACCAAAATGCTGATATCCTTAATGATTATTTTACATAGTAGAACCTCGTATCCAACTCTGCTTCATCTAAATGATGTATGAGGTTCCTGTGAACTCCAGAGGAACCCTATGATATCCACATCTAGATCCCCTATAGGGCCTAATAAAGTATTTTGTAGCAGAAGTATAATTACTAAGGATACAAGCTTAGAAAATAAGGCTGTACATGTAGAAGAAAAGGAAAATAAATAATGGTGGGGGAAGGGGGGCAAACAGAAAAAGATGGCCTGGACTTCATTTATCTGTAGCCCAGGTGTGATGGGTCCTTGGGAGCCATCTCCTCCAGCTTTGAAAACAGGGTTCAGCCTACATCACATCTGCATCAAGCAAAGGCTGTTCATAAAGCTTCAGAGAACAATGTCAATCTTATCAGATATTTTGTGGAAGACAAAGAGATGGCTTATATCACATCTGATAAAAGAAAAACTTCAGCTGAATTAAATTTAAAGGAATTTAATTAAGCAATGAATGATTTGGGAATTGGGCAGCCCCCTAAGCCAGAATAGGCTCAGAGACTCCTGCACAGCCACATGGGGGAAGAAGATTTATGGACAGAAAAAGGGAAGTGATGCAAAGAAAACAGAAGTGAGGGACAGAAACAGCTGGATTGTTTACAGCTTGGCATTTACCTTATTTGAACATGGTTTGAACAGTTGGCTACATTTGCTTGCCCAAAACTCAGTGATTGGCATAAGCGTAGGCTACAGTCTGTTTACACCTCCACTTGTTATAGTCTACGATGTACAGAGAAACCTTTCAGCAGGCAGCTTTAGGCTAAACTTGATTTAACAATTCTCCCCTTTTGATCATCTTTTCAATTTTGAGAAGTTGACCAAAGCTTTAGTCATTAATGTCACTATCACTATTGTAAATGTACTTATTTGGCCTTAGTATTTGTCCGTTTTCATGCTGCTGATAAAGACATACATGAGACTTGGCAATTTACAAAGGAAAGAGGTTTAACGGAGAACTCACAGTTCCATGTGGCTGGAGAAGCCTCACAATCATGGCAGAAGGCAAGGAGGAACAAGTCACACCTTACATGGATGGCAGCAGGCAAACAGAGAGTTTATGCAGGGAAACTCCCCCTTATAATACCGTCAGATCTCGTGAGACTTATTCACTATCACAAGAACAGCACAGGAAGGACCTACCCCCATGATTCAATTACCTCACACCAGGTCCCTCCCACAACACATGGGAATTCAAGATGATATTTGGGTGGGGACACAGCCAAAGCATATCGTTCTACCCCTATCCCCTCCTAAATCTCATGTCCTCACATTTCAGAACTAATCATGCCTTCCCAATATTCCCACAAAGTCTTGACTCATTTCAGCATTAACTCAAAAATCCACAGTCCAACATCTCATCTGAGACAAGGCAAATACCTTCTGCCTATGAGCCTGTAAAATCAAAGCCAAGTTAGTTACTTTTTAAATACAATGGGGGTACAGGTATTGGGTAAATACAGCCATTCCAAATGGGAGAAACTGGCCAAAACAAAGGGGCTAGAGGCCTCATGCAAGTCTGAAATCCAGCAGGGCAGGAAAATCTTAAAGCTCCAAAATGACCTCCTTTGACTCCATGTCTCACATCCAAGTCACGCTGATATAAGAGGTGGGTTCCCATGATCTTGGGCAGCTTTGCCCCTGTGGCTCTGCAGGGTACAGCCTCCCTCCCGACTGCTTTCATGGGCTGGCGTTGCGTGTCTGTGGCTTTTCCAGGCACACGGTACAAGCCGTCAGTGGATCTACCATTCTGGGGTCTGGAGGACGGTGGCCCTCTTCTCACAGCTCCACTAGGTGGTGCCCCAGTAGGGACTCTGTGTGGGGGGTCCCACCCCACATTTCCCTTCTGCTAGAACCTCCAAACAAGCTCTCAAAACAATGGACTCCCATAATTTTGCTTTAAAAAATTCCCCCTTTTTGATCAGGTTCTTACTTAGGTGAGAGTGTGATCAAAACTTAGGACCTTAGCGTCACCCATAATTTTGGGTTTCTGGTCTCAGCATATTATTCATAGGTTATGGTGCCCTCATGTTCACCTACTCCTTTCAGCTCTTGTCATTCCAGTTAAAGAGAGACCATTTGACATTCTTGAGATGGCTGCATGCAAACATTTAAAACTTTTGAGGGAATACAGCACACCAAGGGGACTACTATTACGACTATCAGGAGGATAATACCAAATGTTTGGAGTATGCTCCTTACCCAGGGTCCACTAAACCAAACCATCTAAAATTAAATACATCGAAGAATGAGCTAGATAAAGAATTGACTCACTTAACTAAGCAGTCTCTTCATTAATCCCCTACAACTGAATCTCTATAATCTACATTTGATGTATGTCTCCACAGACCACAAATGCCAGCAGCTGCACAAGTACTTTTCCACTGAACACTAAATAATCTGGAGCAATTCTGTTATTTAGCATAACTTTCACAAGAGAATTTAAAGTCTATTGTGTAACCATAGCCTTTACAGTAGAATCTGCTATAGAGCCTATCATGGGGGATACATTTCTTATCATTGCCTCTTTTACTCTAAACCATGGAAAAAGGACCTAGCAAATGATGCCCTTATAGAAGAGTGAAGGCCTCCCGGCAATGTTCTCTTTAACCCATGATATGGATTAAGAGAAGTGAACCAGTGTTCTCTTTCTGACTGATTATGAAGCAACACATGTACCATTAGTTTTTCATCTACATTGGGCCTTAATTTTTCATCTATCAAGGTATAAGGCTGGCTGCAAAATCCTTCACAAATAAAAGTATAACCCATGAGTGCACACAACAGATCCCTCTTTCACTTCTATTGTCCACAGAAGCATAACCAAGGAAAAAATATCCAAAGATAAGAGTCTCATGATAGTAGAGAAGTCATGATCTGTGATCTTGGGAAAAGCTGTTCACATCAAGTATGCCATCTTCTTCTGGGGAGAAACTTCTCTGGTTAGCATTACCTAAAGGGTCCAGTGGGTGTACAGTTCCAAGAGTGTGGAGGGACCCTTCTCAGTTGTGAGATTATGACCACAAGGTTCAAGGTCCCGAAGTTTTGCTGCAGTGTGGATGGCAAGGGCAGGCTTTCTCTGATGTTCCCAGAAGATCCAGTCTTCAGGTTCTAGATTGTGGAGGGGTTGATCGTCCTCAGTCAGTAAACCATGAAAAGTTTTCTTTACCTAGTGAAAATATACTGTGGCATAATAACCTACTGTTATAACATCAGCCCTCTTGCATGGGAGACCTTTTATATAACCAGAAAACACACATTGAAAATGACAGTTGAATGAAATCCCTCTATAAACGTTTAAATGGCCCATCAGGTAGCTGAATGTACCTGAAGCTTTGATTGTCTTCCCAGGAATATGGGTTTAACAAACCAAACACTGGTCATAAACTATTTTAGTAATTTAGAAATCACCACAACAATATATGTTTAATTTGGATCATTGTATCTTTCCCATGATGAGTCATGGAATGCAGAACTTTTAATAACAAAAGCTTTAAGAACTCAGGAAGGACAAGGCAGCTGTCCTGGTTCTCTGTGATTCCATGCTTAACACTGGACATATGTCCTCTTGAATACCAGTTGTTTCTCCAACTTAGGTGCATAGCACTGATAGCTAATGGGTTATCATAGGTAATTTGACTTAGACCATGGAGTTCATTCAAATTGTATATCTAAACAATTTCAGTATCAGCTGATTTAGCATGAAAATATGGCAAAGTATTTTCTTGGTATTCAATTAATTTTTGTTCTACTTGAGTTAGCAGTTTTGTAAACCAGTCAGTCTTTTCATTAAATCTCCAGGAATTCTTACCTAGTCCAGATGATATGATTCTAAAGTTACCAGAAACCTGTATTCAAGAGTACTTTTCAGAGTCCTTTCCATTCTTTCATGAACCTCCTAAAATATGCCATATTCTAGGATTTTGCATGCTTGTGAAGTTTTCAGAAACTATCAGCATTAAGCAATTAACTGTGGAAATGACTAAGTAGTCATAAAGACACAGTTGACAAGCATATTTGGTTATTTCCATGGTCTACAATAATTTAACATAATAACCATACTTATGATTGATAGCATATATTCAAACATATTAGAATTTTAGAAATCCCATACAATTTTGGAACATATATTAATAACATTCACTAAAATCTAACCTGAAGAAGGTTAAACATTGTTTTTTATTTTGACAATGCTTCCCATGTAACTTAACATGCTAAGTAGTCTTGTTTACCTCTCTTTCTGATGCTTCAGGGGCCCTCTGTAGTATCCCAAAGTTGGAGGTCAGAAAAGACCATTTTGAAGCTGAAATTTGATTTTGGGAAGCCTGTCAAATATGTTTAAGGTTTAAAACACTTGATATTATGAGATAGAATTCCAGGTCACCATAAGTCATTCATTTAGCCAAAATGATGACTCAAAAATTTAAAAAAGGCAGAAACCTTTACTAACTGAAGACTTAGTTTTCCAAACAATCTGTCTCTTGTGTTTCTCTTCTTTTTCCTGTAGCTCATTCAAAAGGCAAACAAAAATATTTGATTATCCTTCAATAGTATGCGAAAATCTTGTTCAAAAGAGAAAGCCAAATTTCACCCTTGCATTAGCATACTATTAATGTCAACCCCAATCTTTAATAAATCATATAGGCAAATTTATCCAATCTTAATTAGTTTGATCATAAGGTGAGATTCTCATAAATCTTTTATAACTCTTTACAAATATTTGTTAAAGAGCAGATCAGTGCTCTAAGAAAACCCTGTTTTGCCTTTATTTCAATGTTCAATTTACAGAAAAAACAAGTAATACCCCTTTAAATGTAGACAATATGTTCACACACAGAATTTTCTTTTCTTTTTTTTTTTTTTTGAGATGGAGTCTCACTCTGTCATCAGGCTGGAGTGCAGTGGCGTGATCTCGGCTCCCTGCAAGCTCCACCTCCCAGGTTCATGCCATTCTCCTGCCTCAGCCTCCCAAGCAGCTGGGACTACAGGCGCCCGCCACCAGGCCCGGCTAATTTTTTGTATTTTTAGTAGAGATGGGGTTTCACCATGTTAGTCAGGATGGTCTCGATCTCCTGACCTCATGATCCGCCTGCCTCGGCCTCCCAAAGTGCTGGGATTACAGGCATGAGCCACTGTGCCTGGCCAATAATTTTTTTTACAAGATTAATTTTTCATAAATCTTCCACAATTTGCTCAAACTTTCAGCTTTATCCTGTCTAATTTAAAACAATCCTTTAACCCTCTAAACTAGACAAAAATTTACATTCCTGCTCCTTCTTATAATCTTTTGCTAAAAGCATATTTCACTTTCCTCAAACATCTTGCATGTAAAATGGTTTTTTCAGTGGTCTCAGTTACATGTTACAATGTTAACTCTTAGCAATTTTTATTTTTGGTGAAAAACCCTGGTAAGTAGGTGATTTTAATTATGTACCAGGTGTGGAGCCAAGGACACCAAACAGAAGTATAGATAAAGTCTGACTCTTTTTAGCATAGCCAGGGGGCTTGGCTAAATTTGCATGTCCTCAGACCTTACTTCGAATCTAAAACAGGCTCCAAAGCAAGTAAGTTGAAAAATTTTCAAAAGTCAAATAAGCAGTTTATTACCTTAAAGTATTTAGCAAATCTAGGCCGGGTGCAGTGGCTCACGCCTGTAATCCCAACACTTCGGGAAGCCAAGGCGGGTGAATTGCTTCAGGTCAGGAGTTTGAGACCAGCCTGGCTAACATGGTGAAACCCCGTCTCTACTAAAAATACAAAAATTAGCTGGGCATGGTGGCAGGCGCCTGTAATCCCAGCTACTCAGGAGGCTGACGCAGAAGAATTACTTGAACCCGGGAGGCAGAGGTTGTAGTGAGCCGAGATCACGCCACTGCACCCCAACCTAGGGGGTTATTTAGCAAATCTAATATGTGACCTGCCTAATTTAGACCAAATGTCTTTACTTATTTCCCAAAGCTTACTAAAGTCACATGAACTAAAAGGCATTACAGTTTTAATTTTTCTTACAAAATTTTTTTATTTAAGCGCTTTTCTTTTTAAGCCAATTAATCAGAGCTCTTTTATATACAAACGTCACACACAGAACACATATAAATACATAGAAACACAGAAGATCCAGTAGTTGTAAGATGTTTCATTTGCCAGTTTTTAAATTTCTTAACTGGATTACTGGATTCAGGGTGGAGTCCTTGGAGGAACAGGGCTAAGAAAACATGCAGTTTCTAGGTCCTAATAAGTAAGCACAGCTGGAATGCAAAACAGATCTCCAAAAATAAAGGATCCCAATTTTATATTGGATCCTGGATCCTCAAAAGAGAAATGCTATGGAACAAGACAGTGCAATGATTTGACCGTGCATTTCAATGCAAAGCCACCCAAAGCTGATCAGCCCATTCTGTGATTAGCCCACTCCAATGGGAATCTTATCTCTTGGTGGGGGATGGGGACATTTCCATACTTTCCAGATGGCCAAGAGCATGCTTCTCTGATCCAATGTGCAAAGAGCTGAGTATTTCCCCAACTGCCATTTGCCATCCCTAAAATTATATTTAGCCTTAGATTTTGAGAGAGATCTATCTGCTTCTAATTCCTGGGGTTTCATGAGGAAAACAGAGGTTTTTCCCAAAATGGGGTCTGTGGCACCTCCTCTGTTTTTCCCAAGGAGTCCCAGGCTGCTAGAAGTTATCTTAGGTCCTTTCATGTATGCATCAAGAGTGGCAAGAAGAAAAAAATGGAGAAAAACAATTCAGTTGCCTGAAAAGAAAAAAAAAAAAGATCCAAAAAGAGAAAAAAACCATAAAGGCCTTTTAAATATACCTGTAGCTTGAATATCTACTTTTAACTGAGTGTTTTGTTTTGTTTTTTGGGGGACAGAGTCTCACTCTGTCACCCAGGCTGGACTGCAGCGGTGCGATCTTGGCTCACCTCAACCTCTGCTTCCCGAGTTCAAGCGATTCTCTTGCCTCAGCCTACTGAGTAGCTGGGATTACAGGCACACAGCACCATGCCTGGATAATTTTTTTGTATTTTTAGTAGAGATGGGGTTTTGCCATTTTGGCCAGGCTGCTCTCGAACTCCTGACCTCAAGTGATCTGCCCTCCTCGGCCTCCCGAAGTGCTGGAATTACAGGCATAGGCCACCGCACCTGGCCTATGCTGACTTTTAACCAAATATTTTTTTTAACCGGATTCTAGCCAGAACAAATAGCAAATATTTCTGGCTTTTGAACTTTACCAAAGGTAACCTCCCAGTTGCTCAGAGAAAGAAGAATTCAAGATGGGAAGTCAAAAGGAGAGGGAGAGAATCAATAAATAGCAATAGCCACTTAGGTATCAAACCAGAAAGGACTCATCCCCTAAGCCAGGAATTGAATCCTGGCTGCTATTGAGAAGAGACAAAGCCTTCACCACGAAGCTACAGCATTGGGCAGTTTCCGTTGTTTCTTCCCAGAAGGGGCCTAGAGCAGTCAATTTTGAGAGGCAATGACTTTTAAATGTTCACAATAATTTTTAGAACTAACTGTCACATGAACCCCCAAATTCCTGTTTCCTGGATGGCAAAGGCCAAGAGAAAGTACCACCCTGTGGTTACAAGGTCAAGCTCCCAAGGGCATGAAACAAGACAAGAGGGAAACCTCATCCAGTTTGTTGTTGTTGTTGATGATGATGTTTGTTTCAGGGACCTGCAGCAAAGTATATAACGACCGGTTTGCTGGGTTGGCTTGAGCAGCAAGCTTATGGGGGCCTAGGCCTGCATTCCATCTTATGGTACCCCTTTTTATGACTGAACGATGCAGAAAGACAAATTCATAGCACAAAGTACAGCAGATTCGCTACAGCTTAAGACCAGCCTCACGAATCCTTTTCTCATTAATTAAAACTTTACAAGGGATAGTAATTTTTTTTTTACCATGCCTACAACCAGTTTACACAGAGAGAGAGGAAAGGAAAGGGAGAAAAGCGTTGCTTACAGCAAGGTAAAGAAGGCAAGCCACTCAGGGAGGCCAGAGTAAGACCCACCCACTGTAGCAACGCTGAATCAAAGTTCAGATGGCCACGTGTCAGTTGCGAAGGGATATTTTCCAGCAATCCCATCAGCCCTCAAGTTTCCCCCTTTGGGGAAGTTTCCCCAGGTCCCATGATCCTGTACATGCCTAATCCTGTCACCCATTGTCATCAGCAAAAAGTACAAGACAGATTAATCCAAAGAGAATAGCAGTTAACAGCCCATAGTGCCAAATCCATTTTTAACCAAGAGGGACTTTACTGAGGGTAGGGCCTCTAACCCAATTCTCTAACCCAATACAGGTAAAATGTACTCCACTACTTACCCAAAGTCAGCCAATTGGTGCTACAGTTACTTCCTTTGGATTTGAATAGTAACTAAGCCAAAAGGTTAGCAGATTTAATTTTTTAAATCAATTAGTCACTTAAGCTTTTTATTTGCCTTTTATAAAGTCTTCGGATAAAAATACTGAAATCTTTTTACCAGCTTCTGCATATCAATACACGTCCCTAGATGAGACTAATTTGGAAGCCCTCATTTTCTAACACACTTCAGTGCAGTGTTGTTCATTTGGAACGTTCCACTGTAAGTTATCTTCAGTAAGATTTAGCAAGATTTTGCCATTTCTTTAAGACTTTGCTGCTTATAAGGCCTAACACTTGTGCATGTATAAGCCAGAAGGAACTCAGTTCTTCAGAAATTAAGGATCTCATTTTTACCTCAAATGTTGGCTTTGCTTTCAGGTTCCCTTGATCAACTTAGCCAGTGATTTTTTTTCCTACCTAAGTGCACACGAAAAATGAACCAAAGGGGTAGAACACAGAAATCCCTGTGAATTTCCAAAAGCCAAATTTTATACCCCCTGCAATATTGCCATTTACTACCGGTTTCCTTCTGACCCAGTCAGATGTAAGAAGCCTCTAGCTGGATCCAAACCAGTTAATTACTGGACCCAGTCCAGTTTCTTGTCACAACTTCCAAATCCAGTTTGGATCAGAAACTTGCTCAAAGAAACTCAGAGAGCTAAAATCACAAATCTGTGGAGCTTTGGAATCTGAGAGAGAACTTACCACAATCCCCAGCTGCTCCAAGAGATCAATGGACACAATCGGACCCGAGAGTTCCTCACTTGGTCACTCAGTGCTCCTAGGGGATGTTAGAAGCTCTACTTCGGAGTCCACTTCTGACACCATCTGATAAAAGAAAAATTTCAGCTGAATTAAATTTAAAGGAGTTTAACTGAGCGATGAACGATTCGTGAATTGGGCAGCCTCCTGAGCCGGAATAGGCTCAGAGACTCCAGCACAGCCACATGGGGGAAGAAGATTTATGGACAGAAAAAGGAAAGTGACATACAGAAAAAAGAAGTGAGGTACAGAAACAGCTGGATTGGTTACAGTTCGGTGTTTGCCTTATTTGAATACGGTTCAAACAATTGGCTACATTTGATTGGCCAAACCTTGATGATTGGCGCAAGTGTAGGCTATGATCTATTTCTACTTCCACTTGTTATGGTTCACGATGTACAGAGATGCCTTCAGGCTGAACTTAATATATGTAAGGAGGCAGCTTTGGGCTAAACTTGATTTAACTCATCTTAAACTGCAAACAACCTAATAAGATTCCCCATTACACCTTTCTGTTATCCACCAGCTCTGGGCTGCCCTAGAACATGTTGCTTAATCCATTTTCCTCCCATACTCCTAATTTTCCACATCCCCCCACCCCTTAATCGATTCCTGTGAGAATAATATGGCTCTGTCTCAAATCTTTCAATTTTGCATAACTGCACATTACTTATATTATCTTTAAGAAGGATGATTCACTTTGCAGTCAGGAAACAAATGATGCTCCAATTGCTGGGCTCTACCTTCCTTATGGGCTGTAGGGGATCAAAAATATTCAATGACTCTGCAGTCTAACCTAGCAGTCCAAGGGTTTGGTTATGGTGTCAAGATTCCGTTCTGTGACCTCACGTAAATTACTTGACCCCTCTAAGCCTCAGCTTCTTAATCTGTAAAACGAAATGTGGACCCTGAGTCATAAAGACTGCATCTTGGGTAATAAAAATAATGCCTACCTTATGCATTTGGGGAGGGTCATGTCAGATATTATATGACAAGGACTTCTCTAATCCCAGTGCCTAGCACAAGGTATTATAATATAATTATTAAATCCCTTCCAATCTTAATAATTCTAAGTATTTGACAGTTTACTAATTGAACTCCAAATACTCATTTAATAAGCATCCATTTAATGACTACTATTTAATATGTGCATAGTACTACAAAAATAAATGAGGAAGGAAGGAAGGAAAAATAAACATCTACTGAGAGCTATCTATGTGCCAGGCACTTTACATAAATCATCTTGTTTACTCCTTCAAATAACTTGAGAAAGCTTTGTGTCCTCACTTCTATGGATGGCACAGAGCTATGAGAGGTTATATAACTTGCCTGTAAGGCACAAATCTGAGTTGGTATCCAGGTCTGTTTCACTCAGGGGCCCTTTCTCCTCCACAAATTGCTGTGCCTCACAAGTAGAGTGTATGTCTCAAACTGACCAAACCTTAAATTCAAAAGGAAAAGGGAAGAAAAGAGGGGTCAGATGAATGGAAAGTGGAGGAGAAAGAGGGAAAGATAGGAAGGAGGAAGACCGGAGAGAGAAGAGATAATGGAACAACAGGGGGATGCCAAGTAGCTCCTCCACTTCCATCCCTTGCAGTGGCTGGTGGAGAGCCAGCCCCCTTAGCTCATCCTTATCACCTTAGGTGACATGTCCCTGCCAAACGAACTAGTGCCAAAAGGAAATGCATCATGTCTGTGACTTCCCACAAACTCAAGCTAACCAGAGCTGATCTCACCCTCTCCTTTTGGAAGCTCCAACAAAAGCACTATAGCCTTCTAGGTAGATTCTAACTCCCTGTCTTATTTACAGTTTAATTTTGTACTGGTAATTGTCTCATGTGGGCTCATCTTATTCTCACATCCAAGCTATAAAATATTAAATGCATGAATTTTGGTGTACTCTTCTGTAAGTAGATGGTCACAGATGAAAGCACACTACAAAATTGTATAAGACTTTTCCGAGAAGAAACTGAAAAACTCTGCCCAGAACTTGGGGTAGGTACTCATAGATTACTTGTTGGGTAGAGAGAGTTACTTAAGAGCAAATAGCAAAAACTCTGGAAATATACTGCCAGATATTATGAGGTTATCCTAATAACCTCATATATCCAATATCCAATGGTCCCATGATGATGAGGGTGTCTGCTGAAGGGAATGTGCCCTTGTCATTGGGAAGAGGTCAGTTTGAGAGTAGGGAACAGAGACTCTGGAAGGAGCTTATCTGGTAGTGGTAGGAGGAATATTTTCTTTGCTCTAGATCTGGCCAATGCTTGGCAGTCTCAGGGTCATGCAATTGCTGGAAGCATTTCTGTTGGTGGAGGGTGGCTTTCCTTGTCCCTGGGCGATTACCTGCGAGAGAACCCGGGAATGTGCCAAGGAAAGGGCCTCGGGTTGGGTCCTGACTCGGCAGTGCGTCTGAATCATGCTCTGTGCCATGTGTCCTTTCATCATCAGTACAGTCTGTCCTGCATTGGATCAGGGAGGGGTCCACACCCACACCTTTGTCAGGACCATGCAGGGAAATGCTGGACCCCTTCCCTGGAGGTCAGGTGATGGTGCCAACAGAGGATAACAGAGCTCAGCAGCAGCCAGAGCACTGCCTAGGGGGTGTTATCTTGTAATATGAAAAGAAGCAATATCTCCCTCTTGGTTGTCACGAGATTTAGAGGAAAGATGTGCAAAGTGACTGGAATTCATATCCTCATTCAATGTTTATTCATCTCATCACATGTTGTAGTTACTTCATGCCAAGCTCCAGGCAACAGGAATACAGCAGTGAGGGAGCTGGGTTAAGCCGCTGCTCTCTTAGTTTATATCCTCTTGAGAAGTGGGGACAGACAGTAAGCAGATAAACACACTGTCAGGTACTGAGATGGGGATTTGGGTGCGTGTGATTTATTGAGGATGTTCTCCTCAGGAAAACCTGTAAAGGGTGAGGAAATCAGGATGGGGAAGGGGAAGAAGCCAAGCAGAGGGGTGCTGTAGAAAAATCTAGCCTAGGCCTGATCCCTGGGGGCCCTGAAGTGCAAATCGCACCTTCAGAGTTGTCCTTGAAAGCAAGAGTGGGGAGCTTTTGTACCTGTCTCTGTCAGTCATTGGCCACCCCAGGGTGTTGTAGTAGCCTCTCAGGTAAAGAGGCTCCTTAGGCAAGAGCATTTCTTAGAAGAAGGCCATCGGTGTAAGGTGTTAGCTGCTGCGTGCACAGGAGTGGGGCACACGGGCTGGTTATGGGGCATGCGCAGATTGTCAACAACATCAGCTACATCTCTTCATAAGGGGAAAAGTCAGGCAGTGGGAACTGCTAGGAGAGAATGGAAATTCAGCGACAGCAGAGGGACTGTACCGTTGCTTTAGACTGCGTGGCCATGAAATAGGCGGATTCAGATTTTATAGATTTTGAGACTTACAATTTGGAGGCGCCTTTTTAAAGTAAAAGACTATGAAATCATGAATACAAAGTTAGTACAAACATGAAAATTTATTCAAAATGAGAAGACAAAGAATTACAAATAAAAGCTAACAAATAAGCATCGCAAAATCCAGAAAAAATAATTAATATTTAATTAAAGTTAATAAAACTTTCTGACATACCTCTACAATACCTTTTCCTACATTATTCAGCCATATATATTTTCATTACCTCCTTATATGATAATGGCTTGGTATTTGCTTTTTATTAAGAGACTAGAGAGACATTTTGGTCTTTCCCTTAAAGTGGTAAACCATTTGTTGTTAATACTTTTAAAAAGTTTTTCAGCTTCACAACTTGTTATTTGGTGAAATTATGTGAATTTTGAGGGTGATTATCAAGATTGGGAAACCCTCAATTAAGCTTCTTTCATATATGAGCTATAAGCTTTGAAAAGATAGCTTCTGACTCCACACATTTCAAACTCACTTTTGCCAGGCACAGTGGCTCACACTTGTAATCCCAGCTATTAGGGAGGCCGAGGTGGGAGGATCCTTTGAGCCCAGGAGTTTGAGAACATCCTGGACAACATAGTGAGATCCTGTCTCTTAAAGCAAATTGGTCGGGGGTGGTGGCTCATGCCTGTAATCCCAGCACTTTGGGAGGCCAAGGCGGGTGTATCATCTGAGTTCAGGAGTTTGAGACCAGCCTGGCCGACAGGGTGAAACCCCATCTCTACTGAAAATAGAAAAAAAATTAGCTGGGCGCGGTGGTGGGTGCCTATAATCCCAGCTACTCAGAAGGCTGAGGCAGGAGAATCACTTGAACCCTGGAGGCAGAGGTTGCAGTGAGCCGAGATCGCGTCATTGCACTCCAGCCTTGGTGACAAGAGCAAAACTCCGTCTCAAAAAAAAAAAAAAAAAAAAGAAAAAGAAAATAAAAATAAAACAAACTCACTTTCCTCCCATACTATCCTTGTCTTCTGGTGCTGGGTGTTGTAGGACATTTTCATGTTGAGATGTCTTCGTGTGACAATAACAGGTGGTCGGCAGTGAGTGATGAGTATTCCAGGAAATCATTACTGTACAAGGGTACCACACAAGGAAGTGACTGCAAACCACTTACATACTTCCCCTCAATTCAATGAACCCCTAAATCAACTTCCCCTTTGCCAGGTCCTCCAAAGGCCTATAGCCACTCCAATGCCAATGGAAGAGAGGCAAGAGGTAGAGAAAATTGGAATAAAAAGAGAGAGTAGCCTTAAGTTTTAACAGATTGTGTTAAAATATTTTACTTTTGCAACATTTACAAAAACACACATGCATGTGAATAGATCACTAGGTTCCCTCCCAGTACTTACAAAGGACCCCTGCAAGTGAGGGGCTCTGAAATGTAAGCCTCATTGTTTTCACCATAAATCCACCTCTGTCAGTGAGGGACTCTTTGAGGAGATGACGTGTAGCTGAAAGCACTTAGATGACATTCAGTAAGTTATTATTAATTGGAGACTCATGGTAAATCTACTGCAGTCTTTGAAAGCAGAGATCTCTTGCTCCATCCTGAGTCTCAGACTAACTTATACAAGGACAGGAAGACAGCACTTCCCCAGGAAGGCCTCTTTAAAAATGGAAGCTGCCTGTGTCAGAGACCATCCCAAAATTACCGCACTTTGGCCATCCATGCATACAGGGAATGCACAGTAACAGTCTGAGTGTCTCTTTAGCATTGGTTGGAATCTATAAAGATCTGAAATCAATGCCTTATTTGGCTGTGATTTGCATCCTCTTCTTCTTTGCTGGCTCTGGGTCTCTGGGGGAAGGAGTCCCTTGTGCCTGCCAGGTGCTCTTGATTAGAGTTTGGGGCTCCCAGCATTGTAATTATTTGCTTACCTGCCTATCTCCTTTGCAAAAGTGAGCTGTGCCAAGCAAGGACCCTATCTTATTTATGCTTGCATCCGCAGGGCCTAGCACACAGCCTAGCACACAGAGGGCACTCCATTCTTGTTTCCAGATGAATACATAATTGCCTATCCAGGAATGTATGAAAGAAAAAAAAATCATTCCACCCATTTCTTGATTTCATCTCAAATTCTCCAAAACAGGTAAGTTAATACTTTGTTCAATTTGGTCAGTAATGCAATGTTTGACCCTGAATCACTTAAAAATATTTCTGTTTTTCAAATCATTTGCAGAAGGCATGAACGAGTTTACATAAATAATTTTCACTCTTTGATAGAAAGTATTCACAAAATCAAGGAGAAATAACATACAATATGCAATTTTCACTCTGGGTGCTCTGCACTGAAAAATGCAACAGATTCTCTTTCTTATTTTTGAGAAGGACAAGAGAGCTGCTTGTCTAGAATCACTGTTCCCTTTGTCAATAAATAAAAGGCCCTTGTATTTGCAAGGATTTCACATGATGTTACAGAAAAAAAAGAAAGAAGAGGCATGTAAAGTTTTCCATAGCAAGTGTGCTAATCAAATTTGGCTGTACTGCTTAATTACAGAGGACTCAGAGGGAAAACCCAGAGTTCTGTGTGGTGCTATTAGAAAGGCTTCAGGGTGTCTGGGTGTCTTTTCCTTGGGGTCTCCTCTTTCCTCTCTATCTTTCACAAATTAAAAAAAAAGTTAATTAAAGCTGAACAGTTGAAGCTGATTTCCAAGGGACTGACAACATCTGACACCAAGCTGAATTAATAGCAGAGAAAATATTTTTTCCTGTATTGAAACTACCAACAGTGTTTAACAAAAGTGATTTAAATCCTTTATAAAGTTTCTAGAGTTCTTAAATAAACATTGGACTACGATAAAGGCCTAGTTAATTCCAAATGTTTCAAAGAAGTTAAACAATATAAATATTTTCTTAAAAGTTAAAATTGAGATGAATCTCGAAACTAGTAATTGGAGATTAACTCTGGATATTTAGAAAAGATCTTTATCTATCAAATATCTACGTTTGTAAGGCAAGAAGAGCCTTGGTTTCATTAAGGAAGGAATAGCAGGGGCTGGCAAATGGAATTTTATTAAGTAAAGGTCAATCCACGTAGCATCAGGTGATAGCCCTGTCACCAACTGCCCTACTTCTATGGATAATTTTTAATGATATTAAAAGTTTTTGTCTAACTCCACTTAGCTATTTCTGCCCACTGTTGTACTATGTATGTGAAAACCCTGGCATCAGCCTCATTTAGCTCTGCTAAAATAAGTTAGTTCTTATTAATCATTAATACCTTATTGAATTGACATTTGCACTAGCAAGAATGTGAAAGAAAGAACACAGAGTTGGTATGTGGCTACAGGGGTCAGGAAGGTTGAACACATAAAATGGTATCCTAAGAGTGTTAAAGGCAGCTGTCCCTGGGAGAAATATCCTCTCCCTGGGTGGAACTTGTAGAATGAGGTGGTTCTGGATGACACCCTGGTCTGTGGTCATCTCACCCCAGTCACGCCATCTTGAAGGCTTTTCAGGTGATGCCGGATCACCTTCTCCAGGGCGTGTTCTCTTCTCTCTCAATGTGGCCTTGCAGTCGTGGTCAAACCCATGGGCTCTGCAACCAGACTGAGGTCCATTGCTCAATTACAATTTCAGCTGTGCCACCTAGGAGGGGGTACTTTTTTGTTTATACATGTCTGCCCTATTAAAAGGTAAATTTCATGAGGGCAGCAACTTTCATTCACAGCCATAGAAGAGGGCTCAGTTCATGGTGGGTGCTCAGTACTTAATTTAAATTTATTGAAAGAATAAATGAATAAGTGACTGAGTGGATGAAGTGTTTAACCTCTCTGGGCCTAGTTTTCTCATCTGTAAAACGAGGGTAATAACAGCACTCAGTATGACATCTACACAGGTAGCAACCAGTGTCAGAATGCAGCAACAGGGTTTACCTAGCCAAGGGGTCCTTTATGTTCTTCCTGTTTAGGGAGAATGTGGTTTCAGGATGTGCAGCTGCTGGCAAAAGGGTGAAAGCTAAAGCAACTGCAGGTGGGTCCTGTTATGCATTGTTTAATCATGTTCACTTGGAAACTCACTCTGCTTTTTCAAGGAGATGTGGTCATACAGATGACCTTAGGTCATGCTGTTATTTTTGTTTTCATAGGACAGCCATTTATATTTAATGAAATAAAAGAAACTCAAATAATGTGTAATTGAAGAAGGAAGAAGGATAGGAGCAAGACTTTCCAGTTATATCTCATGGCTCTCATTCTCATTTCACCTACACGACTTGGGTGGGAAAGCATTTTCAGAATTCAGTATGCACAGTTGCAAAATAAGTGTATAAACATTGGTATCTTTCCTATATATGGCTCTGTTCGGTTGGAAAAAAAATAATGAATATCATTTTGCAATAGCAAAACTAAATATTAAATACCCATGAATAAACTTAACAACAAATACGAAGGCCTATGTAAAGAATCCTTTACAATTTTACTCAGAGACAAAAAAGGAAACTATCAAATGAAGTGACATACTTTATTTCTGGATGAAAAGATTCATTGTTATAAAGGCATCAATTTCCAAGTCAATTTATAAATTTAATGTGAAAATTTCCACAACATGTTTCTTGGACCTATTCAAAATAATTTTAAACATTATCTGAAAGACTAAACTTATAAAAATAACCCATATCATTTAGAAGAATCAGAAGAATATGGTTAATTATTTAATAAAACACACCATAAACCTATAGTATTTAAGGTATAATAAATAAGATTGCTAGTCACGACCTCCTAAATTATTTCATAGCCTACTAAGGGTCATGAACTGCAGACTAAAAGACATTGGTTTATAAATATCCAAAACTGAGCAGTTTCATTAAATATATTATAATACAGTCATAATGCAGAATATATGCAGTTATTAAAAATAATGGGGTAGAACTATATCGGTATGGAAAGATGTTGACAATATGTGGGTGAAAAATTTACTAGAATCACCCTATTTTGAAAGGAAAAAATATCATATATTTTCATATATGCAGAAAAAAAGCATATGGACAGAAAATTACCAATATATTAACAATAGCCCATTTGTCTCTAGCTGCTGGGTTTATGGGCAAGTGTAATCTTTCTACTGTCTATAATGAATATGCATTAGTACTTAAAATATGAATTTTAAACATTTTAGACTGTTACATAATACATAGATTTTGTTCATTATTTTCAGTCTAATTTTCAGGAAAAATGCAGATTTGGTCCTTAATACATAATTAATATCCATTACACGATTTTTTAGCAAAGATATTATAAAGTTATAGTACTTAGAGTATAATAAATGAGTTTACTAGTCATGACCTCCTAAATTATTTCATAGCTTACTGAAGGTCATGAACTGCAGTTTTATTATATTTTCTATCATTTTCTTTGACAGAAGATATGATAAAATGAAACATTCTTGATTTCTTTAACATTAAGTCTACAGCAGTAAGCAATCCTCAATCCAAATAATCATATTTTTAGCTGCAAAATAGGAAACACTTCTTCCAATTCCTGTCATAGAACTTCTCTAAGAATAAAACAGCTGCTTAGCTATCATTGCCTTTAAAGGAAAAAATACCATCATTAAACTGCTGCTTTGGGTATTTGAGTCGAGGTGCTCTAGTGGCTATTGTAACACTGTGCCTCCTGTCACGCTACCAACCTGCTGGGTTGAGTGGGCCATCCAGGCTTAAAGTTGTTTCTAACCAAGAACGGTAGACGTCAAGATTTATTTATGCCGGGGCTGCTGAATAATGCAGTTACTCATAAGGACATTTTTAAACCGGTACAAGTAAACCCAAGCAACCTTTAAGGGGAGAAGTCACAAACAAGCACATTAAGTCTGGAGTTGGACGTGTGTCTTGGAAGAAGAGACACGGGTGAGGGAAGATGATGCTTGCAGATTTCCAGTGTGCACCTCCCTCTTTAGCTGTGGCTGGTAAAGTTACCTAAGTCATTGATTTTCTCCCCCCAAATGCTGCCCTGAATTTCACTTTTGTCTGCTTTCATAATTGAGTGACCAGAATAACAGTCTGTCAACCACTCCACAAAATATTAGCCTCAAGTCAAAAATATCCTAGAAAAGAGTTGTTGGTGAATATAAGGCCAATTTCATGCTCTCTTAAAATAATGACACTTCCAAGAGTAGAAACTGAATAAGTTTCATAGTTCATGTCTCTTGTTCTAGACTTCTATATCAGGAAATGTTATAATTTTCAAGGCATATAGATTCAGTGAAAAAAAAAAAAAAAAAACAGAGAGAAAGAAAAGAAAGCTTGAACTCGGGAGGTGGAGGTTGCAGTGAGCCAAGATCATGCCACTGCACTCCAGCCTGGTGACAGAGCGAGATTCTGTCTCCAAAAAAAAGAAAAAGAAATGTTACAACTTCACTGTTTTCGGAATTCATTCATTCCAAAATTTTGTACATCTGTAAGTTGAAAGAACTAGATGAGATGATTTTAAATAGAAGTACTGAGTGAGAACATTCTCTAGCACATTATCTGGCAATATGGGACGTTGTAATACAATGTTAACAGTATACAATGTTAACAGTATACAATGTAAAGATACCAATGTATACTGTTAACACTGTAACAGTACACATTGCCTCATAATATTAAAAACTCTTACAAACTTCATCTTAATGACAGAATAATATTCTAAGATGTGATTAGGAAATCATTTTGTAAAGCTTGTTTCCAATTTTTTTGTTATTTTAAACAATATTATGATTTCTAACTTTATGAAAAAAACATTTTCCAAATTTCAGGTCATGCCTTTAGGATAGATTCACAAAGTGGAATTACCATAATAAACATTTTAAGGTTACATTGCAAAATTATTTTCTAAAAGGCTTGTAGCAATTTTCATCCCTACCTGCAATGTATCAATAGCCACTTCCTTGTTCCCTCATTCATATTAGGTGTTTCATTTTCAAAAATGAATACATACAAAAAAATTTTATAAAATATTTGATACATTAATAAGTTAAGAATTTTGTTCACTGTTGTTTTAATTTGTACTTATTTTTATTTACAGTGAGATTAAACACTTTTCCATATGTTATTTAGTCATTCGTATTTCCTCCTTTGTGTATTGTTGCACATGCATTTTGCCTGAAAAGGACCATTTCCTTTTCAGTAATAATCAACATTAACTACCATGATGACTACTATGACAGGAGAGCTGATTCAGCTTGGGCTTGGTGGGAGGAAGCAACAGAGGTCTGTCTGCTGGAAAATGACCTTTGAGTGGATATTCAAATGATGATGGTGGGAAGTAGAGAGATTGGGTAGTAGCTTTCCTGGCAGAGGGACAGAATCATTTGTTTTGAGGCAGGTCTGACCTGTGAGTCCAGGGCTGTCCAGAGAATAAGAATGCTGGCTCTAAGGGACATGGACATTCTGGTCAAATGAAGAACATTTTCATCCATGCTTTGATGAGACAGACCTCAAACTACTATCATACTACTATGATACAATAGATGATGACTACTATGATATGATTTTTTTCATTCCTAGACAATGTAGTATAATATAATCTCATATCAAAACTCAGGGTCTAAAACCTTCTCCCATCGAAAGTGCTATCTTATCATAAAGTAATGAAAGGTTTTAAGATAGCTAAGAAATGTAGGCTGGGCGCAGTGGCTCACGCCTGTAATCCCAGCACTTTGGGAGGCTGAGATCACAAGGTCAGTAGATCGAGACCATCCTGGCTAACATGGTGAAACCCTGTCTCTACTAAAAATAAAAAAAAAATTAGCCAGGCGTGGTGGCGGGCGCCTGTAGTCCCAGCTACTTGGGAGGCTGAGGCAGGAGAATGGCATGAACCCAGGAGGCGGAGCTTGCAGTGAGCCGAGATTGTGCCACTGCACTTCAGCCTGGGTGACAGAGCGAGACTCCGTCTCAAAAGAAAAAAAAAAAAGAAATGTAATGCCCTACAAATTTATTATAATCATTTCTTGCCAAAGACATTTTCATTTATGCTGATACTTCACATATAAGGACCTTTTAATTTCCTCTTTTTCCTAAATGCCATAAAAGTAATTGTAACTAATATGTTGGGCCATTAAGAAATTTTATTTACACAGGATAAAATTCCTTTATGAATGAACAAAATATTTTTTAATTGGATTGTATTGTGGTCCAAAAAACCTTAAAAAATAAAAGAAGCTGAATGAGCTGAAACTAATTCTTGATCTATTTTCAGCCATCAATAGAACTATTGCAAAACTTTCAGGACATACTTATGGTGTCATAGGGAAGGCAGTCATTATTTTGTTTTCATAAGTTGGGTATTTTATTAAGTAAAAGCACTTTAAATCAGTGCTTTTGAAACTGTGAATCATGATCATGACCATTAGTGAGTCATGAAGTTAGTGGATCAGACTGGCTTTTTTTTTTGAGACAGAGTTTCACTCTAGTTGCCCAGGCTGGTGTGCAATGGCGTGCAACCTCCACCTCTCGGGTTCAAGTGATTCTCCTGCCTCAGCCTCCCGAGTAGCTGGTATTACAGCCGCACGCCACCACACCCAGCTAATTTTTGTATTTTTAGTAGAGATGGGGTTTCACCATATTGGCCTGGCTGATCTTCGAACTCCTGGCCCTCCTGTGATCCGCCCACCTCAGCCTCCCAAGGTATTGGGATTACAGGTGTGAGCCACTGCTCCCAGTCTTTTTTTTTTTTTAATAAAATAGAATGGAAGGGAAAAGAAAAGAGCATTGCATATAATAAAGGTAAGTATTACTTCAAGTGGATGTGCCACGTTGCTATGTAAAATGCATCCCTATTGTAAGACTGTGGTCAAACTGGTTTAAAAAGCACTGGAATTCAGGCATGGTGGCTTATGCCTGTAATCCTGCCACTTTGGGAGGCCAAGGCAGGAGAAAGGACCACTTGAGAAGCTCAAGATCACTCTGGGCAGCATGGTGAGACTGTGTCTCTATAAAAAAATAAAAATAAAAATATATAATAAGTAAAAATTAGTCTAGCATGGTGGCACACACCTGTAGTCCTAGCTACTCAGGAGGCTAGGTGAATGAATTGCTTGAGCCCAGGAGGTCGAGCTGCAGTGAGACGTGACTGCACCACTGCACTCCAGCCTGGGTGGTACAGCAGGACCCTGTCTCTAAACAATAATAATAATAATTGTTTTTTAAACATTTTAAAGCACTAGACTTTACATAATAGCTAGTACACTTCTTATTTTTAAAAAGTCTTAAATTATTCTATCCTCACCCCAGTAATTACTCTCCATTAACATTAGCCTTTAATAAGGTAAATTTAAAGTTAAATGTGCTGCTACCATGTGCTAGGCACTGTTCTAGGCCCTGAGGATGCAATGGTAATAAATTGGGATCCTAGCTCTCATACAGCTTCCATAAAGTTGGGAAGACAGAAGAAATATATGAAATACAGAGTCAAGTTGTTCTGCAAGCATCAGGAAAACAAGAAGCGTAATGGCAAGGCAATGACTCAGGTGCAATTTTATGTAGGGTAGTCAAAGAAGGCATCACTGAGAAAGTGACATTTGAACAAAGTCCAATATTTAAGTTTTAATCTAGCATTTTTAATGTTATTTTAAATTTAAGTGAACATTTTGATAAATAGCTAACAACTGCTGAGATTTAAAATTTTATAAACTATTTCATTTCCTATTATGATGCTTAACTTTTTGTTCATTTGTATATTTAGTCATTTACTCAACAAATATTTATTTTGTGCTCACCAAGGGCTGGCCACTGTACTGAGCCTTGGGGATTGAGCTGAGGAAAAGACAAACTTATTTCTTGCTCTTAGAAGTGTCTGGCCTCTTGAGGTGTACACTGAGGCAGGAGAATTGCTTGAATCCTGGAGGTGGAGGTTTTTGTACACTGGTGTGTACAAAATAAAAAAAAAAGAAAGAAAAGAAATAGGCAATTCCAAAGTCATAAGTGGGTCATGGGTTAGTACAGATTGCAGTTCCCTTCTTGGAAGATCAGAGAAGACTTCCTGGAGGAATAATGATTAAATTGAGATATAGAGGGTAAGATTAAATTAAATTTCAAATTTTTGCACACATGCTCATTTTAAATTTTAATTGAGGCCATAGGCTTTTAGCGGTGCTTAATAAGAAATTTTGAGTTGTGACAAAAGTACTTTTAACTTCACTAGATTAGTCATTACCCCCAATTTAAAAAATACAGAAGTTTAGAGAATGTTTACACGCTTGTTACCATTAAATTTACATTAAATCTATAATCATTCTGTATCTTGTAATCATAAACTTAGATTTCCCTCTATTTACTAAGAAGGGCAAAGAGTGTCCCTGTCATATTCAGAGGTATGTTTTTGCAGTTTGAAGGGCTGTTGATTTATAATCTGGAGACTGCAAATGTTTGTACTGCAGAGCTGCAGTCTACACTGTCGAATGTTGTTGTAGAGAATCGTGTTTGTTCACTTGAGGTTGCAAACTGTGTTTGTCACACGAGGTTAAACTTGCTCACCAACCCATGATAATTAACCAGTAAGGCCTCACTGGTGTTGTTATAATGAACTCAACCAGTATAAAGGCCTGTGGGTTTTCTTGACATAAGGAAGGTATTTGAAGCTTTTTCCTTGTATAGTTTATGCAAATAAAAATAAATAGGTAAGGCTAAGCCAATTAATTTCAAGCACAACCCCAAATCTCATTCTTCTGCAGAAGTTAGAACACAAGGTGGAGCAGAAGAGTCTAGTTTTCCAGACCAAGGGAACTGAATACAGCAAAGGCCTCAAGGCCAAAACTGGCAGGTTTGTTTCAGGAACTTGAAAGTAGTTCAGATGCGAAGCTTCCAGGTGAAGAGGACAGGTTGAATAGATCATGTTATCTCTCTCCCTGACCCAAACTTAATCCACTAATGCAATGCCCTCCAAAAATGGCATTTCATAACTACCACCACCCAATTTTTGTCCAAAAGCATTTATCACTCTCTAATATACTATATATTTTATTTCGTTATTTTCTGCCCCCAACCCATTCCCATGGCCATTAGAATGTAAGCTGATGGAGTACAGTAATTTTGCCTATTTTCCTTACTAATGCTCCAGATTGAGGATGGGGGAGTAAAGACTGATTGGAAGTTCAAGGCTGAGGCTTATTAATTTTGACCTTTACTCTAGGCCCAAGGTGCTTTGGGTAGACTATTTTTTGACTCCCCTCATCCCCACCCTTAACCTCCATGTTAGTATTTAAAAGTATTTCCCTTTGGGCTGGTTGGAAATTTCCCAGAGAAGAGTCTTCCAGCCTCTTGCCTGGAGGGTAAGGTCTGGGAAACTGTCAGATTCTGGGAGCTGAGTGGGAGAGAGGTCTGGAGTACCTGCACCATGGACATTAAAATGCAAGCAGCCGCTACACCTCTGCTTTCCACAGAGGGTACTATTCCTTCACCTATGTCTGATATCTCTCACTCCAGAGACTCTATTTTGCCCTGTCTAGAAGATAAACCTCCAGTCTTCAAGGGGCTGTAGCCTCAGCCACCCAGTGACCTGGAGTGACTGGGGCAAGAGGTGAGAGAGCCCAGAACTCCAGAACACAAAAGCCAGCCTGCCTGCCTTCCTGGGAGGGTGAAGGAGAAAATCACCTTTCCTTATTTCATTGATGACTCTGATCCAACAGTAAACCAGTTCCAAGTATATTTCTATTTTAAATTATTAATCTACACCCTGTCACATTAGCTAACGCCAGTGAAATCCAGGGAAGCTCATTGCTTTACGATCCATTAAAAGAAAAGAGCTCCACCTGTCTTCATAAACATTTGTTCTCTTTTTGACGTGCTTTTTAGGGCATACTAGATAAGAGGCCCACGATAAGACATTAAATGTTAAGCTAAGCATTGACCTAAAGTCTGAATCTGTGTTCCCAATGGGGGGAGAAGAGTTTGGGTTTAAATGTTTGACATATTACACTTGTACAACATTCTTGTAGCACTTTGACAAGTATACTAATTACATTTTTGATGGCATTATGAAAAATTTGTATTATCTGTGTTTAAGGAAATATTTGTAAATTTGAGGAGGGTAGCTCATTCTCCCCACCCCCATAACCCAGGTTTCCAAACCTTCTCTGAGGAGGTCAGAGGAATTAGAAAAGAAACCCAGGGCTGGGCACAGAGCTCACACCTGTAATCCCAGCATTTTGGGAAACTAAGATGTGCAGATTGCTTGAGCCCAGAAGTTCAAGACCAGCCTGGGCAATATGGCAAAACTCCATCTTTACAAAAAATACAAAAATTAGCCGGGCATGGTGGTGAGTGCCTGTAGACCCAGCTATTCAGGAAGCCTGAGGTGGAAGGATCACCTGAGCCCACGGAGGTCAAAGCTACATTGAGCCATGATCATGCCACTGCACTCCAGCCTGGGTGACAGAAACCTTGTCTCAAAAAAATAAAAAAAAAAAAAGAAACCCATTTACTTGACAATTTGCCTGGGGATGTTTCTGCACAGCCTCAACCTTTGCTCAGCCCTGGTCCTAAGATCTCTTTTGAAGAGGTCCCATTTGAACTAAAAGTCTACTCAAGTCTTTCACTACTTAAGGTCCAGGACCTCAGCTAAGCACACCTGTTATGAGGTGAAAGTATTCATAGCTTCAACTGAAAAAAGTTCTAAGTCTTTTGGAGAAGCTCTTAAATACCAGTAGATATTAATGTTGCTCTGTTTCCTATCACAGTGACAGTCTACATGACGCACCTTACTGCACCACCCCGTACTCACCCAGGGAAGCATCAGAAGTCAGAATATTAGTCATTAGCATTCAGCAGACTTATTATTAACTTTTCTACATGGCCTTTCAGGCTCAGGAGCAAATTTATGTCCAAGTTAGCTCAGTTCAAGACATAGAAGCAAAAAGCTGATTATTTGTCCTGTCTTCTCTTTCTATCTATGCTTCCAACTTCTGCTAGTTCCCTTCAACAGTCTGGCTGATAATTGTTAGGCTCCATTCATCAACTCAAATATTAAGATATGGCTGTTCACTTACCTAAGTCTGTAATATGCTCCATATGGATCTCTGGCTTCAGACATCCCCTCTCTTTCTTCTTCATCCTTCTACCCCAAATGAACTACACCTTCTCTTCTTATTAATATTTAGGACAGGAGCTGTCTTATGTAGGATAGGCCTTACTTATTTCCTTTACACAAGACAAGCAGAAGCCTCACATATGACTGAAGTCACATGTATTTCTGATTAAAGGAAATGAGGTAAAGGGAAAAGGAAGCAAAGGAACTCACAGGAACACTGGAGTTCCATAACACAGCGTATTCAGTATGTTTATGAAAAGTTTATGGACTCCATTAACTCTAGCATATGTCTACAAAGATTTCATTTGATGAACTTCATTGATCCATGAAGTCATATTAGCAAGAAAAATGGCCTTCAAGATCAATTCATTCTTTGCTGGACCTTCCACTAATTCTCCTGGTTCCAAGCTACCAAGTTGCAAATGAGTTGCAATGACAAGTCAAGATCACTATTTAGCCAGCATTTGCAGATGCGGATTCTGGAACTCTCAGATAGATGAAGACACCCTTCTGAAATAATGGTTGATTATTTACTTAATGCTGGTTTAACTTGCTTTTTTAACTTGGCAGCCAAAACACAGTCTGCTGTTGGTAACAATGGAGAAATTTTATTCAGTAGAATTCCTTTTAGGGAGAGCACTGCACTTGTTTCAAATGAATGTCTTGATAAGACATTTTGGGAGTATTTTAAAAAAGACTACCAACCCAAGTGTCCATCAATGGATGAATGGATAAAGAAAATGTGTTGAAGGGAACCAGAATGTCACCCCAAAATATGCCACTTTGGCATAAGAATTATTTTGAGCTAAAGACAATCATGCCCTCCCCCTATCTGGCTAAAAGCAGGACATCACTTTCCATTTTTAATGGAAAAACCAAAGTCTGCAGAACAGTTTAAAGAGATTTTTCTAAGCCAACATGAGGGGCCGTGACCTGGAGAAACACAACCTTAAGTGGTCTTGAGAAAGTGCACTCATGGCCAGGCACAGTGGCTCACACCTGTAATCTCAGCACTTTGGGAGGCCAAAGCAGGTGGATCACTTGAGGTGAGGAGTTCAAGACCAGCCTGGCAAACATGGTGAAACACTGTCTATACTAAAAATGCAAAAATTAGTTGGGCATGGTGGTGGGCACCTGTAGTCCCAGCTACTCGGGAGGCTGAGGCATGAGAATCACTTGAACCCGGGAGGTGGAGGCTGCAGTGAGCCGAGATCATTCCACAGCACTCCAGCCTGAGCAACAGAGTGAGACTATGTCAAAAAAAAAAAAAAAAAAAAAAAAAAAAATCAGAGAAAGTGTGCCCAAAGCAGTCGGGTTATAGTTTAGTTTTATACATTTCAAGGAGACAGGAATTACAGCTAAAGACATAAATCACTTTATGGAAGACAACATCAGTTCAGCCCAAAAAGGCAGGACATCTTGAGGTGGGTAGAAGAGCACTTACAAGTCATAGGTGGGTTTTGGGGATTCTTTAGTTGGAAATTGGTTGAAAAAATTAAGCTTTGTCTAAAGACTTGAAGTCGGTAGAAAGGAATGTTTAAGTTAAGGAGGTTCATTACCCAATACACTGGGTCAGAGTGACCTGTAGGGATGTGACTTAACCCTTGTTTGGCATGGTCATAGGTCCCGTTTATAATTTAGTATCTTACTGTCACAAAGAGTCTGTTTTGTCAGTCTTATGATCTCTATTTTAACATTAACACTGGTCATTTGTGCCTAAACTCCAGAAGGGAGGGAATATAACAAAGTGTGTTCAACCTCACTTCCTGTCATGGTTGGAAATTCAGTTTTTAAGGTTTTTTGGGTCTCCATGGCCAAGAAGGATCTGTTCAGTCAGTGTGGGCTTAGGATTTTATTTTTAGGTTATGCGTTTATAAAGGTGTCCTCTCCCTTGCCAAGGAAGAGAACATCTCTTAATGCAATTGCCTGACGGGTTTGGTCTACCCTCTGCACAGACAAATCCAATTTACTGAGATTGTGGTATTGCAGTAAAGAAAGAGTTTAATTAACACTAGCCTGGCCACATGGAAGATGGAGTTATTACTCAAATCAGTCTTCCTGAAGGCTTGGAGATTAGGGTTTTTTAAGGATAGCTTGGTGGGTAGGGGACTAGGGAATGCATGTTGCTGACTGACTGAGGATACAATCATAGGATTGTGGAAAATGGTCCTTATGCACTGAGTCTGCCTCTGGTGGGGGCCATGGGACCGGCTGAGTCATGAATCAGTAGGGTCAGTCAGTGGCCAAAATGCAAAAGTCTGAAAAACATCTCAAAAAATCAATCTTAAGTTCTACAATCATAATGTTATCTATAGGAGCAATAGGGGAAGTCAAAAATCTTGTGACCTCTGGCCACATGACTCCTGAGTAGTAAGGGATTATAGGAACTATATTTTAGCAGAATTTAGGCCCCTCCCATAATTCTAATCTTGCAGTCTTTCATCAGTTTTACAAAGGTGGTTTCAGCTCCTGAACAAGGAGGGGATCAGTTTTAGGGAGGGACTGTCATCCTTGCTTCCACATTAAACTAGAAACTAAATCCCTTCCATAGTTAGCTTCCTATGCCCAGGAATGAGTGAAGACAGCCAGTCTGTGAGGCTAGAAGCAAGATGTCAGTCATGTTAGACTCCTCTTGCTGTCATAATCTTTGCAAAGGTGGTTTCATTAATCATCGGGACTCTTCATCAGTGGAGATGACTCCAGATTCTTTTCAGCCCAAAGACCTGGAGAGGAATGTATATAACAAACCTTACTAAACCACCCTTTTCTTCTATTTAGTTCCCCATATATTTCCTTCCCACAAGTTACCACCCTTAGGAATCCCCCTTTTCCTTTGTCTTGTCAGTATCTGCAATGTATCAAATGTATCACTGTTTGTCAAAATGCTGTGTCACCTCTTAGGCCTAACTGCTTCTCTGCCCCTTCACTTTTCTAGGAAGGCCCCTGTATATATACATGATAAACCTTTCCTCCTGCTAATCTGTCTTTTGTCAGTCTAATTTGCCGGGCCCCAGATACTGAACCTAAGAAGGTAAAGGAAAACATTTTTTTCTTCCCCTACAGTGGTATATGCATACCATGAACTATTATTACTTAGCATTTCAAAGGATAGAAATTCTGACATTTGCTGTACTATGCATGAACCTTGTGGACATTATGCTAAGTGAAATAAGCCAGTCACAAAAAGATGAATACTATAAAATTCCACTGGTGGGAGTGCCTAAAATAGTCAAATTTATAGGGACAGAAAGTAGAATGGTGGTTGTCGGGCACTAGGGGGAGGGGGAAATTAGAAGTTGTTGTTTAATAGCCATAGAAGTTCAGTTTTGCAAGGTGAGAATGTTCTGGAGATTAGTTATCTAGGGGCCAAGGGAAAAGTTCCCCTTCTCCCTATGAAGTTTCACTGAAAAATCAACTCACAAAAGGCAGACTAATAGGAGAAATAACATACAAATGCATTTAATGTGTACATGAGAACCTTCAGAATGAAGACAGGGCAAAGTGCACATTTTTATGCTTAGGTTCAAAAAGTATGTAGAGCTGTGTAGAAATATGACTGGACAAAAGGGTATGATCTAACTTTGACAGATGGAGTGAGGAAACCCAGCAAGGCCTGTCTGTCTAGATTCTTCTTGGCCTCTCTGAGCAGCATTTCTTCCTTCTGGGTATGGGACAGGACCCTTTCTGGAATGGGGGTCTTATGACCTACAGTCAGACAAGGTAGGTCCGATCATTTCCTTATGACCAGTTTTTATACAGAATGTAAACCAAAAGTATCTGAGACAGGTCCCAATCAATGTAGAAAGTTTATTTTGCCAAGGTTAAGGACACACCCATGACACAGCCTCAAGAGGCCCTGCCTATGTGCCTAAGGTGGTCAGGCCACAACTTTGTTTTATACATTTTAGGGAAACATGAGACATCAATCAATATGTGTAAGATGTACACTGGTTTGGTCCAGAAAGGTGGGACAACTCAAAGCGGGGACTTCCAGGTCATAGGGAGATTTAAAGATTTTCTGATTGGCAATTGGTTGAAAGAGTTATTATCAATAGAAAGGAATGTCTAGGTTATGATAAAGGATTGTGGAGATAAAGGTTTTATCGTGCAGATTAAGCCTTCAGAGAGAACAGATTGTAAATGTTTCTTGTCAGACTTAAGGAGTCTGTTCTATCAATAATTCTAAAAGGAAGAGGGTATAATGAGGCATGTCTGGCTCCCCCTTCCCACCATGGACTGAACTTGTTTTTCAGGTTAACTTTGGGATGCCGTTGCCAAGAGGAGGAGTCCGTTCAGATGGCTGGAGTACTTAGAATTTTATTTTTGGTTTACAAGAAAGGCGGATGAAAAGTTTGATAATATTTTTAGGTTTTATAGCTGGTTTTCGGGAAAAGGGGTTCTGGTTTCTAGGACCCACCTGGGGAAGAGGGATTCTGGTTTCTATGGCTACCCTCGGGGAAGAGTGGGACTGAGAGACAGGAGGCGAGCAGCAGAAGGTCAGAGAAAAACTTTTACTTCTCAGGCTGCTTCTGAGGCCTTCATTTTAGGATATTGTCTTCCATGTCCCAACAGTGACACAACAGTGTGAATGTACTTAAGACTGCTGAACTGTAGGTTTAAACATGGTTATGATGGTAAATTTTGTGTTATTTGTATATTACCACAATTTTTTTTTTTTTGAGATGGAGTCTCACTCTGTCACCCAGGCTGGAGAGCAGTGGCGCTATCTCGGCTCACTGCAAGCTCTGTCTCCCGGGTTCATGCCATTCTCCTGCCTCAGCCTCCCGAGTAGCTGGGACTACAGGCGCCCGCCACCACACCCGGCTAATTTTGTGTATTTTTAGTAGAGACAGGATTTCGTCGCATTAGCCAGGATGGTCTCGATCTCCTGACCTCGAGGAGGCCCACCTCAGCCTCCCAAAGTGCTGGGATTACAGGCGTGAGCCACCGCGCCCGGCCATTATTACCACAATTTTTTAAAACCTGTTTTAAAAAGACCATGAAACACTTTAAACATCAAAAATAATCAAATATTTTTTAATTGCTCATTTAAATAGACTTATGATGGCTTTTCAACCTACACAGTTGTTGGGTTTTTTGTTGTTGTTTGTTTGTCTGTTTGTTTGCTTATTTAGTAGAGATGGGGGTTCATCCTGTTGGCCAGGCTGGTCTCAAACTCCTGACCTCAAGTGATCCACCTGCCTCTGCCTCCCAAAGTTCTGGGATTACAGGTGTAAGCCACCATGCCTGGCCCATTCAACTTATACAGTTGTTTTTAAAATAAAATATACATAAGCCAGGCACAGTGTTGCACACCTGTAGTCCTGATTACTCAGAGGTTGAGGTGGGAAGATTGCTTGAGCCCAGGAGTTCAAGGTCAACCTGGGCAACATGGTGAAACCTCTTCTCTAAAATAAAATATATGTAATAAAAAATTTAGGCTGGGCACTGTGTCTTGCATCTGTAATCCCAGCACTCTGGGAGACCCAAGGCAGGTGGACCACTTGAGCCCAGGAGTTCAAGACCAGCCTGGGCAACATGGCAAAACTCCATCTTTACAAAAAACACAAAATTAGCCAGGCACGGTGGCATGTGCCTCCAGTCCCAGCTACTTGGGAGGCTAAGGCGAGAGGATCACTTGAGCTCACTGGAGGTTGCAGTGAGCTGAGATCATACCACTGCACTCCAGCCTGGGTGACAGAGCAAGACTCTGTCTCAAAAAAAATTTTTTTTAAGACTATAGGTATTTTCATTATTTTTCTCATGACTCTTCTCATCCTTCTGACATTTGTACCTCAATCCTCAGACCACTGTCCCTGTCTATTCTATTTGGGTAACAACCAGTAAGTGGACATTAACAAATTTCCTAGTTTTTACTGGGGATGAAAGTCCCCAATGCTAAGTTGCATCGCCTTTTACCTGCCTGACTGGTATACTAAAAAATCAACTCTCAGTTGTTATAGGTAATCATCATGATTAATAGAAAATACGTTACTCTTTTCACCTGTTCTGCAGATAGGACAAAGTAGGTGCGGAATGGTTAATTCACCTGAACAAGTCATAGCAAAGGTCTCAAATGAGGGCTTATGCAGGGTCAGCTTTCTGGGCTTGAGACCTGTACAGTCACATAGGTTGCCACATTTAGAGGAGCTCCATGCTTGTTTAATGTTCTGCTGTTGTCATCTTGACATTTTTAATATATATATATTTTAACAAAGGGCCCCATATTTTCATTTTGCACTGGGCCCTGCGAATTATCTAGCTGGTCCAGGACTTAGGTCACTGATCTCAAAATATGATGTTCTAGGCTCAGCAGTGGGAAGGGTCATACAAGTGAAGAAGCATTATCCCTTTTATTCAAGATTCAGCGTAGCTATTTTATACACAATGGTCATACTGATTTTGCTGTAGAGCACTGCAATACTAACACTAGAATCCACCATTTAAAGGG
Organism: Pongo pygmaeus; assembly: GCF_028885625.2. NCBI lineage: Eukaryota > Metazoa > Chordata > Mammalia > Primates > Hominidae > Pongo > Pongo pygmaeus. The sequence continues at coordinate 66,850,612 of NC_072383.2, read as the reverse complement.
AAGCTAGAGCCCTCAATAGTTACATCCAAGTTTCAGAGAGAAATCCCCACAAAGACGGATATAATTTTCTCATAAATATTTACAAGTTTTAAATAGTTGGATGTTAGTCACCCCATTTATCTTGGTGTTTCTTTGTGAATGAAGCCCATCCAATGTCGACATCGTATTGAGAAAAATCTGTGAAGCTAATGCAGAAAGAAGAATCAAGAGTGCCAAAAATAAATGTTTCCATCCTGAGCCAAAGAATGAATCACTTGTGCATTCATATGTTATAGAAAATGTGATTCCTTTTTTCCAGTTTTACAAGGCCAACACCTATCAGCAACACAAATTCTGACTTTTACTGACTTAGACTAGGTCTCAAAAGCCATAAAAAGGCCGTTCATGGAAATGAACAAAGAATGTATTTGTATCTTTATCTGAGAAGTCATGCCAGAATCCCTTTCAAATCAGCAGGGTAACATTTGCTTTTACATTTGTATGTTTTAGTGAGTTTTATAAACCCTGAAGCTAACCGATTTTTCTTGTAAAGTAGAGAAGTAAACTGATTTTGGGAGAGACGCCTGGGGATATAGCAGAGCTGAAATGTTTGTGCCTTGTTTATTAAACATGATCATCCTCACCAGAAATTACCATAGCATCAGGTTTCCCAGAAGGTTCTGAGGGCCAGAGTTTGTGCTTCACTTCTTCCTTATTCCTAAGGCATCTAACACGATGCTAGCATGTGAGAAGTACCCAGCAAACCCTCTCTTCACCCTCTCTCCAATTTTAGCCTCTCGTGGGGAAACGCCCTCCTTGCCCATGATGTTTCACCCACATCTGTCTTGACTGGGCAATGTCCCCATGCAGCCAACTTTTCATATTCTCTCCTTCACACTTTCATTATAATGTATTTGTCCTTGGTCCCACTGCCTTTGATTTCTAAGATAAAAATGATTTGAAAACTAACTCAGTCTTATGTTTTGAAGAATTAACAGCATAGCACAAGACCTCAGTTCTCCTTTAGGTAATTTTTTTTTTTTTTTTACAGTAACAATGATATTTTAAGGCAGTGGCCAGTGGAATTAACCTAAAAGTTGAAATGTCTTATTAGGCAATGAGGATTTTGAAATACTTCTGAGTCTCATCATTTAGGTTGCCGTCTATGGAGAGGACTGGCTCTTTCTAAAAGATATTCATTCATTCATTTAATCATCAAACATATCCTGAAGACTTACTCTGTGCCAGGGACTGCTGTGGGTGCTGGGATGCAACACTCAACAAGATGACCAGGACCCTATTCTCAGGGTGGTGGTGGCAAGAATATATAAATAAGGAGAAAATATGTAATAATAGTAAATGGTATGACGAAGATAAGACAGAGATGTGCAAGGAAATGACAGCTGGGGTGCAAGAACTGGGGGCTACATCTAAGTGGTCAAAGGTCTCTCAAAGAGGATGGCATTGAAGTTGAAACCTGAATAAGAAGGAACCAGACATGGGACGACTTAGGAGAAGAATGTGTCTGGCACAGGGCAGAGCTTGTGCAAAGGCCCTTGGGTGAGAGGCAGATCTTTGTGTTCAGGGCATGTGTGGCTATAATGTAATGTTACCAAGGGAGGAGAGGCAGGTGGGGCTAGTTCATGTAGGGTCCCAGGGGCCAGGAAGGAAGAGGCTTTGGGTTTGATTCTGAGTGTGACTAGAAGCCCCTGGAGTGAAAAGGACATGTTCTGATTATGTTTTAAAACACCCCTCTGGCATTTGAGCTATAACTAGACTACAGGTGCCAGAGAGGAAGCAGGGAGGGGATTAGGAGAGAAACGATGGTATCTCGGACAAAGATGGCAGCAGTGGAGGTGTCCTAAACAGCATTAGGAGATATCTTGGTGATGGAGTTAACAGAACTTCCTGATGTATTGCATTGGTTGGGGTGGATGGAGAGTCAAAAACTCTTGGGGTTTTGGTTTGAGTAACAGTGTAAGGTGGTTTCATTTCCTGAGACAGAAAAGCTGGGGGTGGAGGGGACTGGGTGGAAGAGGTTTGAGGGGAAAATCAAAAAAGGCATTTAAAAATCCCCTTTTTAAGTCAGGAAACAACAGACGCTGGAGAGGATGTGAAGAAATAGGAATGCTTTTATACCGTTGGTGGGAGTGTAAATTAGTTCAACCATTGTGAAAGACAGTGTGGCAATTCCTCAAAGATCTAGAACTAGAAATACCATTTGACCCAGCGATCCCATTACTGGGTATATACCCAAAGGATTATAAATCATGCTACTATAAAGACACATGCACACGTATGTTTATCGCGGCACTATTCACAATAGCAAAGACTTGGAACCAACCCAAATGCCCATCAATAATAGATTGGATTAAGAAAATGTGGCACATATATACCATGGAATACTTTGCAGCCATAAAAAAGGATGAGTTCTTGTCCTTTGCAGGGACATGGATGAAGCTGGAAACTATCATTCTCAGCAAACTATCACAAGGACAGAAAACCAAACACCGCATGTTCTCACTCATGGGTGGGAACAGAACAATGAGAACACTTGGACACAGGGCGGGGAACATCACACACTGGGGCCTATCAGGGGGTGGGTGGCTGGGGGAGGGACAGCATTAGGAGAAATACCTAACGTAAATGATGAGTTGATGGGTGCAGCAAACCAACATGGCACATATATACCTATGTAACAAACCTGCACATTGTGCACATGTATCCTAGAACTTAAAGTATAATAATAATAATAATAATAATAATAATCCCCTTTTAAGTACCTACCATCCAGTTAAAAGAGGAGTCATGGCTCAATCCTTAAGAAAGAAACATGGTTATATGGAGTCATTGCCTTATGTGGACACAGTATGCATTTAGGAAGGAAAAGTCTGTCTTTTGGGAAAGTGTGGAAAATCCAAATTGGACAGAGCTCATTGAAAAAGGCAAGATTTCGGAGGGGAGGAGCCAAGATGGCCAAATAGGAACAGCTCCGGTCTACAGCTCCCAGTGTGAGCGACGCAGAAGGAGGGTGATTTCTGCATTTCCATCTGAGCTTTGAAGAGAGCAGTGGTTCTCCCAGCATGCAGCTGGAGATCTGAGAACGGGCCCCCTCAAGTGGGTCCCTGACCCCTGACCCCCGAGCAGCCTAACTGGGAGGCACCCCCCAGCAGGGGCAGACTGACACCTCACACGGCCGGGTACTCCAACAGACCTGCAGCTGAGGGTCCTGTCTGTTAGAAGGAAAACTAACAAACAGAAAGGACATCCACACCAAAAACCCCTCTGTACATCACCATCATCAAAGACCAAAAGTAGATAAAACCACAAAGATGGGGGGAAAAGCAGAGCAGAAAAACTGGAAACTCTAAAAAGCAGAGCGCCTCTCCTCCTCCAAAGGAACGCGGTTCCTCACCGGCAACGGAACAAAGCTGGACGGAGAATGACTTTGACGAGCTGAGAGAAGGCTTCAGACGATCAAATTACTCCGAGCTATGGGAGGATATTCAAACCAAAGGCAAAGAAGTTGAAAACTTTGAAAAAAATTTAGAAGAATGTATAACTAGAATAACCATTACAGAGAAGTGCTTAAAGGAGCTGATGGAGCTGAAAACCAAGGCTCGAGAACTACGTGAAGAATGCAGAAGCCTCAGGAGCCGATGCGATCAACTGGAAGAAAGGGTATCAGCGATGGAAGATGAAATGAATGAAATGAAGCGAGAAGGGAAGTTTAGAGAAAAAAGAATAAAAAGAAATGAGCAAAGCCTCCAAGAAATATGGGACGATGTGAAAAGACCAAATCTACGTCTGATTGGTGTACCTGAAAGTGACGAGGAGAATGGAACCAAGTTGGAAAACACTTTGCAGGATATTATCCAGGAGAACTTCCCCAATCTAGCAAGGCAGGTCAACATTCAGATTCAGGAAATACAGAGAATGACACAAAGATACTCCTCGAGAAGAGCAACTCCAAGACACATAATTGTCAGATTCACCAAAGTTGACATGAAGGAAAAAATGTTAAGGGCAGCCAGAGAGAAAGGTCGGGTTACCCTCAAAGGGAAGCCCATCAGACTAACAGCGGACCTCTCGGCAGAAACTCCACAAGCCAGAAGAGAGTGGGGGCCAATATTCAACATTCTTAAAGAAAAGAATTTTCAACCCAGAATTTCATATCCGGCCAAACTAAGCTTCATAAGTGAAGGAGAAATAAAATACTTTACAGACAAGCAAATGCTGAGAGATTTTGTCACCACCAGGCCTGCCCTAAAAGAGCTCCTGAAGGAAGTGCTAAACATGGAAAGGAACAACCAGTACCAGCCGCTGCAAAATCATGCCAAGATATAAAGACCATCGAGACTAGGAAGAGTCTGCATCAACTAACGAGCAAAATAACCAGCTAACATCATAATGACAGGATCAAATTCACACATAACAATATTAACTTTAAATGTAAATGGACTAAATGCTCCAATTAAAAGACACAGACTGGCAAATTGGATAAAGAGTCAAGACCCATCAGTGTGCTGTATTCAGGAAACCCGTCTCACATGCAGAGACACACATAGGCTCAAAATAAAAGGACGGAGGAAGATCTACCAAGCAAATGGAAAACAAAAAAAGGCAGGGGTTGCAATCCTAGTCTCTGATAAAACAGACTTTAAACCAACAAAGATCAAAAGAGACAAAGAAGGCCATTACATAATGGTAAAGGGATCAATTCAACAAGAAGAGCTAACTATCCTAAACATATATGCACCCAATACAGGAGCACCCAGATTCATAAAGCAAGTCCTGAGTGACCTACAAAGAGACTTAGACTCCCACACATTAATAATGGGAGACTTTAACACCCCACTGTCAACATTAGACAGATCAACGAGACAGAAAGTCAACAAGGATACCCAGGAATTGAACTCAGCTCTGCACCAAGCAGACCTAATAGACATCTATAGAACTCTCCACCCCAAATCAACAGAATATACATTTTTTTCAGCACCACACCACACCTATTCCAAAATTGACCACGTACTTGGAAGTAAAGCTCTCCTCAGCAAATGTAAAAGAACAGAAATTATAACAAACTATCTCTCAGATCACAGTGCAATCAAGCTAGAACTCAGGATTAAGAATCTCACTCAAAACCACTCAACTACATGGAAGCTGAACAACCTGCTCCTGAATGACTACTGGGTACATAACGAAATGAAGGCAGAAATAAAGATGTTCTTTGAAACCAACGAGAACCAAGACACAACATACCAGAACCTCTGGGACACATTCAAAGCAGTGTGTAGAGGGATATTTATAGCACTAAATGCCCACAAGAGAAAGCAGGAAAGATCCAAAATTGACACCCTAACATCACAATTAAAAGAACTAGAAAAGCAAGAGCAAACACATTCAAAAGCTAGCAGAAGGCAAGAAATAACTAAAATCAGAGCAGAACTGAAGGAAATAGAGACACAAAAAACCCTTCAAAAATTAATGAATCCAGGAGCTGGTTTTTTGAAAGGATCAACAAAATTGATAGACTGCTAGCAAGACTAATAAATAAAAAAAGAGAAGAATCAAATAGATGCAATAAAAAATGATAAAGGGGATATCACCACTGATCCCACAGAAATACAAACTACCATCAGAGAATACTACAAACACCTCTACGCAAATAAACTAGAAAATGTAGAAGAAATGGATAACTTCCTGGACACATACACTCTCTCCCAAGACTAAACCAGGAAGAAGTTGATTCTCTGAATAGACCAATAACAGGAGCTGAAATTGTGGCAATAATCAATAGCTTACCAACCAAAAAGAGTCCAGGACCAGATGGATTCACAGCCGAATTCTACCAGAGGTACAAGGAGGAACTGGTACCATTCCTTCTGAAACTATTCCAATCAATAGAAAAAGAGGGAATCCCTTCTCCCTCCCCCTCCCCCTCCCCCTCCCCCCTCCCTCCTTTCTTCGGTCTCCCTCTCCTTCTTTCTTTGGTCTCCCTCTGTTGCCAAAGCTGGACTGTTCTGCTGTGATCTCAGCTCACTGCAACCTCCCTGCCCCGGGCTCCTGTGATTCTCCTGCCTCGGCCTGCCGAGTGCCTGGGATTGCAGGCCCATGCCGCCACGCCTGACTGGTTTTTGTATTTTTGGTGGAGATGGGGTTTTTCCGTGTTGACCTGGCTGGTCTCCAGCTCCTGACCTCGACTAATCTGCCCGCCTCGGCCTCCCGAGGTGCTGGGATTGCAGATGGAGTCTCACTCACTCAATGCTCAATGTTGCCCAGGCTGGAGTGCAGTGGCGTGATCTCGGCTCGCTGCAACCTCCACCTCCCAGCCGCCTGCCTTGGCCTCCCAAAGTGCTAAGATTACAGCCTCTGCCCGGCCACCACCCCGTCTAGGAAGTGAGGAGCATCTCTGCCTTGCTGCCCATCGTCTGGGAAGTGAGGAGCGCCTCTGCCCGGCTGCCATCCCGTATAGGAAGTGAGGAGCGTCTCTGCCTGGCCGCCTATCGTCTGGGAAGTGAGAAGCACCTCTGCCTGGCCACCCCGTCTGGGAGGTGAGGAGCGCCTCTGCCTCGCCGCCACCCCGTCTGGGAGGAAGTGAGAAGCACCTCTGCCCGGCCGCCACCCCGTCTAGGAGGAAGTGAGAAGCGCCTCTGCCCGGCTGCCCCCTCTGGGAGGAAGTGAGGAGCGCCTCTGCCCCGCTGCCCCATTGGGAAGTGAGGAGCGCCTCTGCCCGGCCACAACTTCTGGGAAGTGAGGAGCGCCTCTGCCCGACTGCCCCGTCTGAGAAGTGAGGACCACCTCTGCCCAGCCACCCCTTCTGGGAAGTGAGGAGCGCCTCTGCCCAGCCGCCCCATCTGGGAAGTGAGGAGCGCCTCTGCCCGGCCGCCCCTTCTGGGAGGTGAGGAGCGCCTCTGCCCGGCCGCCCCTTCTGGGAGGTGAGGAGCGCCTCTACCCGGCCGCCCCTTCTGGGAACTGAGGAGCGCCTCTGCCCAGCTGCCCGGTCTGGGAGGTGAGGCGCCTCTGCCCGGCCGCCACCCCACCTAGGAGGAAGTGAGGAGCGCCTCTACCTGGCCGCCCTGTCTGGGAAGTGAGGAGCGCCTCTGCCCGGCCGCCCCGTCTGGGAAGTGAGGAGCGCCTCTGACTGGCCACCCCGTCTGGGAAGTGAGGAACGCCTCTGACTGGCCGCCCCGTCTGGGAAGTGAGGAGCGCCTCTGACTGGCCGCCCCGTCTGGGAGGAAGTGAGGAGCGCCTCTGCCCGGCCGCCCCGTCTGGGAAGTGAGGAGCACCTCTGCCCGGCCGCCCCGACTGGGAAGTGAGGAGCGCCTCTGCCCGGCCGACCCGTCTGGGAAGTGAGGAGCGCCTCTGCCTGGCCGACCCATGTGGGAGGTGTACCCAACAGCTCCGAAGAGACAGCAACCATCGAGAACGGGCCATGATGACGATGGTGGTTTTGTTGAAAAGAAAAGGGGGAAATGTGGGGAAAATAAAGAGAGATCAGATTGTTACTATGTCTGTGCAGAAAGAAGTAGGCATAGGAGACTCCATTTTGTTCTGTACTAGGAGAAATTCTTCTGCCTTGGGATGCTGTTGATCTATGGCCTTGCCCCCAGCCCCGTGCTCTCTGAAACATGTGCTGTGTCAACTCAGGGTTAAACGGATTAAGGGCGGTGCAAGATGTGCTTTGTTAAACGGATGCTTGAAGGCAGCATGCTCCTTAAGAGTCATCACCACTCCCTAATCTCAAGTACCCAGGGACACAAACACTGCGGAAGGCCGGAAGGCCGCAGGGACCTCTGCCTAGGAAAACCAGAGACCTTTGTTCATGTGTTTATCTGCTGACCTTCTCTCCACTATTATCCTATGACCCTGCCATATCCCCCTCTCCAAGAAACACCCAAGAATGATCAATAAATAATTTTTAAAAAAAAGGTGCATGTAATATATATTAGAATAAACGTTTACAAAAATAAAGATAATATGTATTTTGAAAAAAAAAAAAAAGAAAAAGAGGGAATCCTCCCTAACTCATTTTATGAGGCCAGCATCATCCTGATACCAAAGCCGGGCAGAGACACAACCAAAAAAGAGAATTTTAGACCAATATCCTTGATGAACGTTGATGCAAAAATCCTCAATAAAATACTGGCAAACCGAATCCAGCAGCACATCAAAAAGCTTATCCACCATGATCAAGTGGGCTTCATCCCTGGGATGCAAGGCTGGTTCAATATACGCAAATCAATAAATGTAATCCAGCATATAAACAGAACCAAAGACAAAAACCACATGATTATCTCAGTATATGCAGAAAAGGCCTTTGACAAAATTCAACAACCTTCATGCTAAAAACTCTCAATAAATTAGGTATTGATGGGATGTATCTCAAAATAATAAGAGCTATCTATGACAAACCCACAGTCAATATCATACTGAATGGTCAAAAACTGGAAGCATTCCCTTTGAAAACTGGCACAAGACAGGGATGCCCTCTCTCACCACTGTTATTCAACATAGTGTTGGAAGTTCTGGCCAGGGCAATTAGGCAGGAGAAGGAAATAAAGGGTATTCAATTAGGAAAAGAGGAGGTCAAATTGTCCCTGTTTGCAGATGACATGATTGTATATCTAGAAAACCCCATTGTCTCAGCCCAAAATCTCCTCAAGCTGATAAGCAACTTCAGCAATGTCTCAGGATACAAAATCAATGTACAAAAATCACAAGCATTCTTATACACCAACAACAGACAAACAGAGAGCCAAATAATGAGTGAACTCCCATTCACAATTGCTTCAAAGAGAATAAAATACTTAGGAATCCAACTTACAAGGAACGTGAAGGACCTCTTCAAGGAGAACTACAAACCACTGCTCAAGGAAATAAAAGAGGATACAAACAAATGGAAGAACATTCCATGCTCATGGGTAGGAAGAATCAATATCGTGAAAATGGCCATACTGCTCAAGGTAATTTACAGATTCAATGCCATCCCCATCAAGCTACCAATGACTTTCTTCACAGAATTGGAAAAAACTACTTTAAAGTTCATATGGAACCAAAAAAGAGCCCGCATCACCAAGTCAATCCTAAGCCAAAAGAACAAAGCTGGAGGCATCATGCTACCTGACTTCAAACTATACTACAAGGCTACAGTAACCAAAACAGCATGGTACTGGTACCAAAACAGAGATATCAATGGAACAGAACAGAGCCCTCAGAAATAACACCGCATATCTACAACTGTCTGATCTTTGACAAACCTGAGAAAAACAAGCAATGGGGAAAGGATTCCCTATTTAATAAATGGTGCTGGGAAAACTGGCTAGCCATATGTAGAAAGCTGAAACTGGATCCCTTCCTTACATCTTATACAAAAATCAATTCAAGATGGATTAAAGACTTAAACGTTAGACCTAAAACCATAAAAACCCTAGAAGAAAACCTAGGCATTACCATTCAGGACATAGGCATGGGCAAGGACTTCATGTCTAAAACATCAAAAGCAATGGCAACAAAAGCCAAAATTGACAAATGGGATCTAATTAAACTAAAGAGCTTCTGCACAGCAAAAGAAACTACCATCAGAGTGAACAGGCAACCTACAAAATGGGAGAAAATTTTTGCAACCTACTCATCTGACAAAGGGCTAATATCCACAATCTACAATGAACTCCAACAAATTTACAAGAAAAAAACAAACAACCCCACCAAAAAGTGGGCGAAGGACATGAACAGACACTTCTCAAAAGAAGACATTTATGCAGCCAAAAAACACATGAAAAAATGCTCACCATCACTGGCCATCAGAGAAATGCAAATCAAAACCACAATGAGATACCATCTCACACCAGTTAGAATGGCAATCATTAAAAAGTCAGGAAACAACAGGGGCTGGAGAGGATGTGGAGAAATAGGAACACTTTTACACTGTTGGTGGGACTGTAAACTAGTTCAACCATTGTGGAAGTCAGTGTGGCGATTCCTCAGGGATCTAGAACTAGAAATACCATTTGACCCAGCCATCCCATTACTGGGTATATACCCAAAGTACTATAAATCATGCTGCTATAAAGACACATGCACACATATGTTTATTGCGGCATTATTCACAATAGCAAAGACTTGGAACCAACCCAAATGTCCAACAATGATAGACTGGATTAAGAAAATGTGGCACATATACACCATGGAATACTATGCAGCCATAAAAAATGATGAGTTCATGTCCTTTGTAGGGACATGGATGAAATTGGAAATCATCATTCTCAGTAAACTATCGCAAGAACAAAAAACCAAACACCGCATATTCTCACTCATAGGTGGGAATTGAACAATGAGAACACATGGACACAGGAGGGGGAACATCACACTCTGGGGACTGTTGTGGAGTGGGGGGAGGGGGGAGGGATAGCATTGGGAGATATACCTAATGCTGGATGATGGGTTGGTGGGTGCAGCGCACCAGCATGGCACATGTATGCATCTGTAACTAACCTGCACATTGCACACATGTACCCTAAAACCTAAAGTATAATAATAATAAAATAAAATACAATAAAAAAAGAAAAAGGCAAGATTTCAGTCACTGGAGCTGTATTTCTCAACTGCATTTTGGAAACTTTTGCCAGCACATTCTTAAGACAGGGAGCTCAGAAGGGAATTTGAATCGTGGAGATGCTGCTAAAGGAACAGTATGGTGCCCCCTTAGCTGAATAAAGAATCACCAGAGAGCTGTGTCCATGACCACTTTTTTTTTTTTCTGAGAATCACTGCTTGGTCACAGCACATCATAGACACCATTTCTGGAATACAGGTTTGAGGATACCATGTCAGCAGCTTCAAGAAGAAGAGACCTTCTTGCCAGGACATAAAATGATACTCTCCTCTGGGAACCTGCTTTGAATAGTGGGATTCAAGGACATGAGACCTTCTTGCTGGATTTTTATGACACAATCTCTTTACGATTTTACAAATAAAGGAATAAAACCCAGATAAGATGATGCCTACCCTTCCTCGGCGTGCTCTGCTGATTGTCTGGTGATGGCGTCAGGGCAGCCAAAGACAGGATAAAAGCAGAGGAGGGTGTTTGTGCCCTTATGTTATTAGCACCATTGTTCATAGGACTTGTGAGAGGATTCTGGAATCAGTAAAGGGGTAGAAACAGTACCTGATTCATAGGTGAACTGGAACAAACAGGAATTTACCTGACCTGTGTTGAAGCTAAGCCATATTTATCGCAATGTTTAAGATTCTCAGAAATCAAATTTTATATCTATCCACAAGTAAAATGGAACTGCCATTAATAGAGCTTTTACAACGTAACATGTGAACTGTGATTTGGTGCTCTGAAAAAACACGGAAGAGTGGGAAGGAAGGTTCTAACCTTGGCTCCTGATAACTTGTTCTATGATGTGGAGCAAATCATTAACCTGTTTTTTACTGGGCAAATGGGGATAATCAAGCACAGGTCCTTTGGCCAATGGGCTGTGACGATTAAACAAGGTAATTTTGTGCAAGGAGTCCAGGTTTGGGAGTCAGACAGACCTAGGTTTGAATCCAAGTGCTGGTGATGGCAGCAGTGGCCTGTGTGGAGTGGCTGCTGCCATGATGCCAGCTGTAGTGGGGGTGGTGTGGCTGGGGCAGCGGGCTCCATGGATCCAGTGGGAGCCGGAAGCAGACCCTTCCAAGTTGGAGGGATGGGATCCCTGCCCTCCTGGGTGCAGCTGCAGCTGCCCAGCCCTGGCTACAGACCCTGGCATCCCTGCACTCTGGGGCCCAGGAATTCCCCCTGCCCCTGCAGGCTCAGAGATGACTGCTCCCACTGTCTGGCCTCTCCCTGCTTCTGGCACCTGCTCTGATTTTGGAGCAAACTGTGGCCAAACCTGGGTGCTGACATGACTTGGCCAAGTGTGCGTGCCCTGAGGCACTGACATGCCAGCACCCTGCCACCTAGGACCCCTCCACACTTTGGGCACTGACGAGCATGGGAAGCAGTGTAGGCCTGCAGGAGCCCCTTAGCAGGAACAGCCTGGGCACTGTGGGTGCCGTGGAGGGCAGGTTGATGGTGGCTGGAGGCAGACAGGCTCCTGGGTGGAAAGGGGCAGGTACCCAGTGAAGCCCCACCTCCAAGCTAGGGGCGGCCTGAAGCCTGGGGGCTGGGCTTTCAGTTCTGCAGACTGGAATGAGAACTTGTGGTGCTTTTTCTTGGCCACCCATGGCCACCCATGGACCAATCCATACACACTTTCTCCCCTCTAAAGCCTGTAAAAACCCCAGACTCAGTCAGACTCAGGCAGACATGGGACAACCTGCCTGAGGATAGGAGCTACCTGCTCTGGGTCTCCTCTCAGCTGAGGGCTGCACAGACCTCAGGACAACCTGTCTGCGAATAGGAGCTACCCACTTCGGGTCTCCTCAAGAACTGTTCTGCTGCTCAGTGAAGCTCCTCTCTCCCTTGCTCATCCTCCAATTGTTTGAGTACCTCATTCTTTCTGAATGCAGCACAAGAACTCAGGACCCACCAAGTGGCAGAACTAAAAGAGGTATAACACAAACAGGGCTGAAACATGCCCCCAACACACTCACCATATTGTAAGCGACAAGACGAGAAGAGCTGCGGCCGTTTGGGGAGCACAGACCTGGGGGCTCCTGAACCCAGGGCTGTGACACCCACGGTTCTGTGGTCCTGGCAGCTCTAAGCTTCCATTGACTGGACTTCTACTATTCACCAGGCAGCATGCTAAGTACTTTGTTTTACAAATTTTTTTAAATGAGCTTCGTAAAGATTTAAAATTATATCCACAATCACTAAGCGAGTAGGTGTCAGTGTCCTGGGATCCTTAGGGGTGTTACTTTTCCAGCCGGAAGACTCTGTGGCTGGCGGCACCTTTGCCTGAGTTTTACTTGGGCCTGCTGGGCTCGTTCTGCCCACTCGGCCCTGCAGGCTGTGCTCAGCTTGTGCTACTGGGCCGGATTCCACACCTGCCAAACATGAGCCAGGTGTGGAGCAGCAAGGGGTGTGTGGGCAAGCAAGCGCAGGGTCCAGTCACTGCACACAGCCAGGCATGCCGGCTGCTACTGCAGGGCAGGCAGCTCCAGGCACTGGCACAGGTGCTGGCTCCATGTGAGGCTGTGGCTGGACCACACGTACTGCACATGGCTTCTGCTGCAGGCACCTGTGTCTGGATGAGGGGACTTTTCATCTGTACTTTTCAACTGTAATGTAAGGTGGTATTACTGTTTGAAAATTAGATGGCAGTAGTTTGCATTTCTCATGATCAGAAGCCAAAATATAAACACACACTACCTAAGAAAGCTAAAAAAAAAATTGCTTTTTTAAAATGTTGAGTTTGAGAGGCCTATTAAACATCCAAGTAGAAATGTCAAGTGAGCATTGAGATATGTCAATCTGGGGCACAGAGGAGAGGTCAGGGATGAAAATTTAAATCAGGGGTCACTGGCACATAGATGGGAGTTAAAGCCAAGGGGCTGGATGAGATTATCTAAGGAGGCGGGTACACAGAGAAGGCAAAGAGCCAAGAAGGCCCTCACCTGGGGAAGAAGAGAAGTCAGCACAGGAGCCTGAGAGAGATAAAAATCCAGACTGTGTGTGTCTCAGAAGCCAAGAGAGGGTAGTGCTTCAAGGAGAGGGAGTGTAAACTATGCCCAGTACTGATGAGAGGCTGCCACAGAGGCAGACAAAATATGTGCTCCTTGGAGGTCTTTGGCAACCTTGACAGGGCAGTTTCAGAGAGATGGGAACAGAGTGAGAGGACTGAAGGAATGTATGTCATACGCTTCCAGGTTAGGCAATACCCCCAAAGTTGTGCTAGACTAGCAGCATATGATGTTCTTCAAAGTTTTTATTTTTGTTTTTCTAAATGATGTGGCACAGAGATAATACACAACAAAAACACTTCATGACATTTTTATCACCACCTACATAGCTGGTAAATCTTGAAATGCCATGAAGGAGCTCCTAAATTAACCAGCATGAATAACTTTATGGGGTGGCTCTCCAAGACATCATGAAGGAATAACTAATAAAAGCAATTGTAAAAAAAAGCCTAACAAAAATAGAAAATCTGGCTGGGAATAACTCACACCTGATGCATTTCTATGTTGTAATGCTGACAAAGCCACCATAAACACACAGCAATGACTTCTGTGGTGAAGGCATTTATATTATAACCCATCCCACAACTAGCAAAACATTTGTCTAGAATTGTGACAGACTTTTATTTCACTTATCACAAAGTGCAACTGGAATCGTATCATGTTCCATTTAATTCAACGAATATTTTTATTGAGGCGATAGTAAACAGAAGAGGCTGTGCCTGCCACTGAAGGAGACACACAGATGAGTCACAAGTAGCCCTTGTCGCCAACAAGAACTCTCTCTGCCTCCAGGCTGCACCACCATCAGGGCAGGGACTGAGCTTGTCTGGATTGCCACTGTTACACAGCCCCTGGGCAGAGAAGGCACTCATGGGGCAATGTTTGTGAATGAATAAATGAATTCAAAACAGAGAATGATAAGTATATCGAGTACATAGTAGGTATTTAGTAAATTATGGAATAAACATCTTAGAAGATGTTACAAAATAAGGAAAAAATAAATACAGGGATATAGGACTGTCAGAAAAGATTATTGAAGAGATTGTGGCTTCTGAAATAGGCCCTGAAAGCTAGATAGAATTCCAGCAGAAGAGTCAGGAGGAAGAATATTCCACACACGGAAATAAGAAAGAACTGCTTCTGTAAGATTTTTAACCACAAACGGAGATCCTTGGGTTCTTCCATTCCTGCTTAAAAAAAAAAAAAAAAAAAAGAGAAAAAACATACCTGCTGAAGGAGGCTCACCGTTACCAGGGCACGTGAAGTGTACTACCTTGAGCTCCTTTGTAATATCGAGCCAAGTATTCCATAGGAGCAATGGGTATGAATGTCCCGTGCTGGCTCCCACAGTTATAACTTGCATGGAAGGCTGTTCTCTATGAGCCAGTACCTGCCTTCCTGGCCTGACATTACCTTCTTGGGAAATAGTGATTTTGGTTAGGTCACCGGTAAATTTTGGATGAAAATACCATTCACCCTTAGCCAGAATCACACAGATAGGCCAGGGTGTAACATAGGCAACAGAGCTCAAGCCTCATGTTCTCCAGATCCACCTGCAGGCACAGGGGAGGGATACGTGGTTGGCCACAAAGGGTTTCTCTTTCTACTTACTTCTGTGAAGAAACGCAGGCAGGCATCAAAGACATCTGCAGAACTAATCAACAAAATGAAACCTCCATGGAATCACGCCCTGTCCTCCATCTTCCCAACAATTTGGAGAAGACAGAGACCCTGTGGGAGGCATGAAAAGATTATAAATAGGACATACGAGGGGAAAGTCTCTATCTCTTCTGTCTTCAGCTGGTACTGTACCTCAGAAATGTCCCAGATATGTGCTGGGATGAGGGGAGGGAGGTGGGCAGAGCCAGCTTCATAGGTGTGGGGCCCGCCCGATCACTCAGAGCCCTCTGCTTAGAAGGGCCCCATGCTTTTAGTGCACTGCTGTCCCCATCTTGAAGTTTTTAATAATTTCATTTTGCATTGGGTCCCACAGATCATGTAGCCAGTCCTGGAGATATGGGGCCGGCAAGACGTAGCCTTCAGAGAAAAGAAAGTTCAGGCTAGACTCTCACCTGGGCTTTAAACTTCTCTTTCTCTGGCCAAGTACTCTCAAAGCCAGACAAAGTAATCTTGTACTGGCTAACCTGGGTCTAAGGGAAGAACAGGGAACAACTCTCCCCAGCGGAGGCATTTCCTTGAAGGCCCATATTTTATCCTAAGGAAAAACCCAAAACATATTTGCATTCTGTTCCATGAAATATCTATCAGATACATTTTAAAAATAAGATAGGCTTTCCCCCAAAAAAGCAATCTTTAAGTAGCATTGACGCTTCAAGAAGATATACCCTTATTATCACTTGGATATGAAGTCCTTCTGGCCCCCAGATAATCTCAAATGCCATAGCACAACATGGCATAGCACAACATGTCCCGGAGATGAGAGAGGAAACTCCAATTCAGCAAAAACCCACCCACGGATTGCAGCTTCCTGCCTCCCCTCGCATGGTTCCCCATGGCCCTCACTGGCACATGGTGTAACTCATGGCATCCAGCTCCTTTCTTTCTGCCCTTCGTCCTTTTCCTCTTCTTAGGAAGTCATGTTTACTTGCTAGAACACTGCCCTAAATTAGCTTTAAATTTCCATTCCCAGTCCAGGGTGTGCTCACAGCCAGTCTAGGTGGTTCCATGAGGCCTCGGGCTCGTGGTTGCCCTGCCACCTCCCAGTTTCCATGGGCTCTGCCACCTCCCAGTTTCCATGCCTCCTCCCTGCTCTGGACATATGACCCGCTTGCTGGTGGTGGGGGCTGGCACGGCCAGCACTTGGCATCTGCAACATGAACCCTAACGATGATGAGAACCTCCAGGCTTTCCCTTGCCTATCAGCTTTGCACACACAATACCCTCTTCCTAAAATGACAGAAGATTCCCATCTGTCCCTGGGGCTCAGTGTAGATGCCACTTCCTCTGGGAATCCTTCCTTGACATACTTCTCTCCCCTACTCACCACCAAGATGAAGCTAGTCCTCCCATCCTACTCCTTCTTTTCCTTGTAGGAATACTTACCACACTCTGGTTAACTTGCCTGTATCCCCAGCTAAACCCTAAGCATGATCAGGTCAGGGATATGCTTGCCTTGCTCTTCAATGTATTCCCAAAACCTGAAAGCCCCAAAAACATTGTTGAATGCTGTTGAAGTTTGAGCATTGTTAAGTGATTTTTATTTATTATATCACAACAATCCTAAAAGGAAAGGATTAATGTTCTCATTTAACACTTGAGAAAAGTAAGGCTCAGAGAGGTTGAGTGAGTTGCCCAAGATCACACAGTTGTAAGTGGTACAGCCAGGCTGTCAGACTTTAAAGTCCGTATGTTTCATTCCATATTCCAAAATTCAATCAGAGAAGCAGAACCACTAGGAGTGATATAGACTAATGGATTTGTTTTAAGGATTGGACCTTATGCAATTGTGGGAGCTCATTAAAAGCTCTATGCTATGGCTTCTGCACCCGGTGCTTGTGTCTGCAGTCTGCAGGGAAGGTAGTTGGCCAGGAAAGATGGACATGAAGTTGGAGAAGGTAAAGACAAACTGGAGCCTGTGGGGATGAGCTGGGCCTCCAGACAGACTGGAATCCATGATGGTATCTCCCTACCTCCAGGCCTACCACTTCCACGTGAGGATCACTTTGAAGAACAGCGGCACCTTAGTCAGGAGTAAATACACACCTGGCCTGGGGGTCGCGGAAGCTGAAGGAGCAATCTGGCAGGATCTGTAAGCGCTGGTGGACCCAGATGCTGCCCCATGCCTATCAGGTGAGCCAGCAGAGAAGCAACAATGTGTGTGAGCTACGGTGGCTCTAATGCCCTGGACTGACCTTCTGAGCATAAAAAGAATAGGCACTTAACTCCTACCTTCCCAATCTTGGACAAAGCTTCTGCTGTGGCCCAATCAATCCACAGCCATGCTGGGAAAAAAATTCAGGGAAACCCAGTTCCAGTTTAGCTAAATTGACACAATATAAATCTATTTCCCTTTCTCTCCTACTTGCTTTACTGTTAAAAATTACAAAATAAGATTTCCATTTCCTGAAATCCAAGATTTATAACACTAATATATAACATAATGTAGTATATTAATTATTTCCTACCTTTTTCAATACCCTGTTGGCGTGCATTGGGCGAATGAAGATATACCTTAGTGGTATATCTTCTTGAAGCATCAATGCTATTTATATTAATTATTTACCACCGTTCAAAACCTTTTTCTACACAGCAGTTACTCACCTTCTTTTAGAATATGCACCTTAATTTCCCTCTGAGGAACCAGCCCTGCCTCTACTCTTGGTCAATATGGTTTAGGCGTGGCTGTCTGCCCCCTCACTCCAGGCATGAGCACGTGAACAAGGCCCAAGCACACTGCATCCTCTGGCTTCAGAGAGTGGCTCAGGCACAGGTGCATAATCTTCATTCGCCCAATGCAAGCCAACAAGACCTAGCTGAAGCTTTGATTTGACTTCAAGGGAAGCAGACTCTTCCAGGTCTTGACCTGGAGAGGAGAGGCTGTCTGAGAATGGAGCAAACACAGTGAATGCAACACTAGATTATGAAATGAAAGAAACCAGGTCTGGGTGCCATCATTTGAGTCCCTGGGCATGTCATTCTGAAGCCAGCTTCACCTGCAATTTTCCATTGCTGTACCTCAACTGTGTTCGCTTGCTTGTGCACCACCAGCATGACCCATAATTCAACAACCTAATACACATTCCTTGAAAACCTACTGCACAACCTCCATTGATAATAGCAACATTTACTGAATGCCAGATACATTGTTGAGTGCTTTATGTGAACAATCTCATTTAACCCTCCCAACATCCTTATGAGGTAGGTGCTATCAATTATCCACATTTCTAAAGAAGAAACTGAAGCTTACAGGAGTTAATGCCAGGAAGAGGATGAAGGTGGTAAGTGGTGAATTCCTAATTACAATTTTAAACACCAAACCACAGTCACGTTGGCACTGAGAATTTGAATCCTTATCTACTGGGCTCCAGAATCCGTACTTTTTAATTTATTTACTTATTTCTGAGACAGGGTTTTGCTCTGTTGCTTAGACTAAAGTGCTGTGGCACAATCTTGGCTTACTGTAGCCTTGACCTCCCGGGCTCAAGTGATCCTCTTGCCTCAGCCCCCTGAGTAGCTGGGACCACAGGTGTGCACCACCATGCCCAACTAATTTTTGTATTTTTTGTAGAGATGAGCTTTCGCCATGTTGGCTAGGCTGGTCTTGAACTTCTAGACTCAAGTGATCCACCCACCTCAGCCTCCCAAAGTAGTAGGATTACAGGTGTGAGCTCAGAATCTGTACTTCTAACAACAAAAATAGTTTCTAATACATACAAAATACTTGATAGGCCTGATGGAGGATAAAGGAATTAATAAAGTATATCTTGTGTCCTCCGGGAGCTTACCATTTAGTGGAGGAAATATGTATTCCCACAAATAACTGTGGGGCACCAAGTTATGAGTACTTTTACCTCCACTCCAATCTGCCACTGGCTACTGAGCAATGGTCCAAGGTTAGAGCATCATATTTAGCCATAGTATACATTGGCATGCTTACTGGGTTGTGTGGCAGCAATAAATGGCCCCTGAACCAAAAGATGCAGGAGTCTAGCAAGACTTTTTACTTCTGGAGCAATTTCAGGCTTCCAAATCCTTACTGAATTACCCTTAATTGCAATTTCTCTTATTACTGAGATGATGGGAGTCTAATCATTGAGACTATTTCCTCCTAACTTTGTTGCTATATGCAGGCAACCAAGCTTCATTCTGACTGGGGGTTACACTAACTTGGATTTTAAAACCCAATTCTGCAGTTCAAGAGAGATGATAAATGGAGTAGAGGGACCTCCTCCCTATCCTCCCCCCAAAATTCCAAAGCCTTCCCAACTCCTTATATACTCTAAAAGACAGACACTAGAAACTAAACAACACATAATCTGATGGGCTGATCAATAATGCATTGGTTTTATTACCTGAATATTTTGGGGTTACTTTTTCATGTCAGTCTCTCATGTCAAAAATTCTCATTTCCCTAATGCCTACCCCCTCAGGCCCTCATCTCTCTTCCATCTTCCTCATGAATGATAATTTAAGGTCATAAAACAGATAGCTTCACACTTTCAATATAAACTCCAAAAAATAAATTGTTAGCAGTATTTATCTGACCCCTATATTCTAGCTATTATAGTCAGATAATAAAATCCAGGGTGCTCGAGGGAACAGATCAAGGGGACAATTAGAAAACTTAAGCTTCAGTGTTTCTGTTGACTCTGGAAAGGCAAAACTAAAATAACTCATCTGTAGCCTGAATATCATTCCCAATAGGAGTTAGATAAAAGCCTGTCTTGGCAAAGCTCGAAGTCCTTAAGGTTTGGGTCTTATTTGTTTGTTTGTTAGACTATTTTGGATCTTGAGAGTTTGCTTTGGGATGGGGAACAGCTATTAGAGCTGTTTGGCGAGTGGAGATGCTAGAAATGGGTTGAAATTATGACATTAGTATAAATTTTTATAAAACTCAAATTTCCAGACTTAGCAACATAGCAAGACCTTGTCTCTACTAAAATAAAATAAAAAATTTTTTTTAAAAAGCTGGCCATGGTGGCACACACCTGTAGTCCCAGCTACTTCGGGGGCTGAGGCAGTAGGAGCCCTTAAGCCTGGGAAGTCAAGGTTGCAGTCAGCCCTGATTGTGCAACTGCATTCCAGCCTGGGCAACAGAACAAGACCTTGTCTCAAAAAAAATAATAATAAATAAAACTAGTCATTATATAAAAATTCTTTCTTTTTTTTTTTTTTGAGACAGAGTCTTACTCTGTTGCCCCGGCTGGAGTGCATTGGCGTGATCTCGGCTCACTGCAAGCTCTGCCTCCCAGGTTCAAGTGATTCTCCTGCCTCAGCCTCCTGAGTAGCTGGGATTACAGGTGTATGCCACCATGCCCAGCTATTTTTCATATTTT